>NC_132782.1:74636268-75350268 GCF_048418805.1 Vulpes vulpes
CCTCACCTCGAACTGTTGACTCTGGTTCTTTCAAGGGCCTCCCCTATACCTGGTGATTCTGGTCCCCACCTGGGCCTCACGTGTGCCTGGTGAGTCTGGTCCTCACCTGGGCCTCATCTGGACCTGGTGACTCTGGTCCCCACCTGGACCTCTCCTGGACCTGGTGACTCTCTTTCCAACATGGACCTCACCTGGATCTGGTGATTCTGGTCCTCAGTTTGGCCTCACCTGGACCTGGTGACTCTCGTCCCCACTTTGACCTAACTCAGACCTGGTGAATCTCGTCCCCACCTAGGCCTCACCTAGACCTGGTGACTCTTGTCCCCAGCTATGCCTCAATTCGACCTGATGATTCTGGTCCTCACGTGGGCCTCACATGGACCTGGGACTCAGCTGGATATAGTGGCTCTGATTCCCACATGGGGCTCACCTGATACTGGTGACTGTGGTCTCCTTCTATGCCTCACCAGGACCTGGTGATTCTGATCCCCATTGGGCCTTGCATGGCCCTAGTGACTCTGGTCCTCATGTAGGCATCATTGGGACCTGGATACTCTATTCCACACCTGGGCCTCACTTTGACCAGGGACCTCTGGTCCCACTCTGGGCCTCAAACTAAACTGGTTAATCTGGTCCCCCTCTGGACCTCACCCTTACCTTTTGACTCTGGTCCCCCCCCGGGCTTCACTTGGACCTGGTGAATCTGGTCCTTACCTGTTCCTCACCTGGACCTTGTAACTGTGGTCCCCACCTGGGTCTCACCTGGACTTAGTGAATCTTGTTGCCACCTGGGCCTCACCTGGACCTTGTGACTGTGGTCCCCACCTGGGTCTCACCTGGATCTGGTGGCTCTGGTTCCCATATGGGGTTTTCCTGGACTTGGTTCCTGTGGTCTCCTTCTGGCCTCACCTGGAACAAAATGACTCTCATGGGTAAATAAATAAAATCTTAAAAACAAAAACAAGAGAAAGGACAAAGGCATACGATCCTCTCAAGAGTTGCAGAAAAAGCATTTGACAAAATACAACATAAAAAGCATAGTGGGTAGTAAAAGGGAATATAAGGGAAGGGAGAAGAAATGTGTGGGAAATATCAGAAAGGGAAACAGAACATAAAGACTCCTAACTCTGGGAAATGAACTAGGGGTGGTGGAAGGGGAGGATGGCGGGGGGTGGGGGTGAATGGGTGACGGGCACTGAGAGGGGCACTTGACGGGATGAGCACTGGGTGTTATTCTGTATGTTGGCAAAGTGAACACCAATAAAAAATAAATTTATTATTTAAAAAAAAAGGATAGTGGGTTTTTTATTTTTTTATTTTTTATTTTTGGCATAGTGGGTTTTGAGGAAACGTATATCAACAGAATAAAGGCCGTGTAGGAAGGCCCGTAGCTGACATCATCCTCAAGGGTGAAAACTTGAAATCGTCTCCCCTAAGAGCAGGAACAAGCCAAGGAAGTCCCCTCTCAGCACTGGAAGTCCTATCGTAGTCAACAGACAGGAAACAGAAAAGGTTCCACACCTGGAAGGGGGACATCACACTGTCCCTATTTGCTGAAGACGTGGTATTAGAAACAGGAAACTCGACAGACTCCACCAAAAACTGTTAGAACTAATGAGTGAATTCCTTAAAGTTGTGGGACACAAAATGAAGAGAGATCAGTAGCCTTGCTGTGTCCTGACAATGAGCACTCAGGAAGGAAATACAGGACATGACTCCCTTATCAGGAGCATCCAAAAAACAAAATAATTAGACTGAACCAAGGGAGTGCAAGACTTGTACACTGAAAATTACAAGACTTTGGGAGGACATCCTGGGCTCGTGGGGTCGGAGCCTTCATCTTGTTAAAATGTCCACAGTTCCAGAAGCCACCCGCAGTTCCAATGTCATTCCTATCAAAATCATGGTGGCCGATTTTAGAAATAGAAAAAGCACTCTTAACATTTGTCCGCCCCCACAAATGACCCTGGACAGCAAATCAGTGTTGGAGAAGCAGGACAGAGCTGGACGCAGCACTTTCTTATTTCAAACGATGTCACAGAGACACAGGATAAAGCATTGTGGTTCTCTGGCCCCTGGCTGGCTCCGTTGGTTAAGCATCTGACTCTTGACCTCACCCTTGGTCTTGATCTTGGGGTCATAAGTACTAGGCCTGTGCTGGGCTGTGGACGAGGCATGGAGCCTACTTAAACAAACCAAACCCACAGGGGTGTGGTTCTGGCTTTGCTGAAGGAGCAGAATAGAGAGCCTGGAAGAAAATGCACTCTGATACAGTCAACTGATTTTTTAAACTTAATTTAATTTAAACCCAATTAATTAACAGTATAGTGTATTATACTTTCAGAGATAGACTTCAGGGATTCACCAGTTGGAGATAACACCAGTGCTCATGACATCACGTGCCCTCCTTCATGCCCGTCTACCAGTTACCCTGTCCCTCCACTTCCCTCCCCTCCAGCGACCCTCAGTTTGTTTCCTGTGATTGAGTCTCTTTTTCCTCCATCTCTGTTTTCATCTTATTTGTTTTTCCTTCCCTTCACAGATGTCCATCTGCTTTGCTTCTTTAATTTCACCTATGAATGACACCATACGGTCATTTTCTTTCCTGACTGACTGATTTCACTTAACATGATCCCTCTAGTTCTATCCACGTCATTGCAAATGGCAAGATTTCCTTCTCTTTGATAGCTGAGTAACATTCCTATCATCTATCTATCATCTATTACCATCATCTATCTCCCATCCTCTTTATCCATCATCTGTCTGAAGGCACCGAGGCTCCTCTCACAGTGTGGCTACTGTGGACCCGCCTGCTGTGGACATTGGGGTGCAGTTGTCCTGGAGTCTCACTGCATCTGTATCTTCGGAGTGAGCTCCAGGCCAAGCACCTGCTGGTCGCAGGGCGGCTCTATTTGTAACTTCCTGAGGAGCCTCCACACTGTTTCCAGGGTGGCTGCACCAGCCCGCGGTCCCGCCCACAGTGGAAGAGGGTTGAGTGGGTTTTGTAGGACGTGGTAAAAGTCTGGTCCACATTTCATTTTGCGTCCTGTGGGCTCCAATTCATCGTCCTTAAGTATTTCTGAGAAAGCCGGGTGTTGGGCTCCGTTTCAGTGAGACGTTTCCGAAGCTCACAGGCCTCAGCTGGAGCCTGGAAGGAGGCAGGTGTGGCCCCGGGCGCAGGGACACCGCCTCCTGCACGGCCTCTTGCAGTGCCTAAGCGTCCCGCAGGGGGCGCCCGACCCCAGACCCCGCCCAAGGATCGCGCATGCGCAGTAAGCCTCGTCCGCTTGCACTAACAGGAGCCAGCCTGTTCTTGGGAGGCCTGAGGAGGAGGTGGGGTCGCGTCCACGCTGATGAGCCGCAGCCTCCTCAGGACCCGCAGTGAGGCTTCAGGAGGACATTGGGCCACGTTCACGCTGTCAGGAGCCCCGGTCTCCTCAGGACCCGCGGTGAGGCTTCAGGAAGATGTGGGCCAACATCCACGCAGACAGGAGCCCCTGGGCCGCCTCAGGAACCGCGGGGAGGCTTCAGGAAGATGTGGTGCCGCGTCCACTCTGGCAGGAGCTCCCAGGCCCCTCAGGACATAAGTTGAGGCTTCTGGAACCTGGGGGCCACATCCACGGTGACAGGAACCCCGGCTTCCTCAGAACACAGGGTGACGTTTTGGGAGGACGTGGGGCCACATCCACACAACCAGACGCTGACTTCCTCAGGACCCCCGGTGTAGACTTCGGGAAAATGGGAATGCGTCCATGCGGACAGAAGACCCCAGCCTTGTCAGGGCCTGAGGTGAGGCCTAAGAAAGATGTGGGTGCCGCATCCACACTGACAGGAGTCTCCGACCTCCTCAGGACCCACTGTGAAGGTTTGGGAAGATTTGGGGCCACGTCCATGCTGACAGGAGCCCCCAGCCTCCTCAGGTCTTATGGTGAGGCTTGAGGAAAATGTGGGGCCACGTCAACACTGACAGGACCCCCGTCCTCCTCAGGACGTGCACTTTGGCTTTGGGACATATGGGGCTGCGTCTATGCTGATAGGAGTCTACAGCCTCCTCAGGACCCGTGGTGAGTTTCCGGGGGGACGTGGGGCCATGTCCAGGCTGACAGAGCCTCCGGCCTCCTGAGGACCTGCTGTGAGGCTTCCAGAGGATGTGAGACCTAGTCCACAGTGACAGGAGACCCGGTGTCCTCAGGACCCCACTGACTATGACTCAGGAACACGTGGGGCCGCGTCTGCACTCACAGGAGCCCGGCTTCCTCAGGACCCCCTAGAGGACTCTGGAGGCGCCGTTGGGGGCCACGTCCACATCAGAAGGGACTTCTCAGAACCACAGGGTAAGTGAATGAGTAGAATGAATGGTAGGGTCAGGGGAGGGGAGACAGTTGGTGGTTAGGTTTCATTAGATGTTAGGGGTTAGTGTTTATGCTTATGGTTACGGATTAGAGGTTAGGGTGAGGGATAATTGTAAGGGTCAGTGGTTAGGAGTTAGGATGGGGGTTAGGGATTAGGCATAGGGTTTAGGGTTAGGGACAGGGTTTAGAGTTAGGGTTAGGGTTTAGGCTTTAGGGATTAGGGCAGGAGGTTAGGAGTTGGGGTTAGGGTTATGGTTAGAGTTAGGGTTGGGCTTAGGTTTGCAGTTAGGGTTAGGGGTTAGGGTGTGAGTTAGGGTTGGGGTTAGGGTTAGGGGTTAGGGTTAAAGTTAGGGCTAGGTTTAGGGTTAGGGCAAGGGTTCGGATTAGGATAGGGGTTTGGGGTAGTGTTAGGGTTAGTGTTTAGTTAGGGGTTATGGTTGGGGTTAGGTCAGGGTCAGGGTCAGGGTACGGTTTTGGAAAAGGGTAAGAGATAGGGTTAGGGAGTGGCTTAGGAGTTAGTTTTAGCGTACGGGTTAGGGTACAGTTTGGGGTATGAGATAGCATTAGTATTAGAGGGTTAGGGTTAGGGTAAAGATTAGGAATCTAAGATTAGGAATAGCATTTGAGTACATTAAGTTAAGGTTAGGGTTAGGAGTTAGGGTGAGGGTTGGCAGGAAGATTCAGTGAATGTGTTTCAGTCTTGGGGTTTGTGTTTGGTTTTTGATTAGTGATAGGTCTTGTTCAAGGGTTAGGTTAATATTAGGCTTAAGCGTAGGGTTAGGGTTATGTCTGTGTATGGTTAGAGTTTGGGTCTTGGCATGTGCCTGCACTGGGACTCGTAGTATCTTGGGCAGTTTAGTTTTATGCACTCTATTGAGGTTTTGGGTTCAAAGATAGCCTGACTCCACCAAGTCAGTGGCCTCCCCAGAGCATCAAAATCCAGGCTTCTGCTGGGGTCAGAAAAGACATGGCAGGCTTCTCCTGAGCTGAGCTAAGGAGGGGACTTGTGGCTCTAAATACTCTTTATGTGGATTTTCAGTTGCCTTTCTGATTTTATCTCTTGTGCGCACATATTTCATCAATACTACCAATTATTATTTTAGAGTTTTACTTGTAATCCTGTTTGTAAACACAGTATGATATAGTTTCAGGTCTACCACATAGTGATTCAACCCTTGGATACAACGGCTGGTACTGGTCACAGGTGCCCTCCACTATCCCCATCCCCTGATTCCCCATCCCCCTCACCTTCCTCTGGTATTTATTAGTTTATTCTCTGTGGTTAAGAGTGTGTTTCTTGGTTTGCTTCTGTCATCCACCCCCTCCGCCCCTTTGTTTGGTTTCTTAAAATTCACATGTGAATGCAATTGTATGGTATTTGGTAACTGTCTTTCTCTGACTGAATGAGTTCATTTAGCATAAGTCCTTTCCACTTCTCCCACGTCATTGTAAATGGCTTCATTTCATCCCTTCTGATGACCGAGTGATGTCGTAGTGTGTATATTTACCACATCGTCTCTGCCCATTCATCTGTCCGATGGACATCTGGGCTGTATGCACAGTTTGGCTGTTGTTGATAACGCTGCTACAAACAGTGGGCTGCGTGTCCCTCTTCGAATCTACTAAACTACTTTTGTATCCTCGGGGTAAATACCTAGCTGTGCAATTTTGGAATCGTAGGGTAGCTCTATTTTTAACTTCTTGAGGACCCTCCACACTGTTTTCCACAGTGGCTGCACCTGTTCACATGCCCACCAGGAGTGTAAGGGGGCTCCCCCTTCTCCATAGCCTCACCAACACCTGTTGTTTCTTGTGTTGTTAATTTTAGCCATTCTGATGGCTGTCAGGTGACATCTCATTGTGGCTTTGGTTTGCATTTCCCTGATGATGTGTGACGCTGAGTGTCTTTCCGTGTGTCTGGCGGCCATCTGGATGTCCTGTCAGAGACAAAGTCCATTCATGTCTTCTGCCCATCTGCAGTTGGATAATTTGTCTTTAGGTTGCTGAGATTTATATTTGCTTTATATATTTTGGATACTAACTCTTTATTGGATGTGTTGTTTACAAATATCTCCTCTCATTTTGTATGTTGCCTTTTAGCTGTGGTTGTTTCCTTCACTTTGCGATGCTTTTCAATTTGATGAAGTCCCAATAGTATTTTTGCTTTTGTTTCCCTCGCCTCAGAGGCATATCTAGAAAGAAGATCCAATGGCCAATGTCAAAGACATTGCTGCCTATCTTTTCTTCTTTTTCTTCTTTTCTAAATGTGAGAAAAGGTCTCACATTGTCAGCGAGTGGTCTGTGCGGGGTCTGGGGATGGGCCATGGGGCTGATTGTCAGATGCCCATGTGCCTGGGAGATGCACCTGTGGAGTCAGAGGCGGCGTGGGCGTCAGCGCCTCTGGCTTCCAGCGGGCGGCGCTGTGCTGCTATCTGATACTCAGCGCTGGAGGGCGTGATGCGGGTTGGTCCTCTGGCTCTGGGGCTGAGCATCCCGCCCCCCAGTCAGCAGGGGCTTCCACAGAAGAGCCCCCAAGCCCCCGGGTCTCCGCCGCTTCTCTCAGAACCCTGCCTTCACTCTGCCTGCGTCCGAGCTTCTTTTGGTTTTGTTTTTTATCTCAGACTGTTGTGCCCAAGATTGTGAATCCAAGAAACCACCCAGAAGCCGACACTGATGCAAACACAGGAGGGTTTATTTACAAGCTCGAGCTTGTGTCCAAGTATACCCGACACAGCGGAGCAGAGACTTGGACCCGGAGGTGGGTTTTAGCTTAGTTTTAAGGGCTGGTCTGGGGGACCTCCAGAAGGGCTTGAGCAATTCCTCAAGTTCTGTTTACATTTTGCAATGGGGCCTTCAAGGGCATTGAGCTCTTTTCTCATTCTAATAGGGGCTTCCTGCCCTTGGCCTGGGCTCAGTTCTTATGCTAATGTAGGGCTCTCTAGGACATTAAGCTGTAAACTTTTGTTTTTTTGCTGTGACTGAAGTAATGTAAATTTCAGCTCTTCTTCCCAGGGGCCTGGGATGACTGGAGGTGTGCTAACGCTGAACTTAAAGTGGAATGGCCTTAATTTTCTCGGCCTCTGGGCGTCCCGTCCCATCCTATGTAGCTCCTTCCTCCTTCCCTGGAGCTCCTAAGAGAGCAATTGCAAATGACCTCAGCTTGGCAGCAGGTGTTGGGGGACAGGCCCAGGGATTTGGGATCAGGAAGACCTGGACTGTGGGCTTCCCGGCTGTTCAGCAGGATTGGATGCTGCAGACTCTTATTCCCTAAGGCTATCTTGACCACTGACTTTGTATGTAGAAAAGCTCTCCTTTGTCTTTAAAAGATGAAGAGCGAGTCAAAGCGTTTTTTTCTCTGCCCATCTGATTGCTCAGATTCCTTCTGAGACATATTTCCTGTTAATAAGGATAATTTACTATCCGTAGTACTATGGTTAAAATATTCTGACACAAGTAATTCAGAGGGATGAGGGTTTCTCATCTCTTTCTTCACAGCTCAGTCACTCATCAGGAAATGCATCTTTATGGATTTGGAAAGAACCGAGAGACATTACCAATGGTCATATTATTATGTGAAGGATTCTTCCCTGAGATCCCAAGAAGGCAATTTTTCCTTGGGCTTGAGGAGGCCTCTTGGAGTGAGGTTAGAATCAGAAATTGTGTGTTTGGGTTTCAGATAATGGAACTGGTTAGCTAAGTAAACACGGACAGGCACTTAGGTTCTTTTTGAATTTCAATTGCCTTAAAAGCTATAGAATAATTTCTGAACACCTCATTGGACTGTTGTAGGATTTCTTTATTGCTAATATAAGTTAACATTCATATGGCACATATTATGTGCCAAGAATTGTGTCATGCTTCACATAAAAGAACTCCTGGGATCCTCCAACAACCCTATGGGCAGGTACTGTTATCTTGATGGGCCAACTAAAGGATAGGAAGAAAACATCTTGTCCAAGGTCAAACAGCTAGTTAAGTGGATTGGAACTCAGGAAGCCTGACTCCAGGCTGTTATGGCCACCAGAAAATGTTTATTAAGTACTTCCTAACGTCCTAGGTAATGTACAAATAAAGTCCAACTCTTTACTCATTAGAGCTCTATGGCACAGGCATTATTACTGTCACAGTTTTGCAGAGAAAGAAGAAGGTTCAGAGCCTAAGCTCAAGGGACTTGCCCAGAGCCCTACAATTCAGAGGCAGAAACCTTCCTTTTCCTCATAATATTCTCCTTCCACCACTTACCTTCTCCTTTCTCTATGTCTTAATATAAATGTTGCTTCTTCTGGTTATCTTCTCTGAGGCCCCAGTTAGACTAAGCCTTCTTATATATGTACTTGTAGTAAGCTGTATATTTACCTTTGTATTGGCTACTATAATCTTGTCTAGTTGTCTTTTTGTCACTTTTTGGTTAGTATCCGTCTCTCCCACCAGCATGGCCTGGAGGGAGATAGGCACTGCATCTATGTCTGGTTAACTTGGTATTCCTAGCACCTTGCACATAGTAGGTATGCACCAAATACTTAATAAATTACTGGATCCCTAACCTTCTTGAGTTGATGTTGATAAACATTAGAACATGAAATGGACCAAGATAAGAATGAAATTGCTGAATGAAATGATAAAAAGCAATTTTATCCATTCACTCATTCAGTATTTTATCAGGGGCCTACTGTGTGCCATATCTGAGCGAAGGAAAACGATACGTGATTCCATTAGGGTATTATAATAGCAACTTAAAAATTGGCCTTCTAAGGCATTTGCTATAGTCGAAAGCTCTAACTAAAAGGCTCAGTGATTAGGAAGGAACTGAATAAAATCAAAATAAAGTATTATCTGGGCAGGAATTTCCCAGTAAATCTGGTTTAATAAAAATTTCACACGAATCATTTTTTAACTGACACTGAAGCACTGTGAACTCTTTGGAAGACAAATGTCAAGGAAATAAATGTTAGGCATTGCTAATTTTAAATGCACTTGCAATATGGTGTCTAATATAAAAGAAGTATTTTTATCTGATTTTTGCTATTTATTATCCTTTCCTGCTTTTCAGGTTGAGGAGGCATTATACGTGTTTCTAAGTGTTTTTCTTTCCTTCTGATATAAAATTCTTACTTTGTTCCCATCGAAGGAACTGTTTAAGAATAAGGCAAAAATTAATTAAACTATTCTTAAAGTGTCTTCACACTTGGAGCCTGATTCATGTAAGTCAATTTTCAAAATAAATCTTATTTATTAGAAAAAAAACCCAAAGATTTACAGGGAAATTGAGAAGACAGTACAGAGAATTCTCATGCACTCGCACTCGATGTCTCCAATTATTGATATCTTATATTAGTACGGTACAAATATTAGCTAATGAATCAATATTAAAATATTTGCATTAACCAAAGACCATACATACTTTATTCAGATTTCCTTAGTTTTTGCTAAGTTTCCATCCCTCACATCACATTACACTTGTCCTCATGTTTTCTTAAGGCTCCTCTGGATTGTGACAGTTTTTCAGCCTTTCCTTGTTGTTGTTGAACACCTTGAGAAGTAGGGTATTTTGTAAAATCTCCCTCAGTTGGGACATGTCTGTCGTTTATCTCATGATTGAACTGTGATTGTGGATTATATACAGAGATATACTGCCATCTTTATTATATCATATAAAGGATAGATACTATCAACATGATTTATCAGTCTTGGTATCGATCTGATCATCTTGCTGAGGTAGTGTTTGTCAGCTTTCTCCATAGTAAAGTGATTATTATTATTATTATTTATTTTAACTTGAAATATGTTATGAAAATAACATATTTTGTAGAAGGAAGTTACTATGTGTATTCCACACATAAGAGTGGATGAGCTATGCTCATCCACTTGAGGGTGGAATGTCTGCACAAATTGTTTGAAATTCTTCTACATGGGAGATTTCTCTTTCTTCTGTGTTTGTTTGTTTGTTTCTTTTTCACAGATGTTATTTATTTATTTGAGAGAGAGAGGAGAGAAAAAGCATGAGCGAGAGGGGCAGAGGGAGAGGGAGGAGCAGGTTCCCTGCTGAACAGGGAGCCTGCCTTGAGACCTGGATCATGATCTGAGCCTAAGGCAGAAGCTTAACTGACTGAGCCACCCAGGTGCCCCTCTTTCTTTCTTTTACAATTTTTAATATTAGTATAGATTCATGGATATTTATTTTATGCTTTGGGTTATAATCCAACACTACTTATTTTGTTGCTTATATTGTCTCCTCTCTGGCCACGGGAGCTCTTTCAGTTGACACCTGTGTGCCTTTAACATATTTCCATCAGTATGGAGTCTCTTGTCTGTTCCTAAATTTTTGAAAGACAAACTTTATGTAAATATCATTTTTGACTGGCACTTTGTTTCTGTCCCCATCCCTATCTTTGCCTCCTTCCCTCTCTCTTCACTGTTTCATTTCTTTATTTATTATGATCTGAAAATAGGAAAGGACGTGGGATTTCAAATTTTGCTATTTTAAGGTAAATCACTTCTCCTTGGTGCCTAGCCAGTGGTTCTCAAATGTTAGTGTGCAAGAGAATAACCTGGAGAGCTTGTTAATATGGCCAGCCAACATTTTAATTTTTTTTAGGTTAAAGGAAGGGGCAGGTTAGGATTCTACATGTTAACCGGTACCCTCAGAAAATAATAATGGAGTTCTTTGAGGGCTTTGCTTTGAAAAGCAGTGAGCATGAGGGCAGATAGCTGTTCTGACACACATATTTATTATTTCTAGTGGCTTGGACCCATATACCCACCGCTTGTGATAGAAAGGGATATAGATTTGGGGATTTTCTATCGCCATAGGAGAGAACCCTAAAATACTCAGGATCTATGCTCAGAGTTAGTTTTATATTTTAGCATTTGAGTATATATAAGATCCCCCCGTCTTTTTGTGCTCAGTATAGAGTGTTTAGGACCCCACAGCAGCATTTCAGGTCTGAGAGGGAACTAAGGGATCATCAGCTCTGGTCCTCTCCTCTGAGGCACAGGAAAGAAACTGAGAGTTCTGGAGGATTGGATTGTCCAAGTTCACACGCTTACTGGTGGTAGAGCTAGGTCTGAAGAAGGTCTTCCTAGAGATTGTTGCATCAAGACAGACACCATTGAACATAACTAGTTTAGATAGGCATTTGTGAAATAGACAATTTTGGGTTACTCTTTCTGCTTTTATACTTTCATATAAAGGTACGACTGCATCTAGGTTTCAGGATTACCCCTTCTGTTAGTTATAAGAGTAGATGATGTAAATATCAGTGTTTGCCATTTGAAATTCTCTGTTTAACTATTTTTAAATTGAGTTTTAAAAATATTAAACCTGGCACTTAGTTCTCGGCTTGGACAAACTTAATCTGAGTAAGGTTGGCTTCTCTGAAAATATAGGCAATTAGATATAGAAGCATGAAGACTTGGAAAGTGAAAGGGTAGGCAAGGTCTCACAGCTGAGGTTTTTTTCGGGGAATACCTTTGTTTAATTAATTCATCAGGCAGTATTCTGATGGCACACATGGAGACCTAATTCGAATCCCTTTTAGGGTGCTTCATGAAATGTAACTATCTGGCAGAAGAAAGACTACTTTGGTTGAATGTTTTATTGAGCTAAAGTGACTAATTCTAGATGAGCCTGAAGCTGTGACATTAATGTTTTGTGGTCGTTTAAAGAACTCTGGACCAGAATCGAGTCTTGGCTTTGCGCCTTGCCACCCGTGTGAATTACTGAGCAGTGTGCATTACTTCTCATGTCTTCTCAGTTTCCTTATCTGTTAGTTGAGGGGATCGGTCTCCATACCGTTCATTAACTCTTTGTTTTTAATGACAGTCAGAGATTTGTCATTATTGGACCATCACTAATAAATATCACAAAAAGTGAATTCATTTCTCTTTCTCCCTCTCCCTCGTTTTTTCCATTTTTCCGTTCTGGAACTTTGATTTGCTTTTTAGAATACTTATTTATTTGAACTGGGAAGGAGTTGCAGGTCATTTTCCATTCACATTCGTAACTTTTTATGATCTAATGAAGGTCATTTCATAAATGAATTGCTGAGGACGGCTGAGCCGTCCAGTACCCTTTTTTAATTTAAATTTAAATTAAAAAAAATTTTAATTTAAATTCAATTTGTCAACATGTAGTATAATACCCAGTGTTCATCACATCACTTGCCCTCCTTAATGTCTGTCCCCCAGTTACACTATCCTCCCACCCACCTCCCCTTCCGCAATCCTTTGTTTCCCCGAGTTAGGAGTCTCTTATAGTTTATCTTCTGTGAGACCCAGGAAATTTAACAAAAATCCCCTACCCCTGGACAAGCAGAGCAGTACTGATTCCATTTTGTGCTACACCTGCCACCTGCTGTGTGACCCCCACGTAACCAGCTTATTGCTTAAGGCACTGCCCCACCCTAGTCAAGCCGCTGGGCACACCCTAACCGGAAATCAGCTCATAACCATGTAACCCTGCTTTGTGCCCACCAAAACTGTGCCCCAATTCCGAGCAAAGTAATAGGCCAGCTCAAATGGATACTATAGGGTAAGATGTAATTCAATCGGCCACTTGTGTGTGGACCAACATGACTGTGCAACTTTCTGCATATCCCATGGGCCGCCACTGGCCCCTATAAAGCTGCTACGCCTCTTAGTCTTGGGGTCCAAGTCCCTGCTCCGCTGTGTCGGGTACACTTGGACCCAAGCTCGAGCTTGTAAATAAACCCTCGTGTGTTTGCATCGGTGTCGGCTCCTCGGTGGTTTCTCAGATTAGCAATCTTGGGGACAACACTGCCTCTCTCAATTTTCTCCACTCAGTTTCCCTCCCCTCCCTTATGATCCTCTTCACTGTTTCTTACATTCGACATAAGAGTGAAACCGTATGATAATTCTTTCTCCACGTGGCTTATTTTATTCAGCATAATACCCTCCAGTTCCATGTCCATGAAAATGGTAGGTATTCATCCTTGCAGATGGCTAAATAATAATACATTATTATATATATAGACCACATCTTCATTTTTTTAAATTTTTTTATAATTTTTAAAAAATTTTTATTTATGATAGTCACACACACACAGAGAGAGAGGCAGAGACATAGGCAGAGGGAGAAGCAGGCTCCATGCACCGGGAGCCCGACGTGGGATTCGATCCCGGGTCTCCAGGATCCTGCCCTGGGCCAAAGGCAGGCGCCAAACCGCTGCGCCACCCAGGGATCCCCAGACCACATCTTCTTTATCCATTCATCTGTTGCAGGACATCAAGGCTCCTTCCACAGTTTGGCTATTAACATTGCCGTTGTGAACATTGGGGTGCAAGTGTACAGTCATTGCACTACATCTCTGTCTTTGGGGTAAATACCCAGCAGTGCAATTGGTGGGTTGTAGTATAGCTCCATTTCCAGCTTTTTGAGGAACCTCCACACTGTTTTCCGAGTGGCTGCTCCAGTTCACATTCCCTCCAACAATGCAAGAGTGTTCCACTTTCTCCACATCCTCTCCCACATTTGTCATTTCCCGTCTTGTTAATTTCCCCCATTCTCACTGGTGTGAGGTGGTATCTCATTGTGGTTTTGATTTCTATCTCCCTGATGAAAAGTGACGTGGAGCAGTTTTTCATGTGCTTGCTTGTTCGCTCTGTGTAGGTCTTCTTTGGAGAAACGGCTGGCACCTTTAAGTTGGAGAAGAGATGGCATCTCAAGGGGTGTTATTTCCTGTCATGGCCACATACCAGAAGGCTCTTGAGTATGTGTGTGTGCGTTTGCCTGTGCCTGTGAGGAGAGGTCGTTGGATAGAATTTGAAAGCAGATCTTCTGCATATTTATAGGTCTATATCTATTTCTCTCTCTTTCTGCACACATCTATTCTAACCATTTTGTCTCTATCTCTATAGGGAGATCTATATATGGACGTATAGAGATTAGATATAGAAATATTTATTTTGCATATTTAAATATAAATCTATAGTTCTGTTTATAGATAATAATTATTATATTATCAGTAAAACATTGAATAATAAATATATTAAGTGGAAACATAGATTTATGTTTATATGTTTGTTTATATAAACATCTATTCATGTTCCTGGGATCAATTTATCAGTAGATCTATCACTCTATCATCTACCTAGCTAGCTAGCTATATATCCCAGGAAGAGAGAAACCCAGATCGAACAGACGGGAATGTCCCTCTCCGGAATGTGTCATGCAAGAAGATAGGCAAAAATCTTCTGTACTTTCCTGATGTGCCGATGCCATTAACTCAGAGATGTACCTGTGATGTACTGTGGGCCAGGCGCCAGTGGTCAAGAGAGAATCCTTGAGACATTTTCCATGCAAAAAGGTGTTTTTATTAAACTATGGGGACAGGACCCCTGGGCCTGAAGAGCTTCATCAGGATCATGAGGAGCCTTGGTTATAAACTTTAAAGTTGCTGTGTGGGGTGGGGACTCTAGAGATAAAAGAAGTTTCCAAAAGGATTTTCACAGGTGAAAGATTTACAGGATCCTGGAGGTCTGGCTATCAGCAAACAAATGTTGCTTTTGGCCTCTAGCAAAGCATTAACATTCAGGCAGCTGTGAATTCTTTGAAGAATGTCCCACTCTGTCGGTTTCAAATATTTGTTTATGGACTGCAAGTTTGTTAGGAAATGTAATGGTAGGGATGCCTGGGTGGCTCAGTGGTTGAGCATCTGCCTTTGGCTCAGGGCATGATCCTGGGGTCCTAGGATGGGGTCCCACATTGGGCTACCCGCAGGGAGCCTGCTTCTCCCTTTGTCTCTGTCTCTGCCCCTCTTTCTTTCTTTCTCTCTCTCTCTCTCTCTCTGTGTGTGTCTCTCATGAGTAAATAAACAAAATCTTTTTTTAAAAAAGCAGATGTAATTTTAATCTATATTTCTTTGGCCTTAGTTCCCCCTATCACCTGGGTCTTCTCTCCCTCCCTGCATCTCTTGGTTCCTTGGCCTTTGGTGGTGAAGAATCCAAAGGATATGAGGCAGGAGGAGAGTGAGATGGGATTAAGCCAATGAAGTAATTTCCCAGGGAGCTTGGGTAAGAGAAGTGCAGCAGGCGGAATGAAGTGAGAAAGTCAGGTTCTTGTCTCACGGAGTCGAAGAATGAATCTGGTGGACAAAGAAGAGTAAGTAAAGTGACAGGAGTTTATTAAGCAAGGATACCGAGAAAGCTCTCAGGAGTGGGAGGGGCCCAGGCTGGGTTGCCCACATGGGCCTCCACTGACAGTTTTTCATTTAGAACTGATCAGGGAGCTTGTGGCCTTCTCATTCTTGGGATGTCTTGGTTTGAGTAAGGACTAGTGATAACATCTTTAACGGTTTACTTCTTTTTGGAGTCTGGTTATTCTTTGTTGGGCACAGAGGACTGTCCTAAAAAAGACCCTCTCTACCCATACCTGGGACAGGGTGGTCTCATTGTTTCTTTATTTCTGGTTTCCTTACATTTCAGCATCCTTAGGATCTTTGTGAGCCTGAATCTGTAGCCCCCTACCTATTTCTCCCTACCTAGACTCTCCTGTCCCTCAGTCAAGAACAGGAGAGATGTGGCTCTGAGAAAAGGTGCACTAAGAAACATTGTCACAGTTTCAATGTGCCCTCCCCACGATTTGTGAGACCCAATTACTTCCAAACTCCTTTTTCCTCCTTTTTGTTTTGGATGGCAATGCTGCTCTGTGCCTGACCTACACGATCAATGACTCGCTAACAGTTCAACTCTGTGGAGAGAACCCAAGGGTCCGCTGGGGAAGTATGAAGGAGAACTGTGGACTTGCTTGTTTTGCCCTCAGAAATCAGCATTAAGACTACAGGTAGTCCTCTGGGACATAGATCGAAACCCGGTGGGGATGGAGCCTGTCTCTGTACCTGCCATATAGAAGGCCAAATAGACTTCTTTTGGAAACGGATGGGTGTTGAATAAATAAGAGAATCTCTGTATGCTGGGTCTGTTTCAGGTCACTGATTCATACTTAGGGAACTGGTCCTCTGAACAAGTCCTGGGAAAACGTATCCTAAGTTATTTGAAAAGGAGTAGTAAGATAGATAAGGAGTTCAGAATTGAGAAAAATATTAAAATCATGTGAGGAAAGTAGAGGTGTTGATCCCGGAAGTGGGTTTCTTGCAATTTACTCACTTATAGCTCGTATATTCTGAACAGAAAAAAGAAAGGGAAGGAACCGCATGTGCTTGAGGTCATCAATTTCATCTATAAAAAGGAAATAATACCGCCTGTCCCACAACACTGTCGTGAGGACTAGAAGTGATGGCTGTTGATGTAAAGACTTGCTAGGTCCAGTCACCATAATATGTAAAAACAACACACTTTATTAATATAGCAAATACCAATATAGCTGCAATATACATTTTCTTATTATTTATTTATTTATTTATTATTTGAGAGAGCGAGACAGAGGGAGAGAGAGGCAGAGACAGAGAAAGAGGGCGAAGCAGGCTCCATGCAGGGAGCCTGACGTGGGACTCCATCCTGCATCTCCAGCATCCCACACTGGGCTGAAGGCAGCGTTAAATCACTGAGCCACCGGGGCTGCCCTGCAATATACTTGTTAAAAATATATTTTATTTATTTATTCATGAGAGGGAGAGAGCGAGAGAGCGAGAGAGAGAGCGAGAGAGAGAGAGAGAGAGGCAGAGAGACAGAGACACAAGCAGAGGGAGAGGCAGGCTCCATGCAGGGAGCCCGAAGTGGGACTCCATCCTGGGTCTCCAGGATCACGCCCTGGGAAGAAGGCACTGCTAAACGGCTGAGCCACCCAGGCTGCCCATTTTCAATTCTTCTTAAAACACACAATTTGACTTCTTTCTAGCAAAGTTTTATGCGAGTTGGTGTACTTATCAATTAAAAGCTGTAGGGTATGGATCCCAGACTGCCCCTAAGGTGCATGTTCAGAGTCCTCCAGGTGCAGCCTGGAAACCACCTAGCTTGTCTGAGGCCACATCCACAGCTATGGGAACCAAGTGCCAGAGGCAGTCACGATTTACTGTATCAGAAACCCAGTTCTCTCCTGAAACATCTGAGTCAGGGAATTGGTTTATCTCAGGGCAGGGTGAAAAAAGCTTACACTATCAGGATTTCTCTCATCCCGAGAAAAATGTTAGCGTTTTTTTGTCTGTTTCTTTTTTCTCATGTTGTTTGGCTATTTCTCTTGTCCTATTGCCCTACTTCCTTTGGTAATTAGTTTTGGAAAGAAACCGCTCACATAATGAAAATGATCTAGAAACTCAGGTTAACAAAATATTCTAGCCTGTGTGGATATGTGTGATTCACAGTTGCTTGAAGCCTACAGAATTTGTTTGCACAAATTAATACCAACTTTTAATAAACAGACTTTACTGTACACTGCTAAAAATATGTCCCTGTCAGAGGGGCAAGACAGCCGAAGAGTATGGTCCCCAAGTCACCTGTCCCCACCAAATGACCTAGCTAACTTTCAAATCATCCTGAAAACCTATGAATTCGGCCTGAGATTTAAAGAGAGAACAGCTGGAATGCTACAGTGAGAAGAGTTCGCATTTCTATCAAGGCGGTTCCCACCTGGGCCTCACTTGGACCTGGTGACTGTGGTTCCCACCTGGGCCTCAGCCAGACCTGGTGACTCTAGTCCCCAACTGGGCTTCACCTGAGCCTAGTGACTCTGGTCCCCATCCGGGCCTCATGTGGACCTGGCGACTGTAGTCCCCACCTTGGCTTCACCTGGACCTGGTGACTGTGGTCTCCACCTTCACCTCACCTGGACCTGGTGACTCTGGTTCCCACCCAGGCCTCACCTGGACATGGTAGCTATGGACTTCATCTGGACCTGGTGACTGTGGTCCCCACCTGGGCCTCACCGTACCTGGTGACTGGGCTCCTCAGCTACCAATGACTAGGATCCAGAATGGACCCTTAGTTGCTACTGACACCAGGACCATCCCCAGGGTCTCACTTGTTCCTGGTGACTATGGTCCTTGTCTGGGCTGACCTGACTCATCCTTGGCTCTGATCGTATGGTCTCCCCTATCGTGAGTGTGTATTGTCTATGGTCCCTTCTGGGCCTCACCTGATGGTACTGGGCCACGATATTGGCCCTTTGCAAGGCCAGTAGGTTCTCTGAGTCCTCCTGCACGGTGCTGCAATCCAAACACATCCAAGAATGACGGCGCATGAATACCTTCCGAAGACACATGCATCCGGGTGCTCCCCGTGGGCAGGTCCCCGTCCGTCTGACCGGAGCCAGAGACAACCCCATAGCCCTGAGGGGCACAGGCTGGGCTGGAACATCACACATGGGCCCTCACTGCCTGTCTTTTGCTCGCCCACCTACAGTCCACCTTCCCAGCCACTGTCCCAGGACACGCCATCACCCTGGGATCACAGAGCGCTCCCACCCCGGTATCAGGAGCACACGGGCGGAGGACCCAGGAGGCTCTGGCGAATGCCGATCTGATGCTCTGATGCTCGGGGTGATGTCTCCCAGCCCGGGGGAGATCGAAGGTTTCTCTGAGATTCCACAAACACAACGACCAAGGGGAGAAAGCAATGGACTGGACTTCATCAAAATTAAAACCTGATGCCAGCAAGAGTGCGACCACACTCCCCACCCTGAGGGCAAGGATGCGTGAATATCCTGAGGGGGAGCCTGGGGGGAGCACCAGGGACTCCGCCCACATTCCAGTGCGTGAAGAGCAAGCCTGCTCACAGGCCAGGGGGACCCAGCAGGCCCTGACTGTCCTCCCCTCACCACATGGTGGGGCGGGGGGTGGGGTGTCATCCCTGTCGGGGTCCATGCATCTAGGATGAGCTGGAAAGGTCATGTATTGGGTCTCCCTGCATAGCACAGGCCTTACAGGGGAGCGGGGGTTCCGGGGATCTGCCGGTCTCTGACTGCAGCCTCCTTCCCTGGACAGGGCCTTAGGGGGCTGCCGTCACCCCAAGGGGCTGTGGAAGGGCTGCAGGAGCTGCTCACGGTCATCTCATTGGGGTTGGGGTGTTTTGGACCCCAGCCCGGGAGGCCAGCGCCCCCACCCAGACCCACAGGCCCCAGAGTGGCCCCCGGGGAGCAGGCATCAGCGGCCGCTCACCTGTGACCTGTCGCTGTGTGAGCGCCTCCTCTTTATGCACCGGGTACTGGGGAGAGTGGGAGAGTTGGGGTACTGGGGAGAGTGGGAGTACTGGGGAGAGTGGGGGTACTGGGGAGAGTGGGGGTACTGAGGAGAGTGGGAGTACTGAGCTACTGGGGAGAGCGGGAGAGTCCGGGCGCTGTGAGCCAGATCCAGAGCACGAGTGCTTCCAAAGCTCTGCAGACGCACAGTGAGCGCCATGCAGTGGTGGAACCCGGGGGTGGCACAGTTCCGCCTACAGTGGGGTCCCGCATCATGACTGTGGGCAGGCGGGGTCCAATCAGCACTTAGCCCTTAACCCTGAAGGCAGAGGGTCCCGGGGGAGGGTCCTATCTCCACGCCAGGTGGGAGGGGGATGCAGGCACCCTCCCACATCCTCAGTTCCCATCCTTGAGCCCTGCAGGCCTCCCACCATTCTAGGTAGACTGGGGGTCACAGATGTCCCCCCGACCCCCAGAGTTCACAGCATGGGGTTGCACTTAACATTCGAGGGGCTCTTGCGTGGTTCAGTCGGTTCCACGTCGACTCTTTAGTTTGGCTCAGGTCAGGATCTTGAGGTTGTGGCGTGGAGCCTCGCGTG
The DNA here is from genome assembly GCF_048418805.1 of Vulpes vulpes. NCBI lineage: Eukaryota > Metazoa > Chordata > Mammalia > Carnivora > Canidae > Vulpes > Vulpes vulpes. Next base: position 74,656,308 of record NC_132782.1, read on the forward strand.
GGGCTCGGGCTCCGTTGGGTGAGGAGTCCGCTCCAGGTTCCCCCTCTCCCTCTGCCCCTCCCTACTGCACCCTTTCTCAAGTAAATCTTCTAAAAATTAACATGAAGACACGTGAGCATCTTTATCTCCTCTGCAGAGGTGCCTTCGTGTGTGTAACGACCGTGTAAATGCCTTTCACAGACCCACCGGGAATCCTACCAGAAACCCCTTTTCCTTGATATTTATTGAAGTACAGTCAACACACAACGTGACAGTAGTTTCAGGGCTACAACTAGTGACTTGACAATTCTGTGCCTTATTCAGCTCCCCCCACGAGAAGCGGCATCACCGTCTGTCCCCGTACAAAGTTGTCACAACAGTACTGACTCCATTCCTTAGGCTGTACTTTCTAAATTTCTGTGACTTATTTTATTTACGATCCAGACGCTTATAGCTGTTACTATCGTTCATCTACATTGCCCATGTCCTACCCACGGCCCCTCTGTCCATCAGTCAGCAGGATCCATCACATTAACCAGAGAAAGGACATGGGGCAGCCCCGGGTGGTTCAGCGGTTTAACGCCTGCCTTCAGCCCAGGGCGTGATCCTGGAGTCCCGGGATCGAGTCCCACGTCGGGTTCCCTACACGGAGCCGCCTTCTCCCTCTGCCCGTGTCTCTGCCTTTCTCTCTCTGCCGCTCTCTCTGTATGTCTCTCAAGGATATATAAATAAAATCTTTAAAAAAAGAAAAACGAGAGAAAGGACAAAAAGCATACGATCCTCTCAAGAGTTGCAGAAAAAGCATTTGACAAAGTACAACATCAAAAGCCTAGTGGGTTTTGAGGAAATGTCTATCAACAGAATAAAGTTCCACTAGGAAGGCCCGCAGCTGACATCCTCTTCAAGGGTGAAAACCTGAAATCGTCTCCCCTAAGAGCAGGAACAAGCCAAGGAGGTCCCCTCTCAGTGCTGGAAGTCCTAATGTAGTCAACAGACAGGAAACAGCAAAGGTTCCACTCCTGGAAGGGGGACGTCACACTGTCCCTATTTGTTGAAGACGCGGTGCTAGAAACAGGAAACCCGAGAGCCCCCACCAAAACCTGTTAGAACTAATGATTGAATTCAGTAAATTCATGGGACACCAACTGAACCTACAGAGCTCAGTAGCCTTGCTGCGTCCTGACAATGAGCACTCAGGAACGAAATGAAGGACGTGACTCCCTTCTCAGGAGCATCACAGAGACTAAATAATGAGACTGAACGAAAGGAGCACAAGACTTGTGCACTGAGCCATACCAGGCTTGGGAGGCCGTCCTGGGCTCATGGGGTGGAAGCCTCCTCTTGTGAAAATGTCCACAGTTCCTGAAGCCACCCTCGGTTTCAATGTCATTCCTATCAAAATCATGGTGGTAGATCCTAGAAGTAGGAAAAAAAAACAACAACCCTAACATCCGTCAGCCCCCACAAATGACCCCGGACAGCAAATCAGTATTGGAAAAGCAGGACAGAGTGGGGCGCAGCACTTTCCTATTTCGAACGATGTCACAGAGACACAGGATAAAGCAGTGTGGTTCTCGGCCTCCTGCTGGCTCTGTCAGTTAAGCATCGACTCCTGACCTCACCTCAGGTCCTGATCTCGGGGTCGTGAGTTCTAGCCCTGGGCTGGGCCAGGCACGAGGCGTGGCGCCTACTTAGACCCACAGGGGGTGGTTCCAGCATAAGCTGAAGGAGCAGAACAGGGAGTCCAGAAGGAAATGTGCTCTGATACAACTGATTTTGTTTAACTTAATTTAAACCCAATTAATTAATGTATAGTGTATTATACTTTCAGAGGTAGAATTCAGCGATTCACCAGTTGGAGAGAACAGCAGTGCTTGTGACATCACCTGCCGTCCTTCGTGCCCATCCCCCGTTATCCCCTCCCCCGCTCCTCTCCAGCGACCCTCAGATTGTTTCCAATGATTCAGAGTCTGTATTTCCTGCATCTGTTTTCATCTTATTCGTTTTTCCTTCCCTTCACAGATGTTCATCTGCTTTGCTTCTTTAATTCCACCTATGAATGACACCATAGGGTCATTGTCTTTCCCGACTGACTTATTTCACTTAACAGGATCCCTCTAGTTGTATCCGCGTCATTGCAAATGGCAAGATTTCCTTCTCTTTGATAGCAGTACCATTCCTCTCTCTATGACCATCATCTATCTCCCATCCTCTATCCATCATCTGTCTGAAGGCACCGAGGCTCCTCCCACAGTGTGGCTACTGTGGACCCGGCTGCTGTGGACATCGGGGCGCAGGTGTCCCACCGGCGTTTCATTGCATCTGTATCTTCAGAGTGAGCTCCAGGCCGTGCACCTGCCGGTCGCAGGGCAGCTCTATCGGTAAGTTCCTGAGGAGCCTCGGCACTGTTTCCAGGGCAGCTGCACCAGCCCGCAGTCCCGCCCACAGTGGAAGAGGGTTGAGTGAGTCTTGGCGGACACGGAAAAAGTCTGGTCCACATTTCATTTCGCGTCCTGTGGGCTCCAATTCCTTGTCCTTAAGTATTTCTGGGGAAGCCGGGTGTTGTGCTCCATTTCAGCACGACGTTTCCGAAGCTCATAGTGTTGGACCCTAGCTCACGGGGGCCAAGGTGTCCCGGTAGACGCCCCAGAGACTCAGACCCCAGACAGGCAGATGCAACTAGCAAGAGGGTTGTTTTTTTTTTTTTTTTTTATGACAGTCACAGAAAGAGAGAGAGAGAGAGAGGCAGAGACATAGGCAGAGGGAGAAGCAGGCTCCCTGCACCGGGAGCCCGACGTGGGACTCGATCCTGGGTCTCCAGGATCGCGCCCTGGGCCAAAGGCAGGCGCTAAACCACTGCGCCACCCAGGGATCCCTAGCAAGAGGGTTTTATTGAACGTTTGCGCAAACGGGCCCTCGGCCTCAAAGGTGGAAGAGCCTCGATTGGCAATTACAGGCATCTTTTAAAGGCAAACCGCGGGATTAGCATAGCATTCGGGTTAAGACAAGATTGATTTCTTTGAAGGTCAACATGAATATGTTCAGGGACTTTCCAGTCAGGGCGTGGGGGGGGAATGGTTTTCTTATCTCGGAAAAACCACAGAATGTTTTTCGTTGCTTAAATTCCGGGAAGGCGCCTGGATGTGCTGCCTCTGGGTTAGGCCTGGTCCTAAATTTTCCCCAGGGGTGGGGGGGTGGGGTTGGGTTTGTTCAATAGGTCTCAGCTGGAGCATGGAAGAAGGAAGGTCCCGCCCTGGGCGTGGGGACGCCGCCTCCCTCACCGCCTCCTTCAGCGCCTGAGCCTAGGCCCCAGTCAGGGGGCGTGTGTACGCAGTAGGCCTCGTCCGCCAGCAGTAACAGGAGCCGGTCTGTGCTCTGGCTGCCTGAGGAGGACGTGGGGCCGCGTCCAGGCTGACAGGAGCCCCGGCCTCCTCAGGACCCGCAGGTAGGCTTCAGGACCATGTGGAGCCGTGTCCTCGCTGACAGGAGCCTGGTCTCCTCAGGACCCACGGTGAGACTTCAGGAAGATGTGGGGCCGCTTCCTCGCTGACAGGAGCCCCAGCCTCCTCAGGACCCGCGGTGAGTTTTCGGGAAGATGTAGGGTCACGTCCACGCTGACAGGAGCCCCGGCCTCCTCAGGACCCACGGTGGGTTTCGGGATGACGTGGGGCCGGGTCTACACTGACAGGAGCCCCGGCCTTCTCAGGACCGGCGGGTAGGCTTCAGTCCCATGTGGGGCCGCGTCCACAGTGACAGGAACCTGGCCTCCTCAGAACCCGCAGGGAGGCTTCCGGAGGATGTGAGGCATAGTCCACAGTGACAGGACCCCCCTCGTCCTCAGAAACTGCTGTCTATGACTCAGGAAGACGTGGGGCCACGTCTGCCATGACAGGAGTCCGGCTTCCTCAGGACCCGCTGGAGGACCCTGGAGGCGCTGTTCGGAGTCACATCCACGTCAGCAGCAGCTACTCAGAACGACAAGGTAAGTGAATGGGGACAATTGAGATAGGGTTAGGGTTTAGGGTGAGCAATATGTGGTTAGGGTTAAATTAGATGATATGGATTAGTGATCATGGTTATGCGTTCGAGTTCCTGGTTAGGGTGAGAGATGGGGGAAGGGTCAAGAGTTAGGAGTAAGGTACGGATTTGGGATTAGGAAACTGAGTTAGGGAATGGATAAGGGTGATGTTACAGTTAGGTTATAGGGTTTAGGGTTAAGGGATGGGGGAGGGAATATGTTTAGAGATACAGCGGGGGATGGGGTTGAAGTTTAGGGTTAGGGGTTAAGGCAGGGGTTTGGGCTAGGTTTAGGGTACAATTAGGGATTAGGGTACGGGTTAGGGTTAGGAAACGGGTTAGGGTACAGGTTAGGGATTAGGGTTAGGGTTAGGGTTAGGGAACGGGTTAGGGTTAGGGTTAGGGAACGGGTTAGGGTTAGAGGGTTAGGGTTAGGGAACGGGTTAGGGTTAGGGTTCGGGTTAGGGTTCGGGTTAGGGTTCGGATTAGGGAACGGGTTAGGGTTAGGGTTAGGGAACAGGTTAGGGTTAGAGGGTTAGGGTTAGGGAACAGGTTAGGGTTAGAGGGTTAGGGTTAGGGAACAGGTTAGGGTTAGGGAACGGGTTAGGGTTAGGGAACGGGTTAGGGTTAGGGAACGGGTTAGGGTTAGGGTTAGGGAACGGGTTAGGGTTAGGGAACGGGTTAGGGTTAGGGTTAGGGAACGGGTTAGGGTTAGGGTTAGGGAATGGGTTAGGGTTAGGGAACGGGTTAGGGTTAGGGTTAGGGAATGGGTTAGGGTTAGGGAACGGGTTAGGGTTAGGGAACGGGTTAGGGTTAGGGTATGGGTTAGGGTTAGGGTTTAGGGTTAGGGTTAGGGTTTAGGGTCAGGGTTTAGGGTTTAGGGTCAGGGTCAGGGTCAGGGTTAGGGTGCAGTTTAGGGTTAGGGTTAGGGTTAGGGTTAGGGTTAGGGTGCAGTTTAGGGTTAGGTTTAGGGTTAGGGTTAGGATATGGGTTATGGTTAGGATTAGGGTTAGGATACAGGTTACGGTTAGGTTTAGGGTTAGGTTTAGGGTTTGGATACGGGTTAGCAATCGGGTTAGGGTAAGTGTTAGGTTTAGTGTACGGGTTAGGGTTCGAGTGAGGTTACGTGTTAGGGTAAGGGTTAGGGCAAGGGTACGGGTTAGGGTTAGGGTTAGGTTTAGGGTACAGGTTAGGGTTAAGGTTAGGGTTAGGGTTGGGGTGTTGGCTAGGGTTAGGTTTAGGGTACGGGCTAGGGTTAGAGTAAGTGTTAGGGTTAGGGTACGTGTTAGGGTTAGGGTACAGGTTAGGGTTAGGGTGAGTGTACGGGATAGGTGTAGGGTTAGGGTTATAGTTAGGTTACGGGTTAGGGTTAGGGCTGGGTCCGGGTACGGGTTAGGTTTAGGGTAAGGTTACGGGTTAGGGTACGGGTTAGGGTACGGGTTAGGGTAAGGGTTAGTGTACGGGTTAGGGTTAGGGTTAGGGTAAGGGTACTGGTTAGTTTTAGGGTTAGGGTATGGATTAGGTTTAGTGTAAGGGATAGGGTTAGGGTACGGGTTAGGGTTAGGGTACGGCTTCATGTAAGGATGATGGTAAGGGTTAGGTTTAGGTTTAGGGTTAGGCTTAGGGTACGGGTAAGGGTTAGGGTTTGTTTTAGGTTACGGTTTAGGGGTAGGGTTAGGGTTTGGGTTACGGTACTGGTTCGGGTTAGGGTTAGGATTAAGTTACGGGTTAGGGTTAGGGTTAGGGTATGGGTTTTGGTACGGGTTATGGTTAGGGTTATGGTTAGGGTCCGGATTAGGGTTAGGTTTAGGGTTAGGAAACGGGTTAGATTAGGGTTTGGGTTACGGTTAGGGTACTGGTTAAGGTTAGGGTTAGGGTTATGGTTATGGTACAGGTTAGGTTTAGGTTTAGGTTTAGGATTAGGGTTATGATACGGGTTAGGAGTATGGTCAGGGCGAGGGTACGGGTTAGGGTACAGGTTAGGATTAGGTACTGATTAGGGTTAGGGTTAGGGTACGGGCACGGGTTAGGGTTATGTTTAGGGTTAGGGTAACGGTTAGGGTTAGGGTTAGGTTACGGTCAGGGTTATGGTTAGGTTACGGGTAAGGGTTAGGATTAGGGTAGGGTTAGGGTACGGTTTAGGGTTAGGCTTAGGGTTAGGGTTAGGGTACTCGTTTGGTTTACATTCAGGGTAAGGGTTAGGGTTAGGGTTAGGGTACGTGTAAGGGTTAGGGTTAGGGTATGGGTTAGAGTTAAGGTTAGTGTTAGGGTTAGGCTTAGGGTTAGGGTTAGGGTTAGGGTTAGAGTAACGGATAGGGATAGGGTACGGGTTAGGGTTAGACTGTGGGTTAGGGTTAGGGTGAGTGTACGGGTTACGGTGGGGTTAGAGTTAGGGTTACGTTACGGTTTAGGGTTAGGGCTGTGTACGGGTTAGGGAACGGGTTAGGGTTAGGGTTAGGGTACGGGTAGGGTTAGGTTACGGGTTAGGGTTGGGGTTAGGGTTAGGGTTAGTGTACGGGATAGGGTTAGGGTTATGGTTAGGGTACTGGTTAGGTTTAGGGTTAGGGTACGGTTTAGGGTTAGGGTACAGCTTAGGGTAAGGGTGAGGGTACGGGTGAGGTTTAGCGTTAGGGTTAGGGTACTGCTTACGGTTAGGGTTAGGGTATGGGTTAGGGTATGGGTTAGGGTTAGGGTTAGGGTTAGGTTATGGGTTAGGGTTCGGGTACGGGTTCTGGTACTGGTTAAGGTTAGTGATAGGGTGAGGTTACAGGTTACGGTTAGGGTTAGGGTACGGGTTACGGTATGGGATAGGGTTAGGGTTAGGGTACTGGTTAGGGTTAGGGTTAGGGTACGAATTAGGGTTAGGGTTAGGGTACTGGTTAGGGTTAGGGTTAGGTTTAGGGTTAAGGTACAGGTTAGGGTTAGTTTTAGGGTTAGGATTAGGGTTAGGATACGCATAAGGGTTAGGATTAGTGTTAGGGTATGGGTTAGGGTTAGGGTATGGGTGAGGGTTAGGGTTAAAGTTAGGGTTAGGGTATGGATTAGGGTTTGGGTTAGGGTGCTGGTTAGGGTACGGGTTAAGGTCAGGGTTAGGGTTATGTTATGGGTTAGGGTTAGGGTTAGAGTACAGGTTATGGTACTGGTTAAGGTTAGTGTTAGGGTTAGGTTACGGGTTAGGTTTAAGTTTAGGGTTAGTGTTACTGTTAGGGTACAGATTACGGTTAGGGTTAGATTTACGATACGCGTTAGGGTTAGGGTTAGGGTACGGGTTAGGGTTAGTGTACGGGTTAGTGTTAGGTTACGGGTTAGGGTACAGATTAGGGTTAGGGTTAGGGTACAGTTTAGCGTAGGGTTAGTGTTAGGGTATGGGTTATGGTTAGGGTTAGGATTAGGTTTAGGTACGTGTTAGGGTTAGGGTTAGGGTACGGGTTAGGGTTAGGTTTATTGTTAGGGTAAAGATTAGGGTAGTGTTAGGGTTAGGTTTAGGGTACTGTTCAGGGATAAGGTTAGGGTTAGGGTTAGGATACGGGTTAGTGTTAGGGTTAGGGTTAGGTTACGGGTTAGTGTTTGGGTAGGGTACGGTTAGGGTTAGGGTTAGGGTACTGGAGAGGGTTAGGGTTAGGGTTAGGGTTAGGGTTAGGGTACGGATTAGGGTACGGGTTAGGGTTAGGGTATGTGTTAGGGTTAGTGTTAGGGTTAGGGTTAGAATACGGGTTAGGGTTCGGGTACTGGTTATGTTAAGGGTTAGGGTACGGGTTAGGGTTAGTGTTAGGGTACGGGTTAGGGTATGGGTTAGGGTTAGGGTTAGGGCTGGGTACGGGTAAGGGTTAGGGTATGGGTTCGGGTTAGGTTTAGGGTTAGGGTTAGTGTACGGGTTAGTGTTCGGGTTGTGGTTAGGTTTAGGTTTAGGGTTACAGTTAGGTTTAGGGTTAGGGTTAGTGTTAGGGTTAGGGTACTGGTTAGAGTTAGGTTTAGGGTTAGGGTACGGGTTAGTGTTAGGGTTATGGTTAGGGTTACGGTACGGGATAGCGTTAGGGTTAGGGTAAGGTTACAGGTTAGGGTTAGGGTACGGATTAGGTTTAGGGTTAGGTTACGGGTTAGGGTTAGGGTTAGTGTTAGGGTTAGGTTACGGATTAGGGTTAGGGTTAGGGTTAGGGTACGGGTTAGGGTTAGGGTTAGGGTTCGTGTACGGTTTAGGGGTAGGTTTAGTTTTGGTGTTAGGTTTCGGGTACGGGTTAGGGTTAGGGTTAGGTTACGGGTTAGGGTTAGAGTTAGGGTTAGGGTACAGTTTAGGATTAGGGTTAGGGTTACGGTTAGGGTACTGGTTAGGGTTAGGCATAGGGTTAGGGTTAGGATACAGGTTAGGGTAATGTTTAAGGTTAGGATTAGGGTTGGATAGGGGTTAAGGTTAGGGTTAGGTAAGGGTTATGGCATGGGTTATGGTTAGGTTTAGGGTTAGGGTACTGGTTAGGGTTAGTGTTAGGGTTAGGGTACAGGTTAGGGTTAGGGTTAGGGTTATTGTTAGGGTTAGCGTACCGGTTAGGATACAGGTTATGGTTAGGGTTAGAGTTAGGGTTCGGGTTAAAGAATGGATTAGGGTTAGGTTTAAGGTACGGGTTAGGTAAGGAACAGGTTAGGGTTATGGTTAGGGTACAGTTTAGGGAACGGGTTAGAGTTAGGGTTAGGGTACGGGTTAGGGTTAGGTTAGGTTACTGGTTAAGGTTAGGTTTAGGTTTAGGGTATGGGTAGCGTTAGGGTATGGGTTAGGGTACGGGTTAGGTTTAGGGTACAGTTTAGGGTGAGGATTAGGGTTAGGGTTAGGGTACTGGCTGGTTTAGGGTTAGGGTTAGTGTTAGGTTTCGGTTACGGGTTAGGATACGGGTTAGGTTTAGGGTTAGTGTTAGAGTTAGGGTTAGGGTATGGGTTAGGCAAAGGGTTAGTTTTAGGGTTAGGTTTAGGGTACGGCTTATGGTTAGGTTTAGGGTACGGGTTAGGGTTAGTTTTAGGGTAAGTTTATGGGTTAGGGTTAGGGTACTGGTTAGGGTTAGGTTTAGGTTTAGGGTACAGGTTAGGTTTAGGGTTAGGGTTAGGCTTACGTTACGGGTTAGTGTTAGTTTTAGTGTTTAGGTACGGGTTAGGGTTAGTGTCAGGGTACGGTTTAGGGTACGGGTTAGGGTTAGTGTTAGGTTTAGGATTAGGGTACAGGTTAGCAATAGGGTTCGGGTTAGGGTTAGGTTTATGGTATGGGTTAGTGTTAGAGTAAGGGTTAGGGTTAGGGTACGGGTAAGGGTTAGGGTGAGTGTATGGGTTAGGGTTAGGGTTAGGTTATGGGTTAGGGTTAGGATTAGGGTACAGGTTAGGGTTAGGGTATGGGTTAGGGTTAGCGTGAGTGTACGGGTTAGGGTTAGGATTAGGGTTTGGTTAGGTTATGGGTTAGGGTTAGGGCTGGGTACGTGTTTGGGTAAGGGTTAGGGTTAGGGTACGGGTTAGGTTTAGGCTTAGGGTTAGGGTTAGCGTAAGAGTTAGGGTTAGCGTACGGCTTATGGTTAGCGTGAGGGTTCAGGTTAGGTTTAGGGTTAGGTTTTGGGTTAGGGTACGGGTAAGGGTTAGGTTTAGGGTACGAGTTAGGGTTAGGGTTAGCGTTAGGTTACGGGTTCGGGTTAGGGTACAGGTTACGGTACAGGTTACGGTTAGGGTTAGGGTTAGGGTTAGGTTACAGGCTAGGGTTAGGTTTAAGGTACGTGTTACTGTACGGGTTAGGGTTACGGTTAGGGTACTGTTTAGTTTTAGGGTAAGGATTAGGGTTAGGGTTAGGGTAAGGGTACGGTTTTGGTTAGGGTTAGGGTTAGGGTTAGGGTTAGGGTACTGTTTAGTTTTAGGGTAAGGATTAGGGTTAGGGTTAGGGTAAGGGTACGGTTTTGGTTAGGGTTAGGGTTAGGGTTAGGGTTAGGGTACGGCTGAGGGTAAGGGTGAGGGTAAGGGTTAGGTTTAGGGTTAGGGTAAGGGTACGGAGTAGGTTTAGGGTTTGTTTTAGGTTATGGTTTAGGGGTTGGGTACGGGTACGGGTTACGGTACTGGTTAGAGTTAGGTTTAGGATTAGGATTAGGGTTAGGATACAGGTAAGGGGTAGGGTTAGGGTTAGGGTACGGGTTAGGGTTAGGTTTAGGGTTCGGGTTAGGGTACAGGTTAAGGTTAGGGTTAGGGTACTGGTTAGTGTTAGGGATAGGGTTAGGGAATGGATTAGGGTTAGGGTTAGGGTATGGGTTATGGTTCGGATTAGGGTTAGGGTTAGGGTTAAGGTTAGGGTTCGGGTTAGGGTATGGGTTAGCAATACGGTTAGAGCTAGTGTTAGGTTTAGTGTACGGGTTAGGGTTAGGGTTAGAGTAAGGGTTAGGTTTAGGGTTAGGTTTAGGGTTAAGGTTAGGGTACTGGTTAGGGTTAGGGTTAGGGTTAGGGTACGGGTTAGTTGTAGGGTTAAGGTTAGGGTGAGGGTTAGGCTTAGGGTTAGGGTACGGGTTAGGGTTAGGTTTAGGGTTAGTTTACGGGTTAGGGTTAGGTTTAGAGTTATGGTACGGCTTAGGTTTAGGGTTAGGGTTAGGGTCAGGGTTAGGGTACGGGTTAGGTTTAGGGTTAGGTTTAGGGTTAGGTTAGGTTACGGGTTAGGGTATGGATTAGGTTTAGGGTTAGTGTATGGCTTACGGTATGGGTTAGGGTTAGGGTTCGGGTTAGGGTTAGTGTTTGGTAAGGGTACGAGTTAGGGTTATGGTTAGGGTACGGGTTAGGGTTAGGGTTATGTTTAGGATTAGTGTGAGGGTACTGGTTAGGGTTAGGGTTAGGTTTAGGGTACGCGTTAGGGTTAGGGTGAGGGTACGGGTTAGGGTTAGGGTACAAGTTAGGTTTAGGATTAGGGTTAGGATACGGGATAGGTTTAGGTTTAGGGTTAGTGTTAGGGTACAAGTTAGGGAATGGTTAGTGTTAGGGTATGGGTTAGGGTTAGGTTTAGGTTTAGGTACGTGTTAGGGTTAGGTAAGGGTACGGTTTAGGGTTAGGGTTAGGTTTAGGGTACGGGTGAGGGTTAAGGTTGGGGTTAATGTTATGGTACGGGTTAGGGTTAGGGTTAAGTTTAGGTTACGGGTTAGGTTTAGGGTTAGTTTACGGGTTACGGTACTGGCAAGGTTAGGGTTAGGGTTAGGTTATGGGTTAGGGTTAAATTTAGGTTACAGGATAGGGTTAGAGTTAGGTTTAGGGTTAGGGTTAGGGTTAGGGTACAGGTAGGGTTAGGGTTACGGTATGGGTTAGGGTTAGGTTGAGGGTTAGGGTACAGGTTAGGGTAGGGTTAGTGTTAAGGTACGGGTTAGGGTTAGGATTAGGGTTAGGGTTAGGTACGTGTTAGGATTAGGTTTAGGGCTTGGGAATGGGTTATGGTTAGCGTTAGGGTTAGGTTACGGGTTAGGGTTAGGGTTAGGGTTAGGTTTAGGGTGCCAGTACGGGTTAGGGTTAGGGTTAGGGTTAGGGTTAGGGTTTGGTTACGGGTTAGGGTTAGAGCTGGGTACAGGTTAGGGTACGGGTTGGGGTTATGGTTAGGGTAGGGTACTGGTTAGGGTTAGGTTTAGGTTACGGTTTTAGGGTTAGGGTTAGGGTGACGGTATGGGTGACGTTTAGGGTTAGGGTACAGTTTATAGTAAGGGTTAGGATTAGGGTTAGGGTACTGGTTTGGTTTAGGTTTAGGTAAGGTTACACGTTAGGGTTAGGGTTAGGGTACGGATTAGGGTTAGGGTACGGGTTAGGGTACTGGTTAGGTTTGAGTAAGGGTTAGGATTGGGGTTAGGGTTAGGGTTAGGTTAGGTGTTAGGGTTAGGGTTAGCGTTAGGATTAGGGTTAGGGTTAGGGTTAGGGTACGGGTTAGGGTTAGGGTTAGGGTTAGTGTACGGCTTCGGGTACGGGTTAGGGTTAGAATTAGGGTTAGGGTTAGGGTAGGGGTTAGGGTTAGGTTTAGGGTACCGGTTAGGGTTAGGGTTAGGGTTCGGGTTAGGGTAAGGTTTAGGGTAAGTTTACGGGATAGGTTTAGGTTTAGGGTACGGGATAGGGTGTGTGTTAGGGTTAGGGTTAGTGTACGGCTTAGGGTTAGGGTTAGGTTTAGGGTACGGGTAAGGTTAAGGTTACGGTAAGGGTACAGGTGAGGGTTAGGTTTAGGGTACGGGTTAGGGTTAGGATTAGGGTTAGGGTACTGGTTATGTTTAGGGTTATGTTTAGGGTACCGGTTAGGATTAGGTTTAGGGTTAGGGTTAGGGTATGGGTAAGGGTTAGGGTTAGGTTACGGGAAGGGTTAGGGTTAGGGTTAGGGTTAGGTTTAGGGTACAGGTTTGTTTTAGGGTTAGGGTAAGGGTAAGGGTTAGGTTTAGGGTAAGGGTAAGGGTTAGGTTTAGGGTTAGGGTTAGTGTTAGGTTTTGGGTACGGGTTAGGGTACGGGTTAGGTTTATGGTTAGTGTGGGGCTTACAGTATAGGTTAGGGTTAGGGTTAGGGTACGGGTTACGGTTAGGGAAGGGTAAGGGAATGGGTTAGGGTTAGGGTTAGTGTTAGGGTACTGTTTAGGGATAGGGTCAGGGTCAGGTTACGGGTCAGGGTTAGGGTTAGGTTTAGGGCTAGGGTACAGTTTAGGATTAGGGTTAGGGTTATGGATACGGTACTGGTTAGGGTAAGGTTTAGGGTACGGGTTAGGGTTAGAGTAAGGGTGAGGTTTAGGGTACAGGTTAGGGTTAAGGTATGGGTTAGGGATAGGGTAGGGTTCTGGATAGCGTTAGGGTTAGGGTTAGGGTACGGGTTAGGTTTATGGTTAGTGTGGGGCTTACAGTATAGGTTAGGGTTAGGGTTAGGGTACGGGTTACGGTTAGGGAAGGGTAAGGGAATGGGTTAGGGTTAGTGTTAGGGTACTGTTTAGGGATAGGGTCAGGGTCAGGTTACGGGTCAGGGTTAGGGTTAGGTTTAGGGCTAGGGTACAGTTTAGGATTAGGGTTAGGGTTATGGATATGGTACTGGTTAGGGTAAGGTTTAGGGTACGGGTTAGGGTTAGAGTAAGGGTGAGGTTTAGGGTACAGGTTAGGGTTAAGGTATGGGTTAGGGATAGGGTAGGGTTCTGGATAGCGTTAGGGTTAGGGTTAGGGTACGGGTTAGGGTTAGGTCTGGGTACGGGTTAGGGTATGGGTTAGGGTACAGGTTAGGTTTAGGGTCCTGGTTAGGGTTAGGGTTAGGTTTGGGTTAAGGTACGGGTTAGGGTTAGGGTACGGCTTAGGTTTAGGGTGAGGGCACGGGTTAGGTTTAGGGTTAGGGTTAGGGTTAGGTTCGGAAAAGGGTTAGGGTTAGGGTTAGGGTTAGGTTCCGTGTTAGGGTTAGGGTTTGGGTTAGGGTACAGGTTAGGATTAGGGTTAGGGTTACGGTTAGGTTACTGGTTAGGGTTAGGCTATGGTTAGGTTTAGGATACGGGTTAGGGTTACGTTTAGGGTTAGGGTTAGGGTTTGGATAGGGGTTAGGGTTAAGGTTCGGTTAGGGTTATGGTACGGGATATCGTTTGGGTTAGATTTAGGGTACTGGTGAGGGTTAGTGTTAGGGTTAGGGTACGGGTTAGGGTTAGGGTTAGGGTACGGGTTAGGTTTAGGGTTAGGGTACGGGTAACGATACGGGTTATGGTTAGGGTTAGTGTTAAGGTATGGGACAGGGTATGGGTTAGGATTAGGTTTAAGGTACGGGTTAGGGAATGGCTTAGGGTTAGTCTTAGAGTACGGGTTAGGGAACGCGTTACGGTTCGAGTTAGGGTTAGGGTCCGGGTTAGGGTTAGGTTTAGGGTTAGGGTTAGGGTACCGGTTAGGTTTAGGGATAGGGTGAGTGTACGGATTAGGGTTAGGGTTAGGGTTAACGTTCGGGTTATGATTAGGGTTAGGGTTCGGGTACTGGTTAGGCTTCGGGTTAGGGTTAGGGTTAGGGTACAGGTTAGGGATAGAGTTAGGGTTAGGGTTAGTTTAGGATACGGGTTAGGGTTATGGTTAGGGTTAGGGATAGGGTACGTGAGAGTGTTAGGGTTAGTGTTCGGGTACTGGTTAAGGTTAGGTTTAGGGTTAGGTTATGGGTTAGAGTTAGGGTTAGGTTTAGGGTACGGGTTAGGGATAGGGTACATTTAGTGTTAGGATTAGGCTTAGGGTTAGGGTACTGGTTTGCTCTAGGGTTAGGGTTAGGGTACGGGTTAGGTTTAGGGTTAGTGTTAGGTTTAGGTTACGGGTCAGGGTACGGGTTAGATTTAGGGTTAGTGTTAGAGTTAGGGTTAGCGTACGGGTTAGGCATAGGGTTAGGGTTACTGTGAGGTTTAGGGTAAGGTTTAGGGTTAGGGTTAGTGTATGGGTTAGGGTTAGGGTAACGGTATGGGTTCGGGTTAGGTTGAGGGTTAGGTTATGGGTTAGGGTTAAGGTTATGGTTAGGGTTAGGGTACTGGTTAGGGTTAGGTTAGGGTTAGGGTTAGGGTACGGGTTAGGGTTATGGTACTGGTTAGGGTTAGGGTTAGAGTTAGGGTTAGGGTACGGGTTAGCAATAGGGTTAGGGTTAAGTTTAGGTGTAGTGTACCAGTTAGGGTTAGGGTTAGGGTACGGGTAAGGTTTAGGGTTAGGGTAAGGTTCGGGTTAGGGTTAGGGTTAGGGTACGTGTTAGGATTAGGGTTAGGGTACTTGTTAGGTTTAGGGTCAGGGTTAGGGTACGGGTTAGAGTTAGAGTTAGGGTTAGGGTTAGGGTACTGGTTATGGTTAGGTTTAGTGTTACCGTACGGGTACGGGTTAGGGTTAGGGTACTGGTTAGGGTTAGTGTTAGGGTTAGGGTACAGGTTATGGTTATGGTTAGGGTTAGGGTTAGGTTATGGGTTAGGGTTAGGGTACTGGTTAGGTTTCAGGTTAGGTTCACGGTTAGGGTCAGGGTTAGAGGGTTAGAGTGAGCGTTAGGGTACGGGTTAGGGTTATGGTTAGAGTACGGGTTAGGGTTAGGGTTAGGACACGAGTTAGCAAAAAGTTTAGAGTTAGGTTTAGGTTTAGAGTACGGGTTAGGGTTAGGGGTAGGGTTAGGGTTAGGTTTAGGGTTTGGGTACTGGTTTGGTTTAGGGTTAGAGTAAGTGTACCCGTTAGGTTTAGGGTTAGGGTACGGGTTAGGGTTTAGGTTAGGTTAGGGTTTAGGGTTAGGTTTAGGGTACTGGTAAGGGTTAGGGTTAGCGTTATGGTTAGGTTAGGGGTTAGCAATAGGTTTAGGGTTAAGGTTAGGTTTAGGGTAAGTGTTAGGGTCAGGGTTAGGGTACGGGATAGGGTAAGGTTACGGGTTAGGGTTAGTTTTAGGGTTAGGGTTAGGGTTAGGGGACGGGATAGGGTTAAGATTAGGTTTAGGGTTAGGGTACTGGTTAGGGTTAGGTTTAGGGTTTGGGTTAGGGTTAGAGTAAGGATTAGGGTTAGGGAACGGTTTAGGTTAGGGTACGGATTAGGGGACGGGTTAGAGTTAGGGTTAGGTTTAGGGTCCAGGTTAGGGTGAGGTTACGGGTTCGGGTTAGGGTTAGGGTACGGGTTTCGGGATGGGTTAGGGTTAGGGTTAGGGTACGGATTAGGGTCAGGGTTAGCGTACGGGTTAGGATTAGGGTTAGGGTTACAGTTAGGGTACTGGTTAGGGCTAGGGTTGGAGTTAAGGTTAGGGTAAAGGTTAGGGTTAGGGTTAGGTTTAGGGTTAGGGTACGGGTTCGGGAAAGGGTTAGTGTTAGGGTACTGGTTAGTGTTAGGGTTAGGGTACGGGTTAGGGTTAGGGTTAGGGTACTGTTTAGGGTTAGGGTTAGGGAGCGGGTTATGTTTAGGGTTAGGGTACGGTTTTTGTTGAGGGTTAGGGATAGGGTTAGGTTACTGGTTTGGTTTAAGTTTAGGGTAAGGGTACGCATTAGGGTTAGGGTTAGGGTACTGGTTAGGTTTAGGGTTAGGGGTGGGGTAGGGGTTAGGGTTAGGGTACTGTTTAGGGTTAGGGTTAGGGTACGGGTTAAGGCCGGTTTAGGGTTAGGGTAATGGTTAGGGTTTGGTTTAAAGTATGGGTTCGGGTACGGTTTAGGGTTAGGGTTAGGGTTTGGGTACGGGTTAGGATTAGGTTAGGGTTCTGGTTAAGGTAAGGCTTAGGGTTAGGGCTAGGGTTAGAGAGCGGGTAACGGTTAGGTTTAGAGTTATGGTTAGGTTAAGTGTACAGGTTAGAGCAAGGGTTAAGTTACGGGTTAGGGTTAGGGTACGGGTTAGGGTAAGGGTTAGGATACAGATTATGTTTAGGGTTAGGGTTAAGTTACGGTTTAGAGAAGGGTACGGGTTAGCGTACAGTTTAGGTTTAGGGTTAGGGCATGGGTTGGGTTTAGGGTTAGGGTCAGGGTTAAGGTACGGGTTAGGATTAGTGTTAGGTTACGGATTAGGGTTAGGGTTAGGATTAGGGTTAGGTTTACGGTACGGTTTAGTGTTAGGGTTAGGGTACGTGTTTGGGTTAGGGTTAGGGTATGGGTTAGGGTACGGGTTAGGGTTAGGTTTAGGGATAGGGTACGGTTTAGTGTTAGGGTTAGGATTAGGGTACGGGTTAGGTTGAGGATTAGGGTTGGGGTACTGGTTAGGGTTAGGGTTAGGGTTAGGGTTAGTGTACGGGTTAGGTATAGGTTTAGATTACAGGCTAGGTTTAGGATTAGGGTTAGTTTCATGGTTAGGGTACAGTTTAGGGTTAGGGTTATGGTTAGGGTACTAGTTTGGTTTAGGGTTAGGGTTAGGGAACAGTTTAGGTTTAGGGTTAGGGTTAGTGTTGGGTTTAGGGTATGGGTTAGGGTACGGGTTAGGGTTAGGGTTAGTGTACGGCTTAGGGTATGGGTTAGGGTTAGGGTTCGGGTACGGGTCTGGGTTAGGGTTAGCGTAAGGGTACGTGTTAGGGTTAGGTTTAGGGTACAGGTTAGGGTTAGGGTTAGGGTACTGGTTAGGGTTAGGGTTAGGGTTATGATAGGGGTTAGGGTTAGGGTTATGTTTAGGTTGTGGGTTAGAGTTAAGGTTAGGGTAGGGTTAGGGTTAGAGTTACGGTACGGGTTAGGGTTAGGGTACGGGTTAGGGTTAGGGTACGGGATAGGGTTAGGGTTAGGGTTAGGTTACAGGTTAGGGTTAGGGTTAGGTTACTGGTTACGGTACAGTGTAGGGTTAGGGTTAGGTTACGGGTTAGTGTTAGGGTTAGGTTACGTGTTACTCTACGGGTTAGGGTTAGGGTTAGGGTACTGGTTAGGTTTAGGGTTAGGTTTAGGGTATGGTTATGGTTAGGATTAGGGTTAGGATACGGGTTAGGATTAGGGTTAGGGTTAGGGTTAGAGTTCTGGTTAGGGTTAGGCTTTGGGTTAGGGTTAGGGTACAGGTTAGGGATAGGGTTAAGGTTAGGGTGAGGGTTAGGGTACTGGTTAGGGTTAGGGTACGGTTGAGGGTTAGTTGAAGGGTTAGGGTGAGGTTTAGGATACGGATTAGGGTTAGGGTGAGTGTACGGGTTAGGGTTAGGGTTAGGGTTCGGTAACGGGTTAGGGTTAGGGCTGGGGACGGGTTAGGGTACGGTCAGGTTACGGGTTAGGGTTAGGGTACGGGTTACAGTTAGGTTTAGGGTTAGGGTACGGGTTAGTGTTAGGGTTAGGGTAGGTTTAAGGTATGGGTTAGGGTTAGGGTTAGGTTTAGGGTATGGGTTAGGGTTAGGTTTATTGTAAGGGTACTGGTTAGAGTTAGGGTTAGGGTTAGGGTGTGGGTACGGTTTAGCGTGAGGGATAGGGTGAGGTTTCGGTACAGGTTAGGATCCGGGTTATGGTTAGGTTTAGGGTTAGGAACGGGCGAGGTTAGGGTTAGGTTTAAGGTACTGGTTAGGGAACGGGCGAGGGTTAGGGTTAGGGAACGGGTTAGTGTTAGGGTTAGGGTTAGGGTATTGGTTAGTGTTAGGGTTAGGGTTAGGGTACGCGTTAGGGTTAGTGTTAGGTTAGGGTACGTGTTAGGGTTAGGGTTAGGGTTAGCGTACTGGTTAGGATTAGGGGTAGGGTTAGAGTTAGGGTACAGGTTAGGGTAGGGTTAGTTTTAGGGTACGGTATGGGTTAGGGTTAGGTTTAGGGTTAGGTTTAGGTACGTGTTAGGGTTAGGGTTAGGTTAAGGGTTAGGGTTAGGGTTAGGCACAGGTGAGGGTTTGGTTTAGGGTTAGGGTTAGGGTAAGGGTTACGGTTCGGGTTAGGGTTAGGGTTAGTGCTGGGTACAGTTTAGGGTTAGGATACGGGATAGGGTTAGGTTTAGGGTTAGGGTTAGGGTACGGGTTAGTGTTCGGGTTATGGTTAGGTTTAGGTGTAGGGTTAGGGTTATGTTTAAGGTTAGAGTACGAGTTAGGGTTAGGGTAGTGTTAGGGTTAGGGTACTGCTTAGGGTTAGGGTTAGGGTACGTTTTAGGGTTTGGTTCGGGATAGGGTTAGGGTTAGGGTACGGGTTAGCGTTAGGGTTAGTGTTAGGTTACGGGTTAGGTTAAGGTTAGGTAACGGTTTAGGGTTAGGGTTAGGGTACGGGTACAGGTTAGGGTTAGGGTTTGGGTACTGGTTAGGGTACGGGTTAGGGATAGGGTTAGGGTTAGGGTTAGGATACGGGTTAGGGTTAGGGTACGGGTTAGGGTTAGGGTTAGGGTAATGGTTAGTGTTAAGTTTAGAGTTAGTGTCAGGGTACGGGTTAGGGATAGGGTTAGGGTTAGGGTACGGGTTAGGGTTAGGGATAGTGTTAGGGTTAGGGTACGGTTCAGGGTTAGGGTTAGGATTAGGGTTAGAGTACGGTTTAGGGCTACCGTTAGGGTCATGAATTGGTTTAGGGTACTGGTTAGGGTTAGGGTTAGGGTTATGGTACGGGTGAGGGTTAGGGTTAGGGTTAGGGTACGGGTTAGGTTTAAGGTTAGGGTTAGGGTTAAGTTTAGGGTTAGCGTTCTTATATGGGATAGGGTTACGGTTAGGTTTCGGGTTAGGTTAAGGGTTAGGGTTAGGGTTAGCGTACAGGTTACGGTACGGGTTAGGGTTAGGTTTAGGGGAGTGGTTAGGGTTAGGGTTAGGGTTTGGGCACGGATTAGGGTTAGGGTTAGGGTATAGGTTAGGATTAGGGTTAAGGTTAGGGTTAGGGAAATGGTTAGGGTTAGGGTTAGGGTTAGGGTACTGGTTGGGTTAGGGTTAGGGTTAGGGTACGCGTTAGGGTTAGGGTTAGGATACGGGTTCGGGTTAGGGTCAGGGTTAGGGTTAGGGTACTGGTTAGGATTAGGGTTAGGGTTAGGGTAGGGGTTAGGGTACAGGTTAGGGTTAGTGTTAGGGTTAGTGTTAGGGTATGGGTTAGCAATAGGGTTAGGGTTAGTGTTACCGTTAGATTAAAGGTTAGGGTTAGGTTCCGGGTTAGGTTTATGGTACAGGTTAGGGTTAGGGTGAGTGTACGGATTAGCGGTAGGGTTAGCGTTAGGGTTAGGTACGGGTTAGGGTATGGGTACGGGTTCGGGTACGGGTTAGGGTTAGGGTTAGGTTACGGCTTAGTGTTAGGTTTAGGGTTAGGGTTAGGGTTAGGGTACGGGTTAGGTTTAGGGTTAGGGTACGATTAGGATTAGGGTACTGGTTAGGTTTAGGGTTAGTGTACGGTTTAGAGTTAGTGTAAGGGTTAGGGTTTGGGTACGGGTTAGGGTTAGGGTACCGCTTAGGGTAAAGTTGAGGGTACGGCTTAGGTTTAGGGTTAGGATACGGGTTAGGGAACGGGTTAGGTTTAGAGTTAGGGTACTTGTTAGGTTTAGGGTTAGGGTTAGGGTACGGGTGAGGCTAAGGGTTAGGGTTAGGGTTAGGATTAGGGTACTGGTTAGGGTCAGGGTTAGGGTTAGGAGAAGTGTTAGGGTTAGGTTTAGGGTATGGGTTACAGTACTGGTTAAGGTTATGGTTAATTTTAGGGTACGGGTTAGGGTTAGGGTTACGCTACGGGTTACAGTACGGGTTCGGGTTCGGGTTAGGGTTAGGGTACTCATTAGGGTTAGGGTTAGGGTTATGGTACGGATGAGGGTTAAGATTAGGGTTAGGTTTAGGGTTACGGTACTGGTTAGGGTTAGGGTTAGGGTAGATGTTAGGGTTAGGTTTAGGTTTAGGGTTAGGGTTAGGATTCGGGTTAGGGTTAGGGTGAGGGTTAGGTTACGGGTTAGGGTTAGGTTTGGGTTAGGGTACTGGTTAGGGTACGTGTTAGGGTACGTGTTAGGGTTAGGGTTAGTGTTAGGGTTAGGTTTAGGGTACAGGTTAGGGTTACATTTAGGGTATGGTTAGGGTTAGGGTTAAGGCTCAGGTTATGGTACGGTTTAGCGTTTGGATTAGGGTACTGGTTTGGTTTAGCGGTAGGGTTAGGGTACTGATTTGGGTTAGGGTTAGTGTTAGGGTAGGGTTTCGGACTAGTGTTAGGGTTAGGTTTAGTGTTAGGGTACGGGTTAGGGTTAGGGTACGGGTTAGGGTTAGGTTACGGGTTAGGGTTAGGGTTAGGGGACTGGTTAGGGTTAGGTTTAGGGTTAGGGTTTGGGTTAGGGTTAGGGTACGGTTTAGGTTTGAGGTTAGGTTTATGGTTAGGGTGAGGGTACTGGAGAGGGTTAGGGTTCGGGTTAGGGTACAGGTTAGGGTTAGGGGTAGTGTTAGGGTACGGGTTAGGGTTAGGGTAGATTTAGGGTACGGGTTAGGATTAGGTTTAGGGTTATGGTTCGGGTTAGGGTTAGGGTTAGGTTACGGGTTAGGGTACAGGTTACGGATAGGTTTAGGGCTGGGGACGAGTTATTGTTAGGGTATGGGTTCGGGTTAGGTTTAGGGTTAGGGATAGGGTACGGGTTATGGTTAGGTTTAGGGTTAGGTTTAGGGTTAGGGTTAGGTTTAGGGTCAGAGTGAGAGTTAGGGTTAGGGTTAGTGTTAGGGTTAGGGTACTGGTTAGGGTTAGGTTTAGGGTAAAGTTACGGGTTAGGGTTAGGGTTAGGGTTACAGTACAGGTCAGCTTTAGGGTTAGGGTTAGGTTACCGGGTAGGGTTAGGGTTAGGGTACGATATAGGGTTAGGGTTAGTTTACCGGTTAGGGTTAGGGTTAAGGTTCGGGTTAGGGTACGGTTTAGGGTTTGGTTTAGGGTTAGGGTACTGGTTAGGGTGAGGGTTATGGTTAGGTTACGGTTTATGGGTTGCATTAGGTTTAGGGTTAGGGTACTGGTTAGGGTTAGCTTTAGGGTTAGGGTTAGGGGTAGGGTTATGGTACGGGTTAGCGTTAGGGTTAGCGTTATGGTACGGGTTAGGGTTAGGGTATGGGTTAGGGTACGGGTTAGGGGACTATTTAGGGTTAGTGTTAGCGTTCGGGTTAAGTTACGGTTTAGGGTTAGGGTACTGGTTAGGGTTAGCTTTAGGGTTAGGGTTAGGGGTAGGGTTATGGTACGGGTTAGCGTTAGGGTTAGCGTTATGGTACGGGTTAGGGTTAGGGTATGGGTTAGGGTACGGGTTAGGGGACTATTTAGGGTTAGTGTTAGCGTTTGGGTTAAGTTACGGTTTAGGGTTAGGGTACTGGTTAGGGTTAGCTTTAGGGTTAGGGTTAGGGGTAGGGTTATGGTACGGGTTAGCGTTAGGGTTAGCGTTATGGTACGGGTTAGGGTTAGGGTTAGGGTATGGGTTAGGGTACGGGTTAGGGGACTATTTAGGGTTAGTGTTAGCGTTCGGGTTAAGTTACGGTTTAGGGTTAGGGTACGGGTTCGGGTACGGTTTAGGGTTAGGGTTAGGTTATGTGTTGGGGTTAGGGTTAGGGATAGGGTCAGGGTATGGTTTAGGTTTATGGTTAGGGTTAGAGTACGCGTAAGGTTTAGGGTACTGATTACGGTTAGGTTACGGGTTAGGGTTAGGTTACGGGTTAGGGTTAGGGTACGGGTTAGGGATAGGTTTCAGGTTAGGGTTAGGTTTAGGGTACAGGTTAGGGTTAGGGTTAGGGTATTGGTTAGGGTTAGTGTTAGGTTAAGGGTTACGGTCAGGGTTAGGGTGTGGGTTAGTGTACAGATTAAGGTTAGGGTAAGGGTACGGGTTACGGTTAGGTTTAGAGTTAGGGTTAGATTAAGGGTTAGGGTTAGGGTACGGGTTAGGTTTAGGGTAGGTTTATGGTACGGGTTAGGGTCCGGGTTAGGGTAAAGGTTAGGGTACGGGTTAGGGTATAGGTTTAGTGTTAGGGAAAGGTTTAGTTGTGGGGTTAGTGTTAGGTTATGGGTTAGGGCTAGGGTTAGGGTTAGGGTATGGCTTAGGGTTAGAGTTAGGGTTAGGGTTAGGTTTAGGGTACAGTTTAGGGATGGGTTACGGGTTAGGTTTGGGTTAGTGTTAGGTTTAGTGTTAGGGTATGGGTTAGGGTTTTGTTAGGGTTAGGTGTAGCGTTAGGGTAAGTGTTAGGGTACGGGTTAGGGTTAGGTTTAGGGTTAGGGTACGGGTTACGATATGGTTTAGGTTTAGGGTATGGGTACGGGTTAGGGTTAGGGTACGGGTTACGGTCAGGGTTAGGGTGTGGGTTAGTGTACAGATTAGGGTTAGGGTTAAGGTACGGGTTACGGTTAGGTTTAGAGTTAGGGTTAGATTAAGGGTGGGGTTAGGGTACGGGTTAGGTTACGTGTTAGGGTTAGAGTTAGTGTACGGATTAGGGTAGGGGTTAGGATACGGATTAGGTTTAGGTTTAGGTTTAGGGTTAAGTTACAGTTTAGGGTAGGGTACACGTTAGTGTATGGTTTAGGTTTAGGGTTAGTGTACGGGTTGGGTTTAGGGTTAGGTTTAGGGTTAGGGTATGGGTTAGGGCTAGTGTGAGGGTTAGGGTTAGGTTACTGGTTAGGGTTTGGTTGCGGGTTAGAGTTAGGACACGGGTTAGGTTTAGGGTACTGATTACGGTTAGGGTAGGTTTAGGGTACGGGTTAGGGTTAGGGTACGGGTTAGGGTTAGGGTACGGGTTAGGGTTAGTGTTAGGTTACGGATTAGGGTTAGGGTTAGGGTACGGTTTAGTTTTAGGGTTAGGGTTATGGTACGGGTTATGGTTAGGGTTAGGGTACGGTTTAGTGTTAGGGTTAGGATTATGGTACGGGATAGGATTAGGGTTAGGGTTAGGGTACGGGTTAGGGTTATGGTTAGGGTACGTGGTAGGGTACGGGTTAGTGGTAGTGTTAGGGTTAGGGTTAGGGTTAGGTTTAGGGTTACGTTTAGGGTTAGGATAAGGTTTAGGATAAGGGTAGGTTTCGGGTTAGGGTTAGGGTTAGTGTTAGCGGACTGATAGGGTTAGAGTTAGGGTTAGGTTTAGGGTTACGTTTAGGGTTCGGATAAGGTTTAGGATAAGGGTAGGTTTTGGGTTAGGGTTAGGGTTAGGGTACGGTTTAGGTTTAGGGATAGGTTTAGGGTTAGGGTTAGGGTTAGGCTACGTGTTAGGTTTAGGGTTAGGGTACGGGTTACAGTACAGGTTAGGGTGTGGGTTAGTGCTGGGTACGGGTTAGGGTTAGGGAACGGGTTAGGGTTACGTTTAGGGTTAGGGTTAGGGTATGGGTTAGTTTTCGCTTTATGGTTAGGTTTAGGATTAGGGTTTGCGTTAGGTTTAGGGTGAGGGTATGAGTTAGGGTTAGTGTTAGCCTTAGGGTTAGGTTACTGGTTAAGTTTAGGGATAGGGTTAGGTTTTGGGTACGGGTTAGGGTTAGGGTTACGTTTAGGGTTAGGGCACGGGTTAGCGTTAGGGTGAGCGTTAGGTTACGGGTTAGAGTTAGGTTTAGGGTACGGGTTAGTGTTAGGGTTAGGTTACTGGTTAGGGTTAGAGTTAGGGTTAGCATTAAGGTACGTGTTAGTGTTAGGGTTAGGTTTTGGGGACTGGTTAGAGTGAGGGTGAGGTTTACGGTACGGGTAAGGGTTAGGGTTAGGGTTAGGGTTAGTGTTAAGGTTGGGGTACGGGTTAGGGTTAGGTTTAGGGAAGGGGTTACGGCACGGGTTAGGGTACTGATTAGGGTTAGGGTTAGCGTTAGTGTTTACTAATGGATTCGGGTGAAGTTACAGGTTAGGGTATGGGTAGGTTTAGGGTTAGGGTATGGGTTGGGGTTAGGGATAGCTTTAGGGTTAGGGTTAGGGTTAGGGTTTCGGTTAGGGTTAGGGTACGGGTTAGGGTTAGGGTTAGGGAAGGGTACGGTTTAGGGTTAGTGTTAGGATTAGGGTACGGGTTAGGGTTAGGGTTAGGGTTAGGGAAGGGTAGGTTTAGGGTTAGTGTTAGGATTAGGGTACGGGTTAGGGTCAGTGTTAGGCGTAGGGGTGGGGTATGGGTTAGGGTATGGGTACGGGTTAGGGTTAGGGTACGGGTACGGGACAGGTTTAGGGTTAGGGTACCGGTAATGGTTAGGGTTAAGATTTGGGTTAGGGTTAGGGTTAGGGAACGTGTTAGGGTTAAGGTTAGGGTTAGGGTACTGTTAGGGTTAGAGTTAGGGTTAGGTTTAGGGTTACGGTTAGTGTTAGGATGCGGGTTAGGATAAGGGTTAGGTTTCGGGTTAGGGTTAGGTTTAGGGTTAGGGTACGGTTTAGGTTTAGGGATAGGTTTAGGGATAGGGTTAATGTTAGGGTTAGGGTTAGGGTTAGCCTACGTGTTAGGTTTAGGGTTAGGGTATGGGTAACGGTGTGGTTTAGGGCTGGGTATGCGTTAGGGCTAGTGTACAGGTAAGGGTTAGTGTTAGGTTTAGGGTAGGGTTAGGGCACGGGTTAGGGTACTGATTATGGTTAGCTTTAGCGTTAGTGTTAAGTTATGGATTAGGGTTAAGTTACGGTTTAGGGTACGGGTTTGGTTTAGGGTTAGGGTTAGGGTACAGCTTAGGGTTAGGGTTAGTGTTAGGGTACAGTTTAGGGTTAGGTTTAGGATTACGGTTAGGGTTAGGATAAGGGTTAGGGTTAGGGTTAGGTTACGGGTTAGGGTTAGGTTTAGGGTACTGGTTAGGGTTAGGTATAGGGTTAGGGTACGGGTTAGGGTTAGGGTACGGTTTAGGGTTAGGGTAAGGGTTAGGGTTAGGGTTAAGGTACTGGTTTGGTTTAGGGTTAGGGTTAGGGTACGGGTTGGTTTAGGGTTAGGTTTATGGTTAGGGTTAGGGTTCGGGTTAGGGTACTGGTTAGGGTTAGGGTTAGGGTACAGGTTAGGGTTAGGGTTAGGGAACGGGATACGGTACAGGTTAGGGTTAGGGTTAGGGTTTGGGTGAGGTTTAGGTTTATGGTTAGGGTTACGGTACTGGTTAGGATTAGGGTTAGGGTACAGTTAGGGTACTGTTTAGGGTTAGGCTTAGGGTTAGGGTTAGGGTACAGGTCAGGTTTAGGTTTAGGGTTAGGGTTAGTGTTTGGATAGGAGTTAGGGTTTGGGTTAGGGTTATGGTTATGGTACGGGTTAGGGTTAGGGTACTGGTTGGGGTTAGTGTTAGGGTTAGGGTACGGGTTAGGGTTAGGGTTAGGGACAGTTTAGGGCAGAGGCTAGGGTTAGGGTTTGGTTACGGGTCAGGGTATTGGTTAGTGTTAAGTTTAAGGTACGGGTAAGTGAACGGCTTAGGGTTAGGTTAGGGTACGGGTTAGGGAATGGGTTAGGGTTAGGGTTAGGTTACGGGTTAGGGTTCGGGTTAGGGTTAGGGGACTGGTTAGGATTAGGGTTAGGATTAGGGTACTGGTTAGGGTTAGGTTTAGGGTACTGGTTAGGGTTAGTTTTAGGGTTAGGGTTAGGGTGAGGGTATGGGTTAGGCTTTGGTTTAGGGTTAGGGTTAAGTTACGTGTTAGGGTTAGGGTTAGGGTTAGGATACTGGTTAGGGTTAGGGTTAGGTTTGGGTACGGGTTAGGTTTAGGGTTAGGGTAGGTTTAGGGTTAGGGTACAGCTTAGGGTTAGGGTTAGGGTTAGGGTACTGGTTTGGTTTAGGGTTAGGGTTAGGGTAAGGGTTAGTTTTAGGGTTAGCGTTAGGGTTAGGTTTAGGGTACAGGTAAGGCTACGGGTTAGGTTTAGGGTTAGTGTACGGCTTAGACTACGGGTTAGGGTTAGGGTAAGGTATGGATTAGGGTTAGGGTTAGGGTAATGGTACGGTTTAGGGTTAGGGTTAGGGTACGGGTAAGGGTGAGGGTTAGGCTTAGTGTTAGTTTACTGTTTAGGGTTAGGTTTAGGGTTAGGGTAGGAGTTAGGGTTAGGGTTAGGTTTAGGGTATGGTTTAGGGTTTAGGTTAGGGTTAAGGTTAGGGTTAGAGTATTGGTTAGGGTTACAATTAGGGTACAGGTTCGGGTACAGGTTAGGATTAGTGTTAGGGTAAAGTTACGGGTTAGGGTTAGCGTTAGCATAAGGGTATGGGTTAGGGGTAGTGTTAGGGTACGGGTTAGGGTTAAAGTTAGGGGTAGGGTTTAGGGTAATGGTTAGGGTTATGGTTAGGGTACGGGTTAGGGATAGGGTGAGTGTATGGGTTAGGGTTAGGGTTAGGGTAGGGTTAGGTTACGGGTTAGGGTTAGGGCTGGGTACGGGTTAGGGTACGGGTTATGGTATGGTTAGGTTTAGGGTACGGGTTAGAGTTAGGTTAAGGGTTAGGTTACGGGTTAGGGTTAGGGTTAGGTATGGGTTGGGGTTAGGGTACAGGTTAGGGTACTGGTTAGGGTTAGGGTTAGGGTACGGTTTAGGGTTACGGTTAGCGTTAGAGTTAGGGTACGGGTTAGGGTTAGGTTTATGGTACAGGTTAGGATAAGGGTTAGGTTTAGGGTTAGGGTATGGTTTAGGACTAGGGCTAGGGTTAGGGTTAGGGTACTGGTTTCGTTGAGGGTTAGGGTTAGGGTACGGGTTAGGTTTAGGGATAGGTTTAGGGTACGGGTTAGGGTACGGGTTAGGGTTAAGGTTAGTGAACGGCTTAGGGTACAGGTTAGGGTTAGGGTTAGGGTACGGATAAGGGTTTGGGTTAGGGTAAGGGTACGTGTTAGGGTTAGGTTTAGGGTAGGAGTTAGGTTTAAGGTTTGGGTTAGATTTAGGGTACGGGTTAGGTTTAAGGTTAGGGTTAGGGTTAGGGTTAGGTTTAGCGTTAGGTTACGGGTTAGGGTTACGCATAGGGTACGGGTTAGATAACCGGTTAGGGTTAGTGTTAGGGTTAGGGTTAGGGTACGTTTTAGCAATTGGGTTAGGGTTAGGGTTAGGTTTAGTGTACGGGTTAGGTTTAGTGTTAGGGTACGGGTTAGGGTTAGGGTGAGGGCAAGGGTACGGGTTAGGGTTAGAGTAACAGTTAGGGTTAGGGTACTGGTTAAGGTACTAGTTAGGGTTAGGGTGAGTGTTTAGGTTAGGGGTAAGGTTAGGTTTAGGGCTAGGTTACGGGTTAGGGTTAGGGCTCGGTACGGGTTAGGTTACGGGTAAGGGTACAGGTTAGGGTTATGGTACGGGTTAGGTTTAGTGTTAGGGTTAGGGAACAGGTTATGGTTAGGGTTAGGATTAGGGATAGGGTACGGGTTAGGGTTAGGGTTAGAGTAGGGTATTGGTTAGGGTTAGGGTTACGGTCTGGGTTAGGGTTAGGGTACGGCTTAGGGTAAGGGTGAGGGTACGGGTTAGAAGTAGGGTTAGGGTTAGGGTACGGTTTAGGGTTAGTGTTAGGGTACGGGTTAGGGTACGGGTTAGGGTTAGGGTTAGGGTACTGGTTAGGGTTAGGGTTAGGTTTAGGGTAAGGTTGAGGCTTAGGCTTAGGGTTAGGTTTAGGGTACGGGTTAGGGTTAGGGTTGGGGTTAGTGTTAGGTTACGATTTAGGGTTAGGGTTAGAGTACGTGTTACAGTACTGCTTAGGGTTAGGGTTAGGGTACTGGTTAGGGTTCGGGTTAGTGTTAGGGTACGGATTAGGGTTAAGGTTAGGGTTATGGTAAGGGTTAGGATAAGGGTTAGGGTTAGGGTTAGGTTTCTAGTTTGGAGTAGGGTTAGGTTTAGCTTTAGGGTACAGGTTAGGGTTAGGTTTAGGGTTAGGTTTAGGGTACGGTTTAGGGTTAAGATTATGGTTAGGATTATGTTTAGCGTTAGGGTACGAGTAAGGGTTACGGTTATGGTACTTGTTAGGGTACGGGTTAGGGTTAGTGTTAGGGTTAGGGTTAGGGTACGGGTTAACAATAGGATTAGGGTTACGGTTAGGTTTAGTGTACGAGTTAGGGTATGGTTTAGGGTACGCGTTAGGGTTAGGGTTAGGGTTAGCGTAAGGGTATGGTTTAGGGTTAGGGTTAGGGTTAGGGTTAGTGTTAGGGTACGTGTCAGGGTTAAGTTTAGGGTTAGGGTTAGGGTTAGGGCACTGGTTTCTTTTAGGGTTAGGTTTAGGGTACGGGTTAGGTTTAGGGTTACGTTTAGGGTTAGGTTTAGGCTACTGGTTAGGGTACGGGTTAGGGTTAGGTTTAGGTTAGGGTACGGGTTAGGGTTAAGGTTAGAGTTAGGGTTAGGGTACGAGTTAGGGTTAGTTTAAGGTTTAGGGTTAGGATACAGGTTAGGGTTAGGGTACTGGTTAGGGTTAGGGTACTGGTTAGAATTAGGGTTAGGGTCAGGTTATGGGTCAGGGTTAGAGTAAGGGTTAGGGTTAGGATATGGGTTAGGGTTAGGGTACGGGTTAGGGTTAGGGTGAATATACAGGTTAGGTTAGGGTTAGGGTTAGGGTTAGGTTAGGGGTTAGTGTTAGGGCTGGGTATGGGTTATGGTACGGGTTAGGGTACGGGTTAGGGTTAGGGTACGTTTTAGGTTTAGGGTTAGGGTTAGGGTACTGGTTAGGTTAGGGATAAGGTTAGGGTATGGGTTAGGGTTAGGTTTAGGGTTAGGGTTAGGGTTAGAGTACTGGTTAGGGTTAGGGGTAGGGTACGGGTTAGGGTTAGTTTAAGGGTTAGGGTTAGGATACAGGTTAGGGTTAGGGTACTGGTTAGGGTTAGGTTTAGGGTACGGGTTACGGAACAGGTTAGGGTTAGGGTACTGGTTAGGGTTAGAGTTAGGGTTAGGTTATGGGTTAGGGTTAGGTTTAGGGTTACTGTACGGGTAGGTTTAGGGTTAGGGTTAGGGTACTGGATAGGGATAGGGTTAGGGTACGGGTTAGGGGTAGTTTAAGGGTTAGGGTTAGGGTACGGGGTAGGGTTCGGGTACGGCTTAGGGTAAGGGTGAGGGTACGATTAGGTTTAGAGTTAGGGTTAGGGTTAGGGTTAGGGTACGGGTGAGGTTTAGGGTAGGGTTAGGTTTAGGGTACGGGTTAGATTCAGGGTTAGGTTACGGTTTAGGGTTAGGGTTAGGTTTAGGGTTATGGTACAGCTAGGGTTAGTCTTAAGGTTAGGGTTAGGGTACTGTTTTGGATTAGCATAGGGTTAGGGTACGGGTTAGGTTTAGGGTTAGTGTTAGGGTTAGTGTACGGCTTAGGGTACGGGTAAGGTTTAGGGTTAGGGTAAGGTTTAGGTTTAGGGTTATGGTAAGGGTACAGGTTAAGGTTAGGGTTAGTGTACGGGTTTGGGTTAGGCTTAGGGTTAGGGTACTGGTTAGGGTTAGGTTTATTTTTAGGGTAAAGGTTAGGGTTAGTGTTAGGGTTAGGGTTAGGGCACTGGTCAGGGATAGGGTTAGGGTTAGGGTTAGGATACGGGTTAGGGTTAAGGTTAGGGTTAGGTTCCGGGTTAGTTTTAGGGGAGGGTACGGTTAGGGTTAGGGTTAGGGTTAGGGTACTGGAGAGGGTTAGGGTTAGGGTACAGGTTAGGGTTAGGGTTAGTGTTAGGGTTCGGATTAGGGTACGGGTTCGGGTTAGGGTTAGGGTACATGTTAGGGTTAGTGTTAGGGTTAGGGTTAGAATACGGGTTAGGGTTCGGGTACTGGTTATGTTTAGGGTTAGGGTACGGGTTAGGGTTAGTGTTAGGGTATGGGTTAGGGTACAGGTTAGGGTACGGGTTAGGGCTGGGTATGGGTAAGGGTTAGGGTACGGGTTCGGGTTAGGTTTAGGGTTCGGGTTAGTGTACGTGTTAGTGTTCGGGTTATGGTTAGGTTTAGGTTTAGAGTACGAGTTAGGGTTAGGGTTAGTGTTAGAGTTAGGGTACTGATTAGAGTTAGGTTTAGGGTTAGGGTACGGGTTAGGGTTAGGGTTATGGTTAGGGTTACGGTACGGGATAGCGTTAGGGTTAGGGTAAGGTTACGGGTTAGGGTTAGGGTACGGATGAGGTTTAGGGTTAGGGTTAGGGTTATGGTACAGCTTAGGGTTAGGGTTAAGGTTAGGATTAGGGTACTGTTTTGGATTAGCGTTAGGGTTAGGGTATGGGTTAGGTTTAGGTTTAGGGTTAGGGTTAGTGTACGGCTTAGGGTACGTGTAAAGGATAGGTTTAGGGTACGACTTAGGGTTAGGGTTATGGAAAGGGTACGGGTTAAGGTTAGGGTTAGTGTACGGGTTTGGGTTGGTTAGGGTTAAGGTACTGGTTAGGATTAGGGTTATTGTTAGGGTAGGGGTTATGGTTAGTGTTAGGGTTAGGGTTAGGGTACTGTTCAGGGTTAGTGTTAGGGTTAGGTTACGGGTTAGGGTTAGGGTTAGGTGACGGTTTAGTGTTAGGTTAGGGTACGGATAGGGTTAGGGTTAGGGTACGGGTTAGGGTACGTCTTACGGTTAGGGTTAGGGTACGGGTTAGGGTATGGGTTAGGGTTAGGGTTAGGGTACGTGTTAGGGTGTTAGGGTTAGGGTTAGGGTACGGGTTAGGGTTTGGGTACTGGTTAGGTTTAGGGTTAGGGTAAGGGTTAGGGTTAGTGTTAGGGTACGGGTAGGGTACGGGTTAGGGTTAGGGTTAGGGCTGGGTACGGGTAAGGGTTAGGGTTAGGGTTAGGGTAAAGGTTAGGGTTAGGTTTAGGGTTAGGGTTAGGGTTAGGATACGGGTTAGAGTTAGGGTTAGGGTCGGGGTTACGTTACAGTTTAGGTTTAGGGTTAGGGTTAGGTTACGGGTTAGGTTACAGGTTAGGTTTAGGGTTAGGGTCCGGGTTAGGGTTAGGTTTAGGTTTAGGGTACCGGTTAGGATTTGGGTTAGTGTTAGGGTACTGGTTAGATTTCGGGTTAGGGTTAGGGTTAGGGTACAGTTTCGGGTAAGGTTTAGGGTTAGGGTTAGGGTTAGGATATAGGTTAGCGTTAGTGTAGGGTACTGATAAGGGTAGGGTTAGGGTTAGGGTACGGGTTAGGGTTAGAGCTGGGTTCGGGATAGGGCACGGGTTAGGGTACGTGTTAGGGTTAGGGTTCTGGTTTGGGTTAGTGTTAGGGTTAGGGTTAGGGTACGGGTTATGGTTAGGGTACGGCTTAGGGTTAGGGTGAGAGTACGGGTTAGGTTTAGGGTTAGGGTTACGGTTAGGTTTCAGGTTAGGGTCAGGGTTAGGGAACGGGTTAGGGTTAGGGTTAGTGTTAGGTTACAGCATAGGGTAAGGGTTAGGTTTAGGTTATAGGTTAGGGTTAGGGTACGGTTTATGTTTCAGGTTAGGGTGAGGGTTAGGGTTAGGGTTTCGTTATGTGTTAGGGTTAGGGTTAGGGTACGTGTTACTGTACGGGTTAGGGTTAGGGTTAGGGTACTGGATAGGGTTAGAGTTAGGGTTAGGTTACGGGTTAGGATTAGGGTTAGGGTACAGTTTAGGATTAGGGTTAGAGTTACGGTTAGGGTACTGGTTAGGGTTAGGCTTAGGGTTAGGGTTAGGATACAGGTTAGGGTAATGTTTAGGGTTAGGATTAGGGTTGGATAGGGGTTAGGGTTAGGGTTAGGTAAGGGTTATGGCATGGTTTATGGTTGGGTTTAGGGTTAGGGTACTGGTTAGGGTTAGTGTTCGGGTTAGTGTACGGGTTAGGGTTAGGGTTAGGGTTATTGTTCGGGTTAGCGTCCCGGTTAGGATACGGGTTAGGGTTAGGGTTCGGGTTAGGGAATGTATTAGGGTTAGGTTAAAGGTACGGGTTAGAGAACAGGTTAGGGTTAGGGTTAGGGTACAGTTTAGGGAACGGGTTAGAGTTAGGGTTAGGATTCGGGTTAGGGTTAGGTTTAGGGAAAGGGTTAGGGTTAGGTTAGGGTACTGGTTAAGGTTAGGTTTAGGTTTAGGGTATGGGTTAGCGTTAGGGTATGGGTTAGGGTACGGGTGAGTTTTAGGGTACAGTTTAGGGTGAGGATTAGGTTTAGGGTTAGGGTACTGGTTTAGTTTAGGGTTAGGGTTAGGTTACGGGTTAGGTTTAGGGTTAGGGTTAGTGTTAGGTTTCGGTTATGGGTTAGGATACGGGTTAGGTTTAGGGTTAGTGTTAGAGTTAGGATTAGGGTACGGGTTAGGCAAAGGGTTAGTTTTAGGGTTAGGTTTGGGGTACCGCTTATGGTTAGGTTTAGGGTACGGTTTAGGGTTAGTTTTAGGGTAAGTTTACGGGTTAGGGTTAGGGTTAGGTTTAGGTTATGGGTTAGGGTTGAGGTTAGGGTTAGGGTTAGGGTACGGTTTAGATTTAGAGTAAGAGTTAGGGAGAGTGTAATGGTTAGAGTTACGGTTAGGGTTAGGGTTAGGGTTCAGTTACGGTTGAGGGTTAGGCCTGGGTACGGGTTAGGGTACGGGTTAGGGTTAGGTTTAGGGTTAGGGTACGGGTTAGGGTTAGGGTTAGTGTTCGGGTACTGGTTAGGATTAGGGTTTCGGTTAGGGTAGGGGTTAGGGTTAGGGTTAGGGTTAGTGTTAGGGTATGGGTAAGGGTTACAGTTAGGGTACGGGTTAGGTTACGGGTTAGGGTTACTGTTAGGGTAAAGGTTAGGGTAAGGTTTAGCAGTAGGGTAGGGTTACCGTTAGATTTAGGGTACGGGTTAGGGTTAGGGTTAGGGTACAGTTTAGGATTAGGGTTAGGGTAAGGTTAGGGGTTAAGGTTAGGTTTAGGGTTAGGGTTAGTGTTAGGGTACGGGTTAGGGTTAAAGTTAGGGTTAGGGTTAGGGTACTGGTTAGGGTTAGGGTTAGTGTACGGATTAGGATTAGAGTAAGGATTAGGGTTAGGGTACGGGCAGGTTAGGGTACTGGTGAGGGTTAGGGTATGGGTTAGGGTTAGGGTTAGGTTAAGGGTTACAATTAGGGTTAGGGTACAGGTTACGGAACTGGTTAGGGTTAGGGTTAGTGTTAAGTAACAGGTTAGGGTGAGGGTTTGGTTACGGGTTACGGTACGGGTTAGGGTTAGGTTTAGGGTACTGGTTAGGTTTTGGGTTAGGGTTAGGGTACTGGTTAGGGTTAGGGTTAGGTTTAGGGTAAAGGTTAGGTTTAGGTTTAGGTTTAGGGTTAGGGTTACGTTACGGGTTAGTGTTAGTTTTAGTGTTCGGGTACGGGTAAGGGTTAGTGTCAGGGTACGGTTTAGGGTACGGTTTAGGGTTAGGGTTAGGTTTAGGATTAGGGTACGGGTTAGCAATAGGGTTAGGGTTAGGGTTAGGTTTATGGTACGGGTTAGTGTTAGAGTAAGGATTAGGGTTAGGGTACGGGTTAGGGTTAGGGTGAGTGTATGGGTTAGGGTCAGGGTTTGGGTTAGGTTATGGGTTAGGGTTAGGGTTAGGATTAGGGTACAGGTTAGGGTTAGGGTACGGGTTAGGGTTAGGGTGAGTGTATGGGTTAGGTTTAGGATTAGGGTTTGGGTTAGGTAATGGGTTAGGGTTAGGGCTGGGTACTTGTTTGGGTAAGGGTTAGGGTTAGGGTACGGGTTAGGTTTAGGCTTAGGGTTAGGGTTAGCGTAAGAGTTAGGGTTAGCGAACGGCTTATGGTTAGCGTGAGGGTTCAGGTTAGGTTTAGGGTTAGGGTTTCGGTTAGGGTACGGGTAAGGGTTAGGGTTAGGGTACGGGTTAGGGTTAGGGTTAGGGTTAGCGTAAGGGTTAGGGTTAGCGTACGGCTTATGGTTAGCGTGAGGGTTTGGGTTAGGTTTAGGGTTAGGGTTAGGGTACGGAGTAGGTTTAGGGTTTGTTTTAGGTTATGGTTTAGGGGTTGGGAACGGGTACGGGTTACGGTACTAGTTAGAGTTAGGTTTAGGATTAGGATTAGGGTTAGGATATGGGTAAGGGGTAGGGTTAGGGTACGGGTTATGGTTAGGGTTAGGGTTCGGGTTAGGGTACGGGTTATGGTTAGGGTTAGGGTACTGGTTAGTGTTAGGGATAGGGTTAGGGTATGGGTTAGGGTTAGGGTACGGGTTAGGATTAGGGCTATGGTTACGGTTAGGGTACTGGTTAAGGTTAGGGTTAGGGTTAGGGTTATGGTACAGGATAGGTTTAGTTTTAGGGTTCGGATTAGGGTAAGGATACGGGTAAGGGGTCAGGTTAGGGTTAGGGTACGGATTAGGGTACAGGTTAGGGTTAGGGTACTGGTTAGGGTTAGGGTTAGGGTATGGGTTAGGGTTCGGATTAGGGTTAGGGTTAAGGTACGGGTTAGGGTTAAGGTTAGGGATAGGGTTAGGGTACGGGTTAGCAATACGGTTAGAGCTAGTGTTAGGTTTAGTGTACGGGTTTGGGTTAGGGTTAGAGTAAGGGTTAGGTTTAGGGTTAGGTTTAGGGGTAAGGTTAGGGTACTTGTTAGGGTTAGGGTTAGGGTACGGGTTAGTGTTAGGGTTAAGGTTAGGGTGAGGATTAGGGTTAGGTTTAGGGTACAGGTTAGGGTTAGGTTATGGTTAGGGTTAGGATACGCGTTAGGGTTAGGGTTAGTGTTAGGGTACAGTTCAGGGTTTGGGTTATGGTACTGGTTTGGGTTTGGGTTCGGGTTAGGGTACGGGTTAGGGTTAGTGTTAGGCTTAGGGTTAGGGTACGGGTTAGGGTTAGGTTTAGGGTTAGTTTACGGGTTAGGGTTAGGATTAGAGTTATCGTACGGTTTAGGTTTAGGGTTAGGGTTAGGGTCAGGGTTAGGGTACGGGTTAGGTTTAGGGTTAGGTTTAGGGATAGGTTAGGTTACGGTTTAGGGTACGGATTAGGTTTAGGGTTAGTGTACGGCTTACGGTATGGGTTAGGGTTAGGGTATGGGTTAGGGTTAGTGTTTGGTAAGGGTACAAGTTAGGGTTATGGTTAGGGTACGGGTTAGGGTTAGGGTTATGTTTAGGATTAGTGTGAGGGTACTGGTTAGGGTTAGGTTTAGGGTACGCGTTAGGGTTAGGGTGAGGATATGGGTTAGGGTTAGGGTACAAGTTAGGGTTAGGATTAGGGTTAGGGTACGGGATAGGTTTAGGTTTAGGGTTAGTGTTAGGGTACAAGTTAGGGTTAGGTTTAGGTTTAGGTACATGTTAGGGTTAGGTAAGGGTACGAGTTAGGGTTAGTTTTAGGGTTAGGGGTAGGGTTAGTGTTACGGATAGGTTACGGGTTAGGGTTAGGGTTAGGTACCGGTTAGGGTTAGGGTTAGGGTAAGGGTACGGGTTAGGGTTAGGGTTAGGTTTAGTGTCAGGGTATGGGTTAAGGTCAAGGTTACGGTTTGGGTTCGGGTACTAGGTAGGGTAGGGTTAGGGTACCGGTTAGGGTTAGAGTAAGGTTTAGGGTTAGGGTACGGGTAAGGTTTAGGGTATTGGTTAGGGTGAGGGTGAGTATATGGGTTAGGGGTAGGGTTAGGGTTAGGGGTAGGTTACGGAATAAGTTTAGGGCTGTGTACAGGTTAGGGTACGGGTTAGGGTTAGGGTACGGGTTAGGTTACAGGTTAGGGTTAGTTCACGGGTTAGGGTACGGTTTAGGGTTAGGGTTAGGGTAAGGTTACGTGTTAAGGTTAGTGTTAGGTTTAGAGTTAGAGTACGGGTTAGAGTTAGGGTTAGGGTTAGGGTTAGGGTACTGGTGAGGGTTAGGTTTAGGATACCTTTTAGGGTTAGAGTAAGGGTTAGGGTATGGTTAGGGTTAGGGTTAGGGTTAGGGTTTGGTGATGAGTTAGGGTTAGGGCTGGGAACGGGTTAGGGTACGGGTTAGGGTTAGGGTTAGAGATAGGGTTAGGGTACAGGTAAGGGTTAGGGTATTGGTTAGGGTGAGGGTGAGTATATGGGTAAGGGGTAGGGTTAGGGTTAGGGGTAGGTTACGGATTAAGTTTAGGGCTGTGTACAGGTTAGGGTACGGGTTAGGGTACGGGTTAGGGTACGGGTTAGGGTTAGGGTACGGTTTAGGTTACAGGTTAGGGTTAGATCACGGGTTAGGGTTAGGGTTAGGTTTAGGGTACGTGATACATTTAGGGTTATGGTTAGGGTACTGGTTAGGGTTAGGTTATGGGTTAGGGTTAGGGTTAGGTTTAGGGTGAGAGTACGGGTTAGGGTTAGGGTTAGGGTTAGGGTTTGGTTACGGGTTAGGGTTAGTGCTGGGTACAGGTTAGGGTACGGGTTTGGGTACGGGTTATGGTTAGGGTACAGGTTAGTTTTAGGGTCAGGTTTAGTGTACGGGTAGGGTTATGGTGAGGGAAAGGGTTAGGGTACAGGTTGGGGTTATGGTTAGGGTTGGGTACTGGTTAGGGTTAGGTTTAGGTTACAGTTTAGGGTTAGGGTTAGGGTGACGGTTTGGGTGAGGTTTAGGGTTAGGGTACGGTTTATGGTAAGGGTTAGGGTTAGGGTACTGGTTTGGTTTAGGTTTAGGTAAGGGTACACGTTAGGGTTAGGTTTAGGGTACGGGTTAGGGTTAGGGTACTGGTTAGGTTTGAGTAAGGGTTAGGATAGGGGTTAGGGTTAGCATGGGATTAGGGTTAGGGTTAGGGTTAGGGTACGGGTTAGGGTTAGGGTTAGTGTACGGCTTCGGGTACGGGTTAGGGTTAGATTAGGGTTAGGTTTAGGGTAGGGGTTAGGGTTAGGTTTAGGGTGCCGGTTAGGGTTAGGGTTAGGGTTCGGGTTAGGGTAAGGGTTAGGGTAAGTTTACGGGATAGGTTTAGGTTTAGGGTACGGGATAGGGTATGTGTTAGGGTTAGGGTTAGTATACGGCTTTGGGTTAGGGTTAGGTTTAGGTTACGGGTAAGGTTTAGGGTTACGGTAAGGGTACGGGTTAGGGTTAGGTTTAGGGTACGGGTTAGGGTATGGGTTAGGGTTAGGGTACTGGTTACGTTTAGGGTTAGGTTTAGGGTACGGGTTAGGATTAGGTTTAGGGTTAGGGTTAGGTTATGGGTAAGGGTTAGGGTTAGGTTACGGGAAGGGTTAGGGTTAGGGTTAGGATTAGGGTTAGGGTACGGTTGAGGGTTAGGGTTAGGGTTAGGTTTAGGGTACAGGTTTGTTTTAGGGTTAGGGTAAGGGTAAGGGTTAGGTTTAGGGTTAGGGTTAGGTTTTGGGTACAGGTTAGGGTACGGGTTAGGGTTATGGTTAGTGTGGGGCTTACAGTATAGGTTAGGGTTAGGGTACGGGTTACGGTTAGGGAAGGGTAAGGGAATGGGTTAGGGTTAGGGTTTGGTACGGGTAAGGGTTAGGGTTAGGGTTAATGTTAGGGTACTGTTTAGGGATAGGGTCAGGGTTAGGTTACGGGTTAGTGTTAGGGTTAGGTAGGGCTAGGGTACAGTTTAGGATTAGGGTTAGGGTTACGGATATGGTACTGGTTAGGGTAAGGTTTAGGGTACGGGTTAGTGTTAGAGTAAGGGTGAGGTTTAGGGTACAGGTTAGGGTTAGGGTATGGGATAGGGATAGGGTAGGGTACTGGAGAGCATTAGGGTTAGGGTTAGGGTACGGTTAGGGTTAGGCCTGGGTACGGGTTAGGGTACGGGTTAGGTTTAGGGTCCTGGTTAAGATTAGGGTTAGTGTTATGGTTAAGGTACGGGTTAGGGTTAGGGTGCGGCTTAGGTTTAGGGTGAGGGTACGAGTTAGGTTTAGGATTAGGTTTAGGGTTAGGGTTCGGAAAAGGGTTAGGGTTAGGGTTAGGGTTAGGTTCCGGGTTAGGGTTAGGGTTTGGGTTAGGGTACAGGTTAGGATTAGGGTTAGGGTTACGGTTAGGTTACTGGTTAGGTTTAGGCTATGGTTAGGTTTAGGATACAGGTTAGGGTTAGGTTTAGGGTTAGGGTTAGGGTTTGGATAGGTGTTAGGGTTAAGGTTTGGTTAGGGTTATGGTACGGCATATCGTTAGGGTTAGGTTTAGGGTACTGGTGAGGGTTAGTGTTAGGGTTAGGGTACGGGTTATGGTTAGGGTTAGGGTTAAGGTTAGGGTACAGGTTACGTTTAGGGTTAGGGTACGGGTAACGATACGGGTTATGGTTAGGGTTAGTGTTAAGGTACGGGATAGGGTATGGGTTAGGATTAGGTTTAAGGTACGGGTTAGGGAATGGCTTAGGGTTAGGGTTAGATTACGGGTTTGGGAACGCGTTAGGGTTAGAGTTAGGGTTAGGGTACGGGTTAGGGTTAGGGTTAGGGTTAGGGTTAGGGTACTGGTTAGGGTTAGGGTTAGGGTGAGTGTACGGATTAGGGTAAGGGTTAGGGGTAACGTTTAGGTTATGATTAGGGTTAGGGTTAGGGTTAGTTTAGAATACGGGTTAGGGTTATGGTTAGGGTTAGGGATAGGGTATGTGATAGTGTTAGGGATAGGGTTCGGGTACTGGTTAAGGTTAGCTTTAGGGTTAGGTTATGGGTTAGAGTTAGGGTTAGGTCTAGGGTACGGGTTAGGGATAGGGTACGTTTTAGTGTTAGGATTAGGGTTAGGGTTAGGGTACTGGTTTGCTCTAGGGTTAGGGTTATGGTATGGGTTAGGTTTAGGGTTAGGGTTAGTGTTAGGTTTAGGTTACGGGTTAGGGTACGGGTTAGATTTAGGGTTAGTGTTAGAGTTAGGGTTAGCGTACGGGTTAGGCATAGGGTTAGGTTTAGTGTGAGGTTTAGGGTAAGGTTTAGGGTTAGGGTTAGTGTATGGGTTAGGGTTAGGGTAATGGTACGGGTTAGGGTTAGGTTAGGGTTAGGGTTAAGGTTATGGTTAGGATTAGGGTACTGGTTAGGGTTAGGGTTAGGGTTCGGTTATCGTTAGAGTACGGGTTAGATTAGGGTGAGTGACCGGTTAGGGTTAGGGTTAGGGTCGGGTACGGATTAGAGTTAGGGGTGGGTACGGGTGAGGGTACGGGTTAGGGTTATTGTACTGGTTAGGGTTAGGGTTAGAGTTAGAGTAGGGTTTAGGGTTAGGGTTAGGTTTAGGGTACGGGTTAGGGTTAATGTTAGAGTTAGGGTACGGGTTAGGGTTAGCATTAGGGAAAGGGTTAGGGTTACAGTTAGGGTACGGTTTAGGGTACGGGTTGGGGTTAGGGTTAGGGTTAGGGTACGGGTTAGCAATAGGGTTAGGGTTAGGTTTAGTGTACTGGTTAGGGTTAGGGTTAGGGTACGCGTTAGGATTAGGGTTAGGGTACTTGTTAGGTTTAGGGTTAGGGTTAGGGTACTTCTTAGGTTTAGGGTTAGGGTTAGGGTACGGTTTAGGGTTAGGGTTAAGGTACTGGTTAGGGTACGGGTTAGGGTACGGTTTAGGGTTAGGGTTAGGGTACGGCTTAGGTTTAGGTTTAGGGTAAGGGTTACAGTTAGGTTTAGGGTTCGGTTTAGGGTTAGGATTAGGTTACGGGTTAGGGTTAGGCTTAGGGTTAGGATACGGGTTAGGGTTAGGGTTAGGTTACGGGTTAGGGTTAGGGTTAGGTTACGGTTTAGGGTTAGGGTTAGGGTATGGGTTACGGTACGGGTTAGGGTATTGGTTAGGATTACGATTAGGGTTAGGGTACGGGTTTGTGTTAGGCTTAGGGTTAGGTTAGTGTATGGGTTAGGTTTAGGGTTAGGGTTAGGTTACGGTGCGGGATAGGATTAGGGTACGGGATAGGGTTAGGGATAGGGTTAGGGTTAGGGTATGAGTTAGGGTTATGGTTATGGTTAGGGTTAGGGTTACAGTTAGGGTACAGGTTAGGGTTAGGGATAGTGTACGGGTTTGGGTCCGAGTTAGGGGAAGGGTTAGGTTTAGGGTACGGGTTAGAGTTAGGGTTAGGGTTAGGGGTTAGTTGTTAGGTTTACTGTTAGGGTTAGGGTACGGGTACAGTTAGGGTTATGGTTAGGGTACTGGTTAGGGTTAGGGTTAGAGTTAGGGTTACGGCACGGGTTACGTTTATGGTTAGGTTTAGTGTTAGGTTACGGGTTAGGGTTAGGGTTAGGGTTTAGGGGTTAGGGTTAGTTTTTGGGTTAGGGTACGTATAGAGTTAGGGTTACGGTTAGGGTACTGGTTAGGGTTAGGAAAGAGTTAGGGTTAGAGAACGGGTTAGGTTTAGGGTCAGGGTTATGGTTAGGTTACGGGGTAGGGTTTGGGTTAGTGTTAGGGTTAGCATTAGAGTACGGGTTAGGGTACGGGTTAGGTTTAAGTATAGGGTTAGGGTATGAGTACGGTTTACGGTACGGGTTATGTTTAGAGTTAGGTTTAGGTTAGGGTACGGGTTAGGGTAGGGTACGGGTGAGGGTTAAGGGTTAGGGTTAGGGTACGGTTTAGTGTACGGGTTAGGGATAGGGTACGGGTTAGTGTACGGGTTAAGTTTAGGATTAGGTTTAGTGTTAGGGTACGGGTTAGGGTACGGGTTAGGTTTAGGTTTTGGTTAGGGTTATGGTTAGGTAACGGGTGAGGGTTAGCGTTAGGGTACTGGTTAGGGTTAGGGATAGGGTTAGGGTTAGGGTTAGGGTTAGGGTTAGATGGTAGGGGTTAGGTTTAGTGTTCAGGTTAGGTTTTGGGTACAGTTAGGGTTACGGTTAGGGTACTGTTAAGATTAGAGTTAGAGTTAGCGTTAGGGTACGGGTTAGGTTTAGGGTCAGAGCTAGGGTTAGGTTACGGGTTAGGGTACGGGTTAGGTTATGGGTTAGGGTTAGGGTCAGGGTATGGGTTAGGGTACTGGTTAGTGTTAGGGTTAGGTTTAGGTTCAGGGTTACAGTTAGGGTTATGGTACGTGTTAGGGTTAGGGTTAGGGTACGGGTTAGGATTAAGGTTAGGTTAGGGGTTAGGGTTAGGGTTAGGTTTAGGGTTAGGGTACGGGTTAGGGTTAACATTAGGGATAGGGTTAGGGTTACGGTTAGGGTTAGGTTTAGGGTACGGGTTAGGGTACGGGTTAGGGTACGGGTTAGGGTTAGGTTTAGGGTTAGGTGTTAGGGGTTAGGTTTAGTGTTCAGGTTAGGTTTTGGGTACAGTT
Organism: Vulpes vulpes; assembly: GCF_048418805.1. NCBI lineage: Eukaryota > Metazoa > Chordata > Mammalia > Carnivora > Canidae > Vulpes > Vulpes vulpes. Next base: position 74,697,403 of record NC_132782.1, read on the forward strand.
AGGGTTACGGTTAGGGTACTGTTAAGATTAGAGTTAGAGTTAGCGTTAGGGTACGGGTTAGGTTTAAGGTTAGGGCTAGGGTTAGGTTACGGGTTAGGGTACGGGTTAGGGTATGGGTTATGGTTAGGGTCAGGGTATGGGTTAGGGTACTGGTTAGTGTTAGGGTTAGTGTTAGGTTTAGGTTGAGGGTTAGGGTTAGGGTAAGGGTTCGTGTAAGGTTTAGGTTAGGGTACGGGTACGGGTACGGGTTAGGTGTTAGGGTGAGGATTAGGTATATGGTTAGAGTTAGGTTAGAGTAAAGGTTAGGGTTAGGGTACGGGTGAGGGTTATGGTTAGGGTTAGGGCATGTGTTAGGGTACCGGTTAGGATTAGGGTACGGTTAGGGTACGGGTTAGTGTTAGGGTTTGGGTTAGGGTACGGGTTAGGGTTAGGGTTTGGGTACGGGTTAGGGTTAGTGTTAGGATACGGGTTAGGGTATGGGTTAGGGATCGGGTTAGGGTTAGGGTATGGGTTAGGGTTAGAGTTAGATTTAGGGTTAGGGTTAGGGTACGGGTTAGGGTTACGGTTAGGGTACGGGTTAGCGTTAGGGTTAGGGTTAGGGTACGGGTTATGGTTTTGGTTAGGGTTAGGTTTAGGATGCGGGATAGGGTTAGTGTTAGGGTACGGGTTAGGGTTAGGGTTAGTGTTAGGGTTAGGTTTAGGGTACCGGTTAGGGTTAGGGTTAGGGTCACGGAAAGGTTTAGGGTTAGGGTTAGGGTTAGGTTTATGGTACGGGTTAGGATACGGGTTAGGTTTAGTGTTAGTGTTAGTGTTACGGTTAGGGTTAGGGTACGGGTAGGTTTAGGGTTATGGTTAGGGTTAGGGTACGGATTAGGGTTAGGTTTAGGGTCAGGGTACGGTTTAGGGTTAGGGTTAGGTTACGGGTTAGGGTACGGGTTAGGTTTAGGGTGAGGGTTAGGGTTATGATTAGGGTTAGGGTTAGGTTTAGGTTTAGGGTTACGGTTAGGGTTATGGTACGTGTTAGGGTTAGGGTTAGGTTTAGGGTTAGGGTATGGGTTAGGTTACAGGTTAGGGTATGGGTTAGGGTTAACGTTAGGGTTAGGGTTAGGGTTATGGTTAGGGTTAGGTTTAGGGTACGGGTTAGAGTACGGGTTAGGTTTAGGGTTAGGTTACAGGTGAGGGTTTGGGTTAGGATTAGGGTGTTTAGGGTCGTTTTATGTTTAGGGTTAGAATTAGGGCCCGGTTTGGGGTTAAGGTTATGGTTAGGGTTAGGTTTTGGGTTCGGTTTAGGGTTCGGGTTAGGTTTCGGGTTAGGTTTCGGGTTAGGGATAGGGGTCGGGTTAGGGTCGGGTTAGTGTTAGGGTTAGGTTTCGGGTTAGGGTTAGGGTTAGGGTCAGGGTTAGGGTTAGGATGTGGGTTATGGTTAGTGTCCGGGTTAGGGTTATGGTTATAGTTAGGGTTAGGGTTAGGTTAGGGATCGGGTTAGGGTTTTGACTTAGGGGTTGGGTTAGTGTTAGGGTTAGGGTTATGGTTAGGGTTAGGTTTCAGGTTCCGTTGACGGTTTGGGTTAGGGTTTGTGTTAGGGTTAGGGGTCAGGTTAGGGTCGAATTAGGGTTAGGGTAGGGTAAGGGTTAGGGTTAGGGTTTGGGTTAGGGTTAGGTTTACGGTAAGGGTTCGGTTTAAGGTTAGGGTTAGGGTTCGGGTTAGGTTTCAGGTTAGGGTCCGGGTTAGGGTTCGGGGAGGGTTAGGGTTAGGGTCGGGTTCGGGTTAGGTTTAGAATTCCGCCTCAGGTTCGGTTTAGGGTTAGTGTTAGGGTTAGTGTTCGGGTTAGGATTAGGGTTCGGGTTAATATTAGGTTTCGGGTTAGGGTTAGGTTTAGGGTTAGGGTTAGGTTTAGTGTTAGGGTTAGGGTTAGGTTTTGGGTTCGAGTTAGGGTTAGGGTTCGGGTTAGGGTTAGGGTTTGGGTTAGGGTTAGGGTTAGGTTTCGGGTTCGTGTTCAGGTTAGGATTAGGGTTAGGGTTAGGGTTAGTTTTCAGGTTTGGGTTCGGTTTTGGGTTAGGTTTCGGGTTCAGGTTGTGTTAGTTTTAGGGTTGGGATTAGGGTTAGGGTTCGTGTTTGGTGTCGGGTTCGGGTTAGTGTTTGGGTTTGGGTTAGGGTTCGGTTTTGGGTTAGGGTTAGGGTTAGGGTTCAGGTTAGAGTTCGGTTTCCGGTTAGGGTTAGGTTTAGGGTTAGGTACGGGTTAGGCTTAGGGTTAGCGTTCGGGTTAGAATTAGGGTGAAGATTAGGGTACGGGTTAGGGTTAGGGTTAGGATTAGGTCTAGGGTTTGGGTTAGTGTTAGGGTTTGGTTTAGGGTTAGGGTTAGGGTTCGGGTTAGGTTGAGGGTTAGGATTAGAGTTAGGGTTAGGGTTAGTTTTCGGGTTTGGGTTCAGGTTTGGGTTAGGTTTCAGGTTCGGGTTAGGGTTAGTTTTAGGCTTCGGATTAGGGTTAGGGTTCGGGTTCGGTTTAGTGTTAGGGTCCGAGTTAGGTTTCGGTTTCGGAATAGTTTTCGGGTTCGGGGTAGGTTTAGGTATCGGTTTAGGTTTAGGGTTAGCATTAGGGTTATGGTTCAGGTTACATTTAGGTTTCGGGTTAGGGTTATGGTTAAGGTTCGGGTTAGGGTTAGGGTTCGGGATCGGGGTAGTGTTAGGGTTAGGTTTCAGTTTCGGTTTAGGGTTAGTGTTAGGGTTAGGTTTCGTTTTAGGCTTAGGGTTAGTGATCGGGTTAGTATTAGTGTTAGGGTTAGGGTTCCGGTTAGGGTTAGGGTTACGTTTCACGTTAGGGTTAGGTTTCAGGTTAGGTTTAGGGTTTGCAGTAGGGTTAGGAGTAGGGTTAGGATGAGGTCGGGTTAGCGTTTGGGTTAGGGTTAGGGTTAGGGTTCGGGTTAGTGTTAGGGTTAGGGTTCGGGTTAGCATTCGTGTTTGGGTTCAGGTTAGGGTTAGGGTTCGGGTTAGGGATCGGGTTAGTGTAAGGTTTAGGGTTAGGTTTAGGGTTAGTGTTCGGGCTAGTGTTAGGGTTCTGGTTCGGGTTAGGGTTTGTGTTAGAGTTAGTGTTAGGGTTCGGGTTAGGGTTAGGGGTTAGTGTTAGCATTAGGGTTAAGTTTAGGGTTAGGGTTTGGGTCAGGGTTAGGGTTAAGGTTAGATTTAGGGTTTCAGGTTCGGGTTCGGGTTCGGGTTAGGGTTAGGGTTAGGTTTAGGGATCAGGTTAGGTTTAGGGTTAGGTTTTGGGTTAGGGTTATGTTTAGGATTAGGGTTCGAGTTAGGGTTAGGGTTAGGTTTAGAGTCAGGGTTAAGGGCTCGGGTTAGGGTTAGGGTTCGGTTTCAAGTAGGGTTACGGTTAGTTTTAGGGTTCGGGTAGGGTTAGCGTTAGTGTAGGGTTAGGTTTTGGGTTAGGGTTCGGGTTAGGGTTAGGTTTAGAGTGAGGGTTAGGGTTAGGGTTGGGGTTAGGGTTACAGTTAGGGTTCAGGTCGGGTTAGGGTTAGGGTTATGGTTAGGGTTTCAGTTAGGGTTAGGTTAGGGTTAGGCTTAGGGGTTCGGGCTCGGGTTCGGGTTAGTGTTAGGGTTAGGGTTGTGGTTAGGTTTCAGGTTCGGGTTACGGTTAGGTTTGGTTAAGGGTTAGGGTTAGGATTAGTGTCCGGGTTAGGGTTCGGGTTAGGGTTAGGGTTAGGAGTGGGATTAGGGTTCAGGTTAGGTGTAGGGTCGGGCTCGGGTCGGGTTAGTGTTAGGGTTAGGGTTCAGGTTCGTTTAGGGTTTGTGTTAGGGTTATGGTTCGGGTTAGGGTAGGCTTCGGTTTAGTGTTAGGGTTCGGGTTAGGGTTAGGTTTAGCGTTAGGTTAGGTTACGGTTAGGGTTAGGGTTAGGGTCGGGTTCGGGTTAGGGATCAGGTTAGGGTTAGGTTTCGGGTGAGGGTTAGTGATTGGTTTAGGGTTCGGGTTAGGGTTCAGGTTCGGGTTAGGTTTCTGGTTAGTGTTAGGGTTAGGGTTCGGGTTAGGATTTGGGTTGGTGTCGGGTCAGGGTTATGGTTAGGATTAGGGTTCGGGTTGGGGTTCGGGTTCCGGTTCGGGTTAGGGTTAGGGTTAGGTTTCGGGTTAGGGTTAGGGTTAGGTTTCGTGTTAGGGTCAGGGTTAGGTTTAGGGTTCGGGTTAGGGTTAGGGTTAAGGTTCGTGTTAGGGTTAGGGTTCAGTGTAGGGTTAGGGTTTGGGTTAGGTTTAGGTTTAGGGTTCGGGTTCGGGTTCAGGTTAGGATTAGGGTTAGGTTTAGGGTTAGTTTTCGGGTTTGGGTTCGGTTTCGGGTTAGGTTTTGGGTTCAGGTTAGGGTTAGTTTTAGGGTTCGGATTAGGGGTAGGGTTCGTGTTAGGTTTCGGGTTCGGGTTTGGTTTAGTGTTAGGGTTCGAGTTAGGTTTCGGGTTCAAATTAGTGTTCGGGTTAGGGTAGGGTTAGGTTTCGGGTTAGGGTTAGGGTTAGCATTAGGGTTAGGATTCGGGTTACGGTTAGGTTTCGGGTTAAGGTTAGGGTTAGGGTTTGTGTTAGGGTTAGGGTTCGTGTTCGGAGTAGTGTTAGGGTTAGGGTTCAGTTTTGCGTTAGGGTTAGGGTTAGGGTTAGGTTTCGTGTTAGGCTTAGGGTTAGCGATCGGGTTAGAATTAGAGTTAGCGTTAGGGGTCAGGTTAGGTTTAGGGTTCGGGTTAGGGTTAGGAGTAGGGTTAGGCTGAGGGCGGGATAGCGTTTGGGTTAGGGTTATGGTTAGGGTTCTGGTTAGGGTTAGGGTTCAGGTTCGGGTTAGCATTCGGGTTAGGATTAAGGTTTGGGTTAGGGATCGGATTAGTGTTATGGTTAGGGTTCGGGTTAAAGTTAGGGTTAGGTTAGGGTTAGGTTTCGGGTTACGGTTAGGTTTAGGGTTAGGTTCCGGGTTAGGATTAGGGTTCTGGTTAGGGTTAGGTTTCGTGTTAGGGTTAGTGTTTAGGGTTCGGGTTAGGGTTAGGGGTTAGTTTTACGGTTAAGGTTAGGGTTTGGGTTAGGGTTAGGGTTAGGGTTCGATTTAGGGTTTCAGGTTCGGGTTCGGGTTAGGTTTCTGGTTAGGTTAGGGTTCAGTTTAGGGTTCGGGTTAGGTTTAGGGTTAGGGTTCAGGTTAGGGTTATGGTTAGGATTACGGTTTGGGTTAGGGTTAGGGTTAGCGTTAGGTTTAGGGTCAGGGTTAAGGTTTCGGGTAAGGGTTAGGTTTTGGGTTCGGGTTAGGGTTACGGTTAGGTTTAGGGTTCGGGTTCGTGTTAGGGTTAGGGTTAGGGTAGGGTTAGGTTTCGGGTTTGGGTTCTGGTTAGGGTTAGGTTTAGAGTGAGGGTTAGGGTTGGGTTAGGGTTACGGTTAGGGATGAGGTCGGGTTAGGGTTAGGATTAGGGTTAGGGTTAGGGTTAGGTTTAGGGGTTCGGGATCGGATTAGGGTTAGGGTTAGGGTTACGGTTACGGTTCAGGTTCGGGTTAGGCTTAGGGTCGGTTAAGGTTTAGGGTTAGGATTAGAGTTCGGTTTCGAGTTAGGGTTATGGTTAGGGTTTGGTTTCGGTTTCGGTTTAGGGTTCGGGTTAGGTTTCGGGTTAGGGTTAGGGTCCGGGTTAGGGTGAGATTCGGGTTAGGTTTCTGGTTAGTGTTAGGGTTCGGGTTCGGGTTCGGGTTCGGGTATGGATTAGGATTCGGGTTTGGTTTCGGGTCAGGGTTAGGGTTAGGATTAGGGTTTGGATTGGGAATAGGGTTCTGGTTCGGGTTAGGGTTAGGGTTAGGTTTCGGGTTAGGGTTAGGGTTAGGTTTCAGTTAGGGTTAGGGTTAGGGTTCGGGTTAGGGTTAGGGTTCGCGTTCAGGTGAGGATTAGTGTTAGGGTTAGGGTACAGATTAGGGTTAGGGATCAGGTTAGGGTTAGTTTTAGGTTTCGGGTTAGGGTTAGTGTTAGGGTTTGGGATCGAGTTAGGGTTAAGGTTATGGTTAGGGTTAGGGTTATGGTTCGGGTTCGGGTTAGGGTTCAGGGTACGTTTATGGTTACGCTTAGGGTTAAGGTGAGGGTTAGGGTTAAGGTTCGGGTTAGTGTTTTGGGTTAGGGTTGGGTTGGGGTTAGGTTTAGGGTTCGGGGTTGGGTTCGGGTAAGGGTTCGGGTCGTGTTAACGTTCGTGTTAGGGTTAGGTTTAGGGTACGGGTTCGGGTTAGGTTTAGGGTTCGGGTAGGGTTAGGGTTCATGTTAAGGTTAGGGTTAGTGTTAGGGTTAGGGTTCGGGTTAGGGTTTGGGTTTGGGTTAGGTTTAGGGTTACGTTCAGGTTAGGATTAGTGTTAGGGTTAGGGTTCGGGTTGGGGTTAGGGTTAGGGTTAGGGTTAGGGTTATGGTTCGAATTAGGTTTAGGTTTCGGGGTAAGGTTATGGTTAGACTTAGGGTTAGGGTTAGGGTTACGGTTCGGGTTCGGTTCGTGTTAGAGTTCGTGTTAGGGTTAGGGTTATGGTTCGGGTTCGAGTGAGGGTTAGAGTTCGGGTTAGATTAGGGTTCGGGTTAGGGTTCGGGTTAAGGTTAGGGTTAGTGTTTGGGTTAGGGTTAGGTTTAGGGGTTCAGGCTCGTGTTCGGGTTAGGGTTAGGGTTCGGGTTAGGATTAGGTTTAGGGTTCGGGTTAGGTTTTGGGTTAGGATTCGTGTTAGGGTTAGGGGTAGGATTACGGTTCGGGTTAGGTTTAGGGTTAGGTTTAGGGTCAGGGTTAGGGTTCGTGTTAGGGTTAGGGTTCGGGTTCGGTTTTGGTTTAGTGTTAGGGTTAGGGTTCGGGTTAGGGTTAGGTTTAGGGTTAGGGTAGGGTTAGGATTCGGGTTAGGGTTTGGGTTAGGGTTAGGTTTAGGGTGAGGGTTAGGGTTAGTGTTGGGGTTAGGGTCAGGGTTAGGGTTCGGGTTCAGGTTAGGGTGAGGGGTCGGGTTAGGTTAGGGTTCGGGTTAGGGTTAGGGTTCGGGTTAAGGTTAGGGTTTGGGTTAGGGCTCCGGTTCAGGTTAGAGTTAGGGTTCCGGTTAGGGTTATGGTTAGGATTCGGGTTAGTTTTATTGTTAGGGTTCCAGATTGGGTTAGGTTTAGGTAGGGTTCGGATTAGGGTAGGGTTCGGGTTAGGGTTAGGGTTCCGGTTAGTGTTAGGGATCGGGTTAGGGTTAGGGTTCGGGTTAGGGTTAGGGTAAGGGTGAGGGTTCGGTTTAGAGTTCAGGTTAGTTTCAGGGTTAGGTTTAGGGTTCGGGTTAGGGTTAGGGTTAGGGTTAGGGTTAGGGTTACTGTTCGGGTTAGGGTTAGGGTTAGAGTTAGGGTTCGGGTTAGGGTTCAGGTTCAGGTTAGGGTTAGGGTTCGAATTCAGGTTATGGTTAGGATTCGGGTTAGGTTTAGTGTTAGGGTTCAGTATCGGGTTAGGGTTAGGGTTAGGGTTCAGATTAGGGTAGGGTTAGGGTTAGGGTTCTTCTTAGGGTAAGGTATAGGGTTAGGGTTATGGTTCGGGTTCGGGTTAGGGTTAGGGTTTGGGTTAGGGTTCGGGTTCGTGTTAGGGTGGGGTTAGGCCTAACCTTAGGGATAGGGCCGTGTTAGGGTTCGGTTTAGGGTTCGGGTAAGGGTTAGGGTTTGCTTGATGGTTAGGGTTAGGGTTATCGTTAGGGTTCTGGTTAGGGTTACGGTTAGGGTCGGGTTAGGGTTTGGCCTAGGGTTAGGGTTAGGGTTAGGGTTAGTGTTAGGGTACTGGTGAGGGTCAGTGAGAGGGTTTGGTTTAGATTTAGGGCACCAGTTATGGTAAGGTTTAGGGTTAGTATTAGGGTTTGGTTAGGGTTAATGGTGGGGTTAGGGTTAGGTTTAGGTTAAGGTTAGGGTTAGGTTTAGTGTAAGGGTTAGGTTTAGGGTTAGGGTTAGGGTTAGAGTTAGTGTTAGGGTTAGGGTTAGGTTTAGGGTTAGGGTTAGGGTTAGGGTTAGGTTTAGGGCTAGTGTTAGTGTTAGGGTTAGGTTTAGTGTAGGGTCAGGTGTAGGGTTAGGATTAGGTTTAGGTTAAGGGTTAGGGTTAGGGTTTGTGTTAGCGTTAGAATTAGGGTTAGTGTTAGGGTACTGGTTGGGGTTAGGTTTTGGTTAGGCTTAGGGTTAGGGTTAGAGTACGGGTAAAAGTTAGGGTCACGGTTTGGGTTACGGTATGGTTTAAGGTTAGGGTTAGGGTTCGGGAACAGGTTTTGGTTAGGGCTAGTGTTAGGGTTAGAGTTAGGGTACAGTATACAGTTAAGGTAAGGGTTAGGGTATGGGGTAGGTTTAGGGATAGGGTTACGGTACGATTTAGGGTTAGGGTTAAGGTTAGTGCTAGGGTTAGGATGCGGGTTAGGGTTAGGATTAGCATTGGGTTTGGGTTTGGTTTCGTGTTAGGTTCAGGGTTAGGGTTAGGTTTAGGGTTTGGGCACCGGTAAGGGTTAGTGTTCGTGTTACGGTACAGTTTAGGGTTAGGGTTATGGTTAGGGTTTGGGCACCGGTAAGGGTTAGTGTTCGTGTTACGGTACAGTTTAGGGTTAGGGTTATGGTTAGGGTACGGGTTTCGGTTAGTGTTAGGGAAGGGTTAGAGTTAGATTTAACGGTTAGGGTTAGGTTCGTATTAGGGTTAGGGTTAGGGTTAGGTTTAGGTTACAGGTTACGGTTAGAGTTAGGGTTAGTGTTCGGGTACTGGTTAGGGTTTCGATTATGGTTAGGGTTACGGTTAGGGTACGGGTAATGGTAAGGTGTAGGGTTAGTATGATGGTTAGGGTTAGGTTACGGTTAGGGTTAGAGTTAGGGTTTGGGTTAGGATTAGGTTTAGGGTTAGATTTAAGTTTACGGTACGGGTTATGGTAAGGCTTACGGTTAGTATTAGGGTTAGGCTTAGGTTAGGGTTAGGGTTAGGGTTACGGTTTGGATTAGGGTTACGGTACGGTTAGTGTTAGCTTGAGGGTTGGTGTTAAGGTTAGGGTTAGGGTTAGTGTTAGGGTACTGGTGAGGGTTAGTGTTAGGGTTAGGGTTAGATTTAGCGTACCGTTTGTGGTAAGGGTTAGGGTTAGTATTAGGTTTAGGGTTAGGGTTAAGGGTAGGGTTAGGGTTAGGGTAAGGTTAGGGTTAGGTTTAGGATAAGGGTTAGTTTACTGTTAGGGTTAGGGTTAGGGTTAGGGTCGGTTAGGTTTAGGTTTAGGGTTTGTGTTAGTGTTAAGGTTAGGTTTAAGGTAGGGTCAGGTTTAGGGTTAGGATGAGTTTTAGTTTACAGGCTAGGATTAGGGTTAGGGTTTGTGTTAGGGTTAGGGTTAGGGTTAGTGTTAGGGTACTGGTTGGGGTTAGGTTTAGGGTTAGGTTTAGGGTTAGGTTTAGGGTTAGGGTTAGAGTACAGGTAAAGGTTAGGGTCACGGTTTGGGTTACGGTACGGTTTAGGGTTAGGGTTAGGGTTAGGGAATGGATTTTGGTTAGGGCTAGGGTTAGGGTTAGAGTTAGGGTACGGTATAGGGTTAGGGTAACCGTTAGGGTACGGGGTAGGTTTAGGGATAGGATTACGGTACGATTTAGGGTTAGGGTTAGGGTTAGTGCTAGGGTTTGGATGCGGGTTAGGGTTAGGATTAGGGTTAGGGTTAGGGTTTTGGAATGGTAAGGGTTAGTGTTCGGGTTACGATATGGTTTAGGGTAAGGGTTATGGTTAGGGAACGGGTTTTGATTTGTGTTAGGGAAGGGTTAGGTTTAGATTTAATGGTTAGGGTTAGGGTTAGTATTAGGGTTAGGGTTAGGGTTAGGGTTAGGGTTATTGTTAGAGTTAGGTTTAGGGTTAGTGTTAGGGTTTTGGTTAGGGTTAGGGTTAGGGTTAGGTTTCGGGTTAGGGTTAGGGTTAGTTTTCGGGTTAGGCTTAGGTTCAGGGCTAGGGTACGGGTTATGGTTAGTGTTATGGTTAGTGTTAGGGTTAGGTTTAGGGTTAGGGTACGGGGTAGGGTTAGGGGTTGTGTTAGTGTAAGGGTTAAGATACGGGTTACTGTTAAGGTAATGGTTAGGGTTAGTGTAGGGTTAGGTTTAGGTTAGGGTTCCAGTTAGGTTTAGGGTTAGAGTTAATGTTAGCGTTAGTGTTAGGGTTAGGTTTAGGGTTAGGTGACGGGTTAGGTTTAGGTTTAGGGTTCGGGCTAGGGTTAGGGTTACCGTACGGTTTAGGTTTAGGGTTAGGGTTAGGGTACGGTTAGGGTTAGGTTGAGGGTTAGTGTTAAAGTTAGGGTTTGGGTTAGGGTTAGGGTTAGGGTTAGGGTTAGGATTAGGGTTAGAGTTGGGGTACTGGTTAGTGTTACGGTTAGTGTTAGGTTTACGGTTAGAGTTAGGGAATGGGTTTTTTTAGGGTGAGGATTAGGGTTAGTGTTAGGGGACGGGTTAGTGTTTGGTTAGGGTTCTGTTACGGTTTGGGTTAGGGTGAGGGTTAGTGTTAGGGTTAGGGTTAGGTTTAGCGTTTGTGTTAGGATTAGGTCGGGTTAGGTTTGGGGTACTGCTTAGTGTTAGGGTTAGGGTACGTGTTAGGCTTATGGTTACGGTTAGGATTAGGTTTAGGTTTATTGTTAGGGTTAGTATTAGGATTAGGTTAGTGTACGGTTTAGGGTAAGTGTTAAGGTTAGTCTTAGTGTTAGGGGTAGGGTTATGGTTATTATTAGCGTACTGGTGAGGGTTAGGGTTAGTATTAGGGTTATGGTTAGGGGTTAGGGTTAGGGTTAGGGTTAGAGTTGGAGTACTGGTTAGTGTTATGGTTAGTGTTAGGTTTACGGTTAGAGTTAGGGAATGGGTTGTTTTAGGGTTAGGGTTAGTGTTAGGGGACGGGTTAGTGTTTGGTTAGGGTTCTGTTACGGTTTGGGTTAGGGTGAGGGTTAGTGTTAGGGTTAGGGTTAGGGTTAGCGTTTGTGTTAGGATTAGATCGGGTTAGGTTTGGGGTACTGTTTAGTGTTAGGGTTAGGGTACGTGTTAGGGTTATGGTTACGGTTAGGATTAGGTTTAGGTTTATTGTTAGGGTTAGGGTTAGGATTAGATTTAGGGTACAGTTTAGGGTAAGGGTTAGGGTTAGTCTTAGTGTTAGGGGTAGGGTTATGGTTATTATTAGCATACTGGTGAGGGTTAGGGTTAGGGTTAGTATTAGGGTTAGGGTTAGGGTTAGGTTGAGGGTTAGGTTACAGGTTAGGGTTAGGTTTAGGGTTCGGGTTAGGGTTTGTGTTAGGGTTAAAGTACGGTTAGCGTTAGCATGAGGGTTAGTGTTAGTGTTAGGGTTAGCGTTAGGGTTAGCGTTAGGTTTAGGATAGGGTAGGGATAGGGTTGGGGTACTGGTTAGTGTTAGGGTACGGGTTAGGGTTATGATTACTGTTAATGTTAGGGTTAGTGGTAGGGTTACGGTTAGGTTTAGAGTTAGGTTTAGGGAACGGGTTAGGGTAAGGGTTAGGGTTCGTGTTAGGATTAGTGTTATGGTTAGTTTTAGGGTACTGGTAAGGGTTAGTATTAGTTTAGGTTTAGGGTGAGAGTACCGTTTATGGTAAGGGTTACAGATAGTATTAGCATTAGGGTTAGGGTGAGGTTTAGGGAACGGGTTAGGTTTAGGGTTAGCGTTATGGTTAGTGTTAGGGTACTGGTAAGGGTTAGGGTTATGTTTAAGTGTAGGGTTAGGGTACGGCTTATGGTCAGGGTTAGGGTTATTATTAGGTTTAGGGTTAGGTTTAGGGTACGGGTTAGGGTTAGGGTACGGGTTAGGGTTAGGTTTAGGATTAGGGTTAGGGTTTGGGTACAGGTTAGGTTTAGGGTAAGGGTTAGGACACGAGGTAGGTTGACGGTAGTGTAAGGGGACGGGTTAGTGTTAGGGTTAGGGTTACGGTAAGATTAGCATTATGGTGAGGTTTAGTGTTAGGGTTAGGGTTAGGTTTAGCATTTGTGTTAGGGCTAGGGTTAAGGTTAGGGTTGGGGTACTCTTCAGGGTTTGGGTTAGGGTATGGCTTAGGGGTATGGTTACGGTTAGGGATAGGGTTAGGTTTATTGTTAGGGTTAGGGTTAATATTAGGGTACTGGTGAGGGTTAGTGTTAGGGTTAGGGTTAGGGTTAGGTTCAGGCCTAGGGTAGGGTTTATGGTTAATGTTAGGGTTTGGTTAGGGTTACAGTATGGGTTAGGGTTAGGGTTAGGGTCAGTGCTAGGGTTAGGATAAGGGTTAAGTTTAGGGTACTCGTTAGTGTTAGGTTTAGGGTTATGTTTAGGGTTAGTGTACCGGTTAGGATTAGCGTTAGAATTAGTGTCAGGATTATGCAAAGTGTTAGGTGTATGGTTAGGATTAGTGTTAGGGTTAAGTTTAGGGTGAGGGTTAGGGTACGGGTTAGGGTTAGGTATAGCGTTTGCATTAGGGTTAGGGTATGGGTTAGGGTTAGGTTTAGGGTTAGTGTTAGGGTTAAGGTATGGGTTAGGGTTAGGGTCACCGTCAGGGTTAAGGTGAGGGTTCGTGTTAGGGTAGGGTTAGTGTTAGGTTTAGGTTACAGGTTAAGGTTAGGGTTAGGGTTAATGTTAGTGTTAGGTGATTGGTTAGGGTAAGCGTTAGGTTTAGGTTTAGGTTTAGGGTACGGGTTATGGTAAGGGTTAGGGTTAGTATTAGGGTTAGTGTTAGTGTCAGGATTAGGGTTAGATAAGGGTTAGGGTTGGGTTTAGGGTTAGGTTAGTGTTACAGTACGGGTTAGTGTTAGAGTTATGGTTAGGGTACAGTTAGGGTTATGATTTGGATTGGTGTTACGGTTAGGGTTAGGGTTGTGTTTGGGTTAGGGTTAGGGGTAGGGTTGGGATACTGGTTAGGGTTAGGGTTAGGGTTAGGGTACGGGTTAGGTTTAGGTTTATGGTTAGGGTTAGGGTTAGGGTACAGTACGGGTTAGGGTTAGGTTTCGGGTTACGGTACTGTTAGTGTTAGGGTGAGGGTTAGTGTTAGGGTTAGGGTTAGTGTTAGGGTTAGGGTTAGGGTTGGGGTACTGGTTAGTGTAAGGGTTAGGGTTAGGTTAAGGGTACGGGTTTTGGTTAGGGTTAGGATTAGTGTTAGGGTTAGGGTACGCGTTAGGGTTAGGGTTAGCTTTAGGGGTAGGGGTTAGGGTACCGGGTTTTGGTTAGGGTTAGGATTAGGGTTAGGGTTAGGTTACGGGTTAGAGTTAGGGTTAGGGTTACGGTACGGTTAGGGTTAGTGTGAGGGTTAGTGTTAGGATTAGGGTTTGGTTTAGCGTTAGGGTTAGGGTTAGGGTTAGAGTTGGGGTACTGGTTATTATAAAGGTTAGTGTTAGGGTTAGTGTTAGAGTTAGGGTACGTGTTTTGTTAGGGTAAGGATTAGGGTCGTGTAAGGGGACGGGTTAGTGTTAGTGTTTGGCTTAGGGTTAGTGTTAGGGTTAGGGTTTGTTAGGGTTAGGGTTATGGTAGGGTTAGCGTTATGGTGAGGTTTAGTGTTAGGGTTAGGTTTAGCGTTTGTGTTAGGGCTAGGGTTAGGGTTAGGGTTGGGGTACTCTTTAGGGTTTGGGTTAGGGTACGGCTTAAGGGTATGGTTACGGTTAGTGTTAGGGTTAGGTTTATTGTTAGTGTTAGGGTTAATATTAGGGTACTGGTGAGGGTTAGTGTTAGGGTTAGGGTACCGGTTATGGTAAGAATTAGGTTTAGTATTAGGGTTAGGGTATGGGTTAGGTTACGGGTTAGAGGAAGGTTTAGGGTTTGGGTTAGGGTTAGAGTTAGGGTTATGGTGCGGTTAGCATTAGGATTAGGGTTAGTGTTAGGGGTAGGGTTAGGGTTAGCATTAGGGTTAGGGTTAGGTTTAGGGTTGGGGTACTCGTTAGTGTTAGGGTTAGGTACAGGTTAGGTTTATGATTACGGTTAATGTTGGGGTTAGGGTTAGTGTTAGGGTTACGGTTAGGTTTAGGTTTAGGTTTAGGGTACGGGTTAGGGTAAGTGTTAGGATTACTATTATGCTTAGTGTTAGGGTACTGGTGAGGGTTAGTGTTAGGGTTAGGGTTAGGGTGAGAGTACCGGTTATGGGATGGGTTACAGATAGTATTAGTGTTAGGGTAAGGGTGAGGTTTACGGAACAGGTTAGGGTTAGGTTTACGGTTAGGGTTAGTGTTAGGGTACTGGTAAGGGTTAGGGTTATGTTTAGGTGTAGGGTTAGGGTACGGCTTATAGTCAGGGTTAGGGTTGTTATTAGGTTTAGGGTTAGGGTTAGGTTTAGGGTTAGGGTACGGGTTATGTTAAGGGTTAGGGTTAGCATTAGGGTTAAGTGTAGGGTTATAATTAGAGTGATGGTTACAGTACGGATAGGGTTAGGCTTTGAGTTGGTGTTAGGGTTAGGGTTAGGGTTAGTGTTGGGTTAGGTTTAGCGTTAGGTTTAGGGTTGAGGTACTGCTAGGGTTAGCATTAGGGTTAGGGTACGGGTTAGGTTTAGGTTTAGAGTTAGGGTTAGGTTTAGGGTAACGGTACAGGTTAGGGTTAGGGTTATGGTACTGTTAGAGTTGGTGTGTGGTTTAGTGTTAGGGTTAGGGTTAGTGTTAGTGTTATGGTAGGTTTGGGGTACTGGTTTGTGTTAGGGTTAGGGTTAGAGTTAGTGTTAGGGTTAGGGTTGGGGTACTGGTTAGTGTTAGTGTTAGGGTTAGGGTTAGGCTACAGGTTTTGGTTAGGGTTAGGATTAGTGTTAGGGTTAGGGTACGCGTTAGGGTTAGGGTTAGGGTTAGGTTTAGGGTTAAGGTTAGGGATACGGTTAGGGTACGGGTTTTGATTAGGGTTAGGATTAGGGTTAGGGTTACAGTATGGGTTAGATTTAGGATTAGGGTTAAGGTACGGTTAGGTTTAGGGTGAGGTTTAGTGTTAGGGTTAGGGTTAGTGTTAGGGTTAGGGTTAGGGTTGGGGTACTGGTTAGTGTTAGGGTTAGGGTTACGTTTAGGGTTAGGGTTAGGGTTGGGGTTAGGATTAGGGTTAGGGTTAGGGTACGGGTAAGGTTTAGGGTTAGGTTTAGGGTTACGGTACGGGTTAGGGTTAGCGTTACTGTTAGGGTTAGGTTTAGGGTTAGTGTTAGGGTTAGTGTTAGGGTTAAGGTTAGGGACCTGGTTAGGGTTAGGGTTCGGGTTTGGGAATGGGTTTTGGTCAGGGTTATGGATAGGGTTAGGTTACGGGTTACGGTTAGGTTCAGGGCTAGGGTACGAGTATGGTTAGGGTTAGGGTTAGTGTTAGGGTTTGGGTTAGGGTTACGGTACGGGTTAAGGTTAGGGATAGGGTTAGTGTTGGGATTCGGATACGGGTTAGGTTTAGGGTACTGATTAGCATTAGGTTTAGGCTTAGGTTTAGGTATCGGGTACCGTTTAGTGTTACCGTTAGGATTAGTCTAGGATTATGGTAAGTGTTAGGTGTAGGGATAGGATTAGTTTGGGTTAAGTTTAGGGTTAGGTTTAGGGTATGGTTTAGGGTTAGGTTTAGGATCTGTGTTAGACTTAAGTTAGATACAGTGTACTGGTTATGGTTAGGGTTAGGGTAAGTGTTAGGGTTAGGTTTATGGTTAGTGTTACACTACTGGTGAGGGAGAGTGTTAGGGTTAGGTTTAGATTTAGGGTACCGGTTATGATAAGGGTTAGGGTTAGTATTAGGGTTAGGGTTAGGGTTAGGGTTAGGGTTAAGATTAGGTTACGGGTTAGGGTAGGTTTAGGGTAGGTTAGGGTTAAGGTACGGATCGAGTAGGGTTAGGGTTAAGGTATGGTACGTTTAGGGTTAGGGTGTGGGTTAGTGTTAGGGTTAGGGTTACGGTTTGGGTTGGGGTACAGGTTAGTGTTAGGGTTTGGGTTAGGATTAGGGTTTTGGTTAGGTTTAGGGTTAGGGTTAGGATTAGGATTAGGATTAGTGTACGGGTTATGGTTAGTTTAGTGTTAGGTTTAGGGTTAGGGTTGGGTTTAGGGTTAGGGTACAGGTAAGTGTTAGGTTTTGGCTGAGGGTTAGTGTTAGGATACGGGTTCGGGTTAGTGTTAGTGTTAGGTTTAGGATACATGTTAGGGTTAGGGTTAGGCTTACGTTCAGGGTTAGGGTACGGGTTATGGTTAGGGTTAGGTTTAGTGTTATGTTTAGGACACCAGTTAGCTTTAGGGTTAGGGTTAGGTTTAGGGTCCCGTTAAGGTTTAGGTTTAGGATTAGTGTTAGGGTTATTGTAAGGGTTAGGTGTAGGGTTAGGATTAGTGTTAACATTAAGTTTAGGGTTAGGGTTAGGGTTCGGGAACGGGTTTTCGTGAGGGTGACGGTTAGGTTAGGGTTAGGGTTAGGGTTAGGGTTAGGGAAGGGTTAGGGTTAGTGTTAGGCTTAGGTTCAGGGCTATGGTAAGGTTTATGGTTAGGGTTAGGGTTAGTGTTAGGGTTTGGGTAAGGGTTACGGTACGGGTTAGGGTTAGGGTTAGGTTTAGTGTTATGTTTAAGACACTGGTTAGGATTAGGGTACTTCTTAGGGTTAGGTTTAGGGTTAGGTTTAGGGTTAGGGTTAGGTTTAGGGTTTGGGTTAGTATTAGAGTACAGGTTAGGGTTAGGTTTAGTGTTAGACTTAGGGTTAGGTGTAGGATACAGGTTAGGGTGAGCAATAGGATTAGGGTTAGGTTTAGGGTACAGGTTAGGGTTAGGGTTACGGTAGGATTAGGGTTAGGGTTAGTGTTAAGGTTAGGTTTAGGGTTAGGGTTAGGGTTAGGGTACTGGTGAGGGTTAGTGTTAGGGTTAGGTTTAGATTTAGTGTACCAGTTATGGTAAGGGTTAGGGTTAGTATTAAGTTTAGGTTTAGGGTTAAGGGTTGGGTTACGGTTAGGTTTAGGGTACGGTTAGGGTTAGGTTTAGGGTTAGGTTTAGGGTTACAGTTAGGCTTAGGGTTAGGGTTACGGCATGGTTAAGGTTAGGGTAGGGTTAGTGTTAGTGTTAGGGTTAGGGTTAGGGTTAGAGTGGGGTACTGGTTAGTGTTAAGGTTAGTGTTAGGGTTAGGGTTAGTGTTAGGGAACGGGTTTTGTTAGGGTTAGGATTAAGGTTAATGTTAGGGGACGGGTTAGTGTTAGGGTTAGGGTTACGGTACGGTTAGGGTTAGGGTGAGTGTTAGTGTTAGGGTTAGGGTTTGGTTTAGCATTTGAGTTATGGTTACGGTTAGTGTTAGCGTTAGGTTTAGTGTTAGGGTTAGGGTAGGGTTAGGATTAGGTTTAGGGTACGGTTTAGTGCAAGCGTTAGGGTTTGAGTTAGTGTTAGGGTTAGGGTTATGGTTATTATTAGGGTACTGGTGAAGGTTAGTGTTAGGGTTAGGTTAGGGTTAGGGTACTGGTTATGGTAAGGGTTAGGGTTAGTAGCAGGGTTAGGGTAGCGTTAGGTTTAGGTTACAGGTTAGGGTTAGGTTTAGGGTTCGGGTTAGGATTAGTGTTATGGTTACGGTACAGTTAGCGTTAGGATGAGGGTTAGTGTTAGGGTTAGGGTACGGGATATGTTAAGCATTAGGGTTAGTTATGATTAGGTTTAGGGTTAGGCTTAGGGTTATGGTTATGGTACGGGTTAGGGTTATGTTTAGGGATAGGGTTAGGTTTACAGTATGCTTAGGGTTAGGGTTAGTGTTAGGGTTGGTGTTAGGGTTAGGATTAGGGTTAGTGTTAGGGTTAGGGTTGGGTAATGGTTGGGTAACTGGTTAGGGTTAGGGTTAAGCTTAGGTTTAGTGTTACGGTTAGGGTTAGAGTTAGGGGTTAGTGTTACTGTACGGTTAGGATTAGGGTGAGGGTTAGTGTTAGGGTTAGGGTACAGGTTAGGTTTAGGGTTAGGTTTAGGGTTAGGGTTATGGTACGGGTTAGGGCAGGGTTAGGTTTAGGGTTTTCCCTAGGATTAGGGTTAGGGTTAGGGTTTTGGTTAGAGTTAGGGTTAGGTTTAGGGTTAGGTTTAAATTTAGTGTTAGGTTTAGGTTACAACTTAGTGTTAGGGTTAGGTTTAGGGTTAGTGTTAGGGTATGGGTTAGGGTTAGGGTTAGGTTTAGGGTACGGGTTAGTGTTATGGTTAGTGTTAGGGTACTGGTGAGGGTTAATGTTATGGTTAGGTTACAGGTTAGGGTTAGGACTAGGGTACGGGTTAAGGTTAGCGTTAGTGTACGGGTTAGGTTTAGGGTTATGGTACGGGTTAGGGTTTGGTTTAGGGTTACGGTATTGTTAGGGTTAAGGTTAGGGTTAGGGTTAAGGTTAGCGTTGGGGAAATGCTGAGGGGTAGAGTTAGGGTCAGGGTAGGGTTCGGGTTAGGCTTAGGGTTAAGGTTAGTTTTAGGTTTAGGGTTAGGTTTAGGTTTAGGGTTACGGTACGGGTAAGGGTAAGGGTTAAGGTTACTGTACGGTTAGGGATAGGGTGAGGGTTAGTATTAGGGTTACGGTTGGGGTAAGTCTTAGTGTTCAGGTAAGAGTTAGGTTTTGAGTACTATTAGTGTTAGCGTTAGGGTTAGGGTTATTGTTAGGGTTAGGGTACGGCTTTTGGTTAGGATTACGATTAGGGTTAGGGTTAGGGTACGTATTAGTGTTACGGTTAGGTTTAGGTTTATGGTTAGGGTTACGGTAGGGTACTCGTTAGGATTAGGGTTGGGCTTAGGTTCAGGGCTAGATACGGGTAATGGTTAGGGTTAGGGTTAGTTTAAGGGTTAGGGTTAGGGCTAGGGTTATGTACGGTTTAGGGTTAAGGTGTGGGTTAGGGAACGGCTTTTGATTAGGGTTAGGGTTAGGGTAAGGGTTAGGGTTACTGTACGGTTTAGGGTTAGGGTTAGCGTTAGAGTTTGGGTATGGGTAAGGGTTAGGGTTAGGGTTAGGTTTAGGGTTATGGTATGGTTTAGGGTTAGGCTTATGGTTAGGGTACGGGTTTTGGTTAGTTTTAATTTTTTTTTTTTTAATTTTTTATTTATTTATGATAGTCACAGAGAGAGAGAGAGAGAGGCAGAGACACAGGCGGAGGGAGAAGCAGGCTCCATGCACCGGGAGCCTGATGTGGGATTCGATCCCGGGTTTCCAGGATCGCGCCCTGGGCCAAAGGCAGGCGCCAAACCGCTGCGCCACCCAGGGATCCCCCGGGTTTTGGTTAGGATTAAGGTTAGGGTTAAGTTTATGGTTAGGGTTAGGTTAAGGGTTAGGGTACAGTTTAGCTTTAGGGCTAGGGTTAGGGTACTGTTTAGGGTTAGGGTTAGGCTTAGGTTCAGGGCTAGGCTACGGGTTATGGTTAGGGTTAGGGTTAGTCTTTGGGTTTGGGTTAGGGTTCCGTTACGGGTTAGGTTTAGTGTTAGGTTTAGTGTTAGGGTTAGAATACGGGTTAGGCTTAGGGAACTGGTTAGCATTAGGTTTAGGGTTAGGTTTAGGTTTAGGGTACCTGTAGGGTTAGGTTTAGATTAGTGTTGGGGTTATGGTAAGGGTTAGGTGTAGGTTTAGGATTAGTGTTAAGGTTAATTTAGGGTTAGGGATAGTGTACGAGTTAGGGTTAGGTTTAGTGTTTGTGTTAGGGTTAGGGTACAGTTTATGATTAGGGTTAGTGTTAGACTTAGGTACAGGTTAGGGTTAGGGATAGGGTTAGGGTTAGGGTACGGGTTTGGGTTAGTTTTAGGTCTATTGTTAGGGTTAGTGTACGGGTTATGGTTAGGGTTACGGATAGGGTTAGTCTTAGGCTTAGTGTTAGGGTTAGGGTTAGGTTTAGGGTATGGGTTAGGGTTAGTGTTAGGGTTAGGGTTTGCGTTAGGTTTAGAGTTAGTTTTACGGTACTAGTTAGGGTTATGGTTAGGGTTAGGGTTAGCGTTAGGGTACCGTTATGGTAAAGATTAGGGTTATTATTAGAGTTAGGGTTAGGGTTAGGTTTAAGGTTAGGGTACGGATTAGTGTTAGGTTTAGTGTTAGGGTTAGGGTTGCTACAGGTTAGGGTTAGGGTTACGATACGGTTAGGGTTAGGGTTAGGTTTAGGGTTAGGTTAAGGGTTAGGGAACGCGTTATGGTAATGGTCAGGGTTAGTATTAGGGTTAGGGTTAGGGTTAGGTTTAGGGTACGGGTTAGGGTATCAGTTAGGGTTAAGTTTACGGTTAGGGTTAGGGTTACGGTAGGGTTAGGGTTTGGGTTAGGGGTACGGTATGGTTAGGATTAGGGTTAGGGTTTTGGTTTGGGTTAGGTTTAGGGTAAGGGTTAGTGTTACGGATAGGGTTAGGGTTAGGGTACGGTTAAGGGTTAGGGTTAGGTTTAGTGTGATTGTTAGGATACGGTTTAGGGTTAGGGTAATGTTTAGGGTTAGGGTTAGTGTTAGGTTTTGGGTTAGGGTACCGGGTAGGGTTAGGGTTAGGGTTAGGGTTAGTGTTAGGGTTAGGGTTAGGGTTAGGGTTGGGGTACTGGTTATGGTTAGGTTAAGGATTAAGTTATGGGTTATGGTAAGGATTAGGGTTATTATTAGAGTTATGGTTAGGGTTAGGTTTTGGGTTAAGTTTACGGTACTGTTATGGTTAGGGTTAGGGTTAGTGTTAGGGTTAGGTTTAGGGTTAGGGTTAGTGTTAAGGTACGGGTTAGGGTTAGGATGGGGTACTGGTTAGGGTTAGGGTTAGGGTTCGGGTTAGGGAACGGGCTTTGGTTAGAGTTAGGGTTAGGGTTAGAGTTAGGGTACGGGTTATGTTTAGGGTTAGGGTTAGGTTACTGGTTAGGGTTAGGATTAGGTTAGGTTCAGGTCTAGGGTACAGGTTATGGTTAGGTTTAGGGTTAGTTTTAGCGTTTGGGGTAAGGTTACGGTACGGGTTAGGCTTAGGGTTACGTTTAGGCTAGTTTTAGGATTTGGGTTAGGTTTAGGGTACTGGTTAGGGTTAGGTTTAGTGTTAGGTTTAGGGTTAGGGAACCGGTTAGGGTAGGGTTAGGATTAGTGTTAGGTTAATGGTAAGGGTTAGTGTAGGGTTAGGATTAATTTTAGGGTCAAGTTAGGGTGAGGGTTAGGGTACGGGTTAGGGTTAGGTATAAGGTTTCTTTAGGTTTACAATACGGGGTAGGTTATGGGTTAAGGTAGGTGTTAGACTTCGGTTTAGGTATAGGGTACTGGTTAGGGTTCGGGATAGGGTTAGGATTAGGGTTAGGGTACGGGTTTGGGGTAGGGTTATGGTTAGAGTTAGGTTTAGGGTTAGTATTAGGGTTAGGGTTATGTTTAGGTTATGAGTTAAGTTTAGGGTTAGGGTTGGGGATAGGGTACGGGTTAGGGTTAGCCTCTGGGTGAGGGTACGGATAAGGTTAGGGTTATGGTTAGTATAAGGTTTAGGGTTAGGTTTAGGTTTAGGGTACGGGTTAGGGTTAGAGTTAGGGTTAGGGTTAGGGTTATGGTATGGGTTAGTGTTAGGTTTAGTGTTAGGGTTAGGGATAGGGTTAGGGTTAGGGCATGTGTAAGGGCTAGGCTTAGGGTTACAGTTAGGGTTAGGGTTAGGGTTAGGCTTACGGTAAGGTTTAGAGTTAGGGTTAGGGTTGGGGTTAGGGTTTTGGTTAGGGTTAGGGTTAGAGTTAGGGTAAGTGTTAGGGTACGGGTTAGGGTTAGGGTAAGTGTTAGGGTATAGGTTAGGGCTGGATTTAGGGTTATTTTAAGGGTTAGGGTACTAGTTAGGGTTAGGATAGGATTAGGATTAGTGTTTTGGTTATGGTAAGGATTAGGTGAAGGGTTAGGATTAGTGTTAGGGTTAAGTTTAGGTGAGGGTTAGGGTACGGGTTAGCGTTAGGTTTAGGGTTTGCATTAGGGTTAGGGTTAGGTTTAGGTTATGGTTAGGGTTAGCGTTAGGGAATGGGTTAGTGTTAGGCTTAGGATTCCGGTACAGTTAGGGTTAGTGTGAGGGTTAGTGTTAGGGTTAGCTTTAGGGTTAGGGTTAGTGTTAGGGTTAGGGTTACAGTTGGAGTACTGGTTAGGGTTAGGTTTAGGTTTAGGGTTCGGGTTAGGGAACTGGTTTGGTTAGGGTTAGGTTTAGGGTTAGGGTTATGGTACGAATATGGGTTAGTTTCAGGGCAAAGGTACGGGTATGGTTAGGGTTAGGGTTAGTATTAGGGTTAGGTTTAGGGTTAGGGTTACAGTACTGGTTAGGGTTAGGGTTAGGGTTACGGTGCGATTCTGGTTAGGCTTAGAGTTAGTTTTAGTGTTAGGGTTAGGGTTAGCGTTAAGGTTAGGGTTAGGGTTGGGTTCGTGTACTGGTTAGGGTTAGGGTTAGGTTTCGGGTTAGGTTTCGGGTTAGTTTTAGGGTTTTGGTTAAGCTTAGGGTTAAGGTTAGGGTTAGGGTACGGGTTATGGTAAGGGTTAGGGTTAGTATTAGATTTACGGTTATGGTTAGGGTTAGGTTTAGGTTTAGGTTAGGTTTAGGGTTAGGGTAGGGTTACGGTACGGTTTAGTGTTAGGGTTAGGGTTAGTTTTAGAGTCAGGGTTAGGGTTAAGGTTGGGGTACTATTAGGGTTAGGGTTAGGGTTATGTTTAGGGTTAGGATTAGGGTTTTCTTTAGGGTTAGATTTAGGGTTAGGGTTAGTGTTAGGGTTAGGTATAGGGTTAGGGTTAGGTATAGGGTTAGGGTTAGGGTAGGGTTAGGGTTAGGGTTTGGGTTAGGGTACTGGTTAGGTTTAGGGTTAGCCTTACGTTCAGGGTAGGGTACGGATTATATTTAGGGTAAGTGTTAGTGTTAGGGTTAGGTTTATGTTTAAGGTACAGGTTAGGTTAGGATTAGGGTTAGTGTCAGGTTTAGGATACGGGTTAGTGTTAGGGTACTGGTTAGGGTTAGGTTTAGTGTTAGGGTACCGGTTAGGTTTAGGCTTAGGGTTAATGTTAGGGTTACTGTTAGGATTAGGTTTAGTTTTAGGGTTAGTGTACCGGTTAGGATTATGGTTACAGTTAGGGTTAGGTTTAGGGTTAGGTTTATTGTACAGGATAGGGTAAGGGTTAGGTTAAGGATTAGTGTTAGGGTTAGGGTTAGTGTTAGGTTAATGGTGAGGGTGAGTGTTAGGGTTAGGTTTAGGTTTAGGGTACCCATTATAGTAAGAGTTAAGGTTAGTATTAGGGTTAGGGTTAGGGTTAGGGTTAGTGTTAGGGTTATCTTTAGGTTACGGATTAGGTTTAGGTTTAGGGTTAGGGTTAGGGTTAGTGATAGGGTAAGGGTTAGTGTCAGTGTTAGGTTTAGGATAAGGGTTAGGATTAGGTTTAAGGTATGGTTAAGGGTTTGGGTTAGTGTTAGGGTTACTGTACGGTTATGGTTAGGCTTAGGGTTAGTGTTAGTGTTAGTGCTAGGGTTAGGTTTAGTGTTGTTAGGGTTATGGTTAGGGTTAGGGTTAGGGTACAGGTTAGTGTTAAGGTTAGGGTTAGGTTTAGGATTAGGGTATGGGTAAGGGTTAGGTTTAGAGTTAGGGTTAGGCTAATGGAACTAATTTTGCTTAGGGCTCTCATTAGGGTTAGAGTTAGGGTACGGGTTAGGGTTATGGTAAATGTTAGGGTACGGGGTAGAGTTAGGTTTATGGTTAGGGTTAGGTTTAGGGTTAGTGTCAGGTTTAGGTTCCGGTGAAGGTTAGGGTACTGGTTACAGTTAGGGTTTGGGTTAGGTTTAGTGTTAGGGTATCAATTAGTGTTAGGGTTAGGGTTAATGTTGGGGCTAGTGTTAGGATTAGGGTTAGGGTACGGGTTATGGTTATGGTTAGATTTAGGATTAGTATTAGGGTTAGGATTAATGTTAATGTTAGGGTAAGGGTGAGGGTTAGAGTTAGGTTTATGTTTAGGTTAAGGTTACTGGTTATGGTTAGAGTTATGGTTAGTATTAGTGTTAGTGTTAGGGTTAGGGTTAGTGTTAGTATTAGTGTTAGGGTTAGTGTATGGATAGGGTTAGGTTTAGGGTTAGGGTTAGGTTTAGGTTTTGACTAGGGTTAGGTTTAGGGTGAGGGTTTTCATTAGGGTTAGGGTTAAGGTTAGGTTTAGGGTCAAGGTTAGATTTAGGTTACAGGTTAGGGTTAGGGTTAGTGTTACGGCTAGGTTTACTGTTAGGGTTAGGGTTAGGGTTATTAGGGTACTGGTTAGGGTTAGAGTTAGTGTTGGGGTTAGCTTAAGGGTTAGGGTTGGGGTTAGGGTTGGGGTACTGTTTAGGGTACGGGTTAGGGTTCGGTTCAGGGTTAGGGTATGGGAATGGTTAGGGTTAGGGTTAGTTTAAGGTTAGGGTTAGGGTAGGGTTACAGTACGGGTAAGGTTTACGGTTATGGTTACGGTACAGTTATGTTTAGGCTTAGGGTTAGTGTTAGTGTTAGTGTTAGGGTAAGGGTTAGGGTTAGGGTTAGGGTTAAGTTAGGATTAGGGTTAGGGTTAGAGTACGGTCATTGTTAGTGTTAGGGTTAGGTTTAGGTTTAGGGTTACGGTGCAGGTCAGGGTTAGGGTTAGGGTTATGGTACGGTTAGGGTTAGGGTTGGTGTTAGGGTTAGGGTTAGGGTCAGTGTAAGGGTTAGCGTTAGGGTTAGGGTTAGGCTACTGGTTAGGGTTAGGGTTTTGGTTAGGGTAGGGTTAGGGTTAGGTTCTGATTAGGGTAGTGGTTAGGGTTAGGTTAGGGTTAGTGTTAGGGTTAGGTTTAGGGTTAGGGTACGGGTTAGGGTTAGGGTTAGGGTAGGGTTAGTGTCAGGTTTAGGATATGGGTTAGGGTTAGGGTTTGGTTAGAGTTAGGGTTAGGGTTAGGTTTAGTGTTAGGATACCGGTTAGGGTTAGGGTCATGGTTAATGTTAGGGTTAGTGTTAGGATTAGGGTTAGGGATAGGGTTAGGTTACGGGTTATGGTTATGGTTACGGTGTTAGGTTTAGGGTTAGTGTTAGGGATAGGGTTAGGGTTAGTGTTAGAGTACTGGTTAGGATTAGGGTTATGTTTAGGGTAAGGGAACGGGTTTTGGTTAGGGCTAGAGTTAGTGCTAGAGTTAGGGTACTGGTTAGGGTTAGGGTTAGTGTCAGGTTTAGGATATGGGTTTCGGTTAAGGGACTGGTTAGGGTTAGGTTTAGGGTTAGGTTTAGTGTTAGGATACCGGTCAGGGTTAGGGTTAGGGTTAATGTTACGGTTAGTGTTAGGATTAGGGTTAGGGTTACGGTTAGTGTATGGTTTAGGGTTATGGTTATAGTTAGTATTAAGTTTAGTCTTAGTGTTAGTGTTAGGGTTGGGATTAGTTTTAGGGTACGGGTTAGAGTAAGGGTTCTGTTTAGGATTACTGTTAGGGTTAGGGTTAGTGTTAGGGAACTGGTGAGGGATAATGTTAGTGTTAGGTTTAGGTTTAGGGTACTGGTTATCGTAAGGGTTAGGATTAGTATTAGTATTATGGTTGGGTAGGGTTGTGGTTAGGTTTAGGATATGGGTGAGGGTTAGGTTTAGAATTAGGATTATGGTTAGGATTAGGGTAGAGTTACGGTTAGGGTACAGTTTAGGGTTATAGTTACAGTTAGTGTTAGGTTTACTGTCAGTGTTAGGGTTAGGGTTAGGGTTAAGGTTAGGGTACGGGTTAGGGTTATTTTCGGTTTAGGGTTAGGGTTACGGTACGGTTAGAGTTAGGGTTAGGGATAGTGTTAGGGTTAGGGATAGGGTTAGTGTCAGGGTACGGTTTAGGGTCAGGGTTAGGATAGGGTTAGGGTTAGGGTATGGGTAAGGGTTAGGGTTAGGGTTAGGTTTAGGGTTCGGTTTTGGGTTATGGTTCAGGTTAGGGTTAGGGTTAGGGTTAGGGAACGTGTTTTGGTTAGGGTTAGGGTAAGGTTTAGGGTACGGGTTAGGGTTAGGGTTAGGGTACTGGTTAGGGCTGGGTTTAGGGTTAGGTTTAGTGTTAGGGTACAGGTTAGGGTTAGGTTTAGGATTAGTGTTTGGGTTATGGGAACGATTCGGTGTAGGGTTAGGCTTAGTGTTAGGGTTAAGTATAGGGTGAGGGTTAGGGTACAGTTTAGGGTTAGGTTATGGTTTGCTTTAGGGTTAGGGTACGTGTTAGGTTAGGTAAGGGTTAGTGTTAGAATTAGGGTTAGGTATAGGGTCCTGGTTAGGGTTAGGGGTAAGTTTAGGGTTAGGGTTAGGGTATGGTTTTGGGTTACGTTTAGGGTTAGTGTTTGGGTTAAGGGATGGGTTAGGGTTAGGGTTACAGTTAAGGTTAGCGCTAGGGTTAGTGTTAGGGTTAGGTTTATGTTACAGTTTAGGGTTAGGGTTACGTAACGGGTTAGGGTCAGGGTTAGGGTTAGGGTACCGTTAGGGTTAGGGTTAGGGTTAGTGTTAGGGTTAGCTTAAGGGTTAGGGTTAGTGTTAGGGTTACGGTTAGGGTTAGGGTTAGGGTTGGGGTACTGGTTAGGGTTAGGGTTACGGTACGGCTATGGTTAGGCTTTGGGTTAGGGAACGGGTTTTGGTTAGGGCTAGGGTTAATGTTAGAATCAGGGTACGGGTAGGGTTAGGGTTACGTTTAGGTTTAGGGTTTGAGTTTGGGTTAGGGTTAGGGTTAGGGTTAGATTACGGGTTAGGTTTTGGGTAACGTTTAAGGTTAGTATTAGGGTTAGGTTAAGGGTTAGTGTTAGGGTACTGGTTAGGGTTAGGTGTAGAGTTAGGGTTTGGTTTAGGGTACGGGTTATGGTAAGGATTAGGGTTAGTTAGGGTTAGGGTTATGGTTGGGGTTAGGTTTAGGGTTAGGCTGAGGGTTAAAGTTAGGGTTACGGTGGGGTACGGTTAGGTTTATGTTTAGGGTACTGTATGGTAAGGTTTGGGTTACTGTTAGGGTTAGGGTAAGGGTTAGGGTTAGGGTTAGGTGGGATTTAGGGTTAGGGTTAGGTTATGGTACGGGTAGGGTTAGGGTTACAGTTAGGTTTAGGGTTAGGGTTACAGTATGTGTTAGTGTTAAGGTTACTGTATGGTTAGGGTTAGGGTGAGGGATACTGCTTGGTTAGGGTTAGGGTTAGGTTTAGGGTAGGGTATGGTTTATGGTAAAGGTTAGGTTTAGTATGGGGGTTAGGGTTAGTGTTAGGGTTAGGGTACGGGTTAGGTTTATGGTTACAGTTACAGTTATGGTTAGGGTTACGGTTAGGGTTACGGTTAGTGTTGGGGATAGGGTTAGGTTTAGGGTACAGGTTAAGGTAATGGTTAGGGATGGTGTTAGTGTTAGGGTTAGGTTTAGGGTTAGGGTTGGGTACTGGTGAGCATTAGTGTAAGGGTTCGGTTTAAGTTTAGGGCACCAGTTATGGTAAGGGTTTGGGTTAGCATTAGGATTAGGGTTAAGGTTAATTTTAGGTTTAGGGTACAGCTTATGGTTAGGTTTAGCGTTAGGGTAGTGTTAGTGTTACCATACGGGTTAGGGTTAAGGTTAGGGTTAGGGTTAGGGTTAGGGTTAGGGTTAGGGTTGGGGTACTGGTTAGGGTTAGGGTTAGGATTATGGTAGGTTTAGGGTTTGGTTTAGGGTTAGGTTTAGGGTTAGTGTTAGGGTTAGGGTTAGGTTTAGGTTTAGTGTACAGGTTAGGATTAGCGTTAGGGTTAGTGTTACATTTAGGATATGGCTTACAGGTAGGGTTCTGGTTAGGGTTTGGTTTAGGGTTAGGTTTACTGTTAGTGTACTGGTTAGGGTTAGGGTTAATGTTAGGGTTAGTGTTAGGGTAAGGTTTAGGGTTAGGGTTAGGGTACGGGTAGGTTTAGGGTTAGGGTTAGGGTTAGGTTTAGGGTTATAGTACGTGTTAGGGTTAGAGTTAGGGTTGCTGTACGGTTAGGGTTAGGGTGATGGTTAGGGTTAGGGTTAGTTAGTGTTAGGGTGAGGGTTAAGGTTAGGGTTGGGGTACTGGTTAGTGTTAGGGAAGGGTTAGGGTTAGTGTTAGGGTTAGGGTACGGGTTTTGGTTAGGATTAGGATTCGGGTAGGTTTAGGGTACGGGTTAGGGTTTGTTTAGGGTTACTGTACGGTTAGGGTTAAGGTGAGGGTTAGTGTTAGGGTTAGGGTTAGGGTTAGGGTTTGGGATCGTGTTAGGGTTAGGGTACGGGTTTTGGTTAGGATTAGGGTTAGGGTTAGGGTACGAGTTAGGGTTAGGGTTAGGGTTAGGGTTAGAGTTAGTTTTAGGTTTAGGTTAACGGTTAGGGTGAGTGTTACTGTTAGGGTGAGGGTTAGAGTTGGGTACTGGTTAGGGTTAAGGTTAGGTTTCGGTTAGGGAACGGGTTTTCCTTAGTGTTAGCGTGAGGGTTAGGGTACAGGTTAGGGTTAGGTTCAGGGCTAGGTTACTTGTAAGGTTAGGGTCAGGGTAGTATTAGGGTTAGGGTTAGGGTTAGTGTTAGGTTACGGGTTATTGTTAGGTTTAGGGTATGGGTTAGGTTTAGGGTTACGGTACGGGTTAGGGTTAGGTTTAGGGTATAGTATGGTTGTGGTTAGGCTTAGGGTTAGTGTTAGTGTTAGTGTTAGTGTTAGGGTTAGTGTTAGGGTTAGGGTTAGGGTTGGGTTGGGGTACTCGTTAGGGTTAGGGTTAGGTTTAGAGTTAGGGTTTTGGTTAGGGTTAGGGTATTTGTTAGTGTTAGGGTATGGTTAGGGTTAGGGTTAGGCTTGGGATAGTGATAGTGTTACGGTTAGGGTTATGGTTAGGGTTAGTTTTAGTTATGGGTTAGGGTTAGGGTTAGTGTTAGGTTTAGGGTTAGTGTTAGGGTTTGTGTTAGGGTTAGGGTACGGGTTATGGTTAGGTTTAGGGTTAGGGTTAGGGTTAGGGTTTTGGTTAGGTTTAGGTTTAGTGTTAGGGTTAGGTTAGGGTACGGGTTATGGTTAGGTTTAGGGTTAGTATTAGATTTAGGTTAGGGTATGATTTAGGTTTAGGATACGGGTTATGGTTAGGGATCAGGGATATTTACGGTTAGTGTTAGGTTTAGGGTTAGGGTACATTTAAGTGTTAGGTTTAGGGTTAAGGATAGGGTTATGGTACGGGTTAGGTATAGGTTCAAGCATAGGGTACAGGTTATGGTTAGGGTTAGGGTTACTGTTAGGGTTTGGGTTAGGGTTAGGTTTATGTTTAGGGTACCGGTTATGGCAAGGGTTAGAGTTATTATTAGAGTTAGGTTTAAGGTTAGGGTTAGGGTTAGGGTACGGTTTAGGTTTCGGTTTAGGGTTAGGTTTAGGGTTAGGATTACGGTACGGGTTACGGTTAGGGTTACGGTATGGTTACGGTTAGGGTTAGGGTTCGGGTACCGTTAGAGTACGGGATAGGGTTAGGTTTAGGGTTAGGGTATGTGTAAGGGTTAGGGTTAGGGTTAGGGTTAGAGTTACGGTACGGGTTAGGGTTAGGGTTAGGGAACGGGTTTTGTTTAGGGTTAGGGTTAGGGTTAGGTTAAGGGTTAGTGTATGGGTTACCCTTAGGGTTAGGGTTAAGGTATTTGTTAGGGCTGGGTTTAGGTTAGGTTTAGGGTTAGATACCAGAGAGAGTTAGGTGTCGGATTAGTATTTGGGTTATGGTAAGGATTAGGTGTAAGTTAAGGGTTAGTGTTAGGGTTAAGTTTAGTGTGAGGGTTAGGGTACAGGTTAGGGTTAGGTTTAGGGTTAGATTTAGACTTAGCGTTAGGTATAGGGTACTGTTTAGGCTTAGGGATAGGTTTAGGGTTAGGGTTAGTTTATGGGATTGGGTTAGGCTTAGTGTTAGTGTTTGAGTTAGGGTACGGGTTAAGGTTAGGGTTACAGTTAAGATTAGGTTAGGGTTAGTGTTCGGTTTAGGGTTAGGGTTAGTTTTAGGGTACTGGTTAGGGTTAGGGTTAGGATTAGGGTTAGGTACGGGTTATGGTAAGGGTTAGGGTTAGTATTAGGGTGAGGTATATCGTAAGGGGTTAGGGTTAGGGTTACATTTAGGGTTAGTGTTAGGGTACAGTACGGGTTACGGTTAGGTTTAGGGTTAGGGTACGGGTTATGGTAAGGTTTAGGGTTATTATTAGGTTAGGGATAGGGTTAGGGTTATGGTTAGGTTTAGGGTTAGGGTTAGGTTTAAGGTACGGGTTAGGCTTAGAGTTAGGGGTACGGTAAGGTTAGGTTCAGGATTAGGGTTGGTGTTAGGGTTATGGTTATGGTTAGTGTTAGGGTTATGGTTAGGGTTAGCGTTGGGGTACTTGTAAGGGTTAGGTTTAGGGTTAGGTT
Source organism: Vulpes vulpes (assembly GCF_048418805.1). NCBI lineage: Eukaryota > Metazoa > Chordata > Mammalia > Carnivora > Canidae > Vulpes > Vulpes vulpes. The sequence goes on from NC_132782.1 coordinate 74,727,508, forward strand.
TAAGGTTAGGGTTAGGGTTTTGGTTAGGGTTAAGTTTAGGGTTAGGGTTATGGTTAGGTTTACAGTTAGGGTTAGGGGTCGGTTTAGGGTACTGGTTAGGGTTAGGGTTAGGGTTAGGCTTAGGTTCAGGGCTAGGGTACTGGTTATGGTTATGGTTAGGGTTAGTGTTAGGTTTACGTTTAATGTTAGGGTACGGGTTAGAGTTAGGATTAGGGTTAGTGTCAGGTTTAGGATATGGGTTAGGGTTAGGGTACTAGTTAGGTTTAGGTTTAGTGTTAGGTTTAGTGTTGGGGTAACGGTTAGGGTTAGGATTAGGGTAAATGTTAGGGTTAGTGTTAGGATCAGGGTTAGGGTTAGAATTAGGGTACGGGTTAGGATTATGGTTTCGGTTAGTGTTAGGTTTATGGTTAGTGTTAGGGTTAGGGTTAGGGTCAGGTTTAGGGTACTGGTTATGGTAAGGGTTAGGGTTAGTATTAAGGTAAGGGTTAGGGTTAAGTTTAGGATTAGGGTTAGGTTTAGGGTACGGGTAGGGTTAGGTTAGGGTTAGGGTACGGGTACGGGTTAGGGTTAGGGTATGGGAGTTAGTAGGGTTAGGGTAAGGGTTAGTTTAGTTTTAGGGTTAGTGTTAGGGATAGGTTTAGGGTACGGGTTAGGGTAAGGGTTAGGGTTAGGGTTAGTATTAGGGTTAGGGTTACGGTTAGTGTTAGGGTGCTGGTGAGGGTTAGTGTTAGGTTTACGTTTAGGATTAGGTACCCGTTATGTTAAGGGTTAGGGTTAGGTTTAAGGTTAGGGTTACGGTACGGTTTAGGGTTAGGGTTAGGGATAGGTAAAGGTTTTGGTTTGGGCTAGGGTTAGGGTTAGAGTTAGGGAACGGGTTAGGGTTAGGGTAAGGGTTAGGGTACGCGGTACGGTTAGGGTTAGCGTTAGGGTTATGGTACAGGTTAGGCTTAGCCTTAGGGTTACTGTACGGTTAGGATTAGAGTGAGGTTTAGTGTTAGTGTTAAGGTTAGGGTTAGGGTTAGGATTAGGGTTTTGGTTAGGTTTAGGTTTAGGGTTAGGTTACGGGTTAGGGTTAGTGTTAGTGTTAGAGTTAGTGTATGTGAGGTTAGGGTAAGGGGTCGTGTTAGGTTTATGGTACGGTTTAGGGTTAGGGTGGGGTCCGGGGTAGGGTTAGGGTTTGGGTTAGGGTACTGGTTAAGGTTAGGGTTACCTTAGGTTCAGGGCTAGGGTACGGGTTATGGTTAGGTTTAGGGTTGGTGTTAGGGTTTGGGTTAGTGTTAAGGTATGATTTAGGGTTAGGTTTAGGGTTAGGTTTAGGGTAGGGTACCGGTTAGGGTTAGGGTTAGGGTTTGTGTTAGACTTTTGGTTAGATATATAGTATTGGTTAGGGATAGGGTAAGGGTTAGGGTTAGGAGACGGGTTTGGGTTAGGGTTAGGGATATTGTGAGGGTTAGGGTACGGGTTAGGGTTACGGTTATGGTTAGGTTTAGGTTTAGTGTTAGCGTTAGTGTCAGGGTTAGGTTTAGGGTAGGTGTTAGAGTAAGGGTTGGGGTAGGGTTAGTGTTAGGGTTAGGGTTAGGGTTAGGGTTAGTGTTAGGGTACTGGTGAGGGTTAGTGTTAAGGTTAGGTTTAGATTAAGGCTTCTGGTTATGGTAAGGGTTAGGGTTAGTATTCGGGTTAGGGTTAGGGTTAGGATTAGGGTACAATTAGGGTTAGGTTTAGGGTGTTGTACGGTTAAGGTTCGGGTAAGTGTTAGTGTTAGGGTCAGGGTTAGGGTTAATGTTAGGGTTAGGGTTACGTTACGGGTTAGGGTTAGGTTTAGGGTACGGGTAGGGTTAGGGTTATGGTATGGTTAGAGTTAGGATTAGGATTAGTGTTAGGGTTGGAGTTATGATTAATGTTAGGTATAGGGTTTGGGTTAGTGTTGGGTTACTGCTTAGGGATAGGGTTAGGTTTAGGGTTAGGGTTAGGATAAGGGTACGGGTTAGGGTGAGGGTTAGTGTTATGTTTAGGTTTAGGGTTATGTTTAGGTTTAGTTACGGGTAAGGGTTAAGGTTAGGGTTAGGGCTACGGTACGGGTTAGGGTTATGGTTAGGGTTATGGTATGGTTAGGGTTAGTGTTAGTGTTCGGGTTATGGTTAGGTGTGGGGTACTGATTAGGGTTAGGTTTAGGGTTAGGGTTAAGTTTAGGGTTAGGGTTTTGGTTAGCGTTAGGGTTAGGGAGTGTTAGGGTCCGGGTTAGGGGTAGGTTTAGGGTTAAGTTTAGGTTAGGGTTAGGTTTAGTGTTAGGGTATGGGTCACGGTTAGGGTTAGGGTTAGGGTTAGGGTTACGGTACAGGTTAGGGTTAGGGGTAGGATTAGGGAACGGGTTTTCGTGATGGTTAGGGTTAGGGTTAGGTTTAGGGTTAGGGTATGATTTAGGGTACAGGTTAGTGTTAGGGTACTCATTAGGGTTAGGATTAGGGTTAGGTTCGGTTTAGGGTACCAGTTAGGGTTAGTTTTAGGATTAGTGTTTGGGTTATGGGAAGGGTTTGGTGTAGTCTTAGGATTAGTGTTAGGGTTAAGTTTAGGGTGAGGGTTAGGGTACAATGTAGGGTTTAGTGTTTTCGTTAAGGGTAGGGTACGGGTAAGGGTTAGGTTTAGGGTTAGTGTTAGACATAGGGTTAGGTATAGGGTACTGGTTAGGGTTACGGATAGGGTTAGGTTTAGGGTAGGGTACGGGTTTGGGTTAGGGTTTGATACTGATTGGGTTAGGGTATGGATTAGGGTTAGGGTTACAGTTAGGGTTATGGTTAGGGTTAGTGTTAGGGTTAGCGTTAGGTTTACGTTACGGGTTAGGGTTAGGGCTATGGAACGGGTTAGGGTTAGGGTTAAGTTTAGGGTTGGGGTACTGGTTACGGTTATGGTTAGGGTTCGGGTTAGGGAACGGGTTTTGGTTAGGGTTAGGGTTAGGGTTAGGGTATGGTTTAGTGTTAGGTTCAGGGCTAGGGTTCGGGTGTGGTTAGAGTTAGGGTTACTGTTAGGGTTTGTGGTAGGGTTACGGTTAGGGTTAGGGTTAGGGTTAATGTTAGGGATAGGATATGGGTTAGGTTACGGGTACTGGTTAGGGTTATGTTTAGGGTTAGGTTTGGGTAGGGTACCGGTTAGGGTTATGGTTAGGATTAGTTTAGGATTATGGTAAGGGTTAGATGTAGGGTTAGGATTAGTATAGGGTTAAGTTTAGTGTTAGGGTACAGGTTAGGGTTAGGTTTAGGGTTAGTGTTAGACTTAGCTTTAGGTATATGGTACTGGTTATGTTTAGGGATAGGGTTAGGGTTAGGTTACGGTTTGGGTTATGGTAGGTGTTAGTGTTAGGTTTAGGGTATGGGTTATGGTTATGATTACGGTTAGGGTAAGGGTTAGTTTAGTGTTAGTCTTAGGGTTAGTTTTAGGGTTAGGGTTAGGGTACGTGTTAGGGTTAAGGTTAGGGTTAGGGTACGGGTTATGGTGAGGGTTAGGGTAAGGGTTAGGGTTAGTGTACGGGTTAGGGTATGGGTTAGGTATGGGTTAGGGTTAAGGAACGGGTTAGGGTTAGGGTACGGGTTAGGGTACAGGATAGGGTATGGGTTCGGGTTAGGGTATGGGTTAGGGTTAGGGTATGGGTTAGGGTTAGGTACGGGATATGTTAGTGTTATGGTTGGTGCTAGGGTAAGGGTTAGGTTAGGTTTAGGGTTAGGTTTAGGGTACGTGTTAGGGTTAAGCTTAGGGTTAGGGTGTGGGTTATTGTGAGGGTTAGGGTTAGGGTAAGGGTTAGGGTTAGTGTATGGGTTAGGGTATGGGTTAGGTATGGGTTAGGGTTAAGGAACGGGTTAGGGTTAGGGTACGGGTTAGGGTAAGGGTTAGGGTACAGGATAGGGTATGGGTTCGGGTTAGGGTACAGGTTAGGGTTAGGGTTTAGGTTAGGGTACGGGTTATGGTTAGGGTTAGGGTTGGGGTTAGGGTTAGGATTTTGTTAGGTTTAGGGTTAGGGTTGGGTTTATGTTTAGGTTTAGGGTTAGGTTTAGTGTTATGGTACTGGTGTGGGTTAGTGTTAGGGTTAGGTTTAGGTTTAGGGTACTGGTTATGGTAAGGGTTAGGGTTAGTATTAGGGTTATGGTTATGGTTAGGGTTAGGGTTAGGGTTAGGTTTAGGGTTAGGGTTAGGGTTATGGTACGGTTGAGTCCTAGGGTTAGGGTAACGGTACGATGAAGGTTAGGGTTAGGGTTACGGTTAGGTTTAGGGTTAGGTTTAGCCTTTGGTTTAGGGTTTTGGCCAGTGTTAGGTTTAGGGTTAGGGTTTTGGTTAGGGTTAGGGTTAGGTTCTGGGTTAGGTTTAGGGTTAGGATTAGGTTTAGGTTAGGGTTAGGGTTAGTGTTAGGGTACTGTTGTGGGTTGGTGTATGGTAGGTTTAGGTTTAGGGTACCGGTTATGGTAAGGGTTAGGGTTAGTGTTAGGGTTAGGTTTAGGTTTAGGTTACGGGATAGGGTTAGGTTTAGGGTTAGGTTTAGGGTTAGGGTTACAGTAGGGGTGAGGCTTAGTTTTAGGGTAACAGTGCAGTTATGGTTAGATTAGGTTTAGTGTTGGGGTTAGGGTTAAGGTTAGGGTTAGGGTTTGGTTTAGGGTTTAGGCCAGGGTTAGGTTTAGGGTTATGGTTTTAGTTAGGGTTAGGGTTAGGGTTCGGGTTAGGTTTAGGGTTAGGTTTAGGTTTAGTTTACGGGTTAGGGTTATGGTTAGGGTTAGGTTTAGGATTAGTGTTATGGTTTGAGTTAGGGTTAGTGTTAGGGTACTGGTTAGGGTTAAGGTAAGGCTTAGGTTCAGGCCTAGTGTACGGGTTACAGTTAGGGTTAGGGTTAGTGTTAGGTTTGGTTTAGGGTTAAGGTATGGGTGAAGGTTACGGTTACGGTTAGTGTCAGGTAAGGATACGGGTTAGGATAGGGTACTGGTTAGGGTTAGGTTAAGGGTTAGCTTTAGTGTTCGGGTACCGGTTAGGGTTAGGGTTAGGGTTAGTGTTAGGGTTAGTGTCAGGATTAGTTTTAGGCTTAGGGTTAGGGTACGGGTAAGGGTTATGTTTACGGTTAAGGTTAGTTTTAGGTTTAGTGTTAGCGTTAGGTTTAAGGTTAGTGTTAGGGTACTGGTGAGGGTTAGTGTTAGGTTTAGGTTTAGGGTACCGGTTATGGTAAGGGTTAGGGTTAGTGTTAGTGTTAGGGTTAGGGTTAGGGTTAGGATTAGGTATGGGTTAGGGTTAGGGTTAGGGTTAGGGTTACAGTATGGGTGAGGCTTAGGGTTAGTGTTACGGTACGGTTAGGGATTTGGGTTAGAGTTAGTGTTAGGTTTTGGGTTAGGGTTGGGTTTAGGGTTAGAGTACGGGTTATGGTTAGGGTTGGCATTAGTGTTAGGGTTAGGATATGGGTTAGATTTAGGGTACTGTTTAGGGTTAGGTTTAGGGTTAGGTTGAGGGTTAGGGTTAGGGTTAGGATTAGTGTTAGGGTTAGTGTTAGGGTTAGGGTTAGTGTTAGGGTTAGGGTTTTGGTTAGGGTTAGGGTTAAGGTTAGGTTTAGTTTTCGGGTACTGCTTAGTGTTAAGGTTAGGGTTTGTTTTAGGGTGAGGATTAGGTTTAGGGTTAGGGTATGGGTAAGTGTTAGGGTTAATTTAAGGATACGGTAAGTTTTAGGGTTAGGTTTAGGGTTAGTGAATGGGTTTTGGTTATGGCTAGGGTTAGGTTTAGAGTCAGGATATGGGTTAGGGCTCGGGTAAGGGTTAGGGTACAGAGTAGGATTAGGATTACGGTTAGGGTAAGGTTTAGGGTTAGGGTTAGGGTTAGGTTCAGGTTATGGGTTAGGGTTCGTGTTAGGGTTAGTTTTAGGGGTAGGATTAGAGTTAGTGTTAGGGTACTGGTTAGGGTTAGGGTCGGGTTCGGGTTAGGGTAAAGGTCCGGGTTATGGTAAGGGTTAGGCTTAGTATTGGCGTTAGGTTTATGGTTATGGTTAGGGTTAGGGTTAGATATAGGGTTAGGGTTAGGGTTACGGTAAGGGTTAGGGTTAGGGTTAGCGTTAGCGTTCAGGTTAGGGTTAGGTTTAGGGTTAGGTTTAGGTTTACGTTAGGGGTCAGGGTTAGGGTTAGGTTTTCAGTACGGTGAGGGTTAGGGTTGGGGTTGGTGTTAGGGTTAGGGTTAGTGTTAGTGTTAGGGTTAGGGTTAGTGTTTTGGTTAGGGTTAGGGTTAGGGTTGGGGTATTGGTTAGGGTTAGGTTTAGGTTTCGGGTTTGGGTTAGGGAACGGGTTTTGGTTAGGGTTAGGTTTAGGGTTAGGGTACGGGTTAGGGTTAGGTTCAGGGTTAGGGTACGGGTATGGTTAGGGTTAGGGTTAGTATTAAGGTTAGGGTTAGGGTTAGGATTAGGTTACGGGTTAGGGTTAGGTTCAGGGCTAGTGTACGGGTATTGTTACTGTTATGGTTAGTATTAGGGTTAGGGTTAGGTTGAGGGTTAGGTTACGAGTTAGGGTTACTGTACGGTTATGGTTTGGCTTAGGGTTAGTGTTAGTGTTAATGTTAGTTTTAGGGTTAGGGTTAGTTTAAGGGTTAGGGTTAGGGTTGGGTTGGCTTACTGTTAGGGTTAGGGTTAGGGTTAGGTTATGGGTTAGGGATAGGTTCAGGGCTAAGGTAAAGGTATGGTTAGGGTTAGGTTTAGTATTAAGGTTAGCGTTAGGGTCAGGGCGAGGTTACTGGTTAGGGTTGGGTTTAGGGTATGGATTTGGGTTATGGTTATGGTACAGTTATGGTTACGCTTAGGGTTAGTGTTAGTGTTAGGGTTAGGGTTAGTGTTAGTGTTAGGGATAGGGTTAGGTTGGGCTACTGGTTAGGGTTAGAGTTAGGGTTAGGTTTAGGGTTAGAGTTTTGTTTAGAGTTACACTTAGGGTTAGGGTTAGGGTACTGTTAGGGCTAGGGTATTGGTTAAGGATAGGGTTAGGGTTAGGGTACGGTTTAGGGTTGGGGTTAGGGTTAGGGTTAGATTTAGGGTTAGGTTTAGGTTTAGGGTTAGGGTTACAGTACGGGATAGTGTTAGGGTTAGGATTACGGTACAGTTAGGGTTAGGGTTAGGGTTGGTGTTAGGGTAGGGTTAGGGTTAGTGTTAGGGTTAGGGTTAGGGTTAGGGTTAGTGTTTTGGTTAGGATACGGGTTAGATTTAGGGTACTGGTTAGGGTTAGGTTTAGGGTTAGGTTGAAGGTTAGGGTACCGTTTAGGTTTAGGGTTAGGATTAGTGTTAGGGTTATGGTAAGTTTTAGGTGTAGGGTTAGGATTAGTGATAGGGTTAAGTTTAGGCTTAGGGTTACGGTATGGGTTAGGGTTAGGTTTAGGGTTTAGGTTAGGGTTAGGGTATGGGTTAGGGTTATGGTAAGGGTTATTGTTAGACCTAGGGTTAGATATAGGGTACTGGTTGGGGTTAGGGATACGGTTAGGGTTAGGTTTAGGGTACAGGTTTGGGTTAATGTTAGGGTACTGGTTAGGGTTACGGTTAGGGTTAGGGTTATTGGTAGAGTTAGGGTTAGGTTTATGGTTATGATATGGTTAGGGTTACGGTTAGGGTTAGTTTTAGGGTTAGGGTTAGGGTTAGGGTGAGCGTTATTGTTAGGGTTAGTGTTAAGGTTAGGTTTGGGGTAATGGTTAGGATTAGTGTTAGGGTTAGTGTTAGGTTTAGGGTACGGGTTTGGTTAGGGTTAGTGTAGGGTACGGGTTAGGGTTAGGTTAAGGGTTCGGTTTAGTGTTAGGGTTAGAGTTAGGGTTAGGGTACTGGTTAGGGTTAGGGTTAGGCTTAGTTTCAGTGCTAGGGTATGGGTTATGTTTAGGAGTAGTGTTAGTGTTAAGGTAAGGGTTAGGGTTAGGGTTCGATTTAGGGTTAGATTTAGGGTTAGGGTTAGTGATAGGTTTAGTGTTAGGGTTTGCCTTAGGGTTAGGTTTAGGGTATGGGTTAGGGTTAGGTTTAGGTTTAGTGTTAGGGTTAGGGGTACGGTATGGTTAGGGTTAGGGTGAGGGTTAGTGTTAGGGTTAGGGTTAGTGTTAGTGTTACAGTTAGGGTTCGGGTTGGGGTACTGGGTAGTGTTTGGGTTAGGGTTAGGGTTAGGATAAGGGTTTTGTTTAGGGTTAGGGTTAAGGCTAGAGTTAGGTTTAGGTCTAGGGCTAGGGTTAGCGTTAGCGTTAGGTTTAGGTTTGGGTTAGGGTTAGTGTTAGGGTTAGGGTTAGGGGTTAGGGTTAGGGGGTTAGGGTTAGGGTTAGGTGTTAGGGTTAGGGTTAGGGTTAGGGTACGGCATAGGGTTAGGTTTAGGGTTAGGGTTAGTATTAGGTTTAGTGATACGGTAACGGTACAGATTATGGTCAGGGTTAGGGTTAGGGTTAGTGTTGGGTTTGGGTTATGGTTAGGGTTAGCGTTCGTGTTTGGGTTTGGGTTAGGGTTACGGTACATCTTAGTGTTAGTGTTAGGATACGGGACAGGGTTAGGGTCCTGTTTAGGGTTAGGTTCAGGGTTAGGTTTAGGGTTAGGGTGAGGGTTAGTTTTAGTGTTAGGGTTAATGTAAGGGTTAAGTGTAGCATTACGATTCGTGTTATGGTTAAGTTTAGGGTTAGGGTTAGGGTACAGGTTAGGGTTAGGTTTAGGGTTAGGGTGAGGGTTGGGGTCCGGGTTAGGGTTAGGGTTATTTTAGGCTTAGGGTTAGGGTTAGGGTACTGGTTATGGTACGGGTTATGGTTAGGGTTAGGGTGATTGTTAGGGTTAGGGTTAGGGTTAGGGTTCCTATATGGTTAAGGTTAACGTTAGGGTTAGTGTTAGGGTTATGGTTAGTGTTAAGTTTAGGGTACTGGTTAGGGTTAGGGCTAGGGTTAGGGTTAATGTTAGGGTTAGGGTTAAGGTTAGTGTTAAGGTACTGGTTAGCATTAGGGTTAGGGTTAGGTTTAGGGTTAGAGTACGGGTTACGGTAAGTTGTAGTGTTAGTGTTAAGGTAAGGGTTAGGCTTATGGTACGGGTTAGGGTTAGGGTTAGGGTTAGTGATAGGTTTAGTGTTAGTGTTTGGCTTAGGGTTAGGTTTAGGGTACAGGTAGGGTTAGGTTTAGGGTTAGCGTTCGGGTTAGGGTTAGGGTGAGGGTTAGTGTTAGGGTTAGGGTTAGTGTTACGGTTACATTTAGGGTTTGGGTTGGGGTACTGCTTAGTGTTTGGGTTAGGGTTAGGGTTAGGGTTAGGGTTAGGATATGGGTTTTGTTTAGGGTTATGGTGAGGCCTAGGTTTAGGGTTAGGGCTAGGTTTAGGGTTAGGGTTAGGTTAGGGTGAGGTTTAGGGTTAGGGTTAGGGTACATGCTAGGGTTAGGTTTAGGCTTAGGTTCAGGGCTAGATACAGGTTATGGTTAGGGATAGAGTTAGTTTTAGATTTAGTGTTAGGTTTACGGTATGGGTTAGGGTCAGGGTTAGGGTTAGTGTTAGTGTTAGGATACGGGTTAGGGTTAGGGTATTGGTTAGGATTAGGTTGAGGGTTAGGTATAGGGTTAGGTTACTGGTTAGGGTTACGGTTAGGGATAGTGTTAGAGTTAGGTTAAGGGTTAGGTGCAGGGTTAAGTTTAGAGTTAGGGTTATGTTTAGGTTTAGTGTTAGGGTAAGGGTTAGGGTTAGGTTTATGTTTAGGGTTAAGGTTAGGATACGGGTTATTGTTAGGGTGAGGGTTAGTGTTAGGCTTAGGGTTAAGGCTAGGGTACTGGTTAGAGTTAGGGATAGGGTTAGGGTGAGTGTTAGGGTACAGGTTTGGGTCAGGGTTAGTGTTAGGGTTATGGTACGGGTTAGGGTTAGGGTACAGGTTAGGGTTAGGTTTAGGGTTAGGGTTAGGGTTAGGGTTGGATTAGTGTTAGGGTTAGGGTGTGGTTTAGGGTACACGTTAGGGTTAGCGTTAGATGTAGTGTTAGGGTATGGGTTAGGGTTAGGTTTATGGTTAGGGTTAGGCTTAAGGTACGTTTTAGGGTTAGGGTTATTCTATGGGTTATCGTAAGGGGTAGGGTTAGTATTAGGGTTAGATTATGGTTAGGTTTGGTTAGGGTACTGGTTAGGGTTAGATTTAGGTTTAGGGTTAGGGTTACGGTACGGGTTAGGGTTACGGTACGGTTAGGGTAGGCTTAGGGTTAGTGTTAAGGTTAGGGTTAGGGTACTGGTTAGAGATAGGGTTAGGGTTAGGTTTACGGTTAGGGTACAAGTTATGGTTAGGGTTAGGGTTAGGTTAAGGATTAAGGTACAGGATAGGGTTAGTTTTAGGTTTAGGGTTTGGGTAAGGTTTAGGGTTAGGGTTAGGGTATCGGTTAGGGTTAGGGCTGGGTAAGTGTTAGGTTTAGGTTAAGGATTAGGTGTAGGGTTAGGGTTAGTGTTAGAGTTAAGTTTAAGGTTAGGGTTAGAGTACGGGTTACGGTTAGGGTTAGGGGTAGGGTTAGGTTTTGGATACGTGTTAGGGTTAGGGTTACGGATAGTGTTAGGCTTAGGTTTAGTGTAGGGTATTGGTTAGGGTAAAGAATAGGGTTAGAGTTAGCGTTCGGGTCCGGGTTTGGGTTCGGGTTCGTGTTAGTGTTAGGATATGGATACGGTTTAGGGTTAGGGTACGGGTTAGAGTTAGTTTTAGGGTTAGGGTTTGTGTTAGGGGTAGCGTTAGGGTTAGGGTACCGGTAAACGTTAGGGTTAGGGTTAGGGTTACGTTTAGGGTCGGGTTAGGGTTAAGTTTAGGGTTACGATTAGGGTTAGAGTTAGGGTTAGTGTTAGGGTTAGGCTTAGGGTTAGGTTTAGGGTACCAGTTAGGGTTAGGGTTAGGGTTAGGGTTAGTGATAGAGTTATGGTTAGGGTTAGATGTAGGGTTAGGGTACAGGTTATGGTAGGGTTAGTGTTAGTTTTAGGGTTAGGGTTAGGGTTAAGGTTACTATACAGTTAGGGTTAGGGTTAGGGTTACGGTACGGTTATGGTTAAGGTTATGGTTAGTGTTAGGTTAACGGTTAGGTTTAGGGTTATTCTTAGGGTTAGGGTTAGGGTTAGGGTTGGGGTAATATTTAGGGTTAGTGTTAGATTTAGTGTTAGTGTTAGGGTATGGCTTTTGGTTAGGGTTAGGGTTAGGGTACGGTTTAGGGTTTGGGTAAGGGTTAGGTTCAGGGTCAGGGTACTGGTTAGGGTTAGGTTTAGTGTGCAGTTTAGGATACGGGTTATGGTTAGGGTACTGGCGAGGGTTAGTTTTATGGTTAGGTTTAGGTTTAGGGTACTGGTTAGGTTTAGGGTTTGGGATAGAGTTAGTGTTAGGGTTAGGTTTGGGGTACTGGTTAGTGTTAGGGTTAAGGTTAGGTTACGGGTTATTGTTAGGTTTAGGGTTAGGTTTAGGGTTAGGGTTAGGGTACTTGTTTGGTTAGGGTTAGGCTTAGGTTCACGGCTAGATATGGATTATGGTTAGGGATACATTTAGTATTAGGTTTAGTGTTAGGGTTTCGGTACGAGTTAGCGTTAGGTTTAGGGTTAGTGTTAGGGTTAGGATACGGGTTAGGGTGAGGGTACTGGTTTTGGTTAGTGTTAGGGTTAAGGTTAGGGTTAGTGTACGGGTTAGGGTTAGGGTTAGTTTTATGGTTAGGGTTAGTGTTAAGGTTACTATACGGTTAGGATTAGGTTTAGCGTTATGGTACAGTTAGGGTTAGAGTTAGGGTTAGTGTTAGGTTTACGGTTTTGTTTAGTGTTATTGTTAGGGTTAGGGTTGGGGTAATATTTAGTGTTAGATTTAGTGTTAGGTTAGGGTACGGCTTTTGGTTAGGGTTAGGGTTAGGGTACGGTTTAGGGTTTGGGGAAGGGTTAGCTTTAGGGTTAGGGTTAGGCTTAGGGTCAGGGTACTGGTTAGGGTTAGGGTTAGGCTTAGGGTCAGGGCTAAGGTACGGTTTATGGTTAGCGTAGTGTTAGTGTTATGTTTATGGTTACGGTTAGGTTACAGGTTAGGGTTAGGGTTAGGGTTAGTTTCGGGTTAGGATACGGGTTAGGGTTAGGGTACTGGTGAGGGTTAGTTTTAAGATTAGTTTTAGGGTTAGGGTATCGGTTAGGGTTAGGGTTGGGATAGTGTTAGTGTCAGGGTTAGGTTTGGGGTGCTGGTTAGTGTTAGGGTTAGGGTTAGGTTACGGGTTAGTGTTAGGGTTAGGTTTAGGGTTAGTTTTAGGGTTAGGGTTAGGGTACTTGTTAGGGTTAGGTTTAGGCTTAGGTTCATGGCTAGATAGTGTTAGTGCCAGGGTTAGGTTTGGGGTGCTGGTTAGTGTTAGGGTTAGGGTTAGGGTTAGTTTTAGGGTTAGGGTTAGGGTACTTGTTAGGGTTAGGTTTAGGCTTAGGTTCATGGCTAGATACGGGTTATGGTTAGGGATAGATTTAGTATCAGGTTTAGTGTTAGGGTTACAGTATGGGTTAGGGTTAGGGTTAGTGTTAGGGTTAGGTTATGGGTTAGGGTTCGGGTACTGGTTTTGGTTAGTATTAGGGTTAGGGTTAGGGTACGGGTTAGGTTTAGGGTTAGGTTTAAGGTTAGGGTTAGGGTTAGGTTTAGATTCAGGACTATATACGGGTTATGGTTAGGGTTAGAGTTAGTGTTAGGTTTAGGGTTAGGGTTACAATTAGTGTTAGTATACGGATAGGGTTAGGGTTAGGGTTAGGGTTAGGTTACGGGTCCTAGTTAGGGTTAGGGTTAGGTTCAGGGGACGGGTTACGGTTAGTGTTAGTGTTAGGGGTTGGGTTCAGGTACGGGTTAGGTTTAGGGTACGGGTTAGGGTTAGGGTAAGCGTTAGGGTAAGGTTACGGCTTAGGGTATGGGTTATGTTAGGGTTAGGGTTAGGGTAAGGGTACTGGTTAGGGTTAGGGTTTGGGTTAGGGTTAGGGTACGGGTTTGGGTTAGGTTTATGTTTCGGGTTAGGGGAAGGGTTAGGGTTTGGGTTAGGGGTAGGGTATGGGTTAGGTTTAGGGTACAGTTTAGGGCAAGTGTATGGCTAAGGGTACATGGGTTATGGTATGGGTTAGGGGACGGTTAGGGTTAGGGTTAGTGTTAGGTTTAAGGTTAGGGTTCGGGTATGAGTTAGGGTTAGGGTTAGGTTTCGGGTACTGTTTAGGTCACAGGTCAGGGTTAGCATACGGGTATGTGTTAGGGGTTAGGGTTTAGTATTAGAGTTCGGGATAGTGTGAGGGATTGTGTATGGGTTAGGTTTATGGAACGGGTTATGGTATGGGGAAGGTTATGGGTTAGGGTACAGGTGAGCATTACTGTTAGGGTACGGCTTGGGGTAGGGGTAAGGGTACAGGCTAAGGTCCGAGGTAGGGTTAGGTTTAGGGTCCAGGTTAGGGTACACGTTAGTTTTAGTGTATGGGTTAGGTTACGAGTTAGGGTTAGGTTTAGGGTATGGTTTAGTGTTAGGGTGTGGGTTAGGGTACTGGTTAGGGTACGGGTACATGTTAGGTTACGGGTTAGGTTTAGGGTTAGGTTTAGAGTTTAGGGTTAGTGTTACAGTTTGGGTACGGGTTAGGGTACGTGTAAGGGTACGGGTTAGGATACGGGTTAGGATTAGTGTGAGGGTACGGGTTAGGATACGGGCTAGTGTACGAGTTAGGTTTAGGGTTATGGTATGGGTTAGGGTACGGGTTAAGGGATGGTTTAGGGTTAGGTTAGGGTATGGGTTAGGGTACGCATTAGGGTTAGGATATGGGTTAGGTAACGAGTTAGTGTTAGGGTTAGGGTATGGTTTAGGGTTAGGTTTAGGGGTTAGGGTTAGGGTTAGGGTAAGGTATGATTTAGCTACGGGTACGGGTTAGGGTTTGGGTTAGGGTTAGGTTTAGGTGTTAGGGTTAGGGTTAGGGTACTTGTTAGGGTACGGGTAAGGGTACGGGTTAAGGTACGGGTTAGGATTAGGTTTAGGGTATGTGTTAGGGTAGGGGTTAATGTATGTGTTAGGGTTAGGTTTGGGTTACGGTTTAGGGTATGGGTTAAGGTACAAGTTAGTGTTAGGTTTAGAGTACGAAGTAGGGTACGTGTTAGGGGTAGTGGACGGGTTAAGGTACGAGTTAGTGTTAGGGTTAGGATTAGGGTACGGGTTAGCGTAAGGGTATGGTTTGGGATTTTTTTCGATTCGATACGATTTTTTCCATTCAATTCGATTCAATTTGATTATTTTAAATTCGATTCGATTCGATTTTTTCGATTCGATTTGATTAGAATCCATTTGCTTATTTATGATTCGATTCGTTTCAATTCGATTATTTCCAATTCGTTTCACTTCGATTCCATTATTTTCGATTTGATTTGATTCGATTAGATTATTTTCGATTTGATTCGTTTCGATTCAATTATTTTCAATTTGCTTTGATTTGATTCAATTATTTTCGATTGGATTAGATTCAATATTTTTGATTTGATTCAATTCGATTTTTTTGATCCGATTCGTATTTCGATTCGAGTAGATTCGATTCAATTTTTTTGCTTCAATTCGATTCAATTCGATTTTTTCGAATCGATTCGTTTCGATTCGATTAGATTTTTTCGTTCGAATCAATTCATTTGATCCGATTTTTTCAATTCGATTCCATTCGATTCAAATTTTTGATTCAGTTCGATTTGATTCGATTTGATTTTTTCGATTCGATTCGATTCTATACGATTCTATTTTTTTGATTCCAATAGATTCGATGCCAATCGATTTTTTCGATTCAATTCGATTTGATTCTATTTTTTCAATTCGATTCTATTCGTTTCAATTTGATTTTTTTGATTTGATTCGATGTGATTCGATTCGATTGCTTCAATTCGAATCATTCGATTCGATCCTAATTTTTCGTTTCGATTCAATTCAATTTTTTCAATTCAAATCAATCCGATTCGATTTTTTCGATTCGATTCGATTCAATTCGATTCGATTATTTTGATTCAATTCGATTTGATTGGTTTTTTTCGATTCGATTCAATTTGATTCTATTCAATTTTTTTTATTTGATTCGATTCGATTTGATTAGAAATTTTTTGAATCAATTTGATTCGATTTGATTTTTTTGATTCGATTCGATTCAATATTTTCAATTCAATTCGATTCGATTTGATTTTTTCGATTGGATTCGATTCGATTGTTTCTTTTCGATTCGATTTGATTTTTTCTTTTCAATTGATTTGTATCGATTTTTTCATTTCGTTTGGATTCGATTCGATTTTTTTGATTCAATTCGATTCGACTTGATTTTTTTGATTCGAATCGATTTGATTTGATCTGATTTTTCGATTCGATTCGATCCAATTTGGATTCTATTTTTTCAATTCTATTCGATTGGATTCGACTTTTTCGATTCTATTCGATTTTTTTGTTTCGATTCGATTCAATTCGATTTTTTGATTCCATTTTTTCGATCCAATTCTATTCAATTTGATTTTCTTGATTTGATTTGATTCGATTCGATTATTTTCGATTCGATTCGATTCGATTTGATTTTGTTTTTTCGATTTGAATCGATTTGATTCGATTCAATTCGATTCCATTGGTTTTTTTGATTCGATTCGATTTGATTCTATTCAATTTTTTTATTTGATTCGATTTGATTCGATTCGATTTTTTTGATTCAATTTGATTCGATTCAATTTTTTCAATTCAATTCGATTCAATTCGATTTTTTTTATTCGATTCCATTCGATTTTTTCGATTCGATTCGATTCAATTCGATTGTTTTGATTCGATTTGATTCGATTTGATTTTTTCTATTCGATTGATTCGTTTCGATTTTTTCGATTCGTTTGGATTCGAATCGATTTTTTCGATCCTATTCCATTCAATTCGATGTTTTCGATTCGAATCGATTGAACACAATTCGATTTTTTCGATTCGATTCAATTCGATTTGAATTTTTGATTCGATTCAATTCGATTCGATTTTTTCGATTTGATTTGATTTGATTTTTTCAATTTGAATCAATTCGATTCGATTTTTTCGATTCAATCGATTCGATTGGTTTTTTTCGATTCGATTTGATTTGATTCTATTCGATTTTTTGATTTGATTCGATTCGATTCGATTCAATTTGATTCGATTCGATATTTTCGATTCGATTCGATTTGATTCGATTTGATTTTTTCTATCCAATCGATTCGTTCGATTTTTTCGATTCGTTTGGATTTAATTCAATATTTTGATTTGATTTGATTCGATTTTTTCGATTCCAATTTATTCGATGCCATTCGATTTTTTCGATTTGATTCAATTCGATTTTTTTGTTTTGATTCGATTCGATGCGATTTTTTCAATTTGGTTTGATTCGATTCGGTTTTTTCGATTCGATCTGATTCCATTCGAATTTTTAGAATCGATTCATTTCGATTTGATTCTATTTTTTTATTCAAAAGGATGCGATTCGATCTGATTTTTTTTTAATTTTTTTTTAATTTTTATTTATTTATGATAGTCACACACAGAGAGAGAGAGAGGCAGAGACACAGGCAGAGGGAGAAGCAGGCTCCATGCACCGGGAGCCCGACGTGGGATTCGATCCCGGGTTTCCAGGATCGCGCCCTGGGCCAAAGGCAGGCGCCAAACCGCTGCGCCACCCAGGGATCCCCGATCCGATTTTTTAAATTCGATTCCATTCGATTCGAGTTTTTTGATTCAGTTCTATTCAATTTGATTTTTTTGATTCGATTCGATTCGATTGGATTGGATTTTTTCGATTCTAATCGATTCGATGCCATTCGTTTTTTTCGAATCGATTCGATTCGATGCAATTTTTTTGAAACGATTCGATTCGATTTTTTCGATTCTATTCTATTCGATTCGATTTTTTCGAATCGATTTGTTTCGATTCGATTCTATTTTTTGCAATTCGATTCCATTCGATTCGATTCGAGTTTTTCAATTCGATTCCATTCGATTCGAGTTTTTTGATTCAGTTCGATTCAATTTGATTTTTTCGATGAAAATACTCGAATTGAATCCACAATACCTGAATCGAATAGAAAATGCCGGAATTCAATAGAATCGAATTGAAAATACTTGAATCGAATCGAAAATACTCGATACGAATCGAAAATATTCGAATCCAATCGAAAATACTCAAATCAAATAGAAAATACTCGAATGGATTCGAAAATCCTCAAATCGAATCCAAAATACTCGAATCCATTCCAAAATACTCGAATCGAATCGAAAATACTCAAATCCAATAGAAAATACTTGAAACGAATCAAAAATATTCAAATCGAATGGAAAATAGTCGAATGGAATCGAAAATACTCAAATATATTCCAAAATACTCGAATCGAATCGAAAATACACGAATTCAATTGAAAATACTTGAATCGAATTGAATTCTTTGAAAATACTCGAATCAAATCGAAAATACTTGAATCGAATCGAAAATAGACTAATCGAATCGAAAATCCTCTAATAGAATAGAATCGAACCGAAAATACTCGAATTGAATCGAAAATACTCAAATCGAATCGAAAATACTCGAATCGAATCGAAAAAAATTGATTCGAATTGAAAATACTTGAATCGAATCGAGAATACTTGAATCGAACCGAAAATCCTCGAAAGGAATAGAAAATTCTCAAATTGAATCGAAGATGCCCGAATCCATTCCAAAATTCTCGAATCGAATCAAAAATACACAAATCCAGTAGAAAATACTCGAAACGAATAAAAAAAGTCGAATGGAATCGAAAATTCTCAAATTGAATCGAAAATACTTGAATCCATTCCAAAATACTCGAATCAAATCGAAAATACTCGAATGGAATCGAAAATCCGCAAATCTAATAGAAAATACTCTAATCCCTTTCAAAATACTCGAATCGAATCGAAAATACTCGAATCGAATCAAAAATACACGGATGGAATCGAAAATCCTCAAATCGAATTGAAAATACTCGAATATATTCCAAAATACTCGAATCGTATCGAAAATACTCGAATTGAATCAAAAAAACTCAAATCGAATCGAATTGAATCAAAAATACTTGAATCGAATCGAAAATACTCGAATCGAATCAAAAATACTCTTATCGAATTGAATCGAATTGAGAACACTCAAATCGAAAATACACGAATCAAATTGAAAAAATTCGAATCGAATCAAATTGAAAACACTCTAATCGAATCGAAAATACTAGAATCGAATAGAGAATACTCACATCGAATCGAATCAAATTGAAAATACTCGAATAGAATCCAAAATACTCGATTCGAATCCAAAATACTCGAAATGAATCGAAAAAACTCGAGTCGAATAGAAAATACTCAAATCGAATTGAATTGAAAATACTGAATCGAATGAACAACACGCGAATTGAATCGAGAATAATCGAATCATATCGACAATACTCGAATCGAGTAAAAAATACAAGAAATCGAATCGAAAATACTGAAATCCAATCGAAAATACTCGAATCAAATCGATAATACTCGAATCGAATCAAATTGGATTGAAAATACATGAATCGAATCGAAAATACTCGAATCGAATAGAAAGTACCAAAATTCAATTGAAACGAATTGGAAATACTTGAATCGAATCGAAAATACCTGAAACGAATAGAAAATACTCGAATCAAATCAAAAAAACTTGATTCGAATCGAAAATACTCGAATGGAATAGAAAATCCTCAAATCGAATCGAAAATACTCGAATCCATTCCAAAATACTCGAATCGAATCGAAAATACTCGAATCGAATTGAAAAAACTTGATTCGCATCGAAAATACTCAAATCCAATAGAAAATACTCGAAACGAATCAAAATACTCGAATGGAATCGAAAATCCTCAAATTGAATCGAAAATACTCGAATCCATTAGAAAATACTTGAATCGCATTGAAAATACTCAAATCGAAACGAAAATACTCGAATCGAAGCGAATTGAATTGAAAATACTCGAATCGATTCGAAAATCCTCGAATCGAATTGAAAATACTCGAATCGAATCGAAAATACTCGAATGGAATTGAAATTCCTCAAATCGAATCGACAATACTCGAATCCCTTCCAAAATACTCGAATCGAATTGAAAATACTTGAATCGAAAAAACTTGATTCGAATGGTAAATACTCAAATCCAATAGAAAATACTCAAAACGAATCAAAATACTCGAATGGAATCGAAAATCCTCAAATCGAATCGAAAATACTCGAATCCAATCGAAAATACTCGAATCGCATCGGAAATACTCGAATTGAAACGAAAATACTCGAATCGAATCAAATTGAATTGAAAATACTCGAATCGAATCGAAAATACTCGAATCGAATCGAAAATACTCGATTCGAATAGAAAATACTCGAATCAAATCGAAAATACTCGAATCAAATCAAATTGAATTGAAAATACTCAAATCGAGTCGAAAATACTCGAATGGAATCGAAAATCCTCAAATTTGGTAGAAAATACTCGAATCGCATCGAAAATACTCAAATCGAAACGAAAATACTCTAATCGAATAGAATTGAATTGAAAATACTCGAATCGAATCGAAAATCCACGAATAGAATTGAAAATACTCGAATCGAATTGAAAATACTCGAATCGAATCGAATTGAATTGAAAATACACGAATCGAATCGAAAATACTCGAATCGAATCAAAAATCCTCAAATCGAATCGACAATACTCGACTCCCTTCCAAAATGCTAGAATCGAATCGAAAATACTTGAATCGAATAGAAAAAACTTGATTCGAATGGAAAATACTCAAATCCAATAGAAAATACTCAAAACGAATCAAAATACTCGAATGGAATCGAAAATCCTCAAATCGAATCGAAAATACTCGAATCCATTTGAAAATACTCGAATCACATCGAAAATACTCAAATCGAAACAAAAATACTCGAATCGAATTGAATTGAATTGAAAATACTCAAATCGAGTCGAAAATACTCCAATGGAATCGAAAATCCTCAAATCAAATCGAAAATACTCAAATCCCTTCCAAAATACTCTAATCGAATCGAAAATACTTGAATCGAATAGAAAATACTCGAATCGAATAGAAAATACTCGAATCGAGTCGAATTGAATTGAATTGGAAATCCTCAAATCGAATCAAAAATACTCGAATTGAATGGGAAATACTCGAATCGAATTGAATTCTTTGAAAATACTCAAATCAAAATACTCGAATCGAATCGAAAATAATCGAATCGAATCGAAAATTCTCGAATAGAATTGAATCGAATTGAAAAT
Source organism: Vulpes vulpes (assembly GCF_048418805.1). Taxonomy (NCBI): domain Eukaryota; kingdom Metazoa; phylum Chordata; class Mammalia; order Carnivora; family Canidae; genus Vulpes; species Vulpes vulpes. The sequence goes on from NC_132782.1 coordinate 74,747,742, forward strand.
ACTCGAATTGAATTGAAAATACTCGAATCGAATAAAAAATACTCGAATCGAAAAAAAAAGGACATAGATAGTTCTTGTGTTGAATATCAGTGTGAAGGACACTAATGATTAAAAATGATAAATACAACAGCTAACATTTCTGGAGTGCTTCCTATGGGCCAGGTCCTCTGCTATGTGGCTTGTGTGCTTTATCTCACTAAATAGAAGGAGATTCTATTATCATTCCCAGAATCAGCAGAGGAAAATATGGCACAGAAATTGTATATCACTTGCCCCAACCCACATGGCTCATAAATGTATATGTGTGTGTGTGTGTATAATATTTATTTATTTAATAAGTGAATAGTGTAAGGGAGACAGACACATGGGAAATAAAAGAAAATTAACAGTCCTTGCTATTATAACTACAAAGATATAAAAGTAAAATAGACACAAGATCAGTGAAATCTAAAATTTTTCTATGTCTTTAATTTAAATCCAATATATCTATGGCAACTCTAAAAGAATACAGTTTTCAGAATCAGATAAATTTATACTGAAATATGTAAAGAAGAATAAGTGCCATTAAAAAGAACAAGAAAATATTTGAAAATAATTACTAATGTAGCTTACCATATATGAGCAAAAACTACAAATAAGTCAACTTGATGTTGAGATAAGGATAGTGACCAGTTTAACAAAACTACAGAAAGAATTCCCAGATAAAATCTTAGATATATGGATGATATAGATATAGATCTATCTATCTACATATATATGCTATGTGTGTGTGTAGAAATACTGTGTTTCAGTGCAATAGGTAAAATAAATGCTACTGATAAATGTTAAATAGTACTGGCCCAATTGGCCATCCATCAGGAGAAAACCAAAGTTTGAATGCAAGTCTTATATATATAAAAAAAAAACCCTTCAAATTAAGGCATTAAATTTGCAAACATAACTATATATTTTAAGAACATTTATAAGAATTTCTAAAATGTTCATGGAAAAGGCAAAGAAACTTCTTAGTAAGACAGAAACACTACAAAATAAATACGAGAAATGTATTTTTAATTAAATTGACAAATTTCTTAATGGGAAAAAGTATCATAAACCCAGTCAGTTAATAACTAATTTGGAGGGGGAAAAAAGCTTAGGGCCAAAAAAAATGAGGTTGATACATACATAGATATCTCACAATTTAACTAGAAAAGAATAAATATCCTACCAGAAAATAGACAATGTCTATAAAGAGGTGATTCACATAATTGAAACTCCAAAAACTGTTAGAGTCTAAGGTCAAGAAATAAAAGCATAAAAAGTGACATAAAATAAGTAAAGTTAAGAGGATTACAGAGTTAAAGCAGATATGACTCTCATGAATAAATGAGATAAAGCTTATTGTTATTTATTCCTAGTATTATAAAATTTACAAACAGCATCATGGTAACAAATTTAGCATTAAAATTGCAAATGTCTTGGGGTGCCTGAGTGGCCCGTGGGTTAAGAACCCAACTCTTGATTTCCACTCAGGTCATGGTTTCAAGGTCCTGGGATCCGCCCCACATCAGATTCCATTCTAGGCATGGAGACTGCTTAAAATCCTCTTTTCTTTCTCGCTCTGCCACTCTCCCACTTCCCACCCCTGCTACAAACACAACAACGACAACAACAACAACAAAAATTAAATTCCTATGAAAGGATTCCAGAATTCTTCCATGAACTAAAGACAAGTACCTGACCTTGAACACCATGTTCCACTTAAACACGAAAGAACCACTTCTTCATCGCCATACTTTAATTTATAAAATGTGATTACAGATGCACATTTTGAGGAAAAACATTCAAAATATGTTATTTATCTATTTTAAACCTGAATATGTATGATCATTTTGAAAAATAAAATATTCATGAATACAGATTATTTATGTTTCCTAAAATAATAGAATATAGCCACACAAGAAAATAAAGAATAGAAACACCTGGAAACCTTTCTCGTGTTTCTTTTGAATTATATACTGACAAAATAGTTTATTTTTGGAAGTTCGTTAGGGAAATGATCATGTATACCAGGGATTATGAGTATATGTGTAAGTGTGTGTGGTGGTGGTGCTTTGAAAAAAATGAACAGTATATCAAACTATATTTGCACTCTATCCCAAAAGATGTTGTTATTTACTTAATGAGTTTGTATGAACTGACCTGTTATCAATCTTATTAAGAAGAAAAAAGCTATTGAAAATAATTGATTTCGATATGTAGCATGTCACATAAAAGCAATGATTATTGTTGGAATAAAAAAATTCAGAAGGAAACTGTAAAGAAAATCTGAAACTTTTTTTAAAAATAATTTTTTGGACATCTAGGCTAGAACTTTTAGAATTTGTATGATGAACCAAAAAGGAATAAAAATTTTGACCCATAGAAATGCAAAACTTTTGAATGTCAAATAGTGTAAAATGATAAACTGAGAAAATAGTCAGGGAGTACAACAGATATTGGATTAAGCTTTTAAAGGTGATGTTATGGTTGAGTGGAAGGCACTTGGCTGTTTCCTACTCTCTTTCTTTCTCTTTCTTTCTTTCTTTCTTTCTTTCTTTCTTTCTTTCTTTCTTTCTTTTTCTTTCTTTCTTTTTTTGTTCTTTCTTTCTTTTTCTCTAGTCTTCTTTGTGTACTTTCTGTTGCTGCAATAGTATCTGACTGGGAAAGCATCTTATTGAAAGTGCAGACAGCCAGGTTTGAGTGCAGTGCTGCTCATTTGATGAAGCACCAATGTTGAGAAAGCTAGTTGATGTCACAATGATACAGCTGTCTTCTCCACGGGCACTGCTGAGAACAGAGAAAAATTAATGGCAAACATTTGCAGAAAACATACTGGACTTACTGTATATCAGTCACTGTGTTCAACACTTTGCCAGGAACTCCTAACAGCTGCCATGGGAGGCAGATTCTATCATCAATTCATCATCGATGTATAGATGAAGTAATTGGGGCTTATCCAAGATCATACTGATAACAAGCGATAGATCCAGGATTATTGGTCCAATTGATATGGGCTGAGCCTGTGCACTGTGGTGCGTGCAGAGCTGCTGTACATGCCAAATGTCTCCACCACTGAATGCATATATATCTTGATAATTGATGAAATCACCAGTGTGTCTGACACTTCCCTTCAGCTATCTCTCCTCTGAGCCATCCTTTTCCCCAGCTGTATGAGTTTCAATGCATTAAAACTTTTAACACTTTCCTTATCCAGTAGTTTTCATCATATGTCATTAATGACCCATCTCCTTTGGTATGAGTTTAATTTTTAGCCTTTGTCCTTAAAATCCAGACATAATAAAGGAGGCTAAGCTAATAACAAACATGACAGATAGCCACCATCCTATGCTCTTTGCAAAATTTTCTTCATTTTCTTCTTCAGAGGACATCCCTAAGTTCTCTGTGAAAAGAAACTCTCTGTAACAGTCTTCCTCTCATATGTCTGAATCCTGAAGTGAACTCAAGATATATTTCAGCTGGTTGTATAAAATTTCTAATGCAAACCCCTAAAATATCTTGTATTATACTGCTTAAAATAGCATTTGCATGCATTATAATTTAATATGGGACTAGTTTAATTAGCATTAATTTAGTTTAATATCGTATTTATACCAGTTTATGTATAAATTGTTACTTTTGGGGGATTTTGCCTGATTTTCTTCATCTTTTTTTGTTCATAGCTAAATAGTCTAATTTTCACTGTCATGCCCAATAGTTCAGAAGAATTTAAAGAGAATTTAAGAAATGTTTGTTATTTTTAAAAGTTTATTGTTTTTCCTGTTTTAAATTTTCAAAATATTTATTTATTTATTTATTTATTTATTTATTTATTTATTTATTTATTTGACAGAGAGTGAGAGAGAGCACAAGCAGAAGGAGCAGTAGGCAGAGGGAGGGGGAGAAACAATCTCCCTCTGAACAGAGAGTATGATGTGGGCAATGATCCCAGGACCCTGGGATCATGACCTCAGCGGAAAGCAGACAATTAAATGATTGAACCACCCAGGTGTCTCTTTTTTTTCTAATATTTAGCTACATAATTTAGTTTTTCAGATACAATTGTGAAGGATATGCTGCATAATATTCTGTGGAATGCTTAAGTAAAATAAAGTCCTGGAAATACAAATACTTTAAGAAGATTTGGTAAACTCGCTTTGGTAAACTTTTAACAGAATTCTGCCTCTGTTCCTTTGGAAACCATTTTTATTTCTCAATGTTAATTTGAATTTCATTATTTCTGCAAATTATCTTTTGATTTTTTTGGTGCTTTTCTTTGTATAACTCTTAGCAGATATGGAACATGAATGGAAAATGGTTGAAATGGAGAAAACGATTTTTCTTTAACACTGGAAGAAAGATTATACAAAGTGTATAAACTTTTTTGTTTTTCTAGAATAAATAAGACTGACATGTGGAATCCCACCTGAGATGTTTTGAACACTGGCTTGCTCATATTTGGAGAATGCTTTGCTGATGAATCCTTTTTCTGGGAATTCATGAATGGGAATAGACTATATTCCTCTGAGAAAAGATAGGTTATTTTCTCCAAAGAGGATAGACTTTCCAACTGACAATCATTTGTGGAACATGAAAATTTAGAACCTAAAATCTTCATTTGGGAAAGGAAACACACATAAAAAAAAAATCTCCTTCCTCTTTCTTTTGTGGAGAGTTAGTTTGGTCCACATGCTGTGTGGTGGCCAAGAAAACCCAAGACACTTCCATGATTGTGGTCTGATGCTCTCCTTTGTCAGGTGGAGAGATACAAAAAGCCAGGCCGGGAGGCAGCTTGGAAAGAGGTCTGTGATATATTTTTAACTATGCAGTACTTGCAAGTATGTTCCATTGTAATTCCTTTCTGCTCGTGGCAAGTCTTTAATGTTGGCTGCCTAAATGAACTAAATTTGCTCCATTGTTTTTTGAAAGAAATTAGGGATACTCTTGTGCCTGAATTTGGGGTGAGATATAAGAATATAGAAGAGTCCAGTGTTCTCTACTGCACTGTGATGATGCTTTGGGCGCAGCCACACATAAATCTCACAAAGACCAGAGACAAAGGCAACTGGGGGAGTAAGAGTCGGAAATATGAACTAAAGGGCTCATGGGAATTGTTTGTAGCATGAATATATCAGGATACTGGTAAATTCTCAGAACTAGCTGGCAGGTAAAACTAAGGGGGCCGAATTTTCCAGGTGAAAAGAGTGTGAGTATAGCAGAACCATGACTTCATGATTTGGAGCATGTACATCTAAATTTCAATTTAGTAAAGAGACCCAAATGAAAATTATATGCAATCATGTTCTACAGTAATTTCCTCTAGCTTCACTGTTCTGAAAGGAAGTTAATGTCATAAAGTGGTTGAATTGAGGCTGCATGGAGATGCTAAAGAATGGGATTGTAATAATGTACCGTCCAATCATTTATAAGATAGTGTTCCCTAGATGTAAAATAAATTGGGTAACAAAGTTACCCAGGGAAAAATAATATCAGCTAATGATTGAGGAGGGGGTAATGTCTATGGTAAAATTTAGTGTCTGGCAAGCAGAAATGTGGAGATTACATCGCATGAATTTTGAAGGGAACAGGTTCGCTATCTTTATTGACTTTATCCATAATCTTAAAGGGCCCAAGTAATGAAACAGGAAAGAGAAAGGTCACTAAAAGGGAAAGAATGAGAAATAAAGAAAAAAGACTCTATCTAAATTGAAAGAAGCTAAACACCTATTTTCATGGCTGACCAGAGACCCCAGATTTTTTAGGAAATAACCTGGAATATGCCTTTAATGAATGCAGGCTGTTCTTGTTTTTCAGCACTCTCTCTTTAAAGAAATTTCTCTTCTCCAATTCCATGTGATTTGTTTGAGAAAATCAATCAGGCCATCGCACCATTCTAACTCAAATTCTCACAAAGTAACAGAAGGGGACATGCTTGCCATGTTTTCTACACCCTTCAAGCTCACTGATGGGATTTTTCCACCTGAATTCTGAGTTAAAATAAACATGGAACTTTGAATGGCCATTTTTAACTGACCCAGTGAAAGTGTTTCAAAAAAGCCTTTGATGAGCTCTTGCATTTTCTGAGTTATTACTCATAGATCTGTAATAGACACAGATACATACATATTCTTTCCAAAAGTTATTAACCTCGTTATTTTATCCTGTGGAAAGCTATTGTATCTTTCTAATAATGACATTGTTTTCTTTTATTAGGATTTCCCACAGACTAGTTCTATTGTTCAAAACAAATAATCTTATTTAATAGAGGACATGATACAAATGCTGCCAGAAACCCAGAAGGGCAAACCTAGAGTGTTAAATCTTTCATGCATTTCTTGTGAATAGTGAATACTATTTCTTGTGAATACTATGGACAATATATTTCTATGTAGATACTCGCAAAATCATAATTTAAGATCAAATATGAGAAGATAGTTGATTGCTTACAAATGATTACATATATGTGTGTTAGGTATTTTATATCATTATATTTATAGAATAATCATCTCATTTTCCTTTAAAAATATAGCTGTGTGGCAAAGTAGGAATGGGAAAGGAATTTATAATTGGAGGTATTTGCTGGAATCTGAATACTCAGAAAAAGTGCAAAAACTTACAGAAGTCTTGTTCCATTGCCATCTTATTTATCCTGGATGATTGTTTGCACAATAGCATATCTCATCTAAATACATTCAAATGAATAAGATTTATAGTTCTCTTTAACAAAATATATTTGACCATGATTTATATTGAGACACTAATTTAAACAGTAAAACATTAACTTACAACTGTGCAGGACTATAAGCAAGGGAATCATGTTATAAAAAATATTTCAAAAAAAATATTTCATCATTATATTCTCCAATACCTGGTCAAAATATATTATTTTTCCAAATTCAAAGAGGACAAATCTTTTTGTTTATCACACTTTCTGAATCTTTCCATGTTTATTTCCTCTAAAATTTCTTAAAGAGCTGATGTCATTATGGAAAAGTAGGATTTTCTTTTTTTTAACACCTTTATTCATTTTGCCTATCCACGACTACCCACCTTTATCAATCACTGATCTCTTCTCTGTGTCTACAAGGATTTTATTGTTGTGATGATTGCACAGATATGTCAGGTCATAGGTATTTGTCTTTCTCTGTATGACTTTGGTCACTTAGCATAATGTCATAAACACCCATCCATATTATTGCAAATTCTGAAGGCAGAATTTCCTTTTTTTGTGGATAAGTAATATTCCTTTTTCCTTTTTTTGTGTATAAGCAATATTCCTGTGTGTATCTCTGAGTGTGTATAATCACATTTTCTTTATCCATTCATTCATAGATGAACACTTAGGGTACTTCCATGTCTTAGTTTTTGTAAATAATGCTACAATGACCATAAAGGTACATATATCTCTTCAAGATAGTGTTTTCATTTCCTTTGGGTAAATACCCAGAATACCCAGAAGTAAATTTGTGGGCTCAGATGGAACTTCTTTTTCTAATACTGTTTTCCATAGTAGCTGCACCAATTTTCCCAGACAGGGCTTCCTTTTCTCCACAGGTTCGCGATTACTTGTTATCTCTTGTATTTTTGATAACAGCCATTCTAACAGGTGTCAGGTGTTATCTTCTTGTGGTTTTAATTCGTATTTCCTTGATGATTTGTAATGTTGAGCACCTTTTCATGTACTTATTGGCCATTTTTATGTCTTCTTTGAGAAAATGTCTATTCAGATACTTTGCCCATTTTTTAATCCAATTGCTTGTTTTTGTTTATTTTGGATGTGGTTTGACTTTTGTTTTGCTACTGAGTTGTATCAGTAGTTTACATATTTTATATATCAACTCCTTATCAAATATATGATTTGCAAATTTTCAGTAGGTTGCCTTTACATTTTTGGATGGTTTCCCTTATTGTGAGGAAAGCTTGATATAGTACCACCTGTTCATGTTTGCTTTTGTCACCTTTGTTTGTGGTGTGAAATTGAAAAAAAAATCATTGACAAGGCCAATGTCAAGATTTCCCTATGTTTTCTTCTAGAGGTTTATAAATTTTTTTTTTAATTTTTATTTATTTATGATAGTCACAGACACAGACAGAGAGAGAGAGACAGAGAGGCAGAGACACAGGCAGAGGGAGAAGCAGGCTCCATGCACCGGGAGCCTGATGTGGGATTCGATCCCGGATCTCCAGGATCGCGCCCTGGGCCAAAGGCAGGCGCCAAACCGCTGCGCCACCCAGGGATCCCTAGAGGTTTATAGATTGAGGTCTTACATCCAAATCTTTAATCCATTTTAAGATGATTTCATTTATAGGATAAGATAGTTGTTCAATTTCTTTTATTGCATGTAGCTGTCCAGTTTTCTCAATACTATTTATTGAAGTAACTGTCCTTCCCCATTGTATATTTTTGGCAGCTTTGTGGTTACTTAATTGACCATAAATGTGTAAATGTACTACTTTTCCACACAGAAGACTAGACCTTTTTAAAGCTTCTTTTCCAAGTATTCATCTGGAAATAGTATAATTTGATGACACATTTTGTCATTAGATACTGAGAAATTAGACCTCCATGAGTTATCAGAAGAATCCAAATATATTTTACATTTTATCACCAGGAAGAACATTTCAACCAGTATGCATCCTCTCCTAAGCCATATATGTGTATTAAAAAAACTCAGAGCTAATTTTCAGACATTGTACTTAGGAAAACATGGAAAGTTAAATAATACCAAGTTTCCCATTTGCTATTGTAACAAATCACTGCAAACCCAATAACACAAAAATGTATTATTTTACAGTTCTGGATATCAGAAGTCCAACATGGATCTTATGAACTAAAATGAGAATGTCTGTAGAATTGTGTTTCTTCTGTTTAATCTGGAGAAGAATCCATTTCCTGCCCTTTTCCACTTCTAGAGGTCACCTGCATTCCATGTGTTGAGGCCCTTTTACTCATCTTCAGAGTGCATCACTCCTACCTCCACCCTCACCACCTCAACTCCTCTTTCTGATTTGGATATTCTTGCCCATCTTTTATAAGGACCTTTATGATTATAATGAAGCCACTGAGATAATGCATGATTTATCTCCTCCTCTCAAGATCCTTAAAATAATCACATCAATGAGTCCATTTTACTAAGTAATTTAATACAACCACAGGTCATGGAGTTTAGAACCAATTTTGGAGAGCCTTTCTTCAGTCTGTTATACTATCCTCAACCTTAAAAACAATATGATATAAAAAAGGGCTATGTGAAATTATCAAAGAAAACTGAATTTAAAATTTCATCACAGTGTAAAAATGCTGTCAACATAATTCCATTTAACTATTCATACTTTAAAGCTATATAGCATATCCATTGTATAAGAAAAATGTCATTAACTACAAAGAAGTTTGTTGGAAAGGTCACCAGTATGGCTATGGTATGTATTTGAAAAATAGAAACAACCAGGGACAGAGATAGCTTAATTGCTTATTCATAGAATTTCAGACAGTGGGAGTGGGGCATAAAAATAGTAAATAAAACAAGTGTGAGTAGCTGGAAATACTGATGAAAGAATGAATAAAAGAGGAAATGAGTAGGTGTATATTATAATAAAGAAATAATGCCAAAAGACAGGTAAAATAATGAATGAAAGAGTATGAATGCAAAAAATATAAAATCTGGAATAAATATATTTTTAAGAGTTGAAAATAATTGTTTTTGCTTTCAATTTTTAAAAATATTTTATTTATTTCTTTCACAGAGAGAGAAAGAGCACAAGCAGGGGAAGCAGCATAGGAACAGGGAGACACAGGCTTTCTGCTGAGCAGGGAGCCCAATGTGGGGCTTGATCCCAGGACTCTGGGACCATGACCAGAGTCGAAGGCAGATGCTCAACCAACTGAACTACCCAGGTGTCCCTGCTTTCAAATTTCAAGACATGGATATTAAGGTATAATTCAGATAAATCCAACTGATAAGTAATAATTAGACTGGAAGAAAAGTATTTGTGAGTTACCTGTCAAGAAAAAGACAGATATGCAAAAGATACAAGGAATTCTTATAGCAATAAGAAATAACTAAAAGGTAGGCAAAAGATCAGAAGAGATTCTTGACCAAAACAATTACAAATATCAAATAAGCATATGAAATGATGCTCAACATAAGTTTGCATTAGGGAAATGCCAATTAAAACAAGAATGAAATACCAATGCATACCTGTTAGAATAATTAAAACCCAAAAAACCTGACATTATCAATTGTGAGTAAGCATATGGAACAGCATGAACTATTATTATTTACTGCCGGTGAGAATACAATATTGTACAGATAATTTGACTGCTTCTTGCAAATATAAACATAGTCCCACCATATGATCCAGCTATTGCTCTCCTATGATTTCATTCAGTTGATTTGAAAACTTATGTACACATAAAAACCTGAACAAGAATATTTATAGCATCTTTATTGATGGTTGTCCCCAACTAAAAGCAATCAAGATGTCCTTTAATAGGTACCAAACCAGGTAAATATATGCACAAAACTTAATGGGATAAAAGGATAATGAATGCAAAAAGAAAGAAAGAATATTTTAAAACCTGGAGTGCATTTTTTTTAAAAAATTGGAAATAATCTGGATTTTGCCTTCAATATTTAAGATATTACCATATTGACAAATGGAGTAAAATCAGTATGAAAAGACTACCTTTTAATTACATTTGTATGAAATTATGGTAAAATCAAAATAATATAAAGATAATAAGCAGACCAGTGGTTGCCATCAGTTTAGAAAGGAGACAGGGAGCTTGCATAGTGTAGCAACTCATATTAGGCTTAATATTGATACAGAAACATATCTATAAACATAATAATTTAGTTATGCCTATATGTGCTGGCTAGTAAATTTATACATTTCCTTGCTTTGTTAGCTGTGAGAGTGTTGAAGTAACAACAGTCTTTGATCAAGAAGCATACTCATTGCTTAAATTATGGTTTCTAACAGCATTCTCTAATAACAAGGAACCAGAGGACCTTGGGAAATGGCTGTTTCTAGGGCTCATTTAAGGAAAATATAAAATGAGGTGGAACTTCCTATTATAATACCAGAAACTGAGGAGCACTCAAAAGAAACCACAATAAGAGTATGTCCAAGGGACACAAGATACAACTGAAAGAGCTTCCAGTTTAAGGGTGACTATTTGAATCCAAGATCTATAAAGAACTTATTAAACTCAACACCCAAGAGACAAACAATCCAATCATGAAATGGACAAAAGACATGAAGAGAAATCTCACAGAGGAAGACACAGACATGGCCAACATGCACATGAGAAAATGCTCTGCATCACTTGCCATCAGGGAAATACAAATCAAAACCGCAATGAGATACCACCTCACACCAGTGAGAATGGGGAAAATTAACAAGGCAGGAAACCACAAATGTTGGAGAGGATGTGGAGAAAAGGGAACCCTCTTACACTGTTGGTGGGAATGTGAACTGGTGCAGCCACTCTGGAAAACTGTGTGGAGGTTCCTCAAAGAGTTAAAAATAGAACTGCCCTACGACTCAGCAATTGCACTGCTGGGGATTTACCCCAAAGATACAGATGCAGTGAAAAGCCAGAACACCTGCACCCCGAAGTTTCTAGCAGCAATGTCCACAATAGCCAAACTGTGGAAGGAGCCTCGGTGTCCATCGAAAGATGAATGGATAAAGAAGATGTGGTTTATGTATACAATGGAATATTCCTCAGCCATTAGAAATGACAAATATCCACCATTTGCTTCAACTTGGATGGAACTGGAGGGTATTATGCTGAGTGAATTAAGTCAATCGGAGAAGGACAAACATTATGTGGTCTCATTCATTTGGGGAATATAAAAAATAGTGAAAGGGAATAAAGGGGAAAGGAGAAAAATGGGAAATATTGGAAAGAGACAGAACATGAGAGACTCCTGACTCTGGGAAACGAACTAGGGGTGGGAAACGAACTAGGGGTGGGCGGGGGATGGGGTGACTGAGTGACGGGCACTGAGTGGGGCACTTGATGGCCCACTATATGTTGGCAAATTGAACACCAATAAAAAATAAATTTATAAAAAAATTTTTTAAAAAGGGTGACTATTTGAGCAAACATAGCCAAATGATATTTAGTATTGTTATAACTAAAATTATAAAATATATAAGCATATATGAGTCTCCACTGATATAACTAAATACTGAATAAAGAAATGAGAAATAATAGACAATTTAAAAAATATATATATGTATTTGTACCACCTCATGAATGACATTCTAATGTGGATGTGGATGATAATTTCCAACATCTTAAGTGTGGTATGATTCCATTCACAGAATACTGTAGGGAATGGGGTGGGGTTAAGTTTACAGTAGAGAAATCTGGCAAACATTATCTTAGCCAAGTAATTAAAGTTAACAATATTAGTGATACTATGTGTATAGCATAATATAGTGTGATGAGAATGCCATTTTACCTCTGTGGTCTTCCATTCAAAAACTCTTAACTGTTGTATAACAAGGAGAAAAATATTAGATGAACCCTAATTGAGAGAAATTATACAAAATATCTCATCAGTACTTCTCAAAATTGTCAAAGTCATGTGAAACAAGTAAGTATGAGAGACTGCCACTACTGAGAAATGGCTGAGAAACATGATGACTAAATACAATATGGTAACCTAGAGGGGATCCTGGGTGGAAAGAAGACATTCCATAAAAACTCAGGAAGCCCAAGTGAGACATAGACTTTAGCTAATAACAATGTATCACTATGGGTTCATTTGTTATAATGAATATATCAAAGCAATATAACACATTAACAATAGGGGGCACAAGTTTGGGATATGTAAGAACTGCCTTTAACCATCTTTACAACTGTTCTATATATATAAATCTGTTCTAAAATAAAAATTAATTAAAGTAAATCAATTAGCCTGGAAAGCTGTTTGGACCTCTAGCCAATCAATTTTCACTGACTGAATATCTTGTGTAGGAAATGTGAATTATTTATTGATAAATTATTCTTTTCATTGTGGTTAAATGTATAGAATAGGAATTTATCATTTTAACAATTTTAAGTGAATTGTTCTGTGGCATTAAATACATTTGCACTGTTGTGCAACCATTATCACCATTCATCTCCAGAACTTATCTTCCCAAACTAAAATTCTGTTCCCATTAAATAATAATGTCAAATTCTTCTATCCTCCAGACAGCTACCAGTATAGTTTCTGTGATATGAATGTGACTATTCTAGGTTCCTCATATAAGTGAAATCATATAATATCTCTGGTCGATTTCACTTGGCATGATGTCTTCAAGTCTCAGCCATGTTGTAGCATGTGTCAGACTTGCTCCTTTGAAAGGTGAAATAATATTCATTTGTATGCATATACCACATTTACTTATCTGTTCATCCTCTGATGAGCGTTTGGATTCTTTCTTCCTGTTATTGTGAATACATCAATTCAGAAATCCCTCTTGAGTCCTTGTTTTCAATTCTTTGGGGTAAATATCCATAAGTGGAAATGCTGAATTATATTGTGATTATATTTATAGCTAACTTTCCAAGGAAACACTACTGAATGATAAATTATTTTCAAAGAGTTAATTCATTTGAAAAACATAAACACCACAGCAAGAGGCTGAAAGAGAAAGCACTTATTAATGGAGAAAAAATACTCCAGGAAAATATTATCCTAGAGCAAAGGAAAATTGTAACTAAATGTTAAAGCAAGAGTTTCTGAAGATGAAAAAAAAATGTTTTAATGAAGGAAGGAAGACCTTAAAGTCAATGTGAAAGAATCAGAGAAAGCATAACAAAAGTAGAAATAAAATATGAGTCTGCAGGCTTGACTTCATAACTTGAAAGGAAACATCTGATATCAATTGTTACCCTTAATTGTAAAAATAGAAATAAGTTATATTATTTCTTAATGGGGAACTGAAGAAAGAAAAATTATTTGAACCACTTAATGTGTAAAACAAATCTAAGTAACTTATGAGTACAGTCTTCACATATCAAAATGGCATAGGACAACTCTAGTTCACAAATATTCTCCAAAAATAAATAAATAAAAAGAATAAAAAAAATAAAATAAACAAAAAATAAAAAAATAATTAAAAAAAAAAAACAAATGTTGTCCAAAATAAATACATAAATAATATCTCTTTAACTCTCCTGAAGTGTCTCAATTTGGTTAATAAATCAAGTGTTCACCCAAGTCATAAAGAAAATATCAGGTTGGCCTTACATTTCTCCAGAGCCATTTTCAGAGCAGCAGACTGTAAAGCTCTTAAAAGGTTTCAAAAGAACTCTTTCAAACTACTGATTGAAATTAACATTTTCAACTCTGGTGCTCTGATGAATAAGTAGCCAAAATAAAGTCTCAAGAGGGCACGTGGGTTAACATAGCTTCCTCCTGAATGAATGTATAGCCTCCTGTAAATTCCCTCAAATAGAAAGAATACTAAATAGTCTAATCCATAGCTCTTTATATTAAATTTTAATGACAATAAAACATCCACAAGACTACTGAAAATTATGAATGTGAATATGTGAATGTATGTATTCAGTTCAATATATGTATTCAATTTTCCTAGTTCTTATAACACACTTTCTTCTTTCAGTTTTACTCTGTATGATATTCGGTCTTTTCCTGTTTATATATTGCATAAAATACTGCTAAGAAATAGAAAAATTGCCTCATTCCACTTACTCCCTATCAGTACTCTGCATAAATAGTTGACATGAATTAATAGCGATCACGCTACCTCCAGCCAAAATAAGATGAAAAAGAAAACAATGTATATTCTTCATCCACCTATCACACTTAATATTTGAAAGTAAGTTCACAGAGTATATCAAGTGTATTAATGCCTGAGTATCTTATGTCGCCTAGATAATGCAATTAGATTTTGCAGTATTTTGCACCAAATTTGAAACAGCAAATATGATGGGTATTTTAATCAGAGATATGAAATTCAGTTGACTTTGATCCCAGACACACAAATAACTATGAGGATATTGTTAGTACTGATTTCATAAGGTTTTGACTCTTAGGTTGTGTATCAACACACATAATACTATTCAATTATGTATGGAAAATAATGAACACCACAGCAATTTTAGCTATTATTATTATTATTATATTAGCTAAATTCAATTGACTTTCTTCTGTGGCTTGAAGTTTTCAGTACTGTATACCAGTGAACCAAATAAAGATTCTTCTCATTGTGGAGCGTTCCAGTGGATGTGTTAGGGAAAGAGAATACAGAATAAAATCTTAAATAACTACTTAATTATTGCTTATTATGTGATAAACGCTAAGGAAAACTAAATTAAGATTGAGCAAGATATTCCTGGATCTCTATATACTATTTTTAATGGTTTTTCTGAGTCAATGGTCATTTAGAAACAAAATGTAAAAAACAAAAAACTACAATAATTTAAAATGTATGGCAATGTCTGTAATGTCAGGAGGACAGAGCAGATGATGATTGCACTTTTAATTAGTCAGAATAACACTCACTGAGTAAATATGATGTTAGCCGGAAATAGAACAATGGAAAGTTAATGAACTAGAAAGACCATTTTTATTCTAAAAATAGGTAAATTTATTTATTTTGGTAGTATGCAAGCCAAACAAAACATCTGCAGTCTGTGTTCTGCTTATGTGCCATTGCATTTGACCTCTACTTTAAAATAGGAGATACCTCACAGCAACTGCATTCTAAATTTAGTCTACTAGCTTTGGAAACATTTGTTTTGTCAGTGAATAAACCGCTACATGTAAAAAGAACACTTGAGGCTAATTTTTACCGTCAAGTCATCCCCTCATTCAATCTAATCATCTACATGCAAGATTTTTCAAGTTAGTAAAAATGTGGTTGGAATACATGTTAGTTCATTCCTGAGCTATTGTATAAATCTCTTAACTAATCTCTTTGCCTCCAGGCTCTCTCTTTCTTTCCATCTCTCTACCAGATAAAGCTTCTTAGAATAAATATATGATTGTTTTACTCACTTGATAAGGAACCTACAGTAGTGTCTCTGTTGCCTACTGAATCAAATACAAATGCTTTTCTCTCTCCTATCTGGTCTCTTTTTGTATATTACATTTTGCCTCAGCTACACTTTTAAATGACCTATCATTTCTTGTATATCACATATAATGTTGACAGTATATTCACCCATTTATCCCTTTCTTTATATTTCCTGAAAGATTAATCAACTCCATATCTTTCTCTGTTGAAATAATATCCTTTCAGTATCGAACATTCAATCTTGCATGATTTCCTCACACCAAAACAATCAACTCTTTCGAAGTCTTTTTTTTCCTTGTCAGTACTCTTATTGCAATATACTTTGTCTTGTAACTCCTCTCATTGGTTTTGTATTCCTTGAGTGTTTGAAAAAAAAAACTTGGAACTAGAGAATACATATTTTTATTTGTTTACTATTCAGAACCAATTTCAAATACAAAAGGTGCTAAAGAGGAAAGTTGTAACAATATAAATGAATGAGAGTCCCTATTTTTCAGGTCATCATCTCATGATTTGAGTTAAACTTGACAAAATCAATTCTTTATGTAGATACTTTACCTTGACATTGACAAATTTTCATGATGAAAGTAGCTCTGATTTATGTTGTTGATAAAGAGAGAAAAAAGCAAATTAGGATACATACTACTGTGGAAGAGATTTCTGTCAGTTATGGCTGGAAGGATTTCTGCAACACAATATGATAATTAGTTGAGAGAGAGAGAATGGTGAGAGGGGACAGGGGATAGAGAGGAAAGAGAAGAACTAAGATATGGGTTGCCCAGTATCACACTGCAAAAAGTGAGAGAACCACAACTTCTGGTCCCAAGGAAATATTTTTTCACAAGAATTTTGTCTTTAGGAGATAAATTAATTAGTTAATTAATCAATTAATTTTGTATTTCATATCCAATATCCAATTTTACATAAATAAACTAAAGCACTCATATTTATAAATAATTTACAATATACATACCAACACTAAATTACATAAATTTAAAAATAGATCTTATATTTCAAGTTCTTAATTATCATTAACTTAAATGTCATTAGATTTTGAAATTATATCTAGAGGATAATTGATATTAGACATTTAAAAATAAGATATAGCATTCTCCATTTCTAGAAATCTTCATCCATTTTTTACCTCTACATTTGTTTTAGAGAGGATTTTATTTTCTCCAACTAAGAACTAGTGTAATCAACCAATTTAAGAAGCTCATGAAGGCTCAAATTGTATGAATAAAAATAAATGACACCTAGACATTTAATAATGAAACTGAAGAAAATCAAAGATGGAGAGACTACCCTTAAAAAAACCAGAGGTGGGGTAGAGGGAAATTCAGATTAGCTTCAAAGAGGGATAATTACTCCAATGGCTAAACTCCACAGAATCAGTGAAGGAAGTCAAAGGATCTCAGTTCTGTATACTGAAAAAAAAAATAACCCTTCATTCAGCAGTAAAACATATCTTTCAAGAAGGAAGGCAAATAAAAATGTTTTTGTATGAGGAAACCAAATTAGAGTCACCACTAAAAAGATGCATAAGAGATTTCAAGACTGCTACAGAGATAGAAGGAAATCAATACTGGAGAGAAGCTTGAGGTGGAACATATTAGGAAGATTAAATAAATAAGTGAGCAGGTTTGAAAATCCATTAAATATGCAGATAAATCTAAGTGAATGCTCCCTACATAAAACAAAACTATTTTATAAGATTTAAAATACACATTTACAGAATTAAAGTACCTGACAGAGTTGGCATATAAATTGGAAGGATATACATAGAGTCTAAGTCTTGTAAACTACTTACAGTTTTGAGAAGCAAAATCAAAGTCAGATAACAAACTTAGTTAAGTCAATGGTTCATGGTTTAACTCTTTTTAAATGTTTTATGATTTTTATTTGTTCATGAGAGATAGAGAGAGAGAGACAGAGAGAGAGAGAGAGGCAGAGACATAGAGAGAGGGAGAAGCCAGTTCCCTGCAGGAGCACAATGCAGGACTTGAATTGGCACCCGGGATCATGCCCTGAGCCAAAGGCAGACTCTCAACTGCTGAGCCACCCAGGCATCCCAAATTTTTTTGAATAAAGGTCTACAAAAAAATCTGTAGAAAGTAACTTAATGATTAAAAATGGAAAGTTTTTTTTAATTTTATTTATTTATTTATTCATGAGAGACACAGAGACACCTGGAAAGCTTTGACTTGAGAGTTAGGAAAAAAAAAGAAATGAATACCTTTCTCTCTGCCACTATTCAACATGAGCCCACTTGACCTCATCAGAGCAGGACAATGAGAATATGAAAGAAGTTACAATAATGGAACAGGAAAACAAAAAGGAGAAAAATAAAGCACTGACTTTGTATAATAGAGTTAATTTTCCAACTTTAGTGATCAGATTGTGTCAAATAGTGTGCATGGTTTTGCCAGGTTCCTTTTTAAAATAATTATGCATTATCTCTGACTAGCAAACATGGAAATGAAGGTTGATGTCTGTGATCTTTGAGGGGTTAAAAATCAAGATTTTGGCCCACTTTCATTGATCTCTGTCCAAAATAGGATAGCTGTTCTTGTTGTTGTTTTTTTTTTCTGAAGATTTTATTTATTTATGAGAGAAAGAGAGAGAACAGGAACACAAGTGAGGGGAGGAGAGGTAGGAGACTCCTCACTGAGCAGGGAGCCTAACACAGGGCTCAATTCCAGGACCCTGGGATCATCAGCTGAGCCGAAGGCAGAGGTTCAACCCACTGAGTCACCCAGACACCCTGATAACTATTCTTTTTGTAAAGTTTTCTTTTAGCAAATTTTGTTGCCATGTCACTCACTGTCTGAGGTGGTTTTACTGTGACCAATGCCTGCCATTTCTTTATAGAAGGTGGGTGGGAGAGTGGCGGAAGCATGAAATAAAGAAAACAGAAGCCAAATTTCCAAAAAGTCTCTTACACTTTGTTATGGAAACACCTGACATATTTAAAGAGGACAAAAGAAATATCAAGCACTCAGAAATCTTATTTATGTTGCAAATAATTTATTTTTATAAGAACTATATGTCAATAGAATAGATAGGCTGTAGCTAAAACCTCCACAAAGAAAGCACACTGAAATAGAGAGGATTATTATTTTGATGAAATATTCCCTATAAGGAAAGTCACAGTTCTGTGCAGAAGGTTATACTGTTAAAGATAAAGGAGGTGCTGTCTACTCAGATTGCCGACACTGCCTGGACTAAGGGTTATTTGGCTATAATATGTAATGCAAAAATATTAGTTAGGCTCTTTTAAAAATAGGACCCTTTATGTATACTTCAGTTTCATTAAAAATAAATACTAGGACTGAAATAATCTTGGAATGGTGTAAGAAGACCTAGATTGTGGTTTTAATTATCCTGCTTACTGAGCACTACTCACAAACTTCTGAGGTTCAGTTCTTCCTCTAAATTTGGGAATAACAGTTGTTCAACTGCCTACCTCTGCAATGATTATCACAGGGAGAACAAAACAAAAGAGATAGCATTTCACAAACTAATACTGGAGAATCACTAAAATTCTATTAAATAATGAAACTTTTGAACAGGCAAAAATAAATATAGCATTAATATGTATAAAATGTTATATCATTATTTGTAAAGTTCATTGATTCCCTGTACAAAAATATATTAAGATTGTGAGCTGTTATTACCATCTGTAATTATAGGTTCTATAATAAAATCTAAATGACACAATAGAGTGAAATCAAAAATTTATTACAAATTCATTTTCTCTCCTACAATGATATAGCACTAGTCTTAACAAGATTGCAACAATAAATTAATACGCTTCAGTATTCTTATGAAGCATTACTTGTGGGACCAAGAATGTGATTATCAGTGGATCACTCTAATGTCTGAGGCTTTAATATAAACATACTGCCCCCCCACATGTATAAGTATATATTACATTATATAAAATATAACATAGCCTATATATAATATATTATATAATATTTATAATATATAATTATAGTTATATATAACTTTATTATATTCATACTATAATTGATATTATGAGTAACTAATATATAATAATATACAATTAATATGTATATACAATTAAATTATTTTAATTAGAGAAATGTATTCAATCAGATCGAAAATACTCAAATCAAATCGAAAATACTCGAATCGAATCGAAAAAACTTGATTCGAATCGAAAATACTCAAATCCAAACGAAAATACTCGAATCGAATCGAAAATACTCGAATGGAATCGAAAATCCTGAAATCGAATCGAATTACTCGAATCCATTCCAAAATACTCGAATCGAATCGAAAATACTTGAATCGAATTGAAAATACTCGAATCGAATCAAATTGAATTTAAAATACTCGATCGAATTGAAAATACTCGAATCGAATCAAAAATACTCCAATCGAATCGAATTGAATTGAAAATACTCAAATTGAATCGAAAATACTCGAATGGAATCGAAAATCCGGGGAACCGGGGCAAGATGGCGGAAGAGTAGGGTCTCCAAGTCACCTGTCCTCAACAAATTACCTAGAAAACCATCCAATCATCCTGAAAATCTACGAATTCGGCCTGAGAATTAAAGAGAGACCAGCTGGAACGCTACAGTGAGAAGAGTTCGCGCTTCTATCAAGGTAGGAAGACGGGGAAAAAGAAATAAAGACACAAAAGGCCTCCAAGGGGGAGGGGCCCCGCGAGGAGCCGGGCTGAGGCCGGGGCGAGTGTCCCCAGGACAGGAGAGCCCTGTCCCGGAGGAGCAGGAGCTGCACCAACCTTCCCCGCGGAAAGGCCTCCCGGGGAATTGGAGCAGGATCCCCAGAAAGGCGGGAATGCCCTCGGGCTCCCTGGGACAGTAACAGGAACTGCGCCCTGGGAGAGTGCGCCGAGCTCCCTAAGGGCTGCAGCACTCGGCGGGACCCGGAGCAGCTCGGAGGGGCTCCGGCGGCGGCTCTGCCGAGGGGGCTGCGGGGCGGGAGCGCGAATCCAACAGCGCAGGCCCCGGAGCACAGGGCGCGGGGACACAGCCCAGGATCCGGCCTCCCCCGGACAGGCAGAGGCCAGGAGGGCCCAGGACAGCGAGGACGCTCCTGCCTCGAGCTGAGCAGATCAGCGGCCCCGCCCGGAGCCTCCAAGCCCTGCAGACGGAGAGCCCCGGAGGAGTTACTGCGGGGGCTGAATCCAGGTTTCCAGAGCTGCCTAGCCATTGTGGATGTTCCTCCTGGGGCATCATGGGGTAAGCAACTCCCACTGAGCCCTGACCCAGGCAGGGGCAGAGCAGCTCCCCCAAGTGCTAACACCTGAGAATCAGCACAGCAGGCCCCTCCCCCAGAAGACCAGCGAGACGGACCAGTTCCGGGGGAAGTCAAGGGACTTAAAGTATACAGAATCGGAAGATACTCCCCCTTGGTTTTTTTTGTTTTTCTTTTTGTTTTTGTTTTGTTTGTTTTGTTTTTATTTTGTTTTGTGCTTTTTTTCTTTCTTTCTTCTTGATTTCTGATTGCTTCCCCCACCCCCCCTTTTTTTTCTTTTTTCTCCGTTCTTTTTCTTTCTCTTTTTCTTCTATTTCCCCCCCCCCTTTTTTTTCTTATTTCTCTTTTTTCTTTTTCTATTTTCTTTCTTTCTCTCTCTTTTTCTCCTTTTCCCAATACAACTTGTTTTTGGCCACTCTGCACTGAGCAAAATGACTAGAAGGAAAACCTCACCTCAAAAAAAAGAATCAGGAACAGCCCTCTCTCCCACAGAGTTACAAAATATGGATTACAATTCAATGTCAGAAAGCCAATTCAGAAGCACTATTATACAGCAACTGGTGGCTCTAGAAAAAACCATAAAGGACTCAAGAGACTTCATGACTGCAGAATTTAGATCCAATCAGGCAGAAATTAAAAATCAATTAAATGAGATGCAATCCAAGCTAGAAGTCCTAACGACGAGGCTTAACGAGGTGGAAGAATGAGTGAGTGACATAGAAGACAAGTTGATGGCAAAGAAGGAAACTGAGGAAAAAAGAGACAGTCAATTAAAAGACCATGAGGATAGATTAAGGGAAATAAATGACAGCCTGAGGAAGAAAAACCTACGTTTAATTGGGGTTCCCGAGGGCGCCGAAAGGGACAGAGGGCCAGAATACGTATTTGAACAAATCATAGCTGAAAACTTTCCGAATCTGGGAAGGAAAACAGGCATTCAGATCCAGGAAATAGAGAGATCCCCCCCTAAAATCAACAAAAACCGTTCAACACCTCGACATTTAATAGTGAAGCTTGCAAATTCCAAAGATAAGGAGAAGATCCTTAAAGCAGCAAGAGAAAAAAAGTCCCTGACTTTTATGGGGAGGAATATTAGGGTAACAGCAGACCTCTCCACAGAGACCTGGCAGGCCAGAAAGGGCTGGCAGGATATATTCAGGGTCCTAAATGAAAAAAACATGCCACCAAGAATACTTTATCCAGCAAGGCTTTCATTCAAAATGGAAGGAGAGAGAAAGAGCTTCCAAGACAGGCAGGAACTGAAAGAATATGTAACCTCCAAAAGAGCTCTGCAAGAAATCTTAAGGGGGACTTTTAAAATTCCCCTTTAAGAAGAAGTTCAGTGGAACAATCCACAAAAAAAAGGACTGAATAGATATGATGACACTAAACTCATATCTATCAATAGTAACTCTGAACGTGAACGGGCTTAATGACCCCATCAAAAGGCGCAGGGTTTCAGACTGGATAAAAAAGCAGGACCCATCTATTTGCTGTCTACAAGAGACTCATTTTAGACAGAAGGACACCTACAGCCTGAAAATAAAAGGTTGGAGAACCATTTACCATTCAAATGGTCCTCAAAAGAAAGCAGGGGTTGCCATCCTTATATCAGATAAATTAAAATTTACCCCGAAGACTATAGTGAGAGATGAAGAGGGACACTATCCTCATACTCAAAGGATCTATCCAACAAGAGGACTTAACAATCCTCAATATATATGCCCCAAATGTGGGAGCTGCCAAATATTTAAACCAATTAATAACCAAACTGAAGAAATACTTTGATAATAATACACTTATACTTGGTGACTTCAATCTAGCTCTCTCTATACTAGATAGGTCTTCTAAGCACAAATATCCAAAGAAACGAGAGCTTTAAATGATACACTGGACCAGATGGATTTCACAGATATCTACAGAACTTTACATCCAAACTCAACTGAATACAAATTCTTCTCAAGTGCACATGGAACTTTCTCCAGAATACCACATACTGGGTCACAAATCGGGTCTGAACCGATACCAAAAGATCGGGATAGTCCCCTGTATATTCTCCGACCATAATGCCTTGAAATTAGAACTCAATCACAACAAGAAGTTTGGAAGGACCACAAACACGTTGAGGTGAAGGACCATCCTGCTAAAAGATGAAAAGGTCAACCAGGAAATTAAGGAAGAATTAAAAAGATTCATGGAAACTAATGAGAATGAAGATACAACCGTTCAAAATCTTTGGGACGCAACAAAAGCAGTCCTGAGGGGGAAATACATCGCAATACAAGCATCCATTCAAAAACTGGAAAGAACTCAAATTCAAAAGCTCACCTTACACATAAAGGAACTAGAGAAAAAGCAACAAATAGACCCCACCCGCAGCAGAAGAAGACAGTTAATTAAAATTCGAGCAGAACTCAATGATATCGAGACCAAAAGAACTGTGGAACAGATCAACAGAACCAGGAGTTGGTTCTTTGAAAGAATTAATAAGATAGACAAACCGTTAGCCAACCTTATTAAAAAGAAGAGAGAGAAGACTCAAATTAATAAAATCATGAATGAGATCACTACCAACACCAAGGAAATACAAACGATTTTAAAAACGTATTATGAACAGCTGTACACCAATAAATTAGGAAATCTAGAAGAAATGGACGCATTCCTGGAAAGCCACAAACTACCAAAACTGGAGCAGGAAGAAATAGAAAACCTGAACAGGCCAATAACCAGGGAGGAAATTGAAGCAGTCATCAAAAACCTCCCAAGACACAAGAGTCCAGGTCCAGATGGCTTCCCAGGGGAATTCTATCAAACGTTTAAAGAAGAAATCATACCTATTCTACTAAAGCTGTTTGGAAAGATAGAAAGAGATGGAGTACTTCCAAATTCGTTCTATGAGGCCAGCATCACCTTAATTCCGAAACCAGACAAAGACCCCACCAAAAAGGAGAATTACAGACCAATATCCCTGATGAACATGGATGCAAAAATTCTCAACAAGATACTAGCCAATAGGATCCAACAACACATTAAGAAAATTATTCACCATGACCAAGTAGGATTTATCCCCCGGACACAAGGCTGGTTCAACACTTGTAAAACCATCAATGTGATCCATCATATCAGCAAGAGAAAAACCAAGAACCATATGATACTCTCATTAGATGCAGAGAAAGCATTTGACAAAATACAGCATCCATTCCTGATCAAAACCCTTCAGAGTGTTGGGATAGAGGGAACTTTCCTTGACATCTTAAAAGCCATTTACGAAAAGCCCACAACAAATATCATTCTCAATGGGGAAGCACTGGGAGCCTTTCCCCTAAGATCAGGAACAAGACAGGGATGTCCACTCTCACCACTGCTATTCAACATAGTACTGGAAGTCCTCGCCTCAGCAATCAGACAACAAAAAGACATTAAAGGCATTCAAATTGGCAAAGAAGAAGTGAAACTCTCCCTCTTCACTGATGACATGATACTCTACATAGAAAACCCAAAAACCTCCACCCCAAGATTGCTAGAACTCATACAGCAATTTGGTAGCGTGGCAGGATACAAAATCAATGCCCAGAAATCAATGGCATTTCTATACACTAACAATGAGACTGAAGAAAGAGAAATTAAGGAGTCAATCCCATTTACAATTGCACCCAAAAGCATAAGATACCTAGGAATAAACCTAACCAAAGAGGTAAAAGATCTATACCCTAAAAACTATAGAACACTTCTGAAAGAAATTGAGGAAGACACAAAGAGATGGAAAAATATTCCATGCTCATGGATTGGCAGAATTAATATTGTAAAAATGTCAATGTTATCCAGGGCAATTTACACGTTTAATGCAATCCCTATCAAAATACCATGGACTTTCTTCAGAGAGTTAGAACAAATTATTTTAAGATTTGTGTGGAATCAGAAAAGACCTCGAATAGCCAGGGGAATTTTAAAAAAGAAAACCATAGCTCGGGGCATCACAATGCCAGATTTCAGGTTGTACTACAAAGCTGTGGTCATCAAGACAGTGTGGTACTGGCACAAAAACAGACACATAGATCAATGGAACAGAATAGAGAACCCAGAAGTGGACCCTGAAATGTATGGTCATCTAATATTCAATAAAGAAGGAAAGACTATCCATTGGAAGAAAGACAGTCTCTTCAATAAATGGTGCTGGGAAAATTGGACATCCACATGCAGAAGAATGAAACTGGACCACTCTCTTTCACCATACACAAAGATAAACTCAAAATGGATGAGAGATCTAAATGTGAGACAAGAGTCCATCAACATCATAGAAGAGAACACAGGCAACACCCTTTTTGAACTTGGCCACAGTAACTTCTTGCAAGATACATCCACAAAGGCAAAAGAAACAAAAGCAAAAATGACCTATTGGGACTTCATCAAGATAAGAAGCTTTTGCACAGCAAAGGATACAGTCAACAAAACTAAAAGACAACCTACAGAATGGGAGAAGATATTTGCAAATAACCTATCAGATAAAGGGCTAGTTTCCAAGATCTATTAATAACTTATTAAACTCAACACCAAAGAAACAAACAATCCAATCATGAAATGGGCAAAAGACATGAAGAGAAATCTCACAGAGGAAGACATGGACATGGCCAACATGCACATGAGAAAATGCTCTGCATCACTTGCCATCAAGGAAATACAAATCCCTGAGATACCACCTCACAATGAGATACCACCTCACAACAGTGAGAATGGGGAAAATTAACAAGGCAGGAAACAACAAATGTTGGAGAGGATGCGGAGAAAAGGGAACCCTCTTACACTGTTGGTGGGAATGTAAACTGGTGCAGCCACTCTGGAAAACTGTGGAGGTTCCTCAAAGAGTTAAAAATAGACCTGCCCTACGACCCAGCAATTGCACTGTTGGGGATTTACCCCAAAGATACAGATGCAATGAAACGTCGGGACACCTGCACCCCGATGTTTCTAGCAGCAATGGCCACAATAGCCAAACTGTGGAAGGAGCCTCGGTGTCCATCGAAAGATGAATGGATAAAGAAGATGTGGTTTATGTATACAATGGAATATTACTCAGCAATTAGAAATGACAAATACCCACCATTTGCTTCAACGTGGATGGAACTGGAGGGTATCATGCTGAGTGAAATAAGTCAATCAGAGAAGGACAGTGTATGTTCTCATTCATTTGGGGAATATAAATAATAGTGAAAGGGAATAGAAAGGAAGGGAAAAGAAATGTTGGGAAATATCAGGAAGGGAGACAGACCATAAAGACTCCTAACTCTGGGAAATGAACTAGGGGTGGTGGAAGGGGAGGAGGGCCGGTGTTGGAGGGGAATGGGTGACGGGGACTGAGGTGGACACTTGATGGGATGAGCACTTGGTGTTTTTCTGTATGTTGGTAAATTGAACACCAATAAAAATTAATTTAAAAAAAAAGAAACTAATCAAATCGAATCGAAAATACTCGAAACTACTCGAAAATACACGAATAGAATTGAATCGAAAATACTCTAATTGAATCAAAAATACTCGAACCGAATCGAAAATAATCGAATCGATTGGAATCAAATTGAAAATACTCGAATCGAATCAAAAATAATTGTATAGATTTGAAAATACTCGAATCGAATGGAAAATAATCGAACGAATCGAAAAAACTCGAATCGACTTGAAAATACACGAACTGAATCGAATCTACTCGAAACTAAGCGAAAATACTTGAATCGAATAGAAAATACTAGAATCAAATCGAAAATACTCGAATCGATTCGAAACTAATCAAATCGAATCGAAAATAATCTAATCGAATCGAAAATAATTAAACCCAATAGAATCTAACTGAAAGTAATCAAATCGATTCGAAAATACTAGAATCGAATGAAAATAGTACAATCAAATCGAAAATAATCGAATTGAATCAAAAATAATCCAATCGAACCGAAACAAATCGAAAGGAATCGAAAATACTCGAACCGACTCAAAAATACACGAATCGAATCGAATCTACTTGAAAATAGTAGAATCGACACGAAAATACTCATATCGAATCGAAAATAATCAAATCGAAAATACTCGAATCGAATCGAAAATAATCGAATCGACTGCAATCGAATTGAAAATACTCAAATAAAAACGAAAATAATCGTATAGAATCGAAAATAATCGAATCGAAAGGAAAATAATCAAACGAATCGAAAATACTCGAATCGACTCGAAAATACATGAATTGAATCGAATCTACTCGAATCTAATCGAAAATACTCAAATCGAATCGAAAATATTGGCATCAAATAGAAAATACACGAATCGATTCGAAACTATTGAAATCGAATCGAAAATAATCTAATCGAATCGAAAATAGTTAAACGCAATAGAATCGAACCGAAAGTAATCGAATCAAATTGAAAATATGAGAATGGAATGAAAACAATCGAATCGAATCAAAAATAATCGAATTGAATCAAAAATAATCCAATCTAACCGAAACTAATTGAAAGGAATCGAAAATACTCGAAACGACTGGAAAATACACGAATTGAATCGAAAATACTCGAATTGAATCGAAAATAATCAAATCGAATGGAAAATAATCTAATCGAATCGAAAATAATTAAATACAATCGAATTGAACGGAAAATAATCGAATCGAGTCGAAAATAATCAATTTGAATAAAAAATACTCTTATCGAATGGAAAGTAAGCGAATCTAGTTACAATGCTCAAATCGAATCAAAAAAAGTTGAAACGAATCGAAAATACTCAAATAGAATCAAAAATACACGAATCGACTCGAAAATACTCGAATCATATCGAAAATACTCGAATCAGATCGAAAATAATCGAATTGAATGGAATTGAATCAAAAATAATAGAATCGGACCGAAAATAATAAACTCAAATCGAAAATAATCGAAACGAATTGAAAAAATCTAATCAAATAGAAAATAATTAAATCGAATCGAAAATAATCTAATCGAATCGAAAATAATTAAATACAACCGAATCAAATGAAAAATAATCGAATCGAACCAAAAATAATCTAATCTAATCGAAAATACTAGAATCGAATGAAAATAATCGAATCAAATTGAAAATACGTGAAAGGAATCGAAAATAATCGAATCAAATCGAATCGAACACAGAATAATCGAATCGAATCGAAAATAATCGAATCGAGTTGAAAATATTTGAATCGAATCAAAAATACTTGAATCGAATGGAAAATAATCAAATCGAATAAAAAATAATCGTATAGAATCGAAAACACTCGAATAGAATGGAAAATAATCGAATCGAATCGAAAATACTCGAATCGACTCTAAAATACACGATTCAGGGGGATCCCTGGGTGGTGCAGCGGTTTGGCTCCTGCCTTTGGCCCAGGGTGCGATCCTGGAGACCCGGGATCGAATCCCACGTCGGGCTCCCGGTGCATGGAGCCTGCTTCTCCCTCTGCCTGTGTCTCTGCCTCTCTTTCTCTGTGTGTGTGACAATCATGAATAAATAAAAATTTAAAAAAAATAAAAATAAAAATAAAAAAATAAAATACACGATTCGAATCGAATCAACTCGAATCTAATCGAAAATACTTGAATCGACTCGAAAATATTATAATCAAATCGAAAATACTAGAATCGATTTGAAACTAATCTTACTCGAATCGAAAATACTCGAATCGAAATGAAAATACTAGAATCAAATGAAAATACTAGAAAATACTAGAATCAAATGAAAATAATCGAATTGAATAGAAAATAATCGAATTGAATGAAATATAATTGAATCGAACTGAAAATACTCGAATAAATCGAAAATAATCGAATCGAACCAAAAATATTCGAAAGGACACGATAATACTCGAATCACAGCGAAATAACTCGAATCATATCGAAATTAATCGAATCAAATAGAATCGAAACAAGAATAATCAAATTGAATGGAAAATGCTCGAGTCAAATCAAAAATAGTCGAATCGAATAGTTAATACTCGAATTGAATTGAAAATATTCTAATCGACCCGAAAATACACAAATCGATTGAAAATAATCGAATCGAATCGACAAAAAATTGAATCGGAATGAAAATAATCGAATCGAACCGAAAATAATCGAATCAAATAGAACATGATCGAAGCGAGTCGAAAATAATTGAATCATATCAAAAATACTCGAATCGAATGGAAAATAATCAAATCGAATCGGAAATGCTTGAATCGAATTAAAAATACTCTAAACGAATCGAAAATACTTGAATCGAATCGAAAATACTTGAATCGACTCAAAAATAGTCGAATCGAATCGTTAATACTCGAATTGATTGAAAATATTCTAATCGACCCGAAAATACTCAAATTGATTGAAAATAATCGAATCGAATCGACAAAAAATTGAATCGGAATGAAAATAATCGAATCGAAAATAATCGAATTGAATCAAAAATAATCTAATCGAACCGAAAATAATCGAATCGAATAGAACATGATCGAATCGAGTCGAAAATAATTGAATCGTATCGAAAATACTCGAATCGAATGGAAAATAATCAAATCGAATCGGAAATGCTTGAATCGAATCAAAAATATTCAAAACGAATCGAAAATACTTGAATCGAATTGAAAATAATCAAATCGAGGGGAATCGAATCAAAAATAATTGAATGGAGTCAAAAATAATTGACTCGAGTCAAAAATATTCTAATCGAATCGAAAATACTCGAATCAAATGGAAAATAACTGAAGGGAATCGAAAAAATAGAATCGAATTGAAAATAATCGAATCGACAAGAAAATACTCGTATCGCATCAAACATAATCGAATCGAATTGAAAAACTCGAATCGAATCGAAACTAATCAAATCGAATCAAAAATAGTCGAAACGACTCGAAAATACACGAATCGAATCGAATCGAATCGAATTGAATCGAAAATACTCGAATCGAAACTGCTAAAATCGAATCGAAAATCCTCGAAACGACTCGAAAATACACGAATTGAATCGAATCCAAAATACTCTAATCGAATCGAAAATACTCGAATCGAATCGAAAATAATCGAATCGACTGGAATCGAATTGAAAATACTCGAATCGAATCAAAAATAATGGTATAGAATCGAAAATACTCAAATCGAATGGAAAATAATCGAACGAATCGAAAATACTTGAATCGACTCGAAAATACACAAAATGAATCGAATCTAATCGAAACTAATCGAAAATACTCGAATTGAATCGAAAATACAAGAATCAAATTGAAAATACTCGAATCGATTCGAAACTAATCAAATCGAATTGAAAATAATCTAATCGAATCAAAAATAATTAAACCCAATAGAATCGAACTGAAAGTAATCGACTCGTATCGAAAATACTTGAATCGAATGAAAATAATCGAATCGAACATAAAATATCGAATTGAATCAAAAATAATCCAATCGAACCGAAACTACTCAAAAATACTCGAAACGACTCAAAAATACACGAATCGAAACGAATCGAATCTAATCGAAAATACTGGAATTGACACGAAAATACTCGTATCTAATCGAAAATAATCGAATCGAATCGAAAATACTCGAATCGAATCAAAAATAATCAAATCGAATCGAAAATAATCGAATCAAATCGAAAATAATAAAATCAAATCAAATCGAATCGAAAATAATCGAATCAAATCGAAAATAATCGAATCGAGTCAAAAATACTTGAATCGAAACGAAAATATTTGAATCGAATGGAAAATAATCGAATTGAATCGAAAATGCTCGAATCAAATCAAAAATACTTGAATCGAATCAAAAATACTCGAAAGGAATGTCAATACCCTAATCGACTCCAAAATACTCAAATTGAATCGACAAAAATCGAATCGAAATGAAAATTATAGAATCTAATCGAAAATAATCGATTTGAATCGAAAGCAATAGAATCAAATCGAAAATAATAGAATCAAATAGAAAAAAACGAATAGAATCGAAAATGCTCGAATCGAATAAAAAATAGTCGAAATGAATCGAAAATACTCAAATCGAATCAAAATACTAGAATCGACTCAAAAATATTCGAATCATATCAAAAATACTCGAATCGAATCAAAAATAATCGTATCAAATGATATCGAATCGAAAATAATCGAACTGAATCGAAAATAATTGAATGGAATCAAAAATAATCTAATCGAATCGAAAATCATAGAATCAAATAGAAAATGCTCGAATCGAATCGAAAATAAACTAATCAAATTGAAAATAATTAAATCCAATCGAATCAAACCGAAAATAATCGAATCGAATAGAAAATACTCGAATCGAATTGAAAATACTAGAATCGAATGACAATAATCAATACGAATCAAAAATACTCTTATCGATTCGGAAACAATCGATCGAACGGAAATAATCTAATCAAATCGAATATGATCGAATCGAGGCGAAAATAATCGAATCAAATAAAAAACAATCGAATCGATTCGAAAATAACAGAATCGAATCAAAAAACTCGAAACAAATTGAAAAAAATCGAATCGAATCGAATCGAAAATAATCGAAATGAATCAAAAATACTCGAATCTAATGGAAAATAATCAAATAGAGTCGAAAATACTCGAATCAAATCGAAAATAGTCGAATCGAATCGTTAATACTCGAATCAAATTGAAAATATTCTAATCGACTCGAAAATACTCGAATCGAATTGAAAATAATCGAATCGAATAGACAAAAATTGAATCGAAACGAAAATAATCGAATCAAATCGAAAATACATGAATTGAATCAGAAATAATGGAATCGAACAGAAAATAATCGAATTGAATAGAACATGATCGAATCGAGTCGAAAATAATCGAATTGTATCGAAAATACTCGAATCGAATGGAGAATAATCAAATCGAATCGGAAATGCTTCAATCGAATCAAAAATACTCGAATCGACTCAAAAATACTCGAATCGTAAATAAAACAATCAACTGGAAAATAATTGAATCAAATCGAAAATGCTCGAATCAAATAAAAAATAGTCTCATCGAATCCAAATACTCGAATCGAATCGAAAATAGTCGAATCGAATCGAAAGCAATCGAATCGAATGGATTCGAATCGAAAATAATCGAATCAAATCGAAATAATCAAATTGAATAAAAAATAATAGAATCGAACCAAAAAATATTGAATTGAATCGAAAATAATTGAATCGAGGTGAAAATAATCGAATAGAATCGAAATACTCTAATCAAATCAAAAATAATCGAATCTAATGGAATTGAATCAAAAATAATCGAATCGAACAGAAAATA
Organism: Vulpes vulpes; assembly: GCF_048418805.1. Lineage (NCBI taxonomy): Eukaryota > Metazoa > Chordata > Mammalia > Carnivora > Canidae > Vulpes > Vulpes vulpes. Next base: position 74,780,353 of record NC_132782.1, read on the forward strand.
ATTTAATCGAATCGAAAATAATAGAATCAAATAGAAAAAAATGAATAGAATAGAAAATGCTCGACTCAAATCGAAAATACTCTAATTGAATCGAAAATACTCGAATCAAATCGAAAATAACCGAATCGACTGGAATCGAATTGAAAATACTCGAATCGAATCGAAAATAAGCGTACAGAATCGAAAATACTCGAATCGAATGGAAAATAATTGAACGAATCAAAAATACTCGAATCGACTCGAAAATACACGAGTCGCATCGAATCTACTAGAATCTAATCAAAAATACTCGAATCAAATCAAAAATACTCGAATCAAATCGAAAATACTAGAATCAAATCGAAAATACTCGAATCGATTCGAAACTAATCGAATCGAATCAAAAATAATCTAATTGAAACAAAAATACAAGAATCGAATGAAAATAATCGAATCGAATAGAAAATACTCGAATTGAATTGAAAATAATCGAATCAAATCGAATCGAACGCAGAATAATCTAATCGAATCGAAAATAATCAAATCGAGTCGAACATATTTGAATCAAATCGAAAATACTTGAATCAAATGGAAAAATAATGAAATCGAATCGAAAATAATCCTATAGAATTGAAAACACTTGAATCGAATGGAAAATAATCGAATCGAATCAAAAATACTAGAATCGACTCGAAAATACATGAATCGAATCGAATCAACTCGAATCGAATCAAAAATACTTGAATCGACTCGAAAATATTAAAATCAAATCGAAAATACTAGAATCGGTTCGAAACTAATCTACTCGAATCGAAAATACTCGAATTGAAACGAAAATACTAGAATCGAATGAAAATAATCGAATCGAATAGAAAATAATTGAATTGAATCAAAAATAATCGAATCGAACTGAAAATACTCGAATAAATTGAAAATAATCGAATCGAATAAAAAATACTCGAAAGGACACGATAATACTCGAATCACATAGAAATAACTCGAATCGAATTGAAATTAATTGAATCGAATAGAATCAAAACAAGAATAATCGAATTGAATGGAAAATGCTCAAATCAAATACAAAATAGTCAAATCGAATCGTTAATAATCGAATCGATTTGAAAATATTCTAATCGACTCAACAATACTCAAATCGAATTGAAAATAATCGAATCGAATTGACAAAAATCGAATCGGAATGAAAATAATTGAATCGAACCGAAAATAATCGAATCGAATAGAACATGATCAAATAGAGTCGAAAATAATCGAATCGTATCGAAAATACTCGAATCAAATGGAAAATAATCAAATCGAATCGGAAATGCTTGAATCAAATAAAAAATACTCGAAACAAATAGAAAATACTCGAATCGAATCGAAAATAATTGAATCGAGGGGAATCAAATCAAAAATAATCAAATGGAATCAAAAATAATCGACTCGAGTCAAAAATATTCTAATCGAATTGAAAATACTCAAATCAAATGGAAAATAATTGAATTGAATCGTAAATATAGAATCGAATCGAAAATAATCGAATCGACAAGAAAATACTCGTATTGAATCGAACATAATCGAATCGAGTCGAAAAAACTCGAATCGAATCGAAACTAATCAAATCGAATCGAAAATACTCGAAATGACTCGAAAATACAAGAATCGAATCGAACCAAATTGAATCGAAAATACTCTAATCGAATCGAAACTAATTGAATCGAATATACTCAAAACGACTCGAAAATACACGAATCGAATCAAATCGAAAATACTCTAATTGAATCAAAAATACTTGAATCAAATCGAAAATAATCGAATCGACTGTAATCGAATTGAAAATACACAAATCGAATCGAAAATAATGGTATAGAATCAAAAAAAAACTCAAATCGAATGGAAAATAATCGAATGAATCGAGAATACTCTAATCGACTCGAAAATACACGAAATGAATCGAATCTACTCGAAACTAATAAAAAATACTCGAATCGAATCGAAAACACAAAAATCAAATCGAAAATACTCCAATCGATTCGAAACTAATCAAATCAAATCGAAAATAATCTAATCGAATCGAAAATAATTAAACCCAATAGAATAGAACCGAAAGTAATCGATCGAATCGAAAATACTAGAATTGAATGAAAATAATTGAATCGAACATAAAATAATCAAATTGAATCAAAAATAATCCAATCGAACCGAAACTAATTGAAAGGAACCGAAAATGCTCGAAACAACTCGAAAATACACGAATCGAATCGAATCGAATCGAAAATACTCGAATCGACACAAAAATACTCATATCGAGTCAAAAATAATCGAATCGAATCAAAAATACTCGAATTGAATCGAAAATAAGCGAATCGAATGGAATCGAATCGAAATGAAAATAATCGAATCTAATAAAAAATAATCGAATCGAGTCGAAAATACTGGAATCGAATCGAAAATACTTGAATCGAATCGAAAATACCGTAATCGACTCCAATATACTCGAATCCACAAAAATCTAATCGAAAAGAAAATAATAGAATCGAATAGAAAATAATCGAATCAAATCGAAAATAATAGAATCGAATAGAAAATAATAGAATCAAATAGAAAAAAAGAATAGAATCAAAAATGCTCGAATTGAATCAAAAATAGTCAAAACGAATCGAAAATACTCAAACGAATCGAAAATACTAGAATCGAATGAAAATAATCATATTGAATCGAAAATACTCGAATCGAATCAAATATAATCAAATCGAATTGAATCGAACGCAGAATAATCGAATCGAATCGAAAATAATCGAATCGAAGGAATCGAATCGAAAATAATCGAAATGAATCGAAAATGCTCAAATTGAATCAAAAATAATCTAATCGAATCGAAAATCATAGAATCAAATAGAACAAAACGAATCGAATCGAAAATGCTCGAATCGAATGGAAAATGCTCGAATTAAATAAAAAATAGTCGAATCGAATCGTTAATACTCTAATAGAATTGAAAATAATCAAATCATATCGGAAATGCTTGAATCGAATCAAAAATACTCGAAACGAATCAAAAATACTCGAATCGAATAGAAAATTCTCGAATCAACTCAAAAATACTCGAATCGAATCGAAAATACTCGAATCTACTCAAAAATACTCGACAAATTGAAAATAAAACAATCTAATGGAAAATAATCGAATCGAGTTGAAATGTACACATTGAATCAAAAAAAGTCGAAACGAATCGAAAATACTCAAATACAATAAAAAATACTCGAATCGATTCGAAAATACTCGAATCGGATCGAAAATAATCAAATCGAATGGAATTGAATCAAAAATAATCGAATCGAACCGAAAATAATCGCCTCGAATCGAAAATAATCGAGTCGAATCGAAAACAATAGAATCAAATAGAATAAAACGAATAGAATCGAAAATGCTCGACTTGAATCGAAAATACTCTAATCGAAACAAAAATACTCGAATCGAATCAAAAATACTAGAATCAAATCGAAAATACTCGAATGGATTCAAAACAAATCAAATCGAATCGAAAATAATCTATTCGAATCGAAAATAATTAAATCCAATAGAATCAAACGGAAAATAATCGAATACAAACAAAAATAATCGAATCTAACTGAAAATAATCCAATCGAATTAAAAATAATCGAATCGAGTCGAAAATAATCGAATTGAATCAAAAATACTCGAATCGAACCGAAAATAATAGAATCGAATCGAAAATACTCAAATCGAATCAAAAATAAGCGAATCGAATGGAATCGATTCGCAAATAATCGATTCTAAACGAAAATAATCGAATGCAATGAAAAATAATCGAATCTAACCAAAAATAATCCAATCGACTCAAAAATAATTGAATCGAGTCGAAAATAATCGAATCGAATCGAAAATACTTGAAAGGACATGATAATACTCAAATAAAATTGAAATAACTCGAATCGAATCGAAATCAATCGAATCGAATAGAATCGAAACAGGAATAATCGAATTGAATGGAAAATGCTCGAATCAAATCAAAAATAGTTGAATCGAATCGTTAATACTCGAATCGAATTGAAAATAATCCAATCAACTCGAAAATACTGGAATCGAACGGAAAATAATTGAATCGAATCGACAAAAATCGAATCGAAACGAAAATAATCGAATCGAACAGAAAATACTTGAATCGAATCGAAAATAATAGAATCGACTGGAATCGAATCGAAAATACTCGAATCGAAAATAATCGTACAGAATCGAAAATACAAGAATCGAGTGGAAAATAATTGAATCGAATCGAAAATACTCCTATCGACTCGAAAATACATGAATCGAATTGAATCTACTCGAATCTAATCGAAAATACTCGAATAGACTCGAAAATACTAGAATCAAATCGAAAATACTCAAATGGATTCAAAACTAATCAAATTGAATTAAAAATAATCTATTTGAATCGATAATACTTAAATCCAATAGAATCGAACCGAAAGTAATTGAATCAAATCTAAAATACTTGAATCGAATCGAAAATACTAGAATCGAATGAAAATAATCGAATAAATCGAAAATAATCGAATTGAATCAAAAATACTCGAATCGAACCGAAAATTTTCTTTTTCTTTTTTTTGAACCGAAAATTTTCGAGTTGAATTGAAAATACTCAAATCGAATTGAAAATAAGCGAATCAAATGGAATCGAATCGCAAATAATCGAATCGAAATGAAAATAATCGAATTGAATCAAAAATAATCGAATCTAACCGAAAATAATCGAATTGAATCGAAAATAATCGAATTGAGTCGAAAATAATCGAAAGGACACGATACTACTCGAATCAAATTGAAATAAATCGAATCGAATCGAAATTAATCGAATCGAATAGAATCGAAACAGGAATAATCGAATTGAATGGAAAATGCTCGAATCAAATCAAAAATAGTCGAATCGAATCGTTAATACTCGAAAGAAGAGAAAATATTCTAATTGACTCGAAAACACTCGAATCAAATTGAAAATAATCGAATCGAATCGAAAAAAATCGAATCGAAATGAAAATAATCGAATCGAATAGAAAATAATCGAATTAAATAAAAAATAATGGAATCGAACCGAAAATAATCGAATCGAATAGAACATGATCGAATAGGGTCGAAAATAATCGAATCATATCGAAAATACTCGAATCGAATCAAAAATACTCGAATCGAATAAAAAATACTGAAATCGAATAGAAAATACTCGAATCGACTCAAACATACTCGAATCAAATCGAAAATACTCGAAACGAATCGAAAATACTCGAATCAAATCGAAAATAAAACAATCGAATGCAAAATAATCGAATCGAGTCGAAAATAATGTATTTGAATCAAAAATACTCTAATCGAATGGAAATTAATCGAATCGAGTTGAAAATGTACGAATTGAATCAAAAAAAGTCGAAATGAATCGAAAATACTCAAATACAATAAAAAATACTCGAATCGACTCGAAAATACTCGAATCGGATCGAAAATAATCAAATCGAAAGGAATTGAATCAAAAATAATCGAATCGAACCGAAAATAATCGACTTGAACCGAAAATAATCGAATCGAATCGAAAACAATAGAATCAAATAGAATAAAACGAATAGAATCGAAAATGCTCGACTCGAATCGAAAATACTCTAATCAAATCAAAAATACTCGAATCGAACCAAAAATAATCGAATCAACTGGAATCAAAACGAGAATACTCGAATCGAATCGAAAATACTAGAATCAAATCGAAACTGCTAGAATCGATTCGGAACTAATCAAATCGAATCGAAAATAACCTATTCGAATCGAAAATAATTATTTTTTTTTTTTTTTTTTTTCGAAAATAATTAAATACAATAGAATCAAACCGAAAGTAATCGAATCAAATTGAAAATACTCGAATTGAATCGAAAATTCTAGAATCGAATGAAAATAATCGAATCGAATCGAAAATAATTGAATTGAATCAAAAATACTCAAATCGAATCAAAAATAATCGAATCTAATCGAAAATACTTGAAAGAACACGATAATACACGAATAAAATCGAAATAACTCGAATCGAATCCATATTAATTGAATCGAATAGAATCGAAACAGGAATAATCGAATTGAATGGAAAATGCTCGAATCAAATCAAAAATAGTCAAATCGAATCGTTAATACTCGAATCAAATTGAAAATATTCCAGTCGACTCGAAAATACTCAAATCGAATTGAAAATAATCTAATCGAATCGACAAAAATCAAATCAAAACGAAAATAATCGAATCGAACCAAAAATAATCGAGTCAAATGGAAAATAATCGAATCAAAACAAAAATAATAGAATCAAATAGAAAAAAAACAAACAGAAAATCCTCTAATCTAATTGAAAATACTCGAATTGAATCGAAAATAATCGAACAGAATCAAAAATACAAGAATCGAGTGTAAAATAATCGAATCGAATCGAAAATACTCCTATCGACTCGAAAATACACGAATCGAATCGAATCTACTCGAATCTAATCGAAAATACTCGAATCGACTCGAAAATACTAGAACCAAATCAAAAATACTAGAATCGATTTGAAACTAATCTACTTGAACCGAAAATAATCTATTCGAATCGATAATAATTAAATCCAATAGAATCGAACCGAAAGTAATCGAGTCAAATCGAAAATACTCGAATAGAATCGAAAATACTAGAATCTAATAAAAAACTAGATTCCAATCGAAAATACTCAAATCCAATCAAAAGTACTCTAATCGAAACGGAAATACTCGAATGGAATGGAAAATCCTCAAATCGAATCGAAAATACTCGAATGCATTTCAAAATACTCGAATCGAATAGAAAATTCTCAAATCGAATCGGAAATACTCGAACATATCGAAAATACTCGAATCGAATAGAAAACACTCGAAACGAATCAAAAATAATCGAATCGAATCGAAAATACTCAAATCGAATCGAATCAAATTGAAAATACTTGAATTGAGTCGAAAATACTCGAATAGAATCCAAAATACTCAATTCGAATCGAAATGCTCAAATGGAATAAAAAAATCTCGATTTGAATCGAAAATACTTGAATCGAATTGAATAGAAAATACTCGAATCAAATCAAAAATACTCGAATCGAGAATAATCGAATCGAATCGACAACACTCGAATCAAATCGAAAATACTAGAATCGAATCAAATCGATCGAAAAACTCGAAAATACTCGAATCGAATCGAAAATAGTCAAATGAAGCAAAAATTTTCGAATCCAATCGAAAATACTCGAATTGAATCAAAAATAATCGAATCCTTTGAAAATACTCGAATCGATTCCAAAATACTCGAATCGAATCGAAAATACTTGAATGGAATCAAAAATACTCAATTCGAATAAAAAAACTCCATTCAAATCGAAAATACTCAAATCCAATTGAAAATACTCGAATCGAAATGAAAATACTCGAATGGAATCGAAAATACTCGAATCTAATCGGAAATACTCGAATGAATCAAAAATACTCGAATAGAATAGAAAATACTCTAATCGAATCGAACCGAATTGAAAATAATCGAATCGAATTGAAAATAGTCGAAGGGATCCCTGGGTGGCGCAGCGGTTTGGCGCCTGCCTTTGGCCCAGGGCGCGATCCTGGAGACCCGGGATCGAATCCCACATCAGGCTCCCGGTGCATGGAGCCTGCTTCTCCCTCTGCCTGTGTCTCTGCCTCTCTCTCTCTCTCTGTGACTATCATAAAAAAATAAAAAATAAAAAATAAAAAAAATATGAAAATAGTCGAATCGAATCCAAAAAACTTGAATCTAATCGAATATACTCGAATCGAATGGAAAATGATCAAATCGAATTGGAAATGCTTGAATCGAAACAAAAATATTCGAATGAATCGAAAATATTCAAATCGAATCGAAAATACTTGAATCGAATCAAAATACTCAAATCAAATCGAAAATACTCAAATCGAATCGAAAATAATACAATCATATGGAAAATATTCGAATCAAATCGAAAATGCTCGAATCAAATCAAAATACTCAAATCGAATCCAAATACTCGAATCGAATGGAAAATAATCCAATAGAATAAAAAATAATCGAATGGAATGGATTCAAATAGAAAATAATCGAATCGAACCAAAATAATCGAATAGAATCGAAATACTAGAATCGATTCGATAATACAAGAATCTAATGAAAATAATCGAATTGAATCAAAAATGATCGAATTGAACCGAAAATAATCGAATCGAATCGAAAATATTCGAATCGAATTGAAAATATTCGAATCAAATCGAAAATACTCGAATCGAATAGAAAATAATCAAATCAAGTGGAATTGAATAAAAAATAAATGAATTGAATCAAAAATAATTGACTCGAGTCAAAAATAATCTAATCGAATTGAAAATACTCGATTCAAATGGAAAATACCCGAATCGAATGGAAAATACTTGAATCGATTGGAAAATAATCGAATCGAATCGAAAAAAATTGTATACAATCGAAAATATTCGAATCGAATGGAAAATAATCGAATCAAATTGAAAATACTCGAATCGACTCGAAAATACACAAATCGAATTGAATCAACTCGAATCTAATCGAAAATACTTGAATCGACTCAAAAATACTAGAATCAAATCGAAAATACTAGAATCGATTCAAAACTAATGTAATTGAATTGAAAATACTCGAATCGAAACGAAAATACTAGAATCGAATGAAAATAATCGAATCGAATCGAAAATAATCGAATTAAGTAAAAAATAATCGAATCGAACCAAAAATAATCGAATCGATCGAAAATAATCTAATCGAATCGAAAATAATAGAATCAAATAGAAAAAAACGAATAGAATCGAAAATGCTCGACTTGAATCGAAAATACTCGAATTGAATAGAAATAATCGAATTGACTGGAATCGAATCGAAAATACTCGAATTTAATCGAAAATAATCATACAAAATTGAAAATACAAGAATCGAGGGGCAAATAATCGAATCGAATCGAAAATACTCGTATCGACTCGAAAATACACGAATCGAATTGAATCTACTGGAATCTAATCGTAAATACTCGAATCGACTCGAAAATACTAGAATCAAATCGAAAATACTCGAATGGATACAAAACTAATCAAATCAAATCGAAAATAATCTATTCGAATCGAAAATAATTAAACCCAATAGAATTGAACCGAAAGTAATCGAATCGAATCGAAAATACTAGAATCGAATGAAAATAATCGAATCGAATCGAAAATAATCGAATTGAATCAAAAATAATCCAATCGAACCGAAACTAATCGAAAGCAATCGAAAATACTCGAAAACACTCAAAAATACACAAATCGAATCGAATCGAAAATACTTGAATCGACACGAAAATACTCATATCGAATCGAAAATAATCGAATCGAATTGAAAATACTCGAATCGAATCGAAAATAATCAAATCGAATCAAAAATAATCTAATCGAATCGAAAATAATTAAATACAATCGAATCGAATGGAAAATAATCGAATCGAATCGAAATATTAGAATCGAATAAAAAATACTAGAATCTAATGAAAATAATCGAATGGAATCGAAAATAAGTGAATGGAATCAAAAATACTCAAATCGAATCAAAAATAGTAGAATCAAATCGAAAATACTCGAATAGAATTGAAAATAATCGAAATGAATCAAAAATACACGAAAGGAATGGAAAATAATCAAATTGAGTCAAATATACTCGAATCAAATCGAAAATACTCGAATCGAATGGAAAATAATCGAATCAAATTGAAAATGCTCGAATTGTATCAAATAGAGTCGAATCGAATCAAAATACTCAAATCGTATCAAAAATGCTCGAATCTAACCGAACATAATCGAATTGAATAGAAAATAATCCAATTGAATCGAAAATAATAGAATCGAATCAAAAATAATAGAATCAAATCAAAAATAATAGAATCGAATCAAAAATAATAGAATCAAATAGAAAAAAACGCATAGAATCGAAAATGCTCGAATCGAATCCAAAATAATCTAAACGAATCAAAAAGAATCGAATCGAGTCGAAAATAATCAAATCGAATCAAAACACTCGAATCGAATGGAAATTCATCGATTCGGATCAAAAATGCTCGAATCGAATCAAAAATAGTCTAAACGAATCGAAAATACTCAAATCGAATCGAAAATACGAGAATCGACTCAAAAATATTCGAATCATATCGAAAATACTCAAATCGAATCGAAAATAATCGAATCGAATGGAATCGAATCGAAATGAATCGAAAATGCTCGAATTGAATCAAAAATAATCTAATCGAATCGAAAATCAGAATCAAATAGAAAAAACAAATCGAATCGAAAATGCACGAATTGAATAAAAAATAATCTAATCAAATCGAAAATAATTGAATGGAATCAAAAATACTCAAATCGAATTGAAAATAGTAGAATCAAATAGAAAATACTCGAATAGAATCGAAAATAAATCAAATAGAAAATAAACTAATCGAATTGAAAATAATTAAATCCAATCGAATCGAACCGAAAATAATCGAATCGAATCGACAATACTCGAATCAAATTGAAAATACTAGACTCGAATGAAAATAATCGATACAAATCGAGAATGCTCTTATCGATTCGAAAATAATCGATCGAACAGAAATAATCTAATCAAATCGAAAATGATCAAATCGAGTTGAAAATAATCGAATCGAATAAAAAACAATCGAACCGATTCGAAAATAACCGAGTCGAATCGAAAAAACTTGAAACAAATCGAAAAAATAGAATCAAATCAAATCAAAAATAATCGAAATGAATCAAAAATACTCGAATCGAATGGAAAATAATCAAATAGAGTCGAAAACACTCGAATCTAACCAAAAATAATCGAATCGAATCGAAAATAAGTGAATCGAATGGAATCAAATCGCAAATAATCAAATCGAAACAAAAATAATCAATTCGAATAAAAATAATTGAATCTAACAAAAAATAATCAAATCGAGTCGAAAATAATCGAATCGAATTGAAAATACGTGAAAGGACACGATAATACTGGAATCAAATCGAAATAACTAGAATCGAATCGAAATTAATCGAATTGAATAGAATAGAAACAGGAATAATCGAATTGAATGGAAAATGCTCGAATCAAATAAAAAATAGTCGAATCGAATCGTTAATACTTGAACCGAATTGAAAATATTCTAATCGACTCGAAAATACTCGAATCGAATTGAAAATAATTTAATCGAATCGACAAAAATCGAATCGAAACGAAAATAATCGAATCGAATCAAAAATAATCAAATTGAATCAAAAATAATGGAATCGAACCAAAAATAATCGAATCGAATAGAACTTGATCGAATAGAGTTCAAAAAAAATCGAATCGTATCAAAAATACTCGAATCGAATGGAAAATAATCAAATCGAATCGGAAATGCTTGAATCGAATCAAAAATACTCGAAATGAATTGAAAATACTCGAATCGAATCGAAAATACTCGAATCGACTCAAAAATACTCGAATCGAATCAACAATACTCGAATCAGATCGAAAATAATCGAATCGAATGGAATAGAATCAAAAGTAATCGAATCAAACCAAAAATAATCGACTCAAATCGAAAATAATCGAGCCGAATCGAAAATAATAGAATCAAATAGAAAAAAAAGAATAGAATCGAAAATGCTCGACTCGAATCGAAAATACTCTAATCGAATCGAAAAGTACTCGAATAGAATCGCAAATACTAGAATCGAATGAGAATAATTGTATCGAATAGAAAATAATCGAACTGAATCAAAAATAATCAAATCGAACTGAAAATAATCGAATTGAATCGAAAATAATAGAATCGAATCGAAAATAATAGAATCAAATAGAAAAAAATGAATAGAATTGAAATGCTCAACTCGAATCAAAAATACTCTAATCGAATCGAAAATACTCGAATCAAATCAAAAATAATCGAATCGACTGGAATCGAATCGAAAATACTCGAATCGAATCGAAAATAATCGTATAGAATCGAAAATACTCGAAAGGAATGGAAAATAATCGAATCGAAAATACTTGAATCGACTCGAAAATACACGAATCAAATCGAATCAACTCGAATCTCATCGAAAATACCTGAATCGACTCGAAAATACTAGAATCAAATCAAAAATACTAGAATCAATTCAAAACTAATCAAATCGAATCGAAAATACTCGAATAGAATCCAAAATACTAGAATCGAATGAAAATAATTGAATCGAATAGAAAATACTCTAATCGATTCGAAAATAATCGAATCGAATCGAAAATAATCGAATCAAATCGAAAATAATCTAATCGAATAGAAAATATCGAATCAAATCAAAACTAAGCGAATCGAGTGGAATCGAATAAAAAATAATCGAATTTAATCAAAAATAATCGACTCAAGTCAAAAATAATCTAATCGAATCGAAAATACTCGAATCAAATGGAAAATAACCAAATCGAAACGAAAAAAATCGAATCGAATCAAAAATAATCGAATCGAATTGAAACTAATCGAATTGAATCGAAAATACTCGGGATCCCTGGGTGGCGCAGCGGTTTGGCGCCTGCCTTTGGCCCAGGGCGCGATCCTGGAGACCCGCGATCGAGTCCCACGTCGGGCTCCCGGTGCATGGAGCCTGCTTCTCCCTCTGCCTGTGTCTCTGCCTCTCTCTCTCTGTGTGTGACTATCATAAATAGATAAAAAAAATTAAAAAAAAAAAAAGAAAATACTCAAAACGACTCGAAAATACACGAATAGAATCGAAAATACTAGAATCGGCTCGAAAATACTCGAATCATATCGAAAATACTTGAATCGAATCGAAAATAATCAAATCGAATGGAATCAAATTGAAAATAATCGAATTGAATCGAAAATAGTATAATCGAATCTAAAATAATCTAATCGAATCGATAATAATTAAATACAATTGAATCGAATGGAAAATAATCGAATCGAATCGAAAATACTCGATTTGAATCGAAAATACTCGAATCGATTCAAATCGATAATCGATTACCCTCGGGTTACTCTCACCGTAACCTGTACCCGTACCCTAACCCTAACCCTCACCCGTACCCTAACCCTAACCCATACCCGTGCCCTAACCCTAACCTGTAACCTATCCCGTACCCCTTACCTAATCCTAATCCATACCCTCCTCCATCCCCTAACCCTAACTCTAACCCATATCCTAACCCTAAGCCCTAACACTAAGCCTAACCCTAACCCGTACCCTAACCCGTACCCTAACCCGTTCCCTAACCCTAACCCCTAACCCTAACCCAAACCAGTACCCTAACCCGTACCCAAAACCGTACCCTAACCCGGACACTAACCCGGACACTAACCCGGACCCTAACACTAACCTGTACCCTCACCCTTTCCCTCACCCGTCCCCTAAACTGTACCCTAACCCATACCCTAAACCGCACCCTAACCTTAACCCATACCCTAAGCATAACCCGTAACCTAATCCATACCCTAACCCTAAACAGTACCCTAAACCGTACCCTAACCCATACCCTAACCCGTACCCTAACCCGAACCCTAAACCGTACCCTAACCCTAACCCGTACTCTAACCCTGACCCTAACCCGTACCCTAACCCTAATCCGTACCCTAACCCATACCCTAACCCGTACCCTAACCCAGACTCTAACCCGTACCCTAAACCTAACCAGTACCCTAACCCATACCCTAACCGTACCCTAACACTAACCCATACTCTAACCCTACCCCGTATCTAACCCTAACCCGTACCCTAACCCGTACCCAAAACCGTAACCTAACATTTAACCGTACCCTAACCTCACCCGTACCCTAAATCTAACCCTAACCCTAAACCATACCCTAACCCAAACCCGAACCCTAACCCTAAACCGTTCCCTAACCCGAACCCTAACCCTTACCCTAAGACGTACCCTAACCCTAACCCTAACCTGTTCCTTAACCCGTTCCCATAACGTACCCTAACCCATAACCTAAACTGTACCCTAACCCAAACCCGTACCCGTACACTAACCCTAACCAGTACCCTAACCCTAACCCATACACATTCCCTAACACTAACCCGTACCCTAACCCTAAACCGTTCCCTAATCCTAACCCATGCCCTAACCGTAACCTGTACCCTAACCCATAGCCATACCCAAACCCTAACCCATAGACATACCCGAACCCATACCATTACCCTAACCGTAACCCGTACTCTAAATCTAACCCGTACCCATACCCTAACCGTAACCAGTAATCTAACCCTAACCCGTACCCTAGCCCTAACTCTAACCCCTAACCCCTAACACGTACCCATACCCTAATCATAACCCATACACTAACCCTAAACCATACCCTAACCATAACCCGTACCCGTAACCTTACCCTAACCCATACCCTAACCCTAACCCTAACCAAAACCCTAACCTGTACCCGTACCCTAACCCTAATCTGGACCCTAACCCTAACCCATATCCTTAACCTAACCCGTACTCTACCCTGTACCCTAACCCTAACCCGTACCCTAAACCTAACCCGTAACTGTACCCTAACCCTTACCCGTACCCTAACCTGTTCCCTAAACTGTACCCGAAACCTAAACCTTAACCTAACCCATTCCCTAACCTGTACCCTAACCCTAACCCGTACCCTAACCCGTAACATAACCCGTACCCTAACCCATGCCCTAACCTGTACCCTAACCCATACCCTTACCCATCCCCTAACCAGTACCCTAATACATACCCTAACCCATGCCCTAAACCATACCCTAACCCATACCCTACACCTAACCATAACCTTAACCTGTACCTGTATCCTAACGCTAACCCTATCCATAACCCGTACCCTAACACTAACCGGTACCTGTACCCTAACCCTAACTCGTACCCTAACCCTAACCCATACTTTAACCCTAACCTGTACGCTACCCCATACCGTAACCCTAACCCGTACCTGAACCCTAAACCTTACGCTAACCCGTCCCCTAACCCGTACACTCACCCGTACCCTAACCCTAACCCCTACCCTCAACCTAACCCTAACCCGTACCCTATACCGTAGCCTATCCTGTACCCTAACCCACACCCGTACTCTAAACCGTACCCTAACAGTAACCCTAGCCCATACCCTAAACCGTAACCTAAACCGTACCCTAATGCGTACCCTAACCTATACCCTAAACTGTACCATTACCCGTACCCTAAACAGTACCCTAACCCGTGCCCTAATCTGTACCCTAACCCTTACCCGTACCCTAACCCTAACCCATACCCTACCCCATACCCTAACGTTAACCCTACCCCTAACCCTAACCCTAAACCTAACCCTAAACCATACCCTAACCCTAACACGTACCCGTAACCTAACCCTATCCCGTACTCTAACCTGTACCCATAGCCTAACCCTAACCCGTACCCTAACCTGATCCCGTACCCATACCCTACCTGTACCGTAACCCTAACCGAAAACCTAACCTGTACCCTAACCCTAAACAGTACCCTAACCCTAACCAGTACCCTTACCCGTACCCTAACCCGTACCCGACTCCGTACCCTATCCCATACCCTAACCCTAACCCATACCCTTACCCTAACCCTTTCCCTAACCCTAACCCTTTCCCGTACCCGTACCCTAACCTGTACCCTAACCCTAACCCGTACACGTACCCTAACCCGTCCCCTAACCCTAACCCTTGCCCGTACCCTAACCCTAACCCTAACCCATACCCTAACCCTAACCCATACCCTAAACCTAACCCTAACCGTATCCTAACACTAACCCATAGCCTAACCCGTACCCATACCCTAACCCTAACCCATACCCTAAACCTAACCCGTACCCTAAACCTCACCCGTACCCTAATCCTAACCCTAACCCTAACCAGTACCCTAACCCATACTCTAACCCGTACCCTAACCCGTACCCTAACCTGTACCCTATCCCGAACAGAGATCTTAACCCGTCCTGTAACCCTAAACCGTACCGGTACCCTAACCAGTACCCGTACTATAAAACTAACCCATAAAATAACCCGTACCCGTACCCTAAACCTACCCATACCCTAATCCGTATGCTAACCCTAACCCGTACCCATACCCTAACCCTAACCAGTAACCTAACCTATTCCCTAATCCGTACCCTAACCCTAATCCATACCCTAACCCGTACCCTAATGTTAACCCTAACACTAACCCTAAACCTAACCCTAAACCGTACCCTAACACTAACCCGTACCCGTACCCTAACCCTATCCCGTACTCTGACCGTACCCGTAGCCTAACACTAACCCATACCCTAACCCTATCCCGTAGCCATACCCTAACCCAGACCCATACCGTAATCCTAACCCGTACCCTTACCCCTAACCTTACCCGTACCCGTACCCAAAACCTAACCCGAATCAGTACACTAACGCTAACCCGTACTGTAACCCTAACCCGAAACCTAACCCGTACCCGTACCCCAAACCTAACACGTACCCTAACCGTAACCCGGACCCTAACCCTAATGCGTACCCTAACCCTAACCCATACCCGTACCCTAAATCTAACCCGTACTCTAAACCTAACCCCTACACGTACCCTAACCCGTACCCTAACCCTAACCCGTAACCGTACCCTAACCCTAATGCATACTCTAACCCTAACCCATACCCTAACCCTAACCCGTTCAAGTACCCTAATCCGGACCAGTACCTTAACTCTATCCCATACACTAACCCTAACCCATGCCCATCCCCTAAACCCTAACCGCTAACCCGTACCCGTACCCTAACCCAAACCATTAACCTAAACCTAACCCGTACCCGTTCCGAAACCCTAATTTGTACCCGAACCCTAACCCTAACCCGTACTCGTACCTGTACCCTAACCCTAACACTAACCCTAATCCGTACCCTAAATCTAACCCGTACCCGTACTCTAACCCTAACTCGTGCCCTAAACCTAACACGCACCCTAAGCCTAACCTTAACCCGTACCCTATCCCTAACCCGTATCCTACGCCTAACTCTAACACGTACCCTAACCCTAAACCTATCCCTCACCCGTACCCTAACCCTAACCCGTACCCTAACCCAAACCCTTAGCCGTAATCCTATCCCTAACCCGTTCCCTAACCCTCAACCGTACCCTAACCCTAACCCTAACCCGTACCCTAACCCTAAACCGTACCCTAACCCTTACCCGTACCCTAACCCTAAACTGAACCCTAACCCGTACCCTAACCCTAACCTGTACCCATCCCCTAACCTGTACCCATAACCTAACCCTAACCCGTACCATAAACCGTACTCGACCCCCAACTCTAACCTGTACCCTAACCTGTATCCTAACACTAACCCTCATGCTAACCCGTACCCTAACCCTAACCCATACCCTAACCCTAACCCAAACCCGTCCCCTAACCTGAACCGTACCCAATCCTAATCGTCCCCTAACCCAAACCTGTACTCTAACCCTAAACCATACCCTAACCATAACACTAACCCTAACCACTAACCCTAACCCGTACCCGTACCCTAACCCAAACCAGTAACCTAAACCTAACCTGTACCCGTTCCGAAACCCTAACCCATACCCTAACCCTAACCATAAGCCGTACCCGTACCCGTACCCTAACACTAACACTAACCCTAATCCATACCCTAAACCTAACCCGAACCTGTACCCTAACTCTAACCAGTGCCCTAAACCTAACATGTACGCTAACCCTACCTTAACCCGTACCCTACCCTAACCCATATCCTACCCCTGACTCTAACCCGTACCCTAACCCTAAACCTAACCCTCACCCTAACCCTAACCCTAAACCTAACACTCACCCTAACCATAACCCGTACCCTAACACTTACCCCTAACCATAACCTGTACCCTAACCCAAACCCTTACCCCAAACCCTATCCCTAACCCATTCCCTAACGCTCAACTGTACCCTAACCCGTACCCGTACCCGTACCCTAACCATAACCCGTACCCTAACCCTTAACCGTACCCTAACCATAAGCCGTACCCTAACCCAAACTCCTAACCATAACCCTAGCCTTAACCCTAAACCCTAACCCTAACACTAACCATAACACTTACGCTAACCCCTAATCCTAAACCTAACCCTAACACTAACCATAACCCTCTCACCCTAACCCTAACCCTAACCCAAAACCTAACCCTAACCTGAACCCTAACACTAACCCGTATCCTAACCCAAACCCCTAACCTAACCCTTAACCTAACCCTAACTCTAATCCGTACCCTAAATCGTACCCTAACCTGTACCTTAACCCTAACCAGTACCTAACCGGTACCCAAACCCGTACCCTACCCTGATCCCATACCCTAACCCTAAACCTAACCCTATCGCGTACCCTAACCCGTACCCTAACCCTAACCTGTACCCTCATCCGTACCCTAACCCTAACCAGTACCCTAACCCGTACCCTTACTCGTACACTAACCCTTAACCTAACCCATACCCTAACCCGTACCCTAACCCTGACACTAACCCGAAACCCTAACCCTAACCCATACCCTAACCCTAACCTGTTCCCTAACCCGTACCCTAACCCTATCCCTAAACCGTACCCTAACCCGTACCCTAACCCATACCCTAACCTTACCCAAACACTAAACCTAACCCTAAACCTAACCTGTACCCTAACCCTAAACCTAACCCGTACCCTAACCCTAACCCGAGCCCGTACCCTAACCCTAACCCGTACCCTAACCCTAAACTGTACCCTAACGCTAACCCTAACCCTAACCCTAACCCTAATCCTAAACCTAACTCTAACCCTAACCCTAACACTACCCTAACCCTATCCCGTACCCTAATCCATACCCTAACCCTTTCTCTAACCCTAACCTGTACCCTAACCCGTGCCTAAACCTAACCTGTACCCTAAACGGTCCCCTTATCCTAACCCTAACCCTAACCCGCACCCTAGTCCGTAACATAACCCGTACCCTAACCCTATGCCGTAACCTATCCTTTTCTTAACCCTAACCCGTACACTAACCCGTACCCTAACCCTAACCCCTACCCTAACGAGTACTCTAACCGGTACCCTAAACCTAACACGTACCCAAACCTAACATGTACCCTAACCCAAAACCTAATCCCGTACCCTCTTCCGTACCCTAACCCTTACCCATATCCATAGTCTAACCCGTACCCTAAACCTAACCCTAACCCTAATACTAACCCTATCCGGTTCCCTCACCCTAACCCGTACCCACCCTATCCCTAACCCCTAACCCCTAACCCTAACCCTAACACTAACCCACACCCGTTCCCTAACCCTAACCCATACCCTAACTCTAATCGTACTCGTACACTACCCTAACCCGTCCCGTAACCCTAGCCCTAACCCGTACCCTAACCCTAACCCATACCCTAACCCGTACCTTGAAACCTAACCCGTACCCATACCCTAACCCTAAACCGTACCCTAACCCTAACCCATACCCGTACCCTAACCCCTAATCCGTACGCATACCCTAACCCTAAACCGGACCCTAACCCTATCCTTAACCCTAACCCTAATACTAACCAGTACCCTAACCCTAACCCGTACCCTAACCCATTACCCTAAACCTAACCCTAACTATAACCCGTAGCCTAACCATAACCCTAACTCCTAACACTAACCCTAACCCGTAACCTAACCCTAACCTCTTACCGGTACCCTACCCTAACCCTAACCTTAACCCTAAACCTAACCCGTACCCGTACCCGTACCCATACCCTAACCCGTACCCTACCTAACCCATACCCTTTCCCTAACCCATGACCCCTAATCCGTATGCGTACCCTAACCCTAATGCATACCCTAACCCTAATCGTACTCGTACACTACCCTAACCCGTACCATAACCTTAACCCTAACCCAAACCCATACCCTAACCCAAACACTAACCCTAACCCGTACCTGTACCCTAAACCTAACCCGCACCCATACCCTAACCCTAACCTCTAACCTATCCCTAACCTGTACCCTAACCCTAACCCTCACGCTAACCCTAACCTGTACCCTAACCCTAACCCGTAACCTCACCTACACCCTATCCCTAAACCCTAACACTAACCCATTCCCTAACCCGTACCCTAACCCGTACCCTAATCATAACCCGTGCCCTAACGTGAACCCTAACCCTAACCAGTACCCTAACCGTTCCATAACCCTAACCCATACCCTAACGCGTACCCTTCCCCTAACCTTAACCCATAACCTGACGCTGATCCGTAACCTAACCCTAACCCTAACCCGTATCCTAACCCTAAACCTAACTCGTAACCTAACCCTAACACTAACCCTACCCCGTACCCTAACCCTACCCCGTACCCTAACACTAACCTGTATCCTAATCCTAACCCGTACCCATACCCTAAACCTAACCATAAGCCCTAACCTTCATACATACCCTAACCCGTTCCCTAACCCTAACCCTAGCCCTAACCCTACCGGACCCTAAACCTAACCCATAACCTAACTCTAACCCTAACCCATACCCTAACCCTAACCCGTACCCCAACCCTAACCCATACCCTAAAACTAACCCGTACCCTTTCCGGAACCCTAACCTGTAACCTCTAACCGTAACCTTAACCCTAACCCGTTCCCTTACATGTACCCTAACCCTAACCCATACCCTAACCCGTATCCTTACCCATACCCTAAACCTAACCCTAATCAGTACCCTTACCCGTACCCTTACCCTAACCCGTACCCTAAACCTACCCTAACCCTAACCCATATCCTAACCCGTACTCTAACCCTAACCCGTTCCCTAACTCATACCCTAACCCTAATCCTAACCCGAACCCTCATCGTACCCTAAACCGTACCCTAACCCTAAACCTAACCATAACCCGTACCAGTATCCTAACCCTAACCCATTCCCTAACCTAACCCATACCCGTAACCTAAACCTAACCCATACCCTCACCCTAACCCATCACCTAATCTGTACCCTATCCCAAAACCTAACCCCTACCCATACCCATACTCCAACCCTAACCCGTACCCTAACCCTAACTCTATCCCTAACAGGTACTGTAACGCTAACCCGTACCCTAACCCTAACCCTATCCATAACCGTAACCCGAACCCTAAACCTAACCCGCACCCGTAACCTAACCCTAACCCTAACCCTAACCCTACCCTAACCCTAACCCAATCCAGTACCCTAACCTGAACCCTAACCCGAACCCTAACCTGTACCCTAACGCTTAACCGTACCCTACCCTGTACCTGAACCCTAACCCTAACGTCTCACCCGTACCCGTACCCTAACCCTAACCCGTACCCTAGCCAGTACCCTAACCCTAACCCGTACCCTAACCCATTCCCTAAGCCTAACCCTAATCCGTAGCCTAACCCGTACCCTAACCCTAATCCTTTCCCTAACCCTAACCCTAACCCGTACCCCAACACTTACCGTAACCCGTTCCCTAACTCTAAACCTAATCTGTAGCCTATCCCGTACCCCAACCCTAATCCATTCCCTAACCCTAATCCTAACCCGTACCCTACCCCTTACCTGTACCCTATCCCTAACCAGTCCCCTAGCCTGACCCGAACCATAATCCTAACCCTAACCTCTAACCCCTTACCGTAAACTTAACCCTAAACCGTACCCTAAACTGTACCCTATCCCTAACCCTTACCCTAACCCTAATCCGTACCCTAACCCGTACTCTAACCTTAACCCTAACCCCTAACCCGTACCCGTACCCGTACCCTAACCCTAACCCGTACCCTAACCCTAACTCTAACCCAAACCCTAACCCGTTCCCTATCCCTAACTGTACCATAACCCGTTCCCTAACCCTATCCCTAACCCTAACCCATATCCTAACCCTATCCCTAACCCCTAACCCTAACCCGTACACTAACCCTAACTCTAACCCAAACCCTAACCCGTTCCCTAACCCTATCGGTACCATAACCTGTACCCTAACCCTATCCCTAACCCTAACCCATATCTTAACCCTATCCCAAACCCCTAACCCTATCCCGTACCCTAACCCTAACCCGTACCCTAACACTAACCCCTTACCCTAACCTGTACCCTAACCCTAACCCCGAAACCTAACCCGTACTCTTACCCGTACCCTTACGTGTACCCTAACCCTAAACCAAATCCGTACCCTAACCCATACCCTAATCCTAACCGTCACCCGAAACCTAACCCCTAACCACTAACCCTCACCCTAACCCTAACCTGAACGCATACCCTAGCCCTAACCCTAACCTGTACCCTAATCCGTACCATAACCATAACCCTAACCAGTTACCCCTAACCCTAACCTTAACTCTAACCCCTATCCTAAACTGTACCCTAACCCTAACACTCAACCTAACCCTGAACCATCCTCTAACACGAACCCTGACCCGAAACCTAACCCGAACCCTAACCCTTAGCCGATATCCTAACCCGTACCCTAACCCTAACCCATAACCCCTAACCCTAACCTTAACCCTAACCCCTACCCTAAACTGTACCCTAAACCTAACCCGTAACCTAACCATGAACTCTACCCTAACCCGTACCCTAACCCATAACCTAACCCGATCCCTAACCCTTACCCATACCCTAACTCTAACCCGTACCCTAACCTGTATCCTAACCCGTACCCTAACCATAACCATAACCCGTACTCTAACCTGTACCTTAACCCTATCCCGTACACTAACCCTAACCCATACCCATACCCTAACCCTAACCCATACCCTAACCCTAACCCATACCCTAACCCTTACCCCAAACCATTAATACTTACCCGAACCCTAACCCTGACCCATACCAAAACCCTAATCGAACTCATACACTACCCTACCCGTACCGTAACCCTAGCCCTAACCCGTACCCGTGCCCTAACCCTAACTCTATCCCTAACCGTACCCGAACCCTAAACCTAACCTGCAACCTAACCATAACCCATACCCTAACCCTAACGCGTATCCATACCCTAACCCTGATGCATAACCTAGCCCAAACCCATACCCTAACCAGTACTCTAAACCTAACCTGTACCCTAACCCTAACCTGTACCCTAATGCTAAACCGTACCCTACCCTGGACCCGAACTCTAACCCTAACCCCTCACCAGTACCCATACCCTAACCCTAACCCGTTCCCTAACCCTAAACCTAATCCGTAGCCTAACCCTAACCCCTAACCCTAACCCTACCTGTACCCTAACCCTAAACCGGACCCTAACCCTAACCCGTTCCGTAACCCTACCCTAACCCCTAACCCTAACCCTAACCCTAACGCTAACCCTAACCCCTATCCCTAACCCTAACCATAAACCTTACCCTAACCCTCTAACCCTAACCATAACCATAACCATAACTCTAACCTCTCACCCTAACCCTAACCCCTAACCCTAACCCGTACCCTAACACATACCATAACCCTAACCCTAACCCTAACCCTAACTCTTAACCCCTAACTCTAACCCTAACCCTAACCTTAACCCCTAACCCTAACCTGTAGCCTAACCCGTACCCTAACCCGTACCCTAACCTGTAACCTAACTAGTACCCTAATCCGTACCCTCACCTAACCTGTACCCTAACACGTACCCTAACCCATACCCTAAGCCGTCCCCTAACCCTAACCCGTACGCTAAGCCTAACCCTAACCCTAACCCTAACCCGTTTCGTAACCCTAACCCTAACCCCTACCCTAAACCTAACACTAACCCGTACCCTAGCCCTAAGCCATACCCTAACCCTAACCCTAACCCGTACCCTAACCCTACCTTAACCCCTAACCCTAACCCTAATGCTAACCCTAACCCTCACTGTAAACCTTACCCTAACCCCTAACCCTAACCCCTAACCCTAACCCTAACCCTAACCCTAACCCCTAACCTAACCCTAACCCTAATCCTAACCCTAACCCCTAACCCTAACCATAACCATAACCCTAACCCTAACCCTAACCCTTTACCCTAACCCTAACCCTAACCCTTACCCTAACCCTCTAACCCTAACCCTAACCTTAACCCCCTGGCTGGACCGGGGGCATTATCTGGGGATCATCATACTATGTATGTTTACAATTGCAAATTGTGTCAAATTAAATGCATAGAATTTAGAAATATATAAAGCACCGAGGGTGGGTGTCACCCTGACCCGTCCGACCCTCATTGGATCGATGTGTGTCCCTCTCCAGTCACGGCCATGCACCCTGGCCCCCAGGTCCCCTTACTGCCCCCCACGGCCCCTACCCCAGACCCCTGCTTTTCAGGGGGCCGTCCCTCACCCATTTGGGGTTCAGGTCACATGGCAACCCTTGGAGGCCACATCCTAGTGACCTCCTCATCCCTGATACCCCGGGGGTATGGGCACGGGGGTCATTCCCAGCACCCTACCATGCAGCGGTGTGTTGTTGGCTGCTGTAGCTTCCTCCGGCCTCAGAAGACCCGTGTTCCCTACCCAGAAGCCCCCGGGCCACCCGTGTCCATATCCCCCCTGGCCCCTCAGCCTCACCTGACCCCGTAGTAGTCCCAAAACATGATGTGGCTGCTGCACATCCTGTTGACATCCAGGTCCAACTGCGTGATGTCCCTGGGGGAGACCAGGGCCTCCTCCTTCATTTCCTGTGGGAAAACCAGGGAGGAGGAGCCAGCGTCAGGGACACAGACCCGGACCTGTCACCAGCTCCCGACATGGGCAGGGAGCCCTGGGGCCACCATGGGAGTATGTCCTGCCGAAAAGCTCTCCTTTGTCTTTAAAAGATGGAGAGCACTTCAAAGAGTTTTTTCTCTGCCCATCTGATTGCTCAGATTCCAATCTGAGACGTATTTCCTGTTAATAAGGATAATTTACTATCCGTAGTACTATGGTTAAAATATTCTGACACAAGTAATTCAGAGGGATGAGGGCTTCTCATCTCTTTCTTCACAGCTCAGTCACTCATCGGAAATGCATCTTTATGGATTTGGAAAGAACTGAGAGACATTATCACCAATGGTCCTAGTATTATGTGAAGGATTCTTCCCTGAGATTCTTCCCCTGTTTCAACTGACACTGAAACACTGTGAACTCTTTGGAAGACAAATGTCAAGGAAATAAATGTTATGCATTGCTAATTTTAAATGCACTTGCAGTATGGTGTCTATTATAATAGAAGTATTTTTATCTGATTTTTGCTATTTATTATCCTTTCCTGCTTTTCAGGTTGACGAGGCATTATACGTGTTCATAAGTGTATTTCTTTCCTTCCGATATAAAATTCTTACTTTGCTCCCATCGAAGGAACTCTTTAAGAATAAGGCAAAAGTTAATTAAACAATTCTTAAAATGTCTTCACACTTGGAGCCTGATTCATTTAAGTCAATTTTCAAAATAAATCTTATTGATTAAAAAAAAAGATTTATAGGGAAAATGAGAAGATAGTACAGAGAATTCTCATGCACTTGCACTCAATTTCTCCAATTATTGATATCTTATATTAGTACAGTACAAATATTAGCTAATGAATCAATATTAAAATATTCGCATTAACCAAAGACCATACTTTACTCAGATTTCCTTAGTTTCTGCAAAGTTACCATCCCTCATATCACATTCCATTTGTCCTCATGTTTTCTTAGGCTCCTCTGGATTGTGACAGTCTTTCAGCCTTTCCTTGTTGTTGTTGAACTGGAACACTTTGAGAAGTAGAGTATTTTGTAAAATTTCCCTCAGTTGGGACATGTCTGTTGTTTATCTCATGATTGAACTGTTTTTGTGGATTATATACACAGATATACTGCCATTTTTATTAAATCATATAAAGGATAGATACTATCAGCATGATTTATCAGTCTTGGTATCGATCTGATCATCTTGCTGAGGTAGTGTTTCTCAGCTTTCTCCATAGTAAAGTGATTCTTTATTATTATTATTATTATTATTATTATTATTATTATTATTTTAACTTTTTCATAATATCTTTTGTAGAAGGAAGTTACTATGTGTATTCCACACATAAGAGTGGGAAGTTATGCTCATCAACGTGAGGGTGGAATGTCTGCACAAATTGTTTGAAATTCTTGTACATGGGAGATTTCTCTTCCTTCTGGGTTTCTTTGGTTGTTTCTTTTTCAAAGAGGTTATTTATTTATTTGAGAGAGAGAGGAGAGAAAAAGCATGAGCGAGAGGGGCAGAGGGAGAGGGAGAAGCAGGTTCCCTGATGAACAGGGATCCGGCCTTGGGACCTGGATCATGATCTGAGCCTAAGGCAGAAGCTTAACTGACTGAGCCACCCAGGTGCCACTCTTTCTTTTTTTTATTAATTTTTATTTATTTATGATAGTCACAGAGACAGAGAGAGAGAGGCAGAGACATAGGCAGAGGGGGAAGCAGGCTCCATGCACCGGGAACCTGATGTGGGACTCGATCCCAGGTCTCCAGGATCGCACCCTGGGCCAAAGGCAGGCGCCAAACCGCTGCGCCACCCAGGGATCCCTATTTTTTTTTAATAATAAATTTATTTTTATTGGTGTTCAATTTGCCAACATACAGAATAACATCCAGTGCTCATCCCATCAAGTGCCCCCCTCAGTGCCCGTCACCCATTCACCCTCACCCTCCACCCTCCTCCCCTTCCATCACCCCTAGTTTGTTTCCCAGGGTTCGGAGTCTTTATGTTCTGTCTCCCTTTCTGATATTTCCCACACATTTCTTCTCCCTTCCCTTATGTCCCCTTTCACTATTATTTATATTCCCCAAATGAATGAGAACATACAATGTTTGTCCTTCTCCGATTGACTTACTTCACTCAGCATATTACCTTCCAGTTCCATCCACGTTGAAGCAAATAGTGGGTATTTGTTGTTTCTAATGGCTGAGCAAGGCCCACCTTTTCTCTCTCTTCATCTTCTGAGTCTCCTATGATATGAATGTTATTGTTTTAATAAGTGGCTGAGTTCCCTAAGTCTGCCTCTGTGGTCCATAATCTTTCTTGTTTTTAAGGCTTCCACTTGGGACTGCATCTCAGTTATGGCATTTTTAACGTAGGCCTGACAAGATTTTAGTTCTTTTATTTCTACAATAAGGGATTCTCTAGTTTTCTTCTGTGCTCTTTTTCCAGCCCAGCTGCTATCTTTATAATCATTGTTTTAAACTGTAGTTAGACATCATATATGTGTATTGATGAACTTCCTGGCTGTGAGTACTACCTCATGTTATTTTATGGAGGTGAATTTCTCCATCTCATTATTTTTTCTTTTTTCTTTTTTTTTTAATTAATTTTTATTGGTGTTCAATTTACCAACATACAGAAAAACACCCAGTGCTCATCCCGTCAAGTGTCCACCTCAGTGCCCGTCACCCATTCCCCTCCAACACCCGCCCTCCTCCCCCCTTCCACCACCCCTAGTTCGTTTCCCCAAGTTAGGAGTCTTTATGTTCTGTCTCCCTTCCTGATATTTCCCAACATTTCTTCTCCCTTCCTTTCTATTCCCTTTCACTATTATTTATATTCCCCAAATGAATGAGAACATACACTGCTTGTCCTTCTCCGATTGACTTATTTCACTCAGCATAATACCCTCCAGTTCCATCCACGTTGAAGCAAATGGTGGGTATTTGTCGTTTCTAATTGCTGAGTAATATTCCATTGTATACATAAACCACATCTTTTTTATCCATTCATCTTTCGATGGACACCGAGGCTCCTTCCACAGTTGGCTATTGTGGCCATTGCTGATAGAAACATCGGGGTGCAGGTGTCCCGACGTCTCATTGCATCTGAATCTTTGGGGTAAATCCCCAACAGTGCAATTGCTGGGTCGTAGGGCAGGTCTATTTTTAACTCTTTGAGGAACCTCCACACAGTTTTCCAGAGTGGCTGCACCAGTTCACATTCCCACCAACAGTGTAAGAGGGTTCCCTTTTCTCCGCATCCTCTCCAACATTTGTTGTTTCCTGCCTTGTTAATTTTCCCCATTCTCACTGGTGTGAGGTGGTATCTCATTGTGGTTTTGATTTGTATTTCCCTGATGGCAAGTGATGCAGAGCATTTTCTCATGTGCATGTTGGCCATGTCCATGTCTTCCTCTGTGAGATTTCTCTTCATGTCTTTAGCCCATTTCATGATTGGATTGTTTGTTTCTTTGGTGTTGAGTTTAATAAGTTCTTTATAGATTTTGGAAACTAGCCCTTTATCTGATATGTCGTTTGCAAATATCTTCTCCCATTCTGTAGGTTGTCTTTTAGTTTTGTTGACTGTATCCTTTGCTGTGCAAAAGCTTCTTATCTTGATGAAGTCCCAATAGTTCATTTTTGCTTTTGTTTCTTTTGCCTTTGTGGATGTATCTTGCAAGAAGTTACTGTGGCCGAGTTCAAAAAGGGTGTTGCCTGTGTTTCTTTGGGGATGTTGTGCTTAGAAGACCTATGTAGTATAGAGAGAGCTAGATTGAAGTCACCAAGTATAAGTGTATTATTATCAAAGTATTTCTTCAGTTTGGTTATTAATTGGTTTAAATATTTGGCAGCTCCCACATTCGGGGCATATATATTGAGGATTGTTAAGTCCTCTTGTTGGATAGATCCTTTGAGTATGAGATAGTGTCCCTCTTCATCTCTCACTATAGTCTTCAGGGTAAATTTTAATTTATCTGATATAAGGATGGCTACCCCTGCTTTCTTTTGAGGACCATTTGAATGGTAAATGGTTCTCCAACCTTTTATTTTCAGGTTGTAGGTGTCCTTCTGTCTAAAATGAGTCTCTTGTAGACAGCAAATAGATGGGTCCTGCTTTTTTATCCATTCTGAAACCCTGCGCCTTTTGATGGGGTCATTAAGCCCGTTCACGTTCAGAGTTACTATTGATAGATATGAGTTTAGTGTCATCATATCTATTCAGTCCTTGTTTTTGTGGATTGTTCCACTGAACTTCTTCTTAAAGGGGAATTTTAAGAGTCCCCCTTAAAATTTCTTGCAGAGCTGGTTTAGAGGTTACATATTCTTTCAGTTCCTGCCTGTCTTGGAAGCTCTTTATCTCTCCTTCCATTTTGAATGAGAGCCTTGCTGGATAGCGTATTCTTGGTTGCATGTTCTTCTCATTTAGGACCCTGAATATATCCTGCCAGCCCTTTCTGGCCTGCCAGGTCTCTGTGGAGAGGTCTGCTGTTACCCTAATATTCCTCCCCATAAAAGTCAGGGACTTTTTTTCTCTTGCTGCTTTAAGGATCTTCTCCTTATCTTTGGAATTTGCAAGCTTCACTATTAAATGTCGAGGTGTTGATCGGGTTTTGTTGATTTTAGGGGGGGATCTCTCTATTTCCTGGATCTGAATGCCTGTTTCCCTTCCCAGATTCGGAAAGTTTTCAGCTATGATTTGTTCAAATACATATTCTGGCCCTCCGTCCCTTTCGGTGCCCTCGGGAACCCCAATTAAACGTAGGTTTTTCTTCCTCAGGCTGTCATTTATTTCCCTTAATCTATCCTCATGGTCTTTTAATTGCCTGTCTCTTTTTTCCTCAGTTTCCTTCTTTGCCATCAACTTGTCTTCTATGTCACTCACTCGTTCTTCCACCTCGTCAAGCCTCGTCGTTAGGACTTCTAGCTTGGATTGTATCTCATTCAATTGATTTTTAATTTCTGCCTGATTGGATCTAAATTCTGCAGTCATGAAGTCTCTTGAGTCCTTTATGGTTTTTTCTAGAGCCACCAGTAGCTGTATAATAGTGCTTCTGAATTGGCTTTCTGACATTGAATTGTAATCCATATTTTGTAACTGTGTGGGAGAGAGGGCTGTTTCTGATTCTTTTTTTTTGAGGTGAGGTTTTCCTTCTAGTCATTTTGCTCAGTGCAGAGTGGCCAAAACAAGTTGTATTGGGAAAAGGAGAAAAAGAGAGAGAAGGAAAGAAAAGAGAAAAAGAAAAAAGAGAAAGAAGAAAAAAAGGGGGAAAAAGAGAAGAAAAAGAAAGAAAGGAGAAAAAAGAAAAAAAGGGGGGGTGGGGTGGGGGAAGCAATCAGAAATCAAGAAGAAAGAAAGAAAGAAAAAAAGCACCAAACAAAACAAAAACAAAACAAAACAAAACAAAAAAAAACAAAAAAACAAAAACAAAAACAAAAAACACGGGGGAGTATCTTCCGATTCTGTATACTTTAAGTCCCTTGACTTCCCCTGGACCTGGTCCGCGTCGCTGGTCTTCTGGGGGAGGGGCCTGCTGTGCTGATTCTCAGGTGTTAGCACTTGGGGGAGCTGCTCTGCCCCTGCCTGGTGCAGGGCTCAGTGGGGGTTGTTCACCCCGTGAGGCCCCGGGAGGAAGCCCCAGTGGCGGGGGCAGCTCTGCAGCCCTGGAGTCAGCTCCTGCAGTAGCTCCGGGGCTCTCCGTCTGCAGGGCCTGGGGGCTCCGGGGCGGGGCCGCTGATCTGCTCAGCTCGGGGCAGGAGCAACCTCTCTGTCCTGGGCCCTCCCGGCCTCTGCCTGTCCCGGGGGAGGCCGGATCCCGGGCTGTGTCCCGGGCCCTGTGCTCCGGGGCCTGCGCTGTTGGATTCGCGCTCCCGCCCCGCAGCCCCCTCCGCGGAGCCGCCGCCCGAGCCCCTCCGAGCTGTTCCCGGAGCCGCGCCGCCCCCTCCGCGCGGAGCTTCTTCCTCCGCCCGAGCCGCCGCCACCGCCAAGCTGCTTCCGGAGCCCCGCAGCCCCCTCCGCGGAGCCGCCGCCCGAGCCCCTCCGAGCTGCTCCGGGTCCCGCGGAGCGCTGCAGCCCTTAGGGAGCTCGGCGCACTCTCCCAGGGCGCAGTTCCTGTTACTGTCCCAGGGAGCCCGAGGGCATCCCCGCCTTTCTGGGGATCCTGCTCCAATTCCCCGGGAGGCCTTTCCGCGGGGAAGGTCGGTGCAGCTCCTGCTCCTCCGGGACGGGGCTCTCCTGTCCTGGGGACACTCGCCCCGGCCTCAGCCCGGCTCCTCGCGGGGCCCCTCCCCCTTGGAGGCCTTTTGTTTCTTTATTTCTTTTTCCCCGTCTTCCTACCTTGATAGAAGAGCGAACTCTTCTCACTGCAGCGTTCCAGCTGGTCTCTCTTTAAATCTCAGGCCGAATTCGTAGATTTTCAGGATGATTTGAATTTTTTCTAGGTAATTTGTTGAGGACAAGTGACTTGGAGACCCTACTCTGCCGCCATCTTGCCCCTCCCTTCATTATTTTTTCTAGAAAAGAAAGAAGGAAGAAAAAGAAAAACCAAGAAAAACAATAACAACTGCCCTCCCCAAAAAAACACCAGATTATTTTGGCCTGCTTGTTAAAGATTCCTAATCCCAAAATAAGAAACACAATTAAAGTACCATGAAAGTAAAAATAAGAAATATATAAGGTACATGCTAAAAATTAAAATAAGGCAATTAATAAAAAAAGAATCAAAGAAAATAAATGAAAATAAAGCACAAAGTACAAAGGAAGCTAGACCCTACTTTCCAGGCAGAGCTGAAGCTCTGCAGCCTCTGTGGTCGGACAACTTGGTGGCAGCGAGTGGTCTGTGCAGGGTCTGGGGATGGGCCGTGGCGCTTATTGTCATGTACACATCTGCCTGGGAGATGCGCCTGCAGGGACAGAGACGGGGTGGGCGTCAGCACATCTGGCCTCCAGCGGGTGACGCTGTGCTGCTCCCTGAGGCTCATCCCTAATGGGCGGGATGCGGTGGGGACGCTGGGTCCTCTGGCTCTGGAGCTGAGCAACCTGCCCCCCAGACTGCTGGGGCCTCCACAGAAGAGCCCCCAAGCCCCCGGGTCTCCTCCGCTTCTCTCAGAACCCTGCGTTCACTCTGCCTGCGTCCGAGCTTCTTTTGGTTTTGGTTTTGTATCTCAGACTGTTGTGCCCAAGATTGCGAATCCGAGAAACCACTCAGAAGCTGACATCCATGCAAACACATGAGGGTTTATTTACAAGCTCGAGCTTGTGTGCAAGTATACCCGACACAGCAGAGCAGGGACTTGGACCCCGAGGTGGGTTTTAGCTTAGTTTTAAGGGCTGGTCTCAGGGACCTCCAGAAGGGCTGGAGCAATTCCTCAAGTTCTGTTTACATTTTGATATGGGGCCTTCAAGGGCATTGAGCTCTGATCTCATTCTAATAGGGGCTTCCTGCCCTTGGCCTGGGCTCAGTTTTTATTCTATTGTGGGGCTTTCTAGGACATTAAGCTGTAAACAGCAAAAGTTCCACACCTGGAAGGGGGATGTCACACTGTCCCTATTTGCTGAAGATGCGGCACTAGAAACAGGAAACCCGAGAGCCTCCACCAAAACCTGTTAGAACTAAGGAGTGAGTCCAGTAAAGTCATTGGACACAAACTGACCCTACAGAGGAGAGTAGCCTTGCTGTCTCCCGACAATGAGCACTCAGGAAGGAAATGAAGGACGTGACTCCCTTCTCAGGAGCATCACAGAGACTAAATAATGAGACTGAACCAAAGGAGCACAAGACTTGTGCACTGAGCCATACCAGGCTCTGGGAGGCCATCCTGGGCGCTTGGGGTGGGAGCCTCATCTTGTGAAAATGTCCGCAGTTCCTGAAGCCACCCTCAGTTTCAATGTCATTCCTATCAAAATCATGGTGGCAGATCTTAGAAATAGGAAAAAAAAACCCATAACATCCATCTGCCCCCACAAATGACCCCGGACAGCAAATCAGTATTGGAGAAGCAGGACAGAGTGGGTCACAGCACTTTCCTATTTCAAACGAGACACAGAGACACAGGATAAAGCAGTGTGGTTCTTGGGCCCCCGGCTGGCTCTGTTGGTTAAGCATCTGACTCCTGACCTCACCTCCGGTCCTGATCTCGGGGTCGTGAGTTCTAGCCCTGGGCTGGGCCATGGATGAGGCGTGGCGCCTACTTAAACAAACCAGACCCAGGGCGGGTGGTCCCGGCATAAGCTGAAGGAGCAGAACAGAGACTCCAGAAGGAAATGTGCTCTGATACAACTGATTTTTTTTAACTTAATTTAATTTAAACCCAATTAATTAATGTATAGTGTATTATACTTTCAGAGGAAGAATTCAGGGATTCACCAGTTGGAGATAACAGCAGTGCTCCTGACATCACGTGCCCTCCTTCATGCCAGTCCCCTGTTATCCCCTCCCCCGTCCCCTCCCCTCCAGCGACCCTCAGTTTGTTTCCTATCATTAAGAGTCTGTATTTCCTGCATCTGTTTTCATCTTATTTGTTTTTCCTTCCCTTCACAGATGTTCATCTGCTTTGTTTCTTTCATTCCACCTATGAATGACACCACACGGTCATTCTCTTTCCCGACTGACTTATTTCACTTAACATGATCCCCCCTAGTTCTATCCACGTCATTGCAAATGGCAAGATTTCCTTCTCTTTGATAGCTGAGTACCATTCCTCTCTCTATGACCATCATCTGTCTCCCATCCTCTTTATTCATCATCTGCCCAAGGGCACCGAGGCTCCTCCCACAGTGTGGCGACTGTGGACCCGGCTGCTGTGGACATTGGGGTGCAGGTGTCCCGAGTCTCACTGCATCTGTATCTTCGGAGTGTGCTCCAGGCCGTGCACCTGCTGGTCGCAGGGCGGCTCTATTTGTAACTTCCTGAGGAGCCTCCACACTGTTTCCAGGGCGGCTGCACCAGCCCGCGGTCCCGCCCACAGTGGAAGAAGGTTCAGTGAGTTTTGCAGGACGTGGTAAAAATCTGGTCCACATTTCATTTCGCGTCCTGTGGGCTCCAATTCCTTTCCTTAAGTATTTCTGGGGAAGACGGGTGTTGGGCTCCGTTTCAGTGAGACGTTTCTGAAGCTCACAGGCCTCAGCTGGAGCCTGGAAGGAGGCAGGTGCAGCCCGGGGCTCTGGGACTCTGCCTCCTGCACGGCCTCCTGCAGCGCCTGAGCTTCCGGCAGGGGCGCCCAGCCCCCGCCCGCCCAGGGGGGCGCGCATGCGCAGTAGGCCTCGTCCACCTGCACTAACAGGAGCCCGCCTCTGCTGGGGAGGCCTGAGGAGGACGTGGGGGCGCGTCCACGCTGATGAGCCTCAGCCTCCTCAGGACCCGCGGGGAGTCTTCAGGGGGACATTGGGCCGCGTTCACCATGACAGGAGCCCCGGTCTCCTCAGGACCCGCGGTGAGGCTTCAGGAAGATGTGGGCCAACATCCACGCTGACAGGAGCCCTGGGCCGCCTCAGGACCCGTGGCGAGGCTTCAGGAAGATGTGGTGCCGCGTCCACTCTGGCAGGAGCTCCCGGGCCCCTCAGGACCCAAGTTGAGGCTTCTGGACGCTGGGGGCCACATCCACCGTGACAGGAGCCCCGGCCTCCTCAGAACCCGCGGTGACGCTTCGGGAGGACGTGGGGTCACGTCCACACAACAGGACACTGACATTCTCAGGACCCCTGGTGTAGACGTCGGGAAATATGGGGATGCGTCCATGCGGACAGAAGACCCCAGCCTTGTCAGGGCCCGTGGTGAGGCCTAAGAAAGATGTGGGTGCCGCATCGACGCTGACAGGAGTCTCCGGCCTCCTCAGGACCCACTGTGAAGGTTTGGGAAGATTTGGGGCCACGTCCATGCCGACAGGAGCCCCCAGCCTCCTCAGGTCTTATGGTGAGGCTTGAGGAAAATGTGGGGCCACGTCAACACTGACAGGACCCCCGTCCTCCTCAGGACCTGCACTTTGGCTTTGGGACATATGGGGCTGCGTCTATGCTGACAGGAGCCCCCAGCCTCCTCAGGACCCGCAGTGAGTTTCCGGGGGGACCTGGGGCCATGTCCAGGCTGACAGGAGCCCCCGGCCTCCTGAGGACCTTCTGTGAGGCTTCCAGAGCATGTGAGGCAGAGTCCACAGTGACAGGAGACCCGGCGTCCTCAGGACCCACTGACTATGACTCAGGATCACGTGGGGCCACGTCCACACTCACAGGAGCCCGGCTTCCTCAGGACCCCCTGGAGGACTCTGGAGGCGCCGTTGGGGGCCGTTGGGGGCCACGTCCACATCAGAAGGGACTCCTCACAACCACAGGGTAGAATGAATGGTAGGGTCAGGGGAGGGGAGGCAGTGGGTGGTTAGGGTTAGGTGAGATGTTAGGGGTTAGTGATTATGCTTATGGTTACGGATTAGAGGTTAGGGTGAGGGACAAGGGTAAGGGTCAGTGTTTAGGAGTTATGATGGGGGTTAGGGATTAGGGAAAGGGGTTAGGGTTAGGGTTTGGGACAGGATTTAGAGTTAGGGTTAGGGTTTAGGCTTTAGGCATCAGGGCAGGAGGTTAGGAGTTGGGGTAGGGTTATGGTTAGAGTTAGGGTTGGGCTTAGGTTTGCAGTTAGGGTTAGGGGTTAGGAGTTAGAGTTAGGGGTTAGGGTTAAAGTTAGGGCTAGGTTTAGGGTTAGGGTGAGGGTTAGGGTTAGGATAGGGGTTAGGGCTAGGGTTAGGTTTAGGGTTTGGTTAGGGGTTAGGGTTAGGGTCAGGTCAGGGTCAGGGTACGGTTTTGGAAAAGGGTAAGAGGGTTAGGGAGTGGGTTAGGGGTTAGTTTTAGGGTACGGGTTAGGGTAGAGTTTGGGGTATGAGATAGGATTAGTATTAGAGGGTTAGGGTTAGGGTACAGGTTAACGTTAGGAATAGGATTTGAGTACATTAAGTTAAGGTTAGGGTTAGAGGTTAGGGTTAGGGTTAGATTTAAGGTGGGGGTCAGGGTTAAGGGTTTAGAATAGGTTTAGGAGTTAGGGTGAGGGTTGGCAGGAAGGTTCAGTGAATGTGTTTCGGTCTTGGGGTTTGTGTTTGGTTTTCGATTAGTGATAGGTCTTGTTTAAGGGTTAGGTTAACATTAGGATTAAGTGTAGGGTTAGAGTTATGTCTGTGTATGGTTAGAGTTTGGGTCTTGGCATGTGCCAGCCCTGGGACTCCTAGTATCTTGGGCAGTTTAGTTTTATGCACTCTATTAGGTTTAGGGTTCAAAGATAGCCTGACTCCACCTAGTCAGTGGCCTCCCCAGAGAATCAAAATCCAGGCTTCTTCTGGGGTCAGAATAGACATGGCAGGCTTCTCCTGAGCTGAGCTAAGGAGGGGATTTGTGGCTCTAAATACTCTTTATTTGGATTTTCAGTTGCCTTTCTGATTTTATCTCTGGTGCACACATGTTTCAACAATACTACCAATTATCATTTTAAAGTTTTACTTGAATTCCTGTTTGTAAACACAGTATGATATAATTTCAGGTTTACCACATAGTGATTCAACCCTTGGATACAACACCTGGTACTGGTCACAGGTGCCCTCCACTATCCCCATCCCCTGATTCCCCATCCCCCCACCTTCCTCTGGTATTTATTAGTTTATTCTCTGTGGTTAAGAGTGTGTTTCTTGGTTTGCTTCTCTCATCCCCCCCTCCGCCCCTTTGCCAGTTTGTTTGGTTTCTTAAAATTCACATGTGAATGCAATTGTATGGTATTTGGTATCTGTCTTTCTTTGACTGAATGAGTTCATTTAGCCTAAGTCCTTTCCACTTCTCCCACTTCATTGTAAATGGCTTTATTTCATCCCTTCTGATGACCAAGTGATGTCGCAGTGTGTATATTTACCACATCGTCTCAGCCCATTCATCTGTCGATGGACATCTGGGCTGTATCCACAGTTTGGATGTTGTTGATAACGCTGCTACAAACACTGTGCTGCGTGTCCCTCTTCAAATCTACTAAACTACTTTTGTATCCCCGGGGTAAATACCTAGCTGTGCAATTTTGGAATCGTAGGGTAGCTCTATTTTTAACTTCTTTTTTTAAATTTTTTTATGATAGTCACAGAGAGAGAGAGAGAGAGAGAGAGAGAGAGGCAGAGACATAGGCAGAGGGAGAAGCAGGCTCCATGCACCGGGAGCCTGACGTGGGATTCGATCCCGGGTCTCCAGGATTGTGCCCTGGGCCAAAGGCAGGCGCCAAACCACTGCGCCACCCAGGGATCCCCTATTTTTAACTTCTTGAGGACCCTCCACACTGTTTTTCACAGTGGCTGCACCTGTTCACATGCCCACCAGGAGTGTAAGGGGGCTCCCCCTTCTCCATAGCCTCACCAACACCTGTTGTTTCCTGTGTTGTTAATGTTAGCCATTCTGACGGCTGTCAGGTGACCTCTCATTGTGGTTTTGGTTTGCATTTCCCTGATGATGGGTGACCCTGAGTGTCTTTCCGTGAGTCTGGAGGCCATCTGGATGTCTTGTCAGAGACAAAGTCCATTCATGTCTTCTGCCCATCTGTAGTTGGATAATTTGTGTTTAGGATGCTGAGATTTATATTTGCTTTATGTATTTTGGATACTAACTCTTATTGGATGTGTTGTTTACAAATATCTCCTCTCATTTTTTTTTAAATTTTTTATTTATTTATGATAGGCACACAGTGAGAGAGAGAGAAGCAGAGACATAGGCAGAGGGAGAAGCAGGCTCCATGCACCGGGAGCCCGACGTGGGATTCGATCCCGGGTCTCCAGGATCGCGCCCCGGGCCAAAGGCAGGCGCCAAACCGCTGCGCCACCCAGGGATCCCTCTCCTCTCATTTTGTA
Source organism: Vulpes vulpes (assembly GCF_048418805.1). Lineage (NCBI taxonomy): Eukaryota > Metazoa > Chordata > Mammalia > Carnivora > Canidae > Vulpes > Vulpes vulpes. The sequence continues at coordinate 74,817,904 of NC_132782.1, forward strand.
TGTTACCTTTGAGCTTTGGTTGTTTCCTTCATTTTGCGGAAGATTTTCAATTTGATGAAGTCCCAATAGTATTTTTGCTTTTGTTTCCCTCGCCTCAGAGGCATATCTAGAAAGAAGATCCAATGGCCAATGTCAAAGACGTTGCTGCCTATCTTTTCTTCTTTTTATGGTTTCAGGTCTCACATTTAGGTCTTTCATCCATTTTGAATTTATTTTTTATATATATGGTGTAAGAAAGTGGTCCAGTTTCATTCTTCTGCATGTGGCTGCCTGGTTTTCCCAACACCATTTTTTCTTATCCTGGGGTCAGGGTTAGGGTTTGTTGAAGAGACTGTCTTTGTGCCATTGGATATTCCTTCCTGCCTTGTTGTTGATTAATGGATCATAGAGTTACAGGTTTGTATCTTGTTTCGGCTTTCCATTTTGTTCTATTGATCTAAGGGTCTCCTGTTGGGAGATTCTTGATTGCTGATTCAATTTCTTTGCTGGTTATCTGTCTGTTCAAGTTTCTTATTTCTTCTTTTTTCATTTTTGCTATGTTATATATTACTAGGAATTGATCTATTTCTTCCAGGTTCTAGGTTGCTGGTATATAATTTTTCATAATGTTCTCTTATAAATGTTTGTATTTCTCTAGTGTTGGTTGTTATTTCTCTTTTCTCATTTGTGATTTTATTTGGGTCCTTTCTCATCTTTTTATCTTTTTTCTTTTTTAAAGATTTTATTTATGTATTCATGAGAGACACAGAGAGGCAGAGGCATAGGCAGAGGGAAAATGAGGCTCCATGCAGGGAGCCTGATGTGGGACTTGATCCCCCAGGACCCCGGGAACATGACCTGAGCCAAAGCAGATGCTCAACCACTGAGGCACCCAGGTGCCTTGCTGATTCAATTCCTTTGCTAGTTATGGGTCTGTTCACATTTTCTATTTCTTCCTATTTCAGTTTTGCTCGTTTGCACATTTCTAGGGATTTGTCCACTTCTTCCAGGTCTCCCAGTTTGTTAGCGTATAATCTTTCATAGTATTCCCTTATAATGGTCTTATTTTTCTGGTGTTGATTGTGATCTCTCTTCTCTCATTTGTGATTTTATTTATTTAGGTCTTTTGTCTTTTCTCATTGATAAGTCTGGCTGGGGCTTGATCCATTTTATTAATTATTTTGAAGAACCAGCTCTTAGTTTCATTATTCCATTCTAGTGTTTTGTTGTTTCTGTATTGTTTTTTTCTGCTCTCATCTTTATTTTTTTCCTTCTTCTGTAGGCCTTAGGCTTTGTTTGCTATTCCTTTTCCAGATCCTTTAGGTGTAGTGTTAGGTTGTGTATTGGAGACTTCTTGTTTCTTGAGGTAGGCCTGTATTGCTATGTACTTCCCTCTTAGTTCTGCCTTTGCTACATCCTAGAGGTTTGGGGAAACATGTTTTCATTTTCATTTGTTTTAAATTTCCTCTTTAATTTCCTGGTTGCTCCATTCCTTCTCTAGTAGGATGTTCATAAACTCCACGTATTTTTGGTCTGTCCAAATTTTTTCTTACTGTTGATTTCAAGTTTCATAGCGTTGTGGTCCGAAAATGTACAGGGTGTGATATCAACCTTCTTGTACCTGTTGTACTTGTTGAGGGCTGATTTGTGGGCCATGATATGATCTGTTCTGGAGAATGTCCCATGTGCACTTGAAAGGAATGTGTATTCTGCTTTAGGATGAAATGTTCTGACTATATCTGTTGAGTCACTGTGGTCCAGTGTGTCAAGGCTATTGTCCCCCTGTTGATTTTCTGCATAGATGATCAGTCCATTGCCATAAGTGGGTGTTAAAATCCCCTGTCATTGTATTCTCAGTGAGGTCCTGTACGTTTGTTGTTAATTGGTTTCTATATTTAGGTACTCCCATGTTGGCAGCATAAATATTTAGTTGTTTGATCTTAATAGAGAGTCTTTTTAATTATGAAATAATGCCCTTCTTCATCTCTTCTTACAGTATTTGTTCTTTTTTGAAATTTAAATATTTTATTTATTTATTCATGAGAGATACACAGAGAAGCAGAGGCAGAAACATAGGCAGAGGGAGAGGCAGGCTCCCCAAAGGGAGGCCGATGTGGGACTCGATCCTGGAATCCCAGAATCACACCCTGAGCTGAAGGCAGATGCTCAACCACTGAGCCACCAGGTGTTCCCCACCCCAGGGTTTGGTTTCAAATCTCGTTTGTATGATATAAGTATGGGTCACCAGCTTTCTTTTGATATCCATTAGCGTGATAGATGATTTTGCATCCCCTGACTTTCAATCTGCTGGTGTCTATAGGTCTAAGGTGAGCATCTTGTAGGCAGCATACAGATGGATCTTGTTTTTGTAATAATGATTTTATTTATGAGAGAGTGAGAGAGAGAGAGAGAGAGAGAGAGAGAGGCAGAAAATTAGGCAGAGAGAGAAGCAGTCTCCCCACCAGGAGCCCAATATGGGACACAATCCCAGACTCCAGGATCACACCCAGAGTCAAAGGCAGAGGCTCAACCCCTGAGCCACCCAGGCATCCCAGATCCTGTGTTTTAAGCCACTCTGATACCCTATATCTTTTGATTGGAGCATTTAGGCTATCATCATTCAGAGTGATTATTGAAAGATATGAACTTAGTGCCTTTGTGTTACCAGTAGAGTTGGTTTCTGGTGACCATCTCTGGTCCTTTCTAGTCGTTGTTGCTTTTGGTCTCTTTTTTTCCCCCACTAGAAGAGTCCCTCTTAAAATTCCTTACTGGACTGGTTTAGTGGTCATGAACTCCTTTGTATTTTGCCTGTCTGGGAAACTCTTTATCTCTCCTTCTATCCTGAATGACACCCTTGCTGAAGAAAGAATTAATACAAATTGGACTCCAATAAAAAAGAAATTTAAAAACATAAAATAAATTCTTGCTATTATCATTGAGTAAAATGGCATTTAGGAGGAAAACCAGAACTGAAAGAGAGGAGGACAGATTTCACCATCCATAGCCTTCATAGGGACTGGTGTCCTTTCCTCGGAGGGGCCCCCCCTCCGTAGGATGCTTCCTGCCCCTCTGCGCTCCTTGTTGGAACCGAGCAGGCACATCTCCGTGCCTCCAGCACCTCTGCAGTCGTGGTTTATAGCGTCTTCTATTTATCCTATTGGGGACCACAGCGTCGTGTATGTAACCATCTGGCTCCTGTTTGACAACATTGGGGGGATTCCGACTATTGTTGGCTCTGGAGTGTGTGTGTGTGTCTATCACATGCAGCTATCACGTGAAGCTATCTGATCCTCTGGCTGGGTCACCCAAACGCCAAAATGGTTGGCACAATATCATTTCTGCTGCTGGTGCTGGGCAGCTAGCTGTGCTCTCCTGGCCGACCCGGGGCTCGTTCGTGCAGTGACTTTCCGCTGGAGGGTCACCTGAGCTGGAAGGTATGGCTCGGCCACATTCTCAGTAAGGGAATGGCCTAGAAGGCATATCTAGGCCTAGAAGTCCTAACACCGAAGGTTAACGAGGTTGAAGAACGAGTGAGTGACATAGAAGACAAGTTGATGGCAAAGAGGGAAACTGAGGAAAAAACAAACAATTAAAAGACCATGAGGATAGATTAAGGGAAATAAATCACAGCCTGAGGAAGAAAAACATACGTTTAATTGGGGTTCCTGAGGGCGCCGAAAGGGACAGAGGGCCAGAATATGTATTTGAACAAATCCCAGCTGAAAACTTTCCTAATCTAGGAAGGGAAACAGGCATTTACATCCACGAAATCAAGAGATCCCCTCCTAAAATCAATAAAAATGGTTCAACACCTCGACATCTAATAGTTAAGCTTGCAAATTCCAAAGATAAAGAGAAGATCCTTAAAGCAGCAAGAGACAAGAAATCCCTGACTTTTATGGGGAGGAGCATTAGTGTAAAGAAGACATCTCCACAGAGACCTGGCAGGCCAGAAAGGGCTGGCAGGATATATTCAGGGTCCTAAATGAGAAGAACTGCAACCAAGAATACTTTATCCAGCAAGGCTCTCATTAAAAATGGAAGGAGAGATAAAGAGCTTCCAAGACAGGCAGGAACTGAAAGAATATGTGACCTCCAAACCAGCTCTGCAAGAAATTTTAAGGGGGACTCTTAAAATTCCCCTTTAAGAAGAAGTTCAGTGAAACAATCCACAAAAACAAGGACTGAATAGATATCATGATGACACAAAACTCATATCTCTCAATAGTAACTCTGAATGTGAACGGGCTTAATGACCCCATCAAAAGGCGCAGGGTTTCCGATTGGATAAAAAAGCAGGACCCATCTATTTGCTGTCTACAAGAGACTCATTTTAGACAGAAGGACACCTACAGCCTGAAAATAAAAGGTTGGAGAACCATTTACCATTCAAATGGTCCTCAAAAGAAAGCAGGGGTAGCCATCCTTATATCAGATAAAACTAACCGTCACCCCGAAGACTGTAGTGAGAGATGAAGAGAGACACTATATCATACTTAAAGGATCTATCCAACAAGAGGACTTAACAATCCTCAATATAGATGCCCTGAATGTGGGAGCTCCCAAATATTTAAGTCAATTAATAAAAAGTGAAGAAATACTTAGATAATAATACACTTATACTTGGTGACTTCAGTCTAGCTCTTTCTACCCTCGATAGGTCTTCTAAGCACAACATCTCCAAAGAAATGAGAGCTTTAAATGATACACTGGACCAGATGTATTTCACAGATATCTACAGAACTTTACATCCAAACTCAACTGAATACACATTCTTCTCAAGTGCACATGGAACTTTCTCCAGAATAGACCACATACTGGGTCACAAATCGGGTCTGAACTGATACCAAAAGATTGGGATTGTCCCCTGCATATTCTCAGACCACAGTGCCTTGAAATTAGAACTAAATCACAACAAGAAGTTGTGAAGGACCTCAAACACGTTGAGGTGAAGGACCATCCTGCTAAAAGGTGAAAGGGTCAACCAAAAAATGAAGGAAGAATTAAAAGGATTCATGGAAACTAATGAGAGTGAAGATACAACCGTTCAAAATCTTTGGGATGCAGCAAAAGCAGTCCAAAGGGGGAATTACATCGCAATACAAGCATCCATTCAAAAACTGGAAAGAACCCCAATACAAAAGCTAACCTGACACATAAAGGGGCTAGAGGAAAAACAGCATAGATCCTACACCCAACAGAAGAAGAGAGTTAATTAAAATTAAAGCAGAACTCAAGGAAATCGAGACCAGAAGAACTGTGGAACTGATCAACAAAATCAGGAGTTGGTTCTTTGAACGAATTAATAAGATAGATAAACCATTAGCCAACCTTATTAAAAAGAAGAGAGAGAAGACTCAAATTAATGAAATCATGAGTGAGAAAGGAGAGATCACTACCGACACCAAGGAAATGGAAACGAGTTTAAAAACATATTATGAACAGCTGTACGCGAATAAATTAGGCAATCTAGAAGAAATGGACACATTCCTGGAAAGCCACAAACTACCAAAACTGGAACAGGAAGAAATAGAAAACCTGAACAGGCCAATAACCAAGGAGGAAATTGAAGCAGTCATCAAAAACCTCCCAAGACACAAGAGTCCAGGGCCAGATGGCTTCCAAGGGGAATTCTATCAAGCGTTTAAAGAAGAAATCATACCTATTCTACTAACGCTGTTTGGAAAGAAAGAGATGGAGTACTTCCAAATTCGTTCTATGAGGTCAGCATCACCTTAATTCCAAAACCAGACAAAGACCCCACCAAAAAGGAGAATTACAGACCAATATCCCTGATGAACATGGATGCAAAAATTCTCAACAAGATACTAGCCAATAGGATCTAACAATACATTAAGAAAATTAATCACTATGACCAAGTAGGACATATCCCCGGGACACAAGGCTGGTTAAACACTCGTAAAACAATCAATGTGATTCATCATATCAGCAAGAGAAAAACCAAGAACCATATGATCCTCTCATTAGAGGCAGAGAAAGCATTTGACAAAATATAGCATCCATTCTTGATCAAAACTCTTCAGAGTGTAGGGATAGAGGGAACATTCCTCGACATCTTAAAAGCCATCTATGAAAAGCCCACAGAAAATATCATTCTCAATGGGGAAGCACTGGGAGCCTTTCCCCTAAGATCAGGAACAAGACAGGGATGTCCACTCTCACCACTGCTATTCAACATAGTACTGGAAGTCCTCACCTCAGCAATCAGACAACAAAAAGACATTAAAGGCATTCAAATTGGCAAAGAAGTCAAACTCTCCCTCTTCGCCGATGACATGATACTCTACCTAGAAAACCCAAAAGCCTCCTCCCCAAGATTGCTAGAACTCATACAGCAATTTGGTAGCATGGCAGGATACAAAATCAATGCCTGAAATCAATGGCATTTCTATACACTAACAAGGAGAATGAAGAAAGAGAAATTAAGGACTCAATCCCATTTACAATTGCACCCAAAAGCATAAGACACCTAGGAATAAACCTAACCAAGGAGGTAAAGGACCTATACCATAAACTATAGAACACTTCTGAAAGAAATTGAGGAAGACACAAAGAGATGGAAAAATATTCCATGCTCATGGATAGGCAGAATTAATATTGTGAAAATGTCAATGTTACCCAGGGCAATTTACATGTTTAATGCAATCCCTATCAAAATACCATGGACATTCTTCAGAGAGTTAGAACAAATTATTTTAAGATTTGTGTGGAATCAGAAAAGACCCCGAATAGCCAGGGGAATTTTAAAAAAGAAAACCATATCTGGGGCCTCACAATGCCAGATTTCAGGTTGTACTACAAAGCTGTGGTCATCAAGACAGTGTGGTACTGGCACAAAAACAGACATATAGATCAATGGAACAGAATAGAGAACCCAGAAGTGGACCCTCAACTTTATGGTCAACTAATATTCGATAAAGGAGGAAAGAGACTATCCACTGGAAGAAAGTCTCTTCAATAGATGGTGCTGGGAAAATTGGATATCCACATGCAGAAAAATGAAACTAGACCACTCTCTTTCACCATACACAAAGATAAACTCAAAATGGATGAAAGATCTAAATGTGAGACAAGAGTCCATCAAAATGCTAGAGGAGAACACAGGCAACACCCTTTTTTAGCTCAGCCACAGTAACTTCTTGCAAGATTCATCCACGAATGCAAAAGAAGCAAAATCAAAAATGAACTATTGGGACGTCATCAAGATAAGAAGCTTTTGCACAGGAAAGGATACAGTCAACAAAACTCAAAGACAACCTACAGAATGGGAGAAGATATTTGCAAATGACATATCAAATAAAGGGCTAGTTTCCAAGATCTATAAAGAACTTCTTAAACTCAACACCAAAGAAACAATCCAATCATGAAATGGGAAAGACATGAACAGAAATCTCACAGACGAAGACATAGACATGGCCAACATGCACATGAGAAAATGCTCCGCATCACTTGCCATCAGGGAAATACAAATCCCTGAGATACCACCTCACAATGAGATACCACCTCACACCAGTGAGAATGGGGAAAATTAACAAGGCAGGAAACAACAAATGTTGGAGAGGATGTGGAGAAAAGGGAACCTTCCTGCACTGTTGGTGGGAATGTGAACTGGTGCAGCCACTTGGAGGTTCTTCAAAGAGTTAAAAATAGACCTGCCCTACGACCCAGCAACTACACTGTTGGGGATTTACCCCAAAGATTCAGATGCAATGAAATGCCGGGACACCTGCACCCCGATGTTTATAGCAGCAACATCCACAATAGCCAAACTGTGGAAGGAGCCATGGTGTCCATCGAAACATGAATGTATAAAGAAGATGTGCTCTATGTATACAATGGAACATTACTGAGCCATTAGAAATGACAAATACCCACCATTTGCTTCAACGTGGATGGAACTGGAGGGTATTATGCTGAGTGAAGTAAATCAATCGGAGTAAGACAAACAGTGTATGTTCTCATTCATTTGGGGAATATAAATAATAGTGAAAGGGAACATAAGGGAAGGGAGAAGAAATGTGTGGGAAATATCAGAAAGGGAGACAGAACATAAAGACTCCTAACTCTGGGAAATGAACTAGGGGTGGTGGAAGAGGAGGAGGGCGGGGGCTGGGGGTGAATGGGTGTGGGCGCTGAGGGGGGCACTTGACGGGATGAGCACTGGGTGTTATTCTGTATATTGGTAAATTGAACACCAATAAAAAATAAATTTATTATTTAAAAAATAATAATAAAAAAATAAAAGGTTAAAAAAAAAACGAAATAGGAAAGTCCTGCATTCAGCTCTCCTGCTTCTCCTATACTTGTGTCCAGGGTCATTTGTGGGGTGGACCAATGTTACGAGTGCTTTTTCTATTTCTAAAATCGGCCACCATGATTTTGATAGGAATAATATTGGAACTGTGGGTGGTTTCTTGAACTGTGGACATTTTAACAAGATGAAGGCTCCGACCCCACAAGCCCAGGATGTCCTTCCAAAGTCTTGTAATTTTCAGTGTACAAGTCTTGCACTCCCTTGGTTCAGTCTAATTATTTTGTTCTTTTGGATGCTCCTGATAAGGGAGTCATGTCCTTAATTTCCTTTCTGAGTGCTCATCATCGGGACACAGCAAGGCTACTGATCTCTGTTCATTTTGTGTCCCACAACTTTACTGATTTCACTCATTAGTTCTAACAGTTTTTGCTGGAGTCCTCGGCTTTCCTGTTTCTAATGCCACATCTTCAGCAAATAGGGACAGTTTGATGTCCCCCTTACAGGTGTGGAACCTTTTCTGTTTCCTGTCTCTTGACTACGGTAGGACTTCCAGTGCTGAGAGGGGACTTCCTTGGCTTGTTCCTGCTCTTAGGGGAGACGATTTCAAGTTTTCACCTTGAGGATGATGTCAGCTGCGGGCCTTCCTTGATTCTGTTTATATACGTTTCCTCAAAACCCACTATGCCAAAATAATAATAAGAAGAAGAAACCCGCTATGCTTTTTATGTTGTATTATGTCAAATGCTCTTTCTGCAACTCTTGAGAGGATCGTATGCCTTTGTCCTTTCTCTTGTATTTGTTTTTAAGATTTTATTTATTTACCCATGAAAGAGAGAGGCGAGAGAGCAAGATGGAGAGAGAGAGAGAGGCAGAGACACAGTCAGAGACATAGACAGAGGGAGAAGCAGGCTCCATGTAGGGAACCCGATGTGGGACTCAATCCTAGGAATCCAGGATCATGCCCTGGGCCAAAAGCAGGCGCTAAACCACTGAGCACCCCCCCACCTGGGCTGCCCCATGTCCTTTCTCTTGTTAATGTGATGGATCATGGTGACTGATAGCCAGAGGGGACGGAGGTGGGAGATGGGCAAAATAGATGAAGAATATTAAGAGTGGGATCCCTGGGTGGTGCAGCGGTTTGGCACCTGCCTTTGGCCCATGGAGACCTGGGATCAAATCCCACATCGGGCTCCCAGTGCATGGAGCCTGCTTCTCCCTCTGCCTGTGTCTCTGCCTCTCTCTCTCTCTCTCTCCCTGTGTGAATATCATAAATAAATAAAAATTTAAAAAAAGAACATTAAGAGCTATAAGCATCTGGTTCTCAAATAAGTAAGTCACAGATATTTAGAAAGTACAGCCTAGGCAATAGAGTCAGTACTACTGTGACAACTTCGTATGGGGACAGATGGTGATGACACTTCTCGTGGGGAGATCTGAGTATGCACAGAATTGTCAAATCACTAAGTCGTTCCCCTGAAACTACTGTAACATTCTGTGTTGACTGTACTTCAATAATATCAAAGAAAAGGGGTTTCTGATGGGACTCACGGTGGGTCCATGAAAGGCATTAAAATGGTCATTACACATATGAAGGCACCTCTGAAGAGGGGATAAAGATGCTCACATGTCTTGATGTGAATTTTCAGAAGATTTACTTGAAAGAGGGTGCAGTGGGGAGGGGTGGAGGGAGAGGGGGAATCTGGAGCAGACTCCTCACATACCAGTTACCAGGTCTGGGTGAGGACCACGTGAGGACCACAGTCAGCAGGTACAGGTGAGCCCCATGTGGGACCCAGAGTCACCAGGACCAGATGAGGCTCAGGTGGGGACCAAAAAGACCAGGTCCAGGTTGAGCCCCAGGTGGAGCCCAGAGGCACCAGGTCCAGGTGAGGCCCAGGTGGCAACCAGATTCACCAACTCCAGGTAAGGCCCAGGTGGGGACCAAAGTCACAAGGTCTGGGTGAGGCCCAGGTGGGAACACAGTCTCCAGGTCCAGGTGAGGCAAAACTGAGGACCAGAGTCAACAGGTACAGGTGAGGCCCAGATGAGGATCAGAGTCACCAGGTCCAGGTGAGGCCTAGAAGGAGACCACAGGACCCAGGTCCAGGTGAGCCCCATGTGGGAACCAGAGCCACCAGGGCCATTTGAGGCCCAGGTGGAGACCACAGTCACCAGGTCCAGGTGAAGCCCAGGTGGGGACCAGATTCACCAAGACCAGGTGAGGCCCAGGTGGTGACCAGAGTCACCAGGTCTAGGTAAGGAACAGGTAAGGACCAGATTCACCAGGTCCGGGGGAGGCCCTGGTGGGGACCAGAGTCGCCAGGTCCGGGTGAGACCCAGGTGGCAACCACATTCAGCAGGTCCAGGTGAGGCCAAGCTGAGGACCAGTGTCACCAGGGCCAGGTGAGGACCAGATGGGGACCAGAGTCACCATGTCCAGGTGAGGCCAGAAGGACACCACAGGTACCAGCTCCGGGTGAGGTTCATGTGCAAACCAGAGACACCCGGTCCAGGTGAGGCCCAGGAGGGGACCAGAGTCACCAGGTCAAGGAGCGGCCCAGAAGGGGACCAGAATTCCCTGGTCCAGGTGAGGCCCAGGTGTGGAACAGATTAACCAGGTCCCAATGACACACAGGTGAGGACCAGAGCAACCAAGTAGAGGTGTGGCCCAGATGGTGATCAGAGTCACCAGGTTCAGGTGAGGCCAAGAAGGGGACCACAGTCACCATGTCCAGGTGAACCTGATGTGGGAACTAGAGCCACCAGATCCAGGTGAGGCCCATGTGGAGACCACAGAAACCAGATCCAGATGAGGCCCAGGATGGGAACAGAGTTACCAGGTCCAGGTGAGCCCAGGTGGGAAATAGATTCACCAGGTCCCGGTGAGGCCCAGGTGGGGAACACAGTCACCAGATCCAGGTGAGGCACAGGTGGGGAACACAGTCACCAGGTCCAGGTAAGGCCAAGCAGACGACCAGAGTCACCAGTTCCAGGTGAGGCCCAGGTGGGGACCAGAGTCACCAGGTACAGATGAGCCTAGAAGGAAATGAGAGACACAAGGTCCAGGTGAGGTCCATGTGGGAACCAGAGTCACCAGGTACAGGTGAGGCCAGGTGAGGACCTAAGTTAACAGATCCAGGTGTGTCCCAGGTGGGGAACAGAGAAACCCTGTCCTGATGATGCCTAGGTGATAGGTACCAGAGACACCAGGTCCAGGTGAGGCCCAGGTGGGGACCAGTTACCAGATCCAGGTGAGGCCAAGCTGTGGACCAGAGTCACCAGGTCCCAGTAAGACTCAGGTGAGGCCCAGGTGGGGATCAGAGTCATCATGTCCAGGTGAGGCCCAGGTGGGGACCACAGTCACCAGGTCCAGGTGGGGACCAGAGTCACTGGGCCAGGTGAGGCACAGATGGTGACCAGAGTCACCAGGTCCGGGTGAGGACCAGGTAAGAACCAGATTCACCAGGTCCAGGTGAGGCGCAGGTGGCAAGCACACTCACCAGGTTCAGGTGAGGCCCTGGTGGGGACCAGAGTCACCAGGTACATGAGAACCTAGAGACACTAGAGCCACCAGGTCCACATGAGGTCCATGTGGGTACGAGAGTCACCATTTACAGGTGAGGCCCAGGTGGAGACCAGATTCACCAGGTCCAGCTGAGACCCAGGTGGGAACCAGTGTCACCATGTCCAGGTGTGGCCCAGGTGAAGACCAGAGTTTAACAGGTTCAGGTGGGTCCCTATTAGTGAATAGTGTAACCATGTCCTGATGCTACCCAGGTGGGTACCAGAGACACCAGGTCCAGGTGAGGCTCAGGTGGGGACCAGAGACTTGAGGTCCAGGTGAGGTCCCGGTGGGAACCACAGTCACCAGATCAGGCGAGGCCATGCTGAGGATCAGAGTCACCAGTTCCAGGTGAGGCCCAGTTGGGGCCACGGTCACCAGGTACAGAAGAGGCCAAAGTGAGGACCAGAGTCACCAGGTCCAGGTGAGACCCAGGTGGGGACCACAGTCACCAGGTCCAGATTGAGGCCCAGGTGGGGCCCAGAGTCATCAGGGCCAGGTGAGTTCAAAGTGTGGATCAAAGTTATCAGGTCCAGGTGAGTCCAAGGTGGGGAACAGAGTAACCATGTCCCAATGATGCCCAGGTGGGACCAGAGTCACAAGGTCCAGACGAGGCCCAAGTGAAGAGTAGATTCACCAGGTCCAGTTGAGGCCCAGTTGAGGCCCAGAGTCCCCAGCTCCGGGTGAGGCTCAGAGGGGGACCAGAGTCACCGGTCCAGGTGACATCCAGGTGGGGACCAGAGTCACCACGTCAGGGTGAGGCCCAGAGGGGGACCAGAGTCACTAGGTCCAGGTGAGGCCCCGATGTGGAACTCAGTAACCAGGTCCCATGATGCCCATGTGAGGACCAGATTCACCAGGTCAGGGTGAGGTCCAGAGGGAGACCAGAGTCACCAGGTCCAGGTGAGGCCCAGGTGTTGAAGAGAGTAACCAGGTCCCAATGATGCCCAGGTAAGGACGAGAGTCACCAGGTTCAGGTGAGGCCCAAATATGGATCAGAGTCACGAGTACCAGGTGAGGCCAAGAAGGAGACCACAGGAACCAGGTCCAGGAGAGCACCATATGGGAACCAGAGCCATCAGATCCAGGTGAGTCCCATGTGGGAACCACAGTCACGAGGTCCAGGTGAGGCCCAGGTGGCGACAAGATTCACCAAGTCCAGGTGAGACCCAGGTGGGGACCAGAGTCACCAGGTAAGGGTGAGGCCCAGAGGGGGACCAGGGTCCCGGGCCAAGTGATGCCCAGGGAGGACCAGAATAACCAGTTAAGGGTGAGGCCCAGAGTGGGACCAGAGGTCCCTGGTCAAAGTGAGGCCCAGGTGTGGAATAGAGTATCCAGGTCCCAGTGATGCCTAGGTGAGGACCAGAGTCACTAGGGCCATGCGAGGCCCAGATGGGGATCAGAATCACCAGGTCCCAGTGAGGCATAGAAGGAGACCACAGTCACCAGTATCAGGTGAGCCCCATGTGAGAACCAGAGCCACTATATCCAGCTGAGTCCCAGGTCCATGTGAGGCCCACGTGAGGACCAGATTCATCAGGTTGAGTTGAGGCATAGCTGGGGACAAGAGTCACCAGGTCTGGGTGAGGCCTAGGTGGGGACGAGATTCACCAGGTCTGAGTTAGGTCAGAGAAGAAAAATAGAAAGAAAAAGAGAAAGAAAAAGAAAGGGAAAAAAGGGTGGGGGAAGCAAACAGAAATCAAAAAGCAAAAACAACAACAACAACAACAAAAACACCATGGAATATCTTCTGATTCTGTATACTTTATGTCCCTTGACTTCCCCTGGAACTTGGCCGTCTAGCTGGTGTTCTGGGGGAGGGGCCTGTTGTGCTGATTTTCAGGTGTTAGCACTTGGGGGAGCTGCTCAGCCCCCTGCCTGGTGCAGGGCTCAGTGGGGGTTGTTTACCTCGTGAGGCCCCAGGAGGAACAACCACAGTGGCGGTGGCAGCTCTAGAGCCCTGGATTCAGCTCCCACAGTAACTACCGAGCTCTCTGTCTGCAGGGCCTGGAGGCTCCGGGGCAGGGCCGCTGATCTGCTCAGCTTGGGGTAGGAGCGTCCTTGCTGTCCTGGGCCCTCCTGGCCTCTACCTGTCCTGGGGGGAGATTGGATCCTGGGCTGTGTCCCTCCACGGCCTGGGCTCCGGGGCCTGCGCTGTTGGATTCGCACTCCCAGCCGCGCAGCCTCCTCCATGGAGCCTCTGCCCGAGCCCCTCCGAGCTGCTCCCAGGTCCAGTTGTGTGCGTGCTGCAGCCTGTTAGGGAGCTCAACCACGGGGAGTGGCACGCTCTCCCCGGGGCACAGGTGTCTGTTAGTGTCCCAGGGATCCTGAGGGCATCCCCACCCATCTGGGGTCCTGCTCTAACTCCCTGCCAGCGCCTTTCCACCCGGGAAGATTGATGAAGCTCCTGCTTCTCTGGGACGGAGCTTTCCTGTGTTGGGGGCACTCGCCCCTGCCTTAGCCCAGCTCCTCGCGGGATCCCTTCACCTTGGATGCCTTTTGTTTCCTTATTTCTATTTTCCCCATCTTCCTACCTTGATAGAAGCATGAACTCTTCTCACTGTAGCATTACAGCTGTTCTCCCTTTAAATCTCAGGCCGAATTCATAGATTTTCAGGATGATTTGAAGGTTATCTAGGTAATTTTGTGGGGACAGGTGATTTGGGGACTCTTCTCTTCCCCAAACTTGCCCCTCTTCTGCAGATGGAGTTTTGAACATACTCACTAGAGATGTTTGTCAGACACTCGTGCGATGCAACTGGAAAAATTCAGGCTTGGAAGGTATGTCTCCAGGTGCAGTAGAACAGTATTCATGGAACCTCCTCATTGAGAATGCTCTTACATTATCACACCAATAAGTATGCAGCTAGTTGAAAGATAGCTTAAACCCTAACTCTAACCCTAAGCCATAACCCTAACCCTAACCTTAACCTTAACTCTCACCCTAACACTAACCCCAACCATAAACCTAACCTTAACAGAAACCCTAACCCTAACCTTAAACTCACCCTAAACCTAACCCTAACCCCTAACACTAACCCTAACCCCTAACCCTAACCCTAAAACTACCCTAACCCCTAACCTTAACACTAAATCTTAACCCTAACACTAACCCTAACCCCTAACCCTAACACCTAACACTAACCTTAACCCCTAAACCTAACCCTAACCCTAACGCTAACACTAACCCCTAACCCTAACCCTATCCCTAACCACTAACCCTAGCCCTAACCCCTAACCCTAACCCTAACCCCTAGCCCTAACCCTAACAACTAACCCAAACCCTAACCCTAACCCTAAACACCCTAACCCTAACAATCCTAACAGTAAGCCTAACCCTAACCCCTAACCCCTAAATCTAACCCTAACGCTAACCATAACCCCTAACCCTAACCCTACCCCTCCCTATACCCCTAACCCTAACCCTAACGTTCACCCCTAACACACTAACACTAAACCCTAAACCCTACCCTAACCAATAAACCTAACCAACTAACACGAATCCTACCCCTAAAACTTACCCTAACCATAACCCAAACCTAACCCTAACCCTAACCCCTAACCCTAACCTTAACCCTAATCCTAACCCTAACCTTAACAACTCTACCCTAACCCTAACCCTAACCACCCTAATTCTAACCCTAACAACCCTAACCCTAACAACCCTAACTCTAAACCTGACCTTAAACCAAACCATAACCCCTAACCCTAACCCTAACCCTAGCACTAGCCCTAGCCCTACCCTAACCCTAACCCTAACCCTAACCTTAACCTAACCCTAACCATAACCCCTAAATGTAACCCTAAACCCTAAACCTAACCCCTAACCCTAACCATAACACCTAAACCTAACCCTAACCCTGTAACCCTTATACTAACCCTCTAACACTAGTCCTAACCCTAACCATAAACCTTAACCCCAAACTCTAACCCTAAACCCTAACCCTAACATTAACCCAAACACCTAACCCAAACCCTAACCCCTAACCCTAACACTAACACCTAAACTAACCCTCACAACTAACCCTAACCCCACACTGACCCTAACACCTAACCCTAACACCTACCCCTAACCTTAACCCTAACCCCTAATCCTAACCCTAACTCCTACCCCTCCTAACCCAAACACCAAACCCTAACCCAAAAAACTAACACTAACCCCAAACCCTAACCGTGACTCCTAACCCTAAGTCTCACCCTAACCCCTTACCCTAACACCTAACGCTAACCCTAAACCAAACCCTAACCCATAACCCTAACCCTATCACTAACCACTAACCCTAGCCTTAACCCCTACACCTACCCCTAAACCAAACCCCTATCCCTAACCCAAACCCTAACACCTAAACCTAACCCTAAAACTAACCCTAACACCTTACCGTAACCATAACCCTAAACCTAACCCTTAACCCTAACATCTAATTCTAACCCTAAACCTAATAACCCTAAGCCTAACCTTAACAACACTACCCTAATCCTAACACCTAACCCTAACCCTAACCTAAACCCTACCCTTAACCCTAACCCAACCCTAACCCCTAACCCTAACCCTAACACCTAGCCCTAACCCTAACACCTAACCCTAACCCAAACCCAAACCCTACCCCTAACCCTGACTGTAACCCTAACACTAAACCAACCCTAACCCTAACCCTAAACCTTAACCCTAACCCTTAACTCCTACCTTCACCCTAACCCTAAACCTAACATTAACCCCTAACCCTAAACCTAACGCCTAACCCTAACAACTAACCCTAACCCCTAACACAACCATAACACCTAACCCTAACCAGCTAAGCCTAAGGCTAAGCCTAACCCTAACCCTATCCCTAACCCTAACCGAAACACTAACCCCTAACACTAACACTAACCCTGTCCCCGAACGCTAACCCTAACCCTAACCCCTAACCCTAAGCCAAACCCTAACCCCTAACAATAAACCTAAAACTACCCATAACCCTAAGCCTAACACTAACACTAATGCCGAAATCAAAACGTAACCCCTAACCCTAACCCTAACCCTAACACCTAAAGGTAATCCTAAAAACCTAACACTAACCATAACACCTAACCCTAACCCTAACCATAACCCTAACCATAACCATAACCCTCTAACCCTAACACTAACTCTCTAACACTAACCCTAACCCTCACACTAAACCCTAACCCTAAACCCCAAACTCTAATGCTAAACCCGAACCATAAAGCTATCCCAAACACCTAACCCTAACCCTTAACCCTAACCCAAACACCTAACCCTAACACCTAACAAAACCCTAACAACTACCCCTAACACCTAACCCTAACCCTACCCTAACCCTAACCCTAAACACCCTAACCCTAACAAACCTAACCCTAACCCTAACAACCCTAAACCTAACCCTATCCCCTAACCCCTAAAACTGACCCTACCGCTAACCATAACCCCTAACCCTAACCCTACCCCTCCCTCTACCCTTAACCCTCACCCTAACCCTAACCCCTAACCCTAACACTTAACCCTACCCTAACCCCTATCCCTAACCCGAAAACCTAACCCTAAACCCAACAAATAACCCTAACAACCCAAACCCTAACAACCTTAAACCTAATCCTAACCCTTAACCCTAAAACTAACCCTAATGCTAATCCTAAACCATAACCATAACCCTACCCCTCCCTCTACCCCTATCCTAACCCTAACGCTCACCCGTAACCATTACGCTAACACTAAACCCTAAACCTACCCTAACCTCTAAACCTAACCTAATCCTACCCCTAAATCCTAACCCTAACCCTAATCCTAAACCAACCGTAATCCTAACCCTAAACCTAAACCCTAATCCTAACCCTCACCCTAACCCCTAACCCTAACAACAAACCCTACCCTAACCCCTACCCCTAACCCAAAAACCTAACCCTAAACCTAACAAATAACCCTAACACCCTAAGCCTACCACTAACCGCAGCAACCCTACTCCTAACCCTAACAACCCCTAAGCTAACATTAACAACCCTACCCTAAACCTAACCTTAAATCTAACACCCTAACCCTAATCTCCTAACCCTAACCACCTAATTCTAACAATCCTAACCCTAACCCTAAACCCTACCCCTAACCCTAAACCTAACAACACTAAGCCTAACCTTAACAACCCTATCCTAAACCTAACCCTAACCCCCTAACCCTAACCCTAATCTCCTAACCCTAACCCTAACACCCTAACCATAAAAACCCTAACCCTAACCCTAACAACCCTACCCCTAACCCTAACCCTAACAACCCTAACCCTAACCCTGACCCTAACCCAAACCATAACCCCTAACCCTAACCCTAACCACTAACCCTCACACTAAACCTCAAACACTAACCGTAACCCTAAACCCTAACCCAAACCCTAACCCCTAACACTAACCCTAAATCTAACCCCTAACCCTAACCTTAACCTAACCCTAACCATAACCCCTAAATATAATCCTAAACCCTAAACATAACCCCTAACCCTAACCATAACACCTAACCCTAACCATAACCCTAACACTAACCCTAACAAACCTAAACCTAACCCTAACCCCAACCCTGTAACCCTTATACTAACCCTCTAATACTAGCCCTAACCCTAATCCTAAACCTTAACCCTAACCCCCAAACTCTAACCCTTAACCCTAACCCTAACCCCCAAACTCTAACCCTAAACCCTAACCGTAACCCTAACCCATACCCTAACTCTAACCCTAACCCATACCCTAACCCGTACCCTAAACCTAACCCGTACCCTAACCCCTAACCCGTACCCTAACCCTAGGTTTAGGTTAATCCTAAACCTTAACCCTAACCCCCAAACTCTAACCCTAAACCCTAAACCCTAACCCTAACCCTAACCCATACCCTAACTCTAACCCTAACCCATACCCTAACCCGTACCCTAAACCTAACCCGTACCCTAACCCCTAACCCGTACCCTAACCGTAACCCTATGTTTAACCCTAACCCGTACCATAACCCGTCCCCAATCCCTAACCCTAACCCTAAACCTAGCCCAAACCCCTAGCCCTAATGCTAACCCATAACCCTAACCCTGCCTTAACCCCTAACCCTAAACTCTAACCCCATCCCCCACTCTAACTCTAACCCTAGTCCCTCCCCCTATCCCCTAACCCTCAACCCTATAACCTATATGGAACATAACCCTAATCCAGACCCTAACTCAGTTTCCTAATCCCTAATACCATACCTTAACTCCTAACTCTTGACCCTTACCCCATCCCTCATCCTAACCAGTAACTCATACACATAACCATGATCACTAACCCATAACCACCTATTGCTCACCCTAAACCCTAACCCTACTCTCAATTCTCCCCTTTCACTTACCTTGTCGTTCTGAGTAGCCCCTGCGGAGGTGGATGTGACTCCGAACAGCGCCTCCAGGGTCCTCCAGCGGGTCCGGAGGAGACCAGGCTCCTGTCATGGCGGACGTGGCCCCATGATTTCCTGAGTCATAGACAGCGGGTCCTGAGGACGAGGGGGGGTCCTGTCACTGTGGAAATGCCTCACACCCTCCGGAAGCCTCCCCCCGGGTCCTGAGGGGGCTGCGGCTCATCAGCGTGGTCGCGTCCCCACGTCCTCCTCAGGCCTCCCCAGCAGAGGCGGGCTCCTGTTAGTGCAGGCTGACGAGGCCTACTGCGCATGCGCGCCCCCTGGGCGGGACCGGGGCTGGGGCGCCCCTGCGGGAGGCTCAGGCGCTGCAGGAGGCCGTGCAGGAGGCAGAGTCCCAGAGCCCCAGGCTGCACCTGCCTCCTTCCAGGCTCCAGCTGAGGCCTGTGAGCTTCAGAAACGTCTCACTGAAACGGAGCCCAACACCCGGCTTCCCCAGAAATACTTAAGGACAAGGAATTGGAGCCCACAGGATGCGAAATGAAATGTGGACCAGACTTTTACGATGTCCTGCAAAACTCACTCAACTCTCTTCCACTGTGGGTGGGACCGTGGGCTGCTGCAGCCGCCCTGGAAACAGTGTGGAGGCTCCTCAGGAAGTTACAAATAGAGCCGCCCTGCGACCAGCAGGTGCACAACCTGGAGCACACTCCGAAGATACAGATGCAGTGAGACTTGGGACACCTGCACCCCAATGTCCACAGCAGCCGGGTCCACAGTAGCCACACTGTGGGAGGAGCCTCGGTGCCCTTGGGCAGATGATGAATAAAGAGGATGGGAGACAGATGATGGTCATAGATGATAGATAGATGATAGGAATGGTACTCAGCTATCAAAGAGAAGGAAATCTTGCCATTTGCAATGACGTGGATAGAACTAGAGGGATCATGTTAAGTGAAATAAGTCAGTCAGGAAAGAAAATTACCGTATGGTGTCATTCATAGGTGAAATTAAAGAAGCAAAGCAGATGGACATCTGTGAAGGGAAGGAAAAACGAAAAACAAGATGAAAACAGATGGAGGAAAAAGAGACTCAATCACAGGAAACAAACTGAGGGTCGCTGGAGGGGAGGGGAGTGGAGGGACAGGGTAACTGGTAGACAGGCATGAAGGAGGGCACGTGATGTCATGAGCCCTGGTGTTATCTCCAACTGGTGAATCCCTGAATTCTACCTCTGAAGGTATAATACACTATACTGTTCATTAATTGGGTTTAAATTAAATTAAGTTTAAAAAATCAGTTGACTAAAAAAAAAAATCAGTTGACTGTATCAGAGTGCATTTTCTTCCAGGCTCTCTATTCTGCTCCTTCAGCTGATGCCAGAACCACACCCCTGTGGGTTTTGTTTGTTTAAGTAGGCTCCATGCCTCATCCACAGCCCAGCACAAGGCTAAAACTCATGACCAGGGCTAGATCAAGACCAGGGGTGAGGTCAGGAGTCAGATGCTTAACCAATGGAGCCAGCCGGGGGCCCGAGAACCCACTGCTTTATCCTGTGTCTCTGTGACATCGTTTGAAATAGGAAAGTGCTGCATCCAGCTCTATCCTGCTTCTCCTATACTGATTTGTGTCCAGGGTCATTTGTGGGGGCGGACCAATGTTATGAGTGCTTTTTCTATTTCTAACCTCGGCCACCATGATTTTGATAGGAAAGACATTGGAAAACTGCGGGTGGCTTCTGGAACTGTGGACATTTTAACGAGATGAAGGCTCCAACCCCACGAGCCCAGGATGTCCTCCCAAAGTCTTGTAATTTTCAGTGTACAAGTCTTGCACTCCCTTGGTTCAGTCTAATTATTTTGTTCTTTTGGATGCTCCTGATAAGGGAGTCATGTCCTTAATTTCCTTCCTGAGTGCTCATTGTCGGGACACAGCAAGGCTACTGAGCTCTGTAGGGTCAGTTTGTGTCCCATAAATTTACTGAATTCAATCATTAGTTCTAACAGGTTTTGGTGGAGGCTCTCGGGTTTCCTGTTTCTAGGACCGCATCTTCAGCAAATAGGGACAGTGTGACATCCCCCTTCCAGGTGTGGAACCTTTGCCGTTTCCTGTCTGTTGACTACATTAGGACTTCCAGCGCTGAGAGGGGACCTCCTTGGCTTCTTCCTGCTCAGGGGAGACGATGTCAGGTTTTCACCCTTGAAGAGGATGTCAGCTGCGGGCCTTCCTAGCGGCCTTTATTCTGTTGATAGACATTTCCTCAAAACCCACTATGCTTTTGATGTTGTATTTTGTCAAATGCTTTTTCTGCAACTCTTGAGAGGATCGTATGCTTTTTGTCCTTTCTCTTGTTTTTCTTTTTTTAAAGATTTTATTTATATATCCTTGAGAGACAAAGAGAGAAAGGCAGAGACACAGGCAGAGGGAGAAGGCGGCTCCATGTAGGGAACCCGACGTGGGACTCGATCCCGGGACTCCAGGATCATGCCCTGGGCAGAAGGCAGGCACTAAACCGCTGAACCACCCAGGCTGCCCCATGTCCTTTCTCTGCTTAATGTGATGGATCCTGCTGACTGATGGACAGAGGGGCCGTGGGTAGGACATGGGCAACATAGATGAACAATAGTAGCAGCGATAAGTGTCTGGTTCTCAAATAAATAAGTCACAGAAATTTAGAAAGTACAGCCTAGGGAATAGAGTCAGTACTGTTGTGACAACTTTGTATGGGTCAGACGGTGACGCCGCTTCTCTTGGGGAGAGCTGAGTAAGGCACAGAATTGTCAAGTCACTAGTTGTAGCCCTGAAACTACTGTCACATTGTGTGTCGACTGTACTTCAATAAATATCAAGGAAAAGCGGTTTCTGCCTAGGATTCCTGGTGGGTCCGTGAAAGGCATTTACACGGTCGTTACACACACAAAGGCACCTCTGCAGAGGGGATAAAGATGCTCACATGTCTTCATGTTGATTTTTAGAAGATTTACTTGAGAGAGGGTACAGTGGGGAGGGGCAGAGGGAGAGGGGAACCTGGAGCGGACTTCTCACCCACCAGAGCCCGAGCCCCACGTGAGGCTCCACGCCACAACCTCGAGATCCTGACCTGAGCCAAACTAAAGAGTCGACGTGGAACCGACTGAACCACCCAGGAGCCCCTCAAATGTTTTTAAGTGCAACCCCATGCTGTGAACTCTGGGGGTCGGGGGGAACATCTGTGACCCCCAGTCTGCCTAGAAGGGCGGAAGGCCTGCAGGGCGCGAGGATGGGAACTGAGGATGTGGGAGGGTGCCTGCAACCCCTGCCCACCCAGCGTGGGGACAGGACCCTCCCCCAGGACCCTCGGCCTTCAGGGTGAAGGGCTAAGTGCTGTTTGGACCCCGCCCGCCCACAGTGATGATGCGGGACCTCACTGTGGGCGGAACTGTGCTGACCCAGGGTTCCACTGCTGCATGGCGCTCACTGTGCGTCTGCAGACCTTCGGAAGCACTCGTGCTCCGGATCTAGCTCACAGCCACCCGACTCTCTGCTCTCCCCAGTAGCTCAGTACTCCCACACTCCTCAGTACCCCAACTCTCCCGCTCTCCCCAGTACCCCAGTACTCCCACTCTCCCCAGTACTCCAACTCTCCCACTCTCCCCAATACCCCAGTACTCCCACTCTCCCCAGTTCCCCAACTCTCTCACTCTCCCCAGTACCCCGGTGCATAAAGAGGAGGCACTCACACAGCAACAGGTCACAGGTGAGTGGCCGGTGATGCCTGCACAGGTGAGTGACCGCTGATGCCTGCTCCCCGCGGGCTACTCTGGGGCCTGTGGGTCCGGGTGGGGGCCTGGCCTCCTGGGTTGGGGTCCAAAACACCCCGACCCCAATGCGATGACCATGAGCAGCTCCTGCAGCCCTTCCACAGCCCCACCAGGTGAGGGCGGCCCCCTAAGACCCCGTCTAGGGAAGGAGGCTGCAGTTGGAGTTTGGCAGCTCCTCCGGGACCCCCGCTACCCTGTAAGCCCTGTGCTATGCAGGGAGACCCAATACATGACCTTTCCAGCCTGTCCTAGACACATGGACCCCGACAAGGGTGACACCCCCCGCCCCACCCTGTGGTCAGGGGAGGACAGTCAGGGCCTGCTGGGTCCCCCTGGCCAGTGAGCAGGCTTGCTCTTCACGCACTGGAATGCGGAGTCCCTTGTGCTTCCCCCAGACCCCCCTCACACTATTCACGCATCGTTGCCCTCAGGGTGGGGAGTTTGGTCGCACTCTTGCTGGCATCAGGTTTTAATTTTCATGAAGTCCAGTCCGTTGCTTTCTCCCCTTGGTCATTGTGCTTGTGAAATCTAAGAGAAACCTTCGATCTCCCCCGGGCTGGGAGACATCACCCTCAGCATCAGATTGGCAGTTCCCTGGAGCCTCCTGGGTCCCCTGCCCATGTGCTCCTGATACCGGGGTGGGAGCGCTCTGTGATCCCAGCATGACGGCGTGTCCTGGGACAGTGGCTGGGAAGGTGGACTGTAGGTGGGCGAGCGACAGACAGGCAGTGAGGGCCCATGTGTGATGTTCCAGCCCAGCCTGTGCCCCTCAGGGCTATGGGCTTGTCTCTGGCTCCGGTCAGACGGAGGGGTACCTGCCCATGGCGAGCACCCTGACCCATGTGTCCTCGGAAGGTTTTCATGCGCCATCATTCTTGGATGTGTTTGGATTGCAGTACCATGCAGGAGGACTCGGAGACCCTGCTGGCCTTGCAAAGGGCCAATATCGTGGCCCAGTACCATCAGGTGAGGCCCAGAAGAGACCATAGACACTACACACCCACAAGAGGGGGGAACCATACCTGCAAGAGCAGGGGAGGCCCAAGAGAGGATCAGAGCCAAGGATGAGCCAGGTCAGCCCAGACAAGGACCATAGTCACCAGGAACAAGTGAGAGCCAGGGGATGGTCCTGGTGTCAGTGGCAACTAAGAGTCCATCCTGGACCCTAGTCATTGGTAGCTGAGGAGCCCAGTCACCAGGTATGGTGAGGCCCAGGTGGGGACCACAGTCACCAGGTCCAGATGAAGTCCACAGCTACCATGTCCAGGTGAGGCCCAGGTGGGGACCAGAGTCACCAGGTCCAGGTGAGATCAAGGTGGACACCACAGTCACCAGGTCCAGGTGAAGCCAAGGTGGGGACTACAGTCGCCAGGTCCACATGAGGCCCAGATGGGGACCAGAGTCACTAGGCCCAGGTGAGGCCCAGTTGGGGACTAGAGTAACCAGGTCTGGGTGAGGCCCATGTGGGGAACACACTCACTAGATCCAGGTGAGGCACAGGCGGGGAACACAGTCACCACGTCCAGGTAAGTCCAAGCAGAGGACCAGAGTCACCAGTTCCAGGTGAGGACCAGGTGGGGACCAGAGTCACCAGGTACAGGTGAGGACAGGTGAGGACCAAAGTTAACAGATCCAGGTGTGTCCCAGGTTGGGAACAGACTGTTCATGATGCCTAGATGATAGGTACCAGATTCACCAGGTCCAGGTGAGGCCCAGGTGGAACAGAGTCACCTGGTCTGGGTGATGTGAGGTGGAGACAAAAGTCATAAGACCAGTTGAGGCCCAGGGGGGAACACAGTCACCCAGTCCAGGTGAGGACAAGCTAAGTACCAGAGGCACGAGGTCCAGCTGATGCCCAGTTGGGGACTGGAGTGACCAAGAATAGGTTAGGTTAGAAGGACACCACAGTCATAAGAACGCAGCTAGTTGAAAGCTGGCTTCTAGGGATGCCTCCTTGTGAGAGCTGAGCTCAGGGCAGGACCCTCCCACATCCTGACTGCCAGTAGACATAGCTCCTAACATCCTTATCTTAGGAGCTGCAAGACGTTGCATGAAGAGCATATGGAAGTGTCAGGCCTCTACTCACGTGTATCTGTGTCCACCCAGCGATGTCCAACAGCCTTCTTCATTAGAGTGGTGTTAGGTTCTAACTCCCATAAATGAGTGGCTAGCAGATATCTGCCTCCAAGGCGTACACACTTCTGAGAATTTAGCTAATAGCCTGTCCCTCCCACATCATGACTGCATGTACACTTTGCTTCTAACAGGCCTAGGTTTGATGCCTGACAGAAGTGGTGTGAGAGGAAAGGGGAAGGCTCAGGCCCACAAGCCAAGTATCCACAAGCTCAATCCAGCGATTCCCGAGGAATTCCTCTCTTAGATTGGTGCTACATACTAACTTCCATCCATGAGAAGCTAGGGGAAGGCAGTGTTCAAGGGTAACTTGCTTCTGAGAGCTGAGCTGGCACGCAGTCCCTCACAGTTCCACACTGCCTGCAGATTGAGTTGCGAACATCCTCACTAGAGATGTTTGTCAGAAGCTCGTGGGAATCAAGAGGAAAAATTCTGGCTTCGAATGTGAGTCTCCAGGTGCTGTAGAGTTATGCATGGAAACTCCCGACATAGAATGATGGATGCTACTTTCTCACTGCAGCAAGAACGCAGCTTGTTGAAAGCTGGCCACTATGCATGCGTCTTTGGGAGACCTGACCTCAGGGCAGGACCCTCCCGCATCCTGACTCCCTGTAGACATAGCTCCTAACATCCTTATCTTAGGAGCTGGAAGACGTTGCGTGGAAAGCATGTGGAAGTGTGAGGCCTGTACTCACGTGTATCTGCGTTCAACACAGCGATGTCCAACAGCCTTGTTCAATTAGAGTGGTGCTAGGTCCTAAGTCTTATAAATGAGTGGCCAGCAGATATCTGCCTCCAAGGCTTACACACTTCCGAGAGTTGAGTTTTTGATCTGTACCTCCCACATCCTGACTGCATGGACACTTCGCTTCTAACAAGCCTAGGTTCGATGCATGACAGAAGTGGTGTGAGAGGAAAGTGGAAGGTGCAGGCCCACAAGCCTAGTGTCTCCAAGCTCAATCCAGCGATTCCTGAGGAATTCCTCTCTTAGATTGGTGCTACAAACGAACTTCCATCCATGAGAAGCTAGGGGAACCCACTGTTCAAAGATTACTTGCTTCTGAGAGCTGAGCTGGCACACAGTCCCTCACAGTTCCACACTGCCTGCAGCTTGAGTTTCGAACATCCTCACTAGAGATGAGGATGCTTGTCAGAAGCTTGTGGGAATCAAGTGGAAAAATGCAGTCTTGGAAGGTGTGTCTCCAGGTGCACTGGAGTGTTATTCATGGAACCTCCTGTTAGGATATTGCTACAATCTCACTGCAAAAGGAACGCGGATAGCTGAAAGCTAGTTTTAAGGCGTGCTTCCTTGTGAGAGCTGAGCTGAGGGCATGGCCCTCCCTCATCCTGCCTGCCTGTGGAGATAACTGCTAACATCCTGATGTTAGGTGTTGGAACAGGTTGTTTGAAAATCATGTGGAAGTGTCAGGCCTGTACTCACGGGTATCAGAGTTCAATACGATTGCCAACGGCCTTGTTCAATTAGAGTGTAGGTAGCTTCTAACTCCCATAAATGAGTGGCTAGCAGACATCTGCCTCCACGGCATACACAGTTCTGCTTATGGTATGTACCTCCCACCTCCTGACTGCATGTACACTTCGCTTCTAACAGGCCTAGGTTCGATGCGTGACAGAAGTGGCGTGAGAGGTAAGTGGAAGGTGCAGGCTCAGAAGACGAGTGTCTCCAAGCTCAATCCAGTGATTTCGGAGGAATTCTCTCTTAGATTGGCGCTACATACTAACTTCCATACATGAGAAGCTGGTTGAATGCACTGACAAAGAGGACCGTTCTTTTGAGAGGTGAGCTCACACGCAGACCCTCACAACTGCCACAATCTGCCTGCAGATTGAGTTTCGAGCATCCTCACTAGAGATGTTGTCAGACGCTCTTTGTACATAAGTGGCAAGCTGCAGGCTTTAAAGTTTATTTCCCCAGGTGCAGTAGAGTGTTATTCATGGAAACTCCTCACTTAGAATGCTGCTACGTTCTCACTGCAATAGGAACAGGAATGCAGCTAGTTGAAAGCTGGCTTTGAGGCATGCTTCCTTTTGAGAGCTGAGCTGAGGGCAGGAACCTCCCGCATCCTGCCTGCCTGTAGACATAGCTGTTTACATGTTAGGTGCTGGGAGAGGTTGTGTGAAAAGCATGTGGAAGTGTCAGGCCTGTACTCACGTGTATCAGAGCTCAATACAGCGATTGCCAACGGCCTTGTTCAATTAGAGTGTAGCTAGGTTCTAACTCCCGTAAATGAGTGGCTAGCAGACACCTGCCTCCAAGGCATACACACTTTTATGAGTGGAGCTTTTGGCCTGTACCTCTCACATCCTGACTTCCAGTACACTTCGCTTCTAAATACCTATGGTCAACGCGTGACAGAAGTGGTGTGAGAGGTAAGTGGAAGGTGGAGGCCCGAAGGCTAGTGTCTCCAAGCTCAATACAGCGATTTCCCAGGAATTCTCTTCGATTACAGCAACATACTCACTTCCATATCTGAGAAGCTAGTTGAGTGCTGTCTGCCAGGGGAACATCCTTCTTCTAGTTGAGCTCACTGGTGGTCCCAGCCATTTCCACTCTACTTGCAGGGGGAGTTTCGTACATCCTCACTAGAGATGTGGTCAGAAGTTCGTGGGGGGCAACTGGCAATCTGAAGCCTTGGAAGTCTTATGTCTCTGGATCCAGGAGACCGGTATTCACGGAACCACCTCACTTAGAATGCTGCTGCGTTATCACTCCAATGGGAACGCAGCTAGTTGAAATCTGGCTTCTAGGCATGCTTGCTTGTGAGACCTGAGCTCAGGGCAGGACCCTCCTGCATCCTGAATGCCTATGGACTCAGCTCCTAACATCCTAGGTTTCGATGCTGGCAGAGATTTATTTAAAAGCATGTGGAAGTGGCTGTCCCATAGTCATGTGTATCCAATTTCAGTACAGCGATTTCAAAACGCTGTCTTTAACTAGAGTGAAGCTAGGTTCCAACTCCAATAATTGAGCACCTAGAAGACAGCTGCCTCCAAGGCATACACACTCCTGAGAGTTGAGCTTATGACCTGTACCTCCCACATCCTGACTGCTAGTACCCTTCGCCTCTAACAGGCTTATGTTCGATGTGTGACAGAATTGGTGCCAGAGGCAAGTGTCATGTGCAAGCCCAGAAGACTTGTGTCTCCAAGGTCAACCCCGTGATTTCCAAGGAATTCCTCCCTTCAATTGGATCTACCTACTAACTTCCTATGTGAGATGCTAGTTGAAAGCTGTCTCCCAGGGGAAGTTCCCTCTGAAAGTTGAGCTCACACGCTGTCCCTCACAGCTCAACACTGCCTGCAGATTGAGTTTCCAACATCCTCACCAGAGATGTTTGTCGGAACATCATGGGAGGCAAGAGGCAAGCTGCAGGCTTGGAGGGCTTGCATCTCCGGGCCAGGAGAGTGGTGCTCATGGCACCTCCTCATTTAGAATGGTGCTACATTCTCACTCCAATAAGAACGCAGCTAGTTGAAAGCTGACTTCTGGGCATGCTTGCTTGTGAGGGCTGAGCTCAGGGCAGGACCCTCCCCCATCCTGACTGCCTGTGGACTTTGCTCCTAACAATCTTAGGATAGATTCCAGCTGAGGTTGTGGGAAAAGCATGTGGAAGTGGCTGGCCCGTGTTCATTGTATCTGAGTTCACTATAGTGATTTCCTTGTAACACCTACTTTAGAATGGCACTAGGTTCTTATTCCTATAATTGTGTGGGTAGCTGAAATCTGCCTCCAGACGTCTGAGGGTTGAGCTTGTGGACTGTACCTCCCACATCCTTATTGACTCTACACTTAGCTTCCAAGAGGCTTATGTTCCAAAAATGACAGTTGTGTGAGAAGCAAGTGGAAGGTGACCTCCCAGAAGACTTGTGTCTCCAAGCACAGGAAACAATTTCAGAGAAACATCTTCCCTTACGTTCGATCTAGAATCTGACTTCCATAAATGAGAGATTAGATGAAAGCTGTCTTCAATAGGAACTTGCTTCTGTGAGTTGAACACACTTCCTGGCCCTACAGTTCCACACTGCCTGCTGATTTAAATTCTAATATCCTCATTTTAGATGTTTGTCAGAAACTTGGTATCCACGTGGTAAGCTGCAGGCTTGGAAAGCTTATGACTCCGAGTACAGTAGAGCGGTACTCACCTAGAATGCTGTTACATTCTCACTCCAATAAAAACGAAGTTAGTGGAGAGCTGTTTTCCAGGCATGCTTACTTGAGAGAGCTGACCTCAAGGCAGGACCCTCCCACATCCTGTCTTCTGACTTCCTTAGGTTAGATGCTGGCAGAGGTTGTGTAAAAGCATGTAGAAGTGGCAGGCCCAGGAGTCATGTGTATCCGAGTTCACTGTAGCGATTTCCTAGTAACATCTTCATTAGAATGGAGCTAGGTTCTTACTCCCATAAGTGAGAGGCTAGCTGAAATCTGCCTCCCAGGCATACATACTTCTGAATGTTGAGCATACGGCCTGTGCCTCCCACATCCTGATCAACTCTACAGTTAGCTTCTAACAGGCATATGTTCCATGCATAACAGAAGTTGTGAGGCAATTGGACTTGTGTCTCCAAGCTCAGTACACCTATTTCAGAGGAACATCTGCCCTTACAGTGAATCTTGAATTGAACTTCCATAAATGAGAGGCTAGGTGAAATCTCTCTTCAATAGGAATTTGCTTCTAAGATTTGAACACACTTCCTGTCTCTCATAGTTCCATACTGCCTGCAGATTTAGTTTCAAACATCCTCATTATAGATGTTTGTCACAAGCTCATGGGAGGCACATGGCAAGCTGGAGGTTTGGAAGGCTTGTGTCCCTGAGTACAGTACAGCAGAATTCATGGAACCGCCTCACCTGGAATGCTGCTACATTCTAACTCCACTAAGAATGGTACTCATTGAATGCTGGTTTCAAGGCATGCTTACTTGTGAGATCTGAGCTCATGACAAGACCCTCCACATCCTGACTGCCTGTAGACTTGGCTTCTAACTTCCTTAGTTTAGATGCTGGCAGAGGATGGGTGAAAAGCATGTTGAAGACACAGGCCCAGTAGTCATGTGTATCCAAGGTGACTATAGTGGTTTCCTTGGAACATCTTCATTAGAATGGAGCTAGGTTCTTTTTTTTAAGATTTTATTTATTTATTCATGAGAGACACAGAGAGAGACAGGGAGGGGAAGAGACACAGGCAGAGGGAGAAGCAGGCTCCACGCAGGTAGCCTAACATGGGACTCGATCCTTGGTCTCCAGAATCACGCCCTGGACCGAAGGCGGCACTAAACTGCTTAGCCACCCGGGCTGCCCTGGAGTTAGGTTCTTATTCCATTAAATGAGTGGCTAGCTGAAATCTGCCTCTAACACACACATACTTCTGAGAGTTGAGCTTATGAACTGTACTTGCCAATCCTGATTGCCTGTCTCTTATGGGCTTTTAACAGGCTTATGGTCGAAGCATGACAGAACTAGTGTGAGAGGCAAGTGGAAGCTGCAGGCCGAGAAGACTTGTGTCTCCAAGCTCAGTAAAACAATTTCAGAAGAATATCTTCCCTTATGTTGGATCTAGAATCTGACTTCCATAAATGAGAGGTGAGTTGAAATCTGTCTTCAATAGGAACTTGCTTCTGTGAGTTCAGCACACTTGCTGTCCCTACAGTTCCACACTGCCTACAGATTTAGTTTCAAACATCCTCATTATAGATGTTTGTCACAAGCTCGTGGGAAGCACATGGCAAGCTACAGGTTTGGAAGGCTTGTGTCTCTGAGTACAGTACAGCAGAATTCATGGAACCGCCTCACCTAGAATGCTGCTACATTCTAACTCCACTAAGAACGGAACTCATTGAACACTGGTTTCAAGGCATGCTTACTTGTGAGATCTGAGCTCATGACAAGACCCTCCAGCGTCCTGACTCCCTGTAGACTTGGCTTCTAACTTCCTTAGGTTAGATGCTGGCAGAGGTTGTGTGAAAAGCATGTGGAAGTGGCAGGACCAGGAGTCATGTGTATCCGAGTTCACTATAGTGATTTCCTTGTAACATCTTCTTTAGAATGGAGTTAGATTCTTACTCCCAGAAATGTGCGGCTAGCTGAAATCTGCCTCCAGACATCTGAGGGTTGAGCTTATGGACTCTACCTCCCACATCCTGATTGACTCTACACTTAGCTTCGAAGAGGTTTATGTACCAAGCATGCCAGAAGTAGAGTGAGAGGCAAGTGGAAGGTGCCGTCCGAGAAGACATGTGTCTCCAACCTCAGGAAACGATTTCAGAGGAACATCTTCCCTTACATTGGATCTAGAATCTAACTCCCATAAATGAGAGTCAAGTTGAAAGCACTCCTGAATGGGAACTTGGTTCTGAGAGTTGAGCACACCCGCTGTCCCTCATTGTTCCACACTGCCTGCAGATTTACTTACACTTTCGATGTTTGTCAGAAGCTTGTGGGAGGCACTTGGCAAGCTGCAGTCTTGAAAGGAAATGACTCTGAGTAGAGTACAGCGGTATTCATGGAACCCCCTCACCTACAATGCTGCTATATTCAAACTCCAATAAGAATGAAGCTAGTTGAAAGTTGGCTTCCAGGGATGCTGACTGGTGAGAGCTCAACTCAAGGCAGGACTCTCCAGCATCCTGAGTGCCTGTACCCTTAGCTTCTAACATCCTTATGTTAGATGCTGGCAGAGGTTGTGTGAAAAGCATGTGGAAATGGCAGGCTCAGGAGTAATGTGTATCCCAGTTCACTATAGTGATTTCCTAGTAACATCTTTAGAATGGACCTAGGTTCCTAGTCCCATAAATGAGAGGCTAGCTGAAATCTGCCTCTGAGGCATACATACTTTTGAAAGTTGAGTTTAGAGCCTGTACCTCCCACATCCTTATGGTCTCTACCCTTAGCTTCCAACAGGCATATGTTCCATGCATGACAGAAGTTGTGTAAGGCAAGTGGAAGGTGCGGGCCCAGAATATTTGTGTCTCCATCTCAGTACACCTATTTAGAGGAACATCTGCCCTTACAATGAATCTTGAATCGAACTTCCATAAATGAGAGGCTACGTGAAATCTCTCATCAATAGGAACTTCCTTCTGTGAGTTCAGCACACTGGCTGTCCCTACAGTTCCACACTGCCTGTGGATTTAGTTTCAAATATCAAATTTACTATTAAAAAATAATAATAAAATAAAATAAAATTTACATTTAAAAAAAAAGATGTTTGACAGAACGTCATGGGAGGCACATGGCAAGCTGCAGGTTTGGAAGGCTTGTGCCTCCGATTACAGTACAGCGGAATTCATGGAACTGCCTTACCTGGAATGCTGCTATATTCTAACGCCATCAGGGAAATACAAATCAAAACCACAATGAGATACCACCTCACACCAGTGAGAATGGGGAAAATTAACAAGGCAGGAAACAACAAATGTTGGAGAGGATGCGGAGAAAAGGGAACCCTCTTACACTGTTGGTGGGAATGTGAACTGATCCAGCCACTCTGGAAAACTGTGTGGAGGTTCCTCAAAGAGTTAAAAATAGACCTGCCCTACAACGCAGCAATTACACTGTTGGGGATTTACCCCAAAGATTCAAGGCAATGAAACGCCAGGACACCTGCACCCCGATGTTTATTGCAGCAATGTCCACAACAGCCAATGTGTGGAAGGAGCCTCAGTGTCCATTGAAAGATGAATGGATAAAGAAGATATCATTTATGTATACAATGGAATATTACTGAGCCATTAGACACGACAAATACCCACCATTTGCTTCAACCTGGATGGAACTAGAGGGTATTATGCTGAGTGAAGTAAGTCAATCGGAGAAGGACAAACAGTGTATGTTCTCATTCATTTGGGGAATATAAATAATTGTGAAAGGGAATATAAGGGAAGGGAGAAGAAATGTGTGGGAAATATCAAAAAGGGAGACAGAACATAAAGACTCCTAACTCTGGGAAACGAACTAGGGGTGGTGGAAGGGGAGGAGGGCGGGGGGTGGGGGTGAATGGGTGATGGGCACTGAGGGGGACACTTGATGGGATGAGCACTGGGTGTTATTCTGTATGTTGGTAAACTGAACACCAATAAAAAGTTAATTTATTTAAAAAATACATTCTAACTCCAATAAGAAGGAAGCTCACAGAATCCTAACTGGGAAATGAACTATGGGTGGTAGAAAGGGAGGTGGGTGGGAGGTGGGGGTTACTGGGTGACGGGCACTGAAGGGGGCAATTGATGGGATGAGCACTGGGTGTTATTCTTTATTTTGGCAAATTGAACACCAATAAAAAATAAAATTATATATAAAAAGTCTTTGGGATACAACAAAAGCAGTCCTGAGGGGGAAATACATCACAATACAAGAAGCCATCCAAAAACTGGAAAGAACTCAAATACAAAAGCTAACCTTACACCTAAAGGAGCTGGAGGAAAAAACAGCAAATAGATGCTACACCCAGCAGAAGAAGAGCATCAATAAAGATTCGAGGAGAACTCAATGAAATAGAGACCAGAACTGTGGAACAGATCAACAAAACCAGGAGGTGGTTCTTTGAAAGAATTAGTAAGATAGATACACCATTAGCCAGGCTTATTAAAAAGAAGAAAGAAAAGACTCAAATTAATAAAATCATGAATGAGAAAGGAGAGATCACCACCAACACCAAGGAAATACAACCGATTTTAAACACATATTATGAGCAGCTATACACCAATAAATTAGGCAATCTAGAAGAAATGGATGCATTCCTGGAAAACTACAAAATACCAAAACTGGAACTGGAAGAAATAAAAACCTGAACAGGCCAATAACCAGGGAAGAAATTGAAGCAGTCATCAAAAACCTCCCAAGACACAAAAGTCCAGGGCCAGTTGGCTTCTATCACGTTTAAAGAAGAAACCGTAACTATTTTACTAAAGCTGTTTGGAAAGATAAAAGGTGTGAAATACTTCCAAACTCGATCTATGAGGCAAGCATGACCTTAATTCCAAAACCAGACAAAACCCCACCAAAAAGGAGAATTACAGACCAATATCCCTGATGAACATGGATGCAAAAATTCTCAACAAGATACTAGCCAGTAGGATCCAACAGTACATTAAGAAGACTATTCATCATGACCAAGTGGGATTTATCCCCTGGATGCAAGGCTGGTTCAACACTCGTAAAACAATCAGTGTGATTCATCATATCAGCAAGAGAAAAAACAAGAACCACAGAATCATCTCAATAGATGCAGAGAAAGCATTTGACAAAATGCAGCATCCATTCCTGATGAAACTCTTCAGAGTGTAGGGATAGAGGGAACATTCCTCAACGTCTTAAAAGCCATCTACGAAAAGCCCACAGCAAATATCATTCTCAGTGGGGAAGCACTGGGAGCCTTTCCCCTAAGATCAGGAACAAGACAGGGATGTCCACTCTCACCACTGCTATTCAACATAGTACTGGAAGTCCTCGCCTCAGCAATCAGGCAACAAAAAGACATAAAAGGCATTCAAATTGGCAAAGAAGAAGTCAAATTGTCCCTCTTCCCCGATGACATGATACTCTACATAGAAAACCCAAAAGCCTCCACCCCAAGATTGCTAGAACTCATACAGCAATTTGGCAGCCTGGCAGGATACAAAATCAATGCCCAGAAATCAGTGGCATTTCTATACACTAACAATGAGACTGAAGAAAGAGAAATTAAGGAGTCAATCCCATTTACAACTGCACCCAAAAGCATAAGATACCTAAGGATAAACCTAACCACAGAGGTAAAGGATCTATACCCAAAAAACTATAGAACACTTCTGAAAGAAATTGAGGAAGACACAAAGAGATGGGAAAATATTCCATGCTCATGAATTGGAAGAATTAATATTGTGAAAATGTCAATGTTACCCAGGGCAATTTACAGGCTTAATGCATCCCTATCAAAATACCACGGACTTTCTTCAGAGAGTTGGAACAAATTATTTTAAGTTTTGTGTAGATTCAGAAAAGACCTCGAGTAGCCAGGGGAATCTTAAAAAAGAAAACCATAGCTGGGGGCATCACAATGCCAGATTTCAGGTTGTACTACAAAGCTGTGGTCATCAAGACAGTGTGGTACTGGCACAAAAACAGACACATAGATCAATGGAACAGAATAGAGAATCCAGAAGTGGACCCTCAACTGTACGGCCAACTAATACTCGACAAAGGAGGAAAGACTATCCACTGGGAAAAAGACAGTCTCTTCAATAAATGGTGCTGGGAAAATTGGACATCCACATGCAGTAGAATGAAACTGGACCACTCTCTTTCACCATACACAAAGATAAACTCAAAATGGATGAAAGATCTAAATGTGAGACCCGAGTCCATCAAAATGCTAGAGGAGAACACAGGCAACACCCTTTTTGAGCTCAGCCACAGTAACTTCTTGCAAGATACATCCACGAAGGCAAAAGAAACAAAAGCAAAAATGAACTATTGGGACTTCATCAAGATAAGAAGCTTTTGCACAGCAAAGGATACAGTCAACAAAACTAAAAGACAACCTACAGAATGGGAGAAGATATTTGCAAATGACATATCAGATAAAGGGCTAGTTTCCAAAATCCCCTAGGGATTTCTAGATGGCCACCAGAAAGAGTCCACCTCTACCCTCCCCCGGCTCCTGATGGGTCTCACTTCTCATCCTTGTTGAGCCACTCCATAGACTTGAATGAGGCCCTACATGGATTCTTGGGCTGTAGGTTGTAATTACCTGCAGCCACCTGGAGCAGCATGATCTCTGTCATTACTTTGTATTCCTGGGCCAAGAGAGAAGGACAGGATGCATATAGACCCTGGGTAGGAAAGCTGCAGGGCTTTGTGAGGATTGAGCAGTGGGCCAGAGGATCAGTCTCTGGTCTTTGCACACATGCCAACCCTCCTTCCTGAAAATTCATCCAGTTCCTACCTGTTCTCAGGTAGAGTAAATATGGCCCCTCCTCCAGGAAGTTATCCTTGATGCCATTCCTCTATCCGCAGTTACTCACTGAATGGGTCTTCCACTTATTTATTATCAAACTACCCCAGTATATGTGAGGTGGAAGGGATAGAAAGCCAAGGAATGTTCTTCCCAGGGACATCTCTGATACCTACTCCTCTACCTTTCCCTATAGGAAGTGACACAGATGCTCACCTTATTCTTTTTCTGGTGATTGATCTCATTCCCCTGGAAAGCAGCCAACCAAAGTCCATCAGAAAAAGCCCTCTGTGAAGAAAGTGGCAAGGAAGGAGACGACACCCTGTGTCATGGGGGTGGGGATGAGATGAGTCTCTGCTCTTTGGTGCCCATAGAGACTCTCCCCTGAAAATACTTCAGCCTCCTGGGCCCCAGCTTCCCACGTGGAGCAGCCTAGGACCCTTAGCAGCCTCCTGTCAATTCTCTTTCCCCCCACCCTCCAAGAACATCACCTCCAGGCCTGCTTTTAGAAAATCACAGGGTATGTAGCCCTGTGGTTCTCCCCACCAACAAATCCATTCTGTATCCAGTTTTTATAGACCCTTCTCCTAGGTACTTCTAAATAAGAATTTTAGAAGGTGTGGCAACAGGAGGCAGAGCTGGAGTCAGAAGGACCACCTGTCTTGATTTGGAGGCCTCCAGCTGTGAGAGAGGAGCCCTTCTTCTCTGATTCTGGGGGCCCTGTAACTCAGGCACACCCACCTTCATCTGCAGCCTTTTCTGGGCTCTCCAGAAATCCATCACCAAGGTGACAAATTTAGATGGCTACTCCTGCAAGGGCCAAGGATAAGGTCATTGAGACCATAATATCTTCAGTACAATTCCCTCCACCATCTTTGACTTTAGAACCTGGACATCTGACTCAGGACCCAGAGTCAGCAGAGTGCAATGCTACATTATCCTTAAGCATGCCATGAGTGACTCTAGAACAATCTCAGCTCCAACATTCAGTCCATGTGTGACCTTAAGCTTGCAGCCTGGCCTCCCTGAGCCTGGTTCCTCATCGGGAAAAGTGAGAACTCCAGCTATCTCCCATGGTCTCCTGAGGACCCAGTGTCCTATTACTACCATCACTGTTGTGGCCCTCAACCCATCCCAACCCCATCACTGAGCAGAGGCCTGTACTCTGGGCTCTCAAGGTTGGTAGAGGCCCCCATCTGGACCAGCTATTGACAAAGAATGATAGGATATCTAGACTAGGGATTCTAGTTGAATGACATTGCTTGTCCCACCTCCAGTGGAGTCTTCACCCCAGGCTGTAATCACATACATGCCAAAGGCTTCACCTCCCCATGGAATGCTTCAGGCCATTTTCCTACACAGCAGTCTTTCTTCATCCACTCAGGACCCTGTTCCCTCACATCCTTCCTCTCCTTCCAGACCTGTACCTTCTATGTTACCTGGACAAGCAGTTTCCTGCTATGTGGGTTGTATTCGGTGCACAGCTTTTTAAATTTTTGAAAGCTCTTCTGGAATAGGGGGAGAGAAGGCAGGATCAATATATGAATAATGTGGCAAATTTGAGTGCAAGTCCCTTTTGAGAACCCAAAACAGTCCAGCTGCCTAGATGAGAGTTTTCTCTGGGTTCCTCTGAGCACTCAGGTCTTTGTAGGACATGGGAGGGAGCTCTCATGTTGGTCATCCAGTGCCTCCATTCCTATATTAATTGAGTAGCTCTGCTTTGGTCAATTTTGGTTTCAATTGGACAAGGCTAGTCCTTTATGCTGTAAAGTAAACACGTGAAGATATTTAATTTGGCTCAGCTCAATGTGGGACATTTAGGAAAACTGATTTCTAAAGCAGGAGGCATGATGGCCTGTTCTCCAGAGGGCTGAGTGACCCACCCACCAGCTCGGGTCCTGTTGTCAAGGTTTGCTCTCACGAGGTCCCAGCTGACTGAGGGGGGTGGGGAAACAGGTATGTAGGAGATCCCTCATCCATCCTGTTCTTTCTATAGAGAGAGGCCTACTCACCTGGAAACTTTCTCCCATGTCTTCTTCAGGCAGTGAATTGAGGCACTTTGAAGAGCAGAGAGGATGGCATGCAGTGAAGAGTATTTCTACAAGATTTTACAGGCTGGGAGAGGGAGGAGAATGAGCTGTCAGGTGGGTAGCAGGACCTTCAGTCTCCCTCAGTTTAAATCTCCCCTCCTGGATGAAGTCCAGGGACCTGCAGAAGGGCACATGTAAGAGCCAAAAAGTAACACTTCTGGGGAGAGGGAGAATTTTACCTCACTCCAAGGAAGGAGCCAGGTAGGAACTGAGCATCTCAACATTGGGCCATGCAAGTGAAGGTCAGCATGTCTCTGGAAGGAAGAACCTAGGGACTGTAGAGTTGTAGAGCAACTCAGTTGGGCCTCCTATAGCATACCTTGGCCACTTTATCCAGTGATCCACCACTGTCTGTACAGCCTGTCCCGGGCTGTCATGCTTGGGTTGCCATGGTATATGGTGATGACACATTTGGCCACACCACTGAACTGGATGATGGTGGCATGGACTGTTGGTGCCAGGTGCTCATTGCCAGGCTTATTCCACTTGGACTAGATGGAGTCCAGGCACTGATGGGGCAGCACTTCTTAAAAAGCTCCTAGTGAACAGGCAGTGTTTTGTTCACCCAGCCACTTCACATGCAAAACTAATGTCCTAGGGAGGGGTCACAGGTTAGAGCTGGAGTTCAGGAAGCCAAGAATGTGGCCTGAGCCTGATTAGACTCTCTGGATTTCATTCCATTCTTTTTTACTGTGAGAACTCAGTACAGGATGACCCAGGAGGGAATACTGGCAGGGAGGGAATGGAGGGCATTTGCACCCTGATCATCTTCACGAACTTCAAGCTCCAGGTGACAGTTCAAGGCAACTCCTCACAAGGGGACATCTTCACCTCCAACTGTTCATCCCTCTGGTCCTACTCCCCTTTCAGCTGGGCCATGCATTCTTACATGGTAGCTATAACCAGTTTTGTTTGCCCCCATGCTTAAGTATACATCAGTCCCCTAATAAGTGTGGAGGGTGCTTAGCCTCCAAGGCAGATGGGAGGGTGACCCATGCATTTGGCTGCACACAGTGAGCTGCCCCCCCCAAGGACCAGGGCCTTCCAACTTTGCTCTGGCTCATTTAATCTACACAATTTGCATCAGTTCTTATCAGTGTCTATCTCTAGAGACCACAGCTGGACAGTGAAGGCCTGAGCTTAAGGATCTTGATGGGTTGACATGGTTGGTAAATGGTGGAGCTGAGATTTGGACCCAGACCATAGGAGTATGCATCAGGAAAGCCAAGTTTGGGGCAGCTGCTGGCAGAGGTAACGTGTGCCCCTGACCCACCCTGACAGCCGAGCTGCTCACCACATCTGTGTACATCAGTTGCTCTACCACTGACTTGGGAGGAAAGTCCATTCTCCTCATTCAGCTGGATCTTTAGGGCAGAAAGCATATGGGGCTGGAGTTGGCTCTGTCTCTATTTTTAGAACTGGGGTTTAAATTCCATGTAATGATCATGGTTGAGCTGACTGCAACTCAGGATATGGCATGCATGCAGAAAATGTGAGCCCTGTTCCAGTTCTGGAATGGCTGATGGAGATGATGCTGGCTCTGATGCTTGAGGTGATGGTTGAAGCAGAGGTGGGTTTGTCTCTAGCTCCATAGTAGGCCCTTTTTCTGGATCAGCAGCTGGAAGGAGCCCTGGAGCTGACACTAGAGCAGGATAAATAGCAAGGTTCATCCACATAACTGACTTTCCATGTGCCTTTCCAAAAACAAGACAGAACCCATGGCCTTCAAAGGAATACCCAGCCCATGACCCCAACCCGATATTGTTGCCAGCTTGCAATCCCTCTCACCCTCTGCCTCTGCCTCAGTGGGCTCCAAAAGTTCCCACTGCTGCAGGATAAGTGTGCCATGGTTCTTCAGATCCCAGTCATTCCCTTCACATGCACATAGGCCACCTTCACCTCAAAATGGGCACAGTGCAGGGACTGCCAGGTAGCCTGCAATTACTGGTCAGGCCAGGTACTCAAGATGGGAGAGAGGATGCTGAGGAGAGTCATATGAGAAGTAGAGGCAGAGGCCTGGCCACATGGTATTCGCACAGCATCATTCTTTCTATGTGGGTCCCAGAGGATGACCTAGTCCACTTACAACCCCACTGTAGCTGCCCTTGAAGCGGAAGGTCTGGTCATCCAGAAAACCTGTATGATTCTGGTTTTTCTACTTTACCTCTTCTCTCCATGGTCATGGGCCTAGTGTACTCGTTACTCCATGCAGACCAGTATCAGGGCTTAGGTTTGAGGCAGATTTGTTAGCACTCTGCTTACCACAGCTTCTGTTCTTGGCCCCAGTTGTGGTGGTCAGCAGAGGTGGTATGGAGAGGGGCAGGCATACCAAGATGGGACAGTGGAAAGGATGGGTCTTTGAGGCACTAACTCAGCCCAGACTGTGCTCTGCTCCCAGATGGCTTGGGACCCCATCCATAGCTCTCTTTGACTCATTTTCTTCTTCCCAGAAACCTCCCAAACTTAAGCCCTCCCATGGAAATCAAGAGATTGTGAGATCCATGGTTCTGAAAGTCCCTCCCCAGCCACAACCCTTGTAGTATCCCACCCTGCTTTGTGGAGGCAGGAGGCCCTCTTTCTGGGCCCAAAGCAAAATCATGTTTTTACTTGGTCTTATAGTCCATCACAAAGGTCCAAATATGGGTGGATCCATTCATACCTAGAGGAGGCTATGAAGATGTCACATCTAATGATGATGGACATGAGTGCTGTCTGACCCTCTGACTAGAATTGAGATCCAGGCATTGTGTCTTATTTATTCACTGAATTATCATAGTGACTAGAAAAGTGCCCACATTATCAAGTGCTTAATATATATTGTTGAATGAAGGAATCCTAACCAGTACTTTCCAGATACTGTGTGGAACTTGGGCTTCTCTGCCTGCCCCCAGTGACCCCTAATCTGGCCATGTAAATGACAAGTACCAGGAAAAGCTAGATGGAATCTTAGAAGTCCTTTGCAAACAGGAAAACTGCCTGATTTCCATTCACTTTTATAAATCCTTCAGGGCCAAAGGCCATGAGGGTTGAGTTTGAGAGCTTCTTCACTGGAGAGCGAGAACTATTAAACATGAAAGTGCTCAACATGTCCAGGAGCCCTTTCTACAGAGCCAGGCCCATGCCACATTTTCTCCTATGATTTCCCACAGTAGCCCTATGAAGTTCATCCTCTTACCACACCACTTTTCAGAAGAGGAAAGTGGGGCTCAGAGAGGTGCAGTGATATTCCCAAGACATACAACTAGTAGATGGGAGGATCACCCCTGTGCCTATTGTGAGCATTCACCTATTGAACTGCTGGACTAGGGCCTGCTGGGCTGAAGTGAAAACCTGGTATATGCAGAAAATGGTTGTGATGTTTGAGGTATTTCTATCTTAGAAGAATGGTGCTAGGGACTGTATGAGATTCTCTATTCCTTCCTTGAAACCAGCGTCATGCAGGCCTCACCCATGGACAGAGTTGATTCCTTTTCACACCAAGTAGACAAGAGGGGGGCAATGTAATCAGCTTCAACACAATGAACCACTGGGAAGATCAGGATCAGGCACTCTGACCAGAGACTCCCATCCTTTTGGGAACTTGTACAAGAGAAGGGACTTGAGTGCCCACACAGAAAGAGGTTCTAGGCTTAAAAGTATAGTTGGCTTTAGGGGTAAAAAATAAAAAACAAATTGGTAACCAAGGCATTCTGTTAACTGAGCAACAGTAGCACTTCTATTAATAGCCTCTATTAAGGGCAGTATGCCAGTAAGTCATCATCAGTAAACATCTCCACTGTAGTTGGGACAAACAGAGGGTTAGAATCTCAAATGCTGCTTAAGATTATCTATGTTGGGCCTGAGAGTAGTCTAAAGAAGAGCTGCATGGCATTTCCTCTAAGCTTATGAGGGTTGGTCTGTTCCTGACATGGGGAGAAAGGTTCTGGGGGGAACCACCTTCTTCAGCAGGCCCTAAGAGAGCCAGCTGTTTCTAGTCTGGGTTCTGGGCTTGCCCTCATTCTCTCTGGGTCAGGAGATTGCAAATGAATCTGAACCTGTTCTCACTCCAGACCAGCACTTGTTGTTGGCGGCCTGATGCACCTGCTACTTGTCAAGGGAGACTGAGTTGCTGAACCTTTGGAGCAGCTCATCATGGATTTCCTGGGTGGAACTCTGAAAAAACAGAACCAGTGGCCTGGCCCAGGAGGCATCAGTGGCCTTCCACCCAATCTGTGGTTCTATGTTATGTTAGATCTTGAATTAAAACAGTTAGGACACTTAAGTTGTTCCTTGAAGCATTGCTGAAATGGTAACAGAATTGAATCATGTTAAGTTCCAACTGCCTTGAAATGCTAAATTACAGTAGGCAGATGACCTCCTTTATGGAATATTATGAAGACATATAGGGACAGAGCTTGTGACCTGTTGGTCCTACAATGATTTGATGTATTCTGAGAGATGACATGTTGCAGAGAAAAATATAGAATGGCTTCGTCCCACACTTTCTCTTGTGTTAAATCACTCTTTTAGTGTGATGGTTTGTAAGGGCTTGGAGAAGTTCTGCAAGGACAATGGAGCTGAGTTCTACACAGGATATCTGGGGCGAGTAGGTGAAATAATAAAAACAGTAGTAAAGAGCAAAGATACACTTGGCCTTGTGAAAAGTAAAAAGTAAAACAGACCAAAAAATCTCCCCAAAACATTAAATATGTTCTCTACCATTCCAACATAATGTGAAAGGTATCTTCACATAGCTGGTGGCAGAGATGTGAAGATTCAGATTACTTGGGCCTGTGGAGCACTCTTGTAAAAATACTATGGGGGGGACCCAGGTTTGTCCCCATATTTGTGTGGGAGCCCTAGGTGTGGAGAACCCTCTTCCCTTCTCACCTCAGAGCAGCAGGGACCTGGTGCACCTGACACTTGTCTAGGGATCCGGAGTAGTTGAAGCTGCAGACTAGCTCCTCAAAGATCTCCTGGGTGCAGCTCTGCAAATACAGGCCAAGAGACATTAGGGCCTTCCCTGGACATCACCACAAGGGGACACCCCCATTAGAAATCGTGTTCTCCAGTTCAGGCCAAGGGGGCAGCTGAAAAGACATTCAGCAAGGAGGAAGCCAGATGAAACTCAAGGGCTCATGAATACCATATAGGTAGCTGAACTTCATCCCTAGCACTCGTCTTATCCTGCTATGACCTGGGGTATGAGCATGAAAGATGTACCAGGCTTTCAACACATGGCACCTTGCTTCTGCCCAGGAAGGGCATGTCCCTCATTTTCTGTCCCCTCTTCTCTTTTTTTAAAGATTTTATTTTTTCATGAGAGACACAGAGAGAGAGACAGAGACACAAGCAGAGGGAGAAGCAGGCTGCATGCAAGGAGCCCGATGTAGGACTCGATCCTGGACGCCAGGATTATGCCCTGGGCTGAAGGCAGGAGCTAAACCGCTGAGACACTCGGGTTCTCCTCTGTCCCCTTTTCTGACACATACACACATACACATACACACACACACACACACACACACACACACACATACACACACAAATGAGGGGGAAAAGGTGTTGGCCTCTCCGCATCACTTGCCATCAGGGAAATATAAATCAAAACTACAATGAGATACCACCTCACACCAGTGAAAATGGTGAAAAATAACAAGACAGGAAACAAATGCTGGAGAGGATGTGGAGAAAGGGGAACCCTCTTGCATTGTTGATGGGAATGTGAACTGGTACAGCCACTCTGGAAAACTGTGTGGAGGTTCCTCAAAGAGGTAAAAATACATCTGCCCTACAACCCAGCAATTGCACTGCTGGGGATTTACCCCAAAGATACAGATGCAGTGAAATGCCAGAACACCTGCACCCCAATATTTATAGCAGCAATGTCCACAATAGCCAAACTGTGGAAGGAGCCTCAGTGTCCATTGAAAGATGAATGGATAAAGAAGATGTGGTCTCTGTATACAATGGAATATTACTCAGTCATCAGAAAGGATGAATACCCACCATTGCTTCAATGTGGATGGAACTGGAGGGTATTATGCTGAGTGA
Organism: Vulpes vulpes; assembly: GCF_048418805.1. Classification (NCBI taxonomy): domain Eukaryota; kingdom Metazoa; phylum Chordata; class Mammalia; order Carnivora; family Canidae; genus Vulpes; species Vulpes vulpes. The sequence goes on from NC_132782.1 coordinate 74,862,085, forward strand.
AGTAAGTCGATTGGAGGACAAACATTGTATGGTTTCATTCATTCAGGGAATATAAAAATAGTCAAAGGGATTAAAGGGGAAAGGAGAGAAAATGAGTGGGAAAAATTAAAGAGGGAGACAAACCATGAGGGATTCCTTTTTTAAAAGATTTTATTTATTCATGAGAGACAGAGACAGACAGAGACAGAGAGACAGAGACAGAGACATAGACATAGGGAGAAGCAGGCTCCATGCAGGGAGCAAGAGACTCCTAACTCTGGGAAACAAACAAGCAGTAGTGGAAGTGGAGGTGGGCAGGGGGATGGGTGACTGGGTGACAGGCACTGAGGAGGGCACTTGGCGGGATGAGCACTGGGTGTTATGCTATATGTTGGCAAATCAAACTCCAATAAAAAAAATATACAAAAAAAAAAGAGATGTTGGCCTGTTCAGGTGGGATCACAGTTGTGGCTTGCTCTCCGGTGTACTGTTGGTATCTCCTACCACATGACCAGAAGCTTTGGAGAAGAGGGCTGAGCCAACATCTATAATGATATAAAAGTCTCTGTCTGGAATTTCTTGAGCCCAGAGCCCCTGAAAGTAGGAATACAGCAATAGAACCTCTTGTACTCTTGAATGTCTCCAGTCAAGTGAGCTGGAAAGCAGGCTGTCTCTAGACTCTAGGTGCCTAGTCACCAGAGTTCTAAGTTCATTTGGGGGCCTATCACCAAGGAGGTGAGGTCACTTTTTCAAGATTCCAGCACCTGGTCCCCTTTGTTCAGTCATACCTATCCAAAGTCCCTTCTTGGCAGTTGACTAGCTTACCTTTCTCACCCATGTCACCTCCTTAACAACTGTACACAATGAGTTAAACATGCCCTAGCCACAACTCTCTAGAAATGTAATTAGAGTCCTAATTTTCAGGAGACAGAATTGAATTCAGACCTTTTCTTGTTTGTTTGTATTCCCAATTGTGTTCTTATTCATTGTGTCTTTCATGTATCCCCCAGTGTCCCAACCTGCATAGTGGGATCAGGCTGGAATCTACTTCCTAGGGACATCATCAAGTGTATGTGGATAATATTTATAACGTGTGGGCTGGTATCTTGTGTATCTGCAGCACAAATTTAAGGATGGAAGAGGATCCCTGGGTGGCTCAGCAGTTTAGCACCTACTTTCAGCCCAGGCCAGGGCATGATCCTGGCATCCCAGGATCCAGTCCCACATCGGGCTCCCTGCATGGGAGTTTCTCTCTCTGCCTGTGTCTCTGCCTCTCTCTCTGTCTCTCATGAAAAAATAAATAAAATCTTTTAAAAATAAGGATGGAAGGATTTCAAGAAGGGGTGCAAGCTGGCATGAAGTATCACTCAAAAGAGGCCTGGGTTCCAGCAATTTTATTTTGGAAAAGTCATTTTCCCTCTTGGCCTCATTTTAATGTAGGCACCATGATAGGCTGGAAATGCACAAAGATGCAGACATTGTCATCTTCTGTAGTAAAGCTGTTAAGTTGTTTCCTGTTATATATAGAATGAGACCCAGTTGCCTCATTTTGGACTCTGAGGGCAGCAGTCTTTACAATGGCTCCCAGCAATCCTGACCTGTGGTATAGGCATCACTCTGTAACCACTAGTGGTTGGGTACTGGCTTCTGACGAATAAGATACAGCCAATGTGATGGAACGTCATGTCTTAGTTTCAGTTGCAAAGAGTTTCTGACTTCCTAGTTACTTCCTCTCATGTTTCCCTTCTCTTTTCCTCCCTTTCCCTTTTACTTTCTCTATCCCTGAACCTAAATTCAAGTACAGATGTTTTCAGCTGCCATATAGAGCTCACATGGCAGAGAACCAAGGCAGTGCCAAAGCCAAAAGACACACAGAAACTCAGGCTCTGAGTCCAAATGGCATCTGGAATCATGTGAGCAAACTTGGGAGAAAATCCTCTGCCAGTCTGGCCTCAGTCACAGCCACAGCCTCTGACATACTTTGAGGCTGAGGAACCAAGCTAATTACCTGGATTCTTCATCCAAAAAACCTGTGTATTTTAAGATGAAGGTATTGGGGCAATGTAATAACAGAGGAACAACAGATAACTAACAGTCTACCAGGTCTCAGCATCTCTTTCTGCCCTCCTCCTTCCTCACTGCTAGTTTCCCTGCAGCCACACTGGCCGTCTCTTTCACCTCATCTGCCAAATTGGCTTCTGTAGTGAGTGTCTACAGCAGTGATCCCTTCTTTCTGACACTCTGCACCCAGACTCATGAACGTCTAGCTCCCTTTTGTCATTCTGTTCCCAGCAACATCATCCTCAGTAAGGCCTTTCATACCTTCCTATCCAATGACTCCCAGCCTTCTTTCATAGCACACTTCATTTGTAGTACATATTACTTGCTGTCTTCTATCACGTGCCTTTGCTTTTGTGCTTTTATCCATCTCCAGACTGTGAGTTCCTAACGGCAGGGAGACCTTAGTATTTTCAGCTCCACACATGGGCCCACCAAGGTACCTGGCAGAGGGTGCTCAGGACATAGTTACTGAATGAGAAGGTCTTAGAGCCCACCTCTCCTTCTAACCACCTAGACTGCAGGGAAAAATGCTACTAACAGCTTCAAGCTGTTTCTGGGCAAGGGAGACAACCAACCAAAATGGCCTCTGCATGACTGTTCCTGTTCCAGTTCCTCCACCAGAACTCTCTAGGTGCCATGGACAAGGAGGCTTCCTGCATCGTGTTGTCCAGTCTCAGGCAGGCACACTACCAAAGAAAGGGATGCCTTTATTTGGGTGTCCTCAAAGCAGTGGCTTTCCAGAATCACAGGGGCAAAGGAGCAGGATCTTCCTCTAGAGGCAGATTAAAGGACCTCAAAAGCTTCCTTTTACTCCCTTTTCTGTTCACTCCCATGGTGTCCTCTTTACTAACACAGCACTCTCAAGCAGCCAGAAGAGTGATTCTGCACCCACTCCTGTACATCCAAATGAGGACCTTGAAAGTCTAATGGAGAGTGGACTTGTCCCTCAATCCCAGACACAGTGTACAGTGCTCTGGGATTTGCCCAGAGAACATAAACAAATGACAAACAGATAAATAAAAAGGTGCTCAACATGACTAACCATCAGAAAAATGCAAACCAAGAACACAATGAAATATCACATCACATCATTTGGAAGAGCTATCATAAAAAAGAGATAACAAATGCTAGTGAGGATGAAGAGAAATGGGAATCCTTGTCCACTGTTGGTGAGATTGCAAATTGTTACAGTAATTATGCAAAACACTTAGAGGTTCCTCAAAATATTAAAAATAGAACTATCTTATGATCCAGCAGTTCAACTTCTGGGAACATATTCATAGAAAGTAAAACAAGGGCCTCTGGGTGGCTCAGTGGCTCAGGGCATGATCCCGGGGTCCTGAGACCAAGTCCCACATCAGGCTCCCCACACAGAGCCTACTTCTCCTTCTGCCCATGTCTCTGCCTCTCTCTCTGTGTCTCTCATAAATAAATAAATGAAATCTTTATCCTAGAGGAGAACACAGGCAACACCCTTTTTTAACTCAACCACAGTAACTTCTTGCAAGTTACATCCATGAAGGCAAAAGAAACAAAAGCAAAAATGAACTTCCCAAGTGGAAGCCTTAAAAACAAGAAAGATTATGGACCACAGAGGCAGACTTAGGGAACTCAGCCACTTATTAAAACAATAACATTCATATCATAGGAGACTCAGAAGATGAAGACAGAGAAAAGGTGGGCCTTGCTCAGCCATTAGAAACGACAAATACCCACTATTTGCTTCAACGTGGATGGAACTGGAAGGTATTATGCTGAGTGAAGTAAGTCAATCAGAGAAGGACAGTGTATGTTCTCATTCATTTGGGGAATATAAATAATTGTGAAAGGGAATATAAGGGAAGGGAGAAGAAATGTGTGGGAAATATCAGAAAGGGAGACAGAACATAAAGACTCCTAACTCTGGGAAACGAACTAGGGGTGGTAGAAGGGGAGGAGGGTGGGGGTGGGGGTGAATGGGTGATGAGCACTGAGGGGGGCACTTGACGGGATGAGCACTGGGTGTTATTCTGTATGTTGGTAAATTGAACACCAATAAAAAATAAATTTACTTTAAAAAATAATAAAAAATAAAAAATAAAAACAATTATCAATAAAAATTCAATCCTTTAAAAAAGAAATCTTTACCATGACCAAGTAGGATTTATCCCTGGGACACAAGGCTGGTTCAACACTCGTAAAACCATCAATGTGATTCATCATATCAGCAAGAGAAAAACCAAGAACCATATGATACTCTCATTAGATGCAGAGAAAGCATTTGACAAAATGCAGCATCCATTCCTAATCAAAACCCTTCAGAGTGTTGGGATAGAGGGAACTTTCCTTGACATCTTAAAAGCCATCTATGAAAAGCCCACAGCAAATATCATTCTCAATGGGGAAGCACTGGGAGCCTTTCCCCTAAGATCAGGAACAAGACAGGGATGTCCACTCTCACCACTGCTGTTCAACATAGTTCTGGAAGTCCTCGCCTCAGCAATCAGACAACAAAAAGACATTAAAGGCATTCAAATTGGCAAAGAAGAAGTCAAACTCGCCCTCTTCGCCGATGACATGATACTCTACATAGAAAACCCAAAAGCCTCACCCCAAGATTGCTAGAACTCATACAGCAATTTGGTAGCGTGGCAGGATACAAAATCAATGCCCAGAAATCAATGGCATTTCTATACACTAACAATGAGACTGAAGAAAGAGAAATTAAGGAGTCAATCCCATTTACAATTGCACCCAAAAGCATCAGATACCTAGGAATAAACCTAACCAAAGAGGTAAAAGATCTATACCCTAAAAACTATAGAACACTTCTGAAAGAAATTGAGGAAGACACCAAGAGATGGAAAAATATTCCATGCTCATGGATTGGCAGAATTAATATTGTAAAAATGTCAATGCTACCCAGGGCAATTTATACGTTTAATGCAATCCCTATCAAAATACCATGGACTTTCTTCAGAGAGTTAGAACAATTTATTTTAAGATTTGTGTGGAATCAGAAAAGACCCCGAATAGCCAGGGGAATTTTAAAAAAGAAAAACATAGCTGGGGGCATCACAATGCCAGATTTCAGGTTGTACTACAAAGCTGTGGTCATCAAGACAGTGTGGTACTGGCACAAAAACAGACACATAGATCAATGGAACAGAATAGAGAACCCAGAAGTGGACCCTGAAATGTACGGTCATCTCATATTCGATAAAGGAGGAAAGACTATCCATTGGAAGAAAGACAGTCTCTTCAATAAATGGTGCTGGGAAAATTGGACATCCACATGCAGAAGAATGAAACTGGAGCACTCTCTTTCACCATACACAAAGATAAACTCAAAATGGATGAGAGATCTAAATGTGAGACAAGATTCCATTAAAATCCTAGAGGAGAACACAGGCAACACCCTTTTTGAACTTGGCCACAGTAATTTCTTGCAAGATACATCCACAAAGGCAAAAGAAACAAAAGCAAAAATGAACTATTGGGACTTCATCAAGATAAGAAGCTTTTGCACAGCAAAGGATACAGTCAACAAAACTAAAAGACAACCTACAGAATGGGAGAAGATATTTGCAAACGACATATCAGATAAAGGGCTAGTTTCCAAAATCTATAAAGAACTTATTAAACTCAACACCAAAGAAACAAACAATCCAATCATGAAATGGGCTAAAGACATGAAGAGAAATCTCACAGAGGAAGACATGGACATGGCCAACAAGCACATGAGAAAATGCTCTGCATCACTTGCCATCAGGGAAATACAAATCAAAACCACAATGAGATACCACCTCACACCAGTGAGAATGGGGAAAATTAACAAGGCAGGAAACAACAAATGTTGGAGAGGATGCGGAGAAAAGGGAACCCTCTTACACTGTTGGTGGGAATGTGAACTGGTGCAGCCACTCTGGAAAACTGTGTGGAGGTTCCTCAAAGAGTTAAAAATAGACATGCCCTACGACCCAGCAATTGCACTGTTGGGGATTTACCCCAAAGATTCAGATGCAATGAAACGTCGGGACACCTGCACCCCGATGTTTCTATCAGCAATGGCCACAATAGCCAAACTGTGGAAGGAGCCTCGGTGTCCATCGAAAGATGAGTGGATAAAGAAGATGTGGTTTATGTATACAATGGAATATTACTCAGCAATTAGAAACGACAAATACCCACCATTTGCTTCAACGTGGATGGAACTGGAGGGTATTATGCTGAGTGAAATAAGTCAATCGGAGAAGGACAAACAGTGTATGTTCTCATTCATTTGGGGAATATGAATAATAGTGAAAGGGAATATAAAGGAAGGGAAAAGAAATGTTGGGAAATATCAGGAAGGGAGACAGAATATAAAGACTCCTAACTCTGGGAAATGAACCAGGGGTGGTGGAAGGGGAGGAGGGCGGGGGGTGGGGGTGAATGGGTGAGGGGCACTGAGGTGGACACTTGACGGGATGAGCACTGGGTGTTTTTCTGTATGTTGGTAAATTGAACACCAATAAAAATTAATTAAAAAAAAAAGAAATCTTTAAAAAATGAACAATTCTTAATTGTGTGTACATATACAACATCTGTTACTCTCTGCACAGATACTTGGGATTGCTTTTATGGTTTAGCTATTATGTACAATGATGCTAATGAAAATGTGTGTTCAGATATGGCTTCAAGACGGTGTTGTCAATTAATTCCCCAGAAGCAGAAATGACCAGAACACAGTAATTTTAATTTTTTTAAAGAACTCCCATACTGACTTCACAGCAACTAAAACCGTTATGCATTACTACCACACACAGTGAACAAAGTTTCCAAATTCTCCATATCTTTGCAAACAATTGTTCTTATCTTTTCTTCTCTGTTTTTTTAGTCATCTTAATGGATCTAAGATGTTATTTCATTGTTTTGCAATTTTCATTTCCTAATGATTAGTGATGTTATCATTTACAATTTATTTTCATGAGGATAGGTCTATTCAGTTTTTGGACATTCACATATCCCATTTGGTTTGTTTTTTGTTGTTGAGTTTATGTGTTTTTTATATATTCTTGATATTAAGCCCCTGTCAGATACACGGTTTGCAAATATAGTGTCCCATCTTATGGATTTTTTTTACTTTGTTGAAAATGTCTTTTAAGTCACAAAGATATTAAGTATTCCTAATGTCCAGTGTGTGGATTTATTTTTCTCTTATATCCTGTGCTTTGCATGTTATATCCAATTAAATCATTGCCCAATCCTATTTTGTGAAGCTAATGAAGATGATTACCATTGACCTCCAACTTCATAGGTGAAAAGGTTTATTGGTGGAGCAAGACAACAACATGAACTGAAGGAACAGAGGCATGATGATGGTATCATGATGACATATTATGGCATGATGACAGGATATGTGTGGTGGCCAGCATGAGATGTGCACCGGAAACAATACCTTGTCCAATTTTGTTCACTGTCTCTGAGGATGATGGGAGGAGTGGGACATATGAATGGATGTGTCCTGAAGCTCAGCCTTTCTTCTAAGTTAGCTTTTTATCTCACTCTGATCCATTGATGTTTGAAGAGTTTTGTAATCAGATGAGAGACCAAGTCTTACATGCTATAGGGTAATGAATAATATCGTATGGGTAACACCTGTCTCCAAGGAACTTCCAATCCCTCTCATCTTGGTGAGCCATTTTCTGGAATCAATTGCAAAGAAGTTTAGAATGACTAAAGGGCACTGGACTAAAAAAACCAAAGAGAGAACAGTAGGTTACTCACATGCTGAGCTGAACTCAGGTAAGACCTCTGTATATTTGCTGTCTGTCTGCAGTTCATGGTCACTAAGTTCTGCATGTTCCTACATGGGAGACAGGAGATGGACATGTTTGAAGGTGAGCTGGTGCTATATCACCTCCATGAATAACATGGAGACTCTGACCCAGTCACCCTGCAAGTGAAAAAGTAGTCAATGTCACTAAAGATAAAACCATCACTCCACACAAAGCAAAAATTTTTTTAAAAATTAAAAAAAAAAAAAACCATCACTCCCCAGTATTCATGACACCTGTGTGGAAAACTTATGAGAGGGTGCTCATCGAAGTAACTCTCGTAGCAAGTACTGATGTCACCTACCTGAGGTGACTCATCTTGAAGAAAAAAAAATTTGCCCTCCGGTACTCAGAATTGACTAGAAGGGCAAGAGGATTAGAACTAAAAGCATTTTTTAGGGCTAAAATAAAAAAGGGAGAATGCCATGAGAAATGGCTCATCTTGGGGGGGAGGGGCAAGATAGCGGAAGAGTAAGGTCCCCAAGTCACCTGTCCCCACCAAATTACCTACATAACTTTCAAATCATCGTGAAAACCTATGAATTCGGCCTGAGATTTAAAGAGAACAGCTGGAATGCTACAGTGAAAAGAGTTCGTGCTTCTATCAAGGTTCGAAGACATAAAAAAAAAAAAATGAAAGAAAGAAAAAGCATCCAAGGGGGAGGGGCCCACGAGGAGCCAGACTAAGGCCGCAAGGCGAGTGCCCCCACGACAGGAAAGCCCCGTCCCGGAGAAACAGGAGCTTCACCAATCTTCCCTGAAGGAAAGGCGATCACAGGGAGCTCAGGCAGGATCCCAGGAGGGACGGGGATGCCCTCAGGCTTGGGCAGGATCCCACGAGGGGCACTAACAGAGGACCTGCGCCCCGAGGGAGAGCGCACCACACAACCCGGCTGAGCTCCCTAAAGGGCTGCAGCGCATGCCCGGCGGGGCCCCCGGAGCAGCTCAGGCGGCGGCTCGGGCGGTGGCTCCGCTCGGAGGGGGCTGCGCAGCCCCGGGAGCATGATTCCAGCAGCACAGGCCCGGGAGCCCAGGGCGCCAGGGGACACGGCCCAGGATCCGGACAGGCGGAAGCCAGGAGGGCACAGGACAGCGAGGACGCTCCTGCCGCTGGGGAGCCCCGAGCTGTGCAGATCAGCGACCCCGCCCCCAGGGCATCCAGGCCCCTGCAGACTGAGAGCTGCGGTAGTTACTGCGGGAGATGACTCCAAGGCTGGAGAGCTGGCCACTACGACTGTTGTTGTTCCTCCTGGGGCCTCACAGGATAAACCACCCCCACTGAGCCTCACAGTGGCCTCACAGGATAAACAACTCCCACTGCGGTGAGCACCAAGGAGGGGGCTGAGCAACTCACTGAGTTTTCTCAGTGGGCTGAGTACTGTTTCCTCGACATTTAATAGTGAAGCTTGCAAATTCCAAGATAAAGAGAAGATCCTCAAAGCAGCAAGAGACAAGAAATCTCTTTTATGGTGAGAAATATTAGATTAACAGCAGACCTCTCCACAGAGACCTGGCAGGCGAGAAATGGCTGGCAGGATATATTAAGGGTCCTAAATGAGAAGAACATGCAACCAAGAATACTTTCTCCAGCAAGGCTCTCATTCAGAATAGGAGGAGAGATAAAGAGCTCCCAATATAGGTAGAAACTAAAAGAATATGTGACCACGAAGCCAGCTCTATAAGAAATACATGACCAACAACACCCAGAACCAAGTGGAATAGTGTGCTGGTTCATTCTGTAAGATTATATTCTCTGTTCATTCCCATTCTGTCCCCTTCTTTTATCTCATTTATGTTTTGGTGGTCAATGTTGTGTCTCTCTACAAGTATTGCTGGTTTATATAAATTTGGGATTGAGCATCGTCTAACATACAGAACAAAATACACTCAGAATCAACCTCTAGGACCCTTCAGGTAGACTATATTCTCCCTTCACTACCACTTCTTCACCACCATCATCTCCCAACCTTTTTTTTTTTTTCGTTTTCTTCTTTACTTTTTTTCCCCTTCTTTGTGGTTTTTGGCCTTTAATTTTTCACTACTTTTTTTTTTAAAAAGATTTTATTTATTCGGGGGGGGGGGGGGGCAGAGTCACAGGCAGAGGGAGAAGCAGGCTCCATGCAGGGAGCCCGACGTGGGACTTGATCCCGGGTCTCCAGGATCACACCCCGGGCTGCTGGCGGCTCCAAACCACTGCGCTACTGGGGCTGCCCCACTACTTTGTTTTAATACTTCTTTTTCCCTTTAGTGGTCCTTTTGTTTTATTTTGTTCTGTTTTTTTTCTGTTGTTTTTTTTTTTTTTTCATTTTCTGGTCTCGGACCTCTTCAGAATCATCTAGGGTGTGTTTTACTTTGGTTGTAGTTGATATTTTTTACTCAGCCCACTCATACAGCCACTCTGCACTGAATAAAAGGACTAGAAGGAAGAATTCATCCCAAAAGAACCAGAAACAGTACTCTCTGCAGCAGAGTTACAGAATATGGATTTCATTATGTCAGAAATTCAATTCAGAAGCACAATTATAAAACCACTGGTAGCTCTGCAAAAATGCATAAATTACTCTAGAGACTTCGTTACTGCAGAATTGAGATCTAATCAGGCCAAAATTAAATAGATTCAATGAGATGCAATCCAAACTGGATGTTCTAACTGCTAGTGTTAATGAGGTGGAAGAAAGAGTGAGTGACATAGAAGACAACTTGATGGTAAGGAAGGAAGCTGAGGAAAAAAGAGAAACGCGATTAAGAGCCCACAAGGAAAGGCTTAGGGAAATAAATGATAGCCTGAGAAGGATGAATTTACATATAATTGGGGTTCCAGAAGAGGCTGAGAGGGAGAGATGACCACAAAGTATATTTGAACAAATCATAGTTGAGAACTTCCTAAATATGAGCAAGGAAACAGGCATTCAGATCCGAGAGAGAGGACCCCAAAAAATTCAATAAAAACCATTCAACACCTGGACATTTAATAGTGAAACTTGCAAATTTAAAGATAAAGAGAAAATTCTTAAAGCAGTGCAAGACAAGAGATTCTTAACTTATATGGGGAGAAATATTAGATGAACAGCAGACCTCTCCACAGAGACTTGGCAGGCCAGAAAGGGCTGGCATGATATATAAAAGGTACTAAAGAAGAACATGCAGCCAAGAATATTTTATCCAGAAAGGCGCTCATTCAGAATACAAGGAGAGATTAAAGAGCTTACAGGATAGGGAGAAACTGAAAGAATATGTGACCACCAAACTGGCTCTGCAAGAAACATTAATGGGGACCTGTAAAAGAAAGAATCCAGAGAAACAATCCACAGAAACAGGGACTGAATAGGTAGTATGATGACACTAAATTAATATCTTTCAATAGTTACTCTGAATGTGAATGGGCTAAATGATCCCATCAAAAGATGCAGGGTATCGGAATGGATAAAAAAACAAGACCCACCTATATGCTGTCTATGAGAGACTCATTTTAGACCACCAGCCTGAAATTGAAGGGGTGGAGAACCACTTACCATTCAAATGGTCCTCAAAAGAAAGCTGGGGTAGCAATCCTCATATCAGATAAGTTAAAGTTTATCCCAAAGACTTAGTAAGAGATGAAGAGGGACACTATATCAAACTTAAAGGGTCTAACCAACAAGAAGACCTAACAATCCTGAATATTTATGCCCATAATGTGGGAGCTACCAAGTATATCAATCAATCCATAACCAAAGGAAAGGAACACTTAGATAATAACACACGAGACTTCACCATAGTGCTCTCAGCAAAACACAGATCTTCTAAGCAGAACATCACCAAAGAAACAAGGTCCTTGAGTGATACACTGGACCAAATAGATTTCACAGATATATACAGAACATTGCATCCTAATGCAACTGAATACACATTCTTCTCAAGTGCACGTGGAATTTTCTTCAGAACAGACCACATACTGGGTCACAAATCAGGTCTCAACCGATACCAAAAGATTGGGATTGTCTCCTGTATATTTTCAGACCATGATGCTTTGCAACTAAAACTCAATCACAAGAAGAAATTTGGAAGAACCTCAAACATAAGCAGGTTAAAGAGCATCCAAAGAGATGAATTGGTCAACCAGAAAATTAGAGAATTAAAAAGATTCATGGAAACTAATGAAAATGAAGATACAATTGTTCAAAATCTTTGGGATATAGCAAAAGTGGTCTTAAGAGGGAAATACCTCACAATACAAGCCTCCCTCAAAAAACTGGAAAAAAACTCAAATATACAACTTTATTAATTTTAGTATATTTAACAAATGTTTGCATAGTGTTATAAAAACACTGTTCCAGGCACTGTTTTTATCCACTGAATTAGTAGATGATCCATATTCTAGTGACATCTTTTGAAGTTTATTTATTCATGGGAGACATAGAGAGGCAAAGTCATACGCAAAGAGAGGAGAAGCAGCCTCCCTGCAGAGAGCCTAATGCAGGACTTGATCCCAGGACCTGGGATCACACCCTGAGCCGAAGGCAGACACTCCACCACCAAGCCACCCAAGTATTCCTCTATTGACATTTCTAGTGAGAAATCCTTAAGAAGTCATTTATTATTATGTGTAACCTTATGTATATTTTTTCTTAAAAGAAGGCAATAACAAAAAAAAAAAAAAAAAAAAAAAAAAAAAAAGAAGGCAAGAACACCTGGTTGGATGGACCAGATGAACTAATATATGTGAAAAGATATTGTCTTGCCCTTCTAGAGAGAAATAAGTCGTAACTAATGGTTTTTGAATGAGTATTCCTCTGGTTCGTCTACTCCAAGAACCAGTATTTTTATGTAATCAATATACTTGAGGTTCACTCCTTAAATTGCAACATTTTTTTTTAAATTTTTTATTTATTTATGATAGTCACAGAGAGAGAGAGAGAGGCAGAGACACAGGCGGAGGGAGAAGCAGGCTCCATGCGCCGGGAGCCTGATGTGGGACTCGATCCCGGGTCTCCAGGATCGCGCCCTGGGCCAAAGGCAGGCGCCAAACCGCTGCGCCACCCAGGGATCCCTAAATTGCAACATTTTGAAGAGGACAAAGGACATGAAAATAAATTCATCCTAGAATAACATCGTTTACTGTACAACTAAGATAAGCATAATTATTTATGACCCTAAATGTTATTTAATAAGCCTCTAATTTTATAATTCCTTTATATTATGAAGAACTGGTGAAAATCCTTGGCCAACTGTGATCTGGTTCAGCCCAGACACTTCTTTTCTAGGATTATCCAAGTTTTGCTGAAACTCTTCTGAAAATCCCATTGTTTTCACTTGTCACCTGTGTCATCACACTGCCTTGTATTGGAGCCCTTAAGACTCTTTGTAGATATGTTGTTTTTGTTGTTGTTGTTTTTGGTTGCAAAATAAACTCTGACCAAAGCCTTTACCAGTAATAATTAACCATTACTTCTATTACCAATTTTAATTAAAACCATCTGTTTGCTATAAGGAAATTTAAAAGTAGAACAACATAATAGAAAAGTAGATTTCTCTGCATCACATTTTAAAGTTCATCACTATGACCCTCAGTCTCCTCCAAGACTCTTATGATGATCCTAGGACTTGTTTGATGAAAATGCAAAAGCTGCTTAAAAAAAAAATCACACAAAAACAAATACTGCCATATCCTGTCACATTGTTTCTCAAATGAAGGTATAGAAAATTTAGGTAGTATAGCAAATGAATATTTTTAACTTAGAAGTTATATACATTTTGATAAATAAATGTTTATATGACAAATATAACTGACATATAAAACTCATAATTCCCCAAATACTATTTCCTAGGACAAGGTTAAAAATGTTAATTCCCTTTAAGCAAATATATTAATACTGAGTATGATAAAAACTGTAAAGGAAACACACAAATGACTGAGTTTGAGAAATACTTTTATGTTTATTTCAAGTTTATTTGAGTCATTACACTGCATCACTGCCTTAAAGCTTACATAATTTTTAAAAACTTTGTATCATAAAAGTTACATGTGAATAATTACAGATTATTGCCTACAAGGTTTCTAGGCATTAAAAAAAAGTTTGATTTCAGATTTGGAACATGATTCTTAATATAATCTTACTTATAAAATAAATTATTTTCACTATTTATATCCTCTCCTGGGAATATGCTACTAATTTAAGACCTAAATTTATTTTAGTTTCAATGCATTAAAAGTTTTTATAAGCTTTTTTTTCCTCTGTGAATAATGATATTGAATTGGATAAAAAGATCTGACCTAGTTTTCATACATTTATATATTCATATGATTTTTCCACCATAAGTTATGTGCTGCTGCTGGGTAAGTGAAGGACTGGGACCTAAGGGTTTCTCACATTTACTGTATTCACATAATTTCTCCCGAGTATGGATTTTCCTATGTTGATTAAGGTGTGCACTCTGGCTAAAGGCTTTGTCACATTCATTACATTTATAAGGTTTTTCTCCTGTATGAGTTCTCTCATGCTGGTTAAGATGTGTCCTTTGGCTGAAGGCTTTCCCACAAAAACTACATTCATATGGTTTCTCTCCGGTATGAAGTCGATGATGTTCAGTAAGGGATGTGATACGGCTAAAGGCTTTACCACATTGATTACATTTATACGGCTTCTCTCCAGTATGAATTCTCAGATGTTGAGTAAAGGATGAATGTTGACGAAAGGCTTTTCCACATTCATTGCATACAAAAGGTTTTTCTCCTGTGTGAATTCTCTGATGTTGAATAAGATGTATCCTCTGGCTGAATCTTTTCCCACATTCATCACACTTATAGGGTTTCTCTCCTGTAAGGACTATCTGAGGTTGAGTAAGAGATGAGTTGTGGTTGAAGACCTTCCCACATTCACTGAGTTTCTCTTCAGTATGAATATGATTAGTAAGAAGAATATGTTGATTGAAGATTTTTCGACACTCATATGCATAAGGATTCTTTCTTACATAGTTCCCCTGATAGTAAATCAAGTCTGAATTATGTTTGATGCAATTTCCTTGTGTGTCCAAACTAAGGGGTATTTTAATTGAAGGAATTCTCTGATGCATAATAAGGTTTGAGTTCACGTTATAGTTTTCTCCAAATCTATCACAGTCAAGGTTTCTCTCCTGTGTGATCTTTTTGTGGGTCAAAGATACTTGTGCTAAATGTCCCTGCTGGATTTCTTGGTTAAACTCTAACTGGTAATCAAAATTCCAGAGTCTTCCTAAGATGGAGTACCAGAAACTGTCTCCTGTTAGTCTCTCCATTACCATATCATGATTTTGATTTTCATCAGAAATATTCCGGTTTGGGGTTGATTTTTTGATTTCAGGTCTATTCTCCCCATCTAAAAGAAATTCAGAACATACAAGTACTTTGCCACCTTCTCTGTTTTGAAAAAGAAATTGTTGCACAATGAATTACCAAGTGAAACTTATAGTAATGCAGACAAATCACATGTGGTGTAAGTTTTAAAATATGGCCATGTAACAAGGGAGAAGACTATAAAAGGATGACAAACATGTATGGTAGTTATAAGAGGACATCCAAGAGTATCCATGGATGAAAGGAAATAGAAGAATAATAAATACCAGAGAAAGGTCTGCGGTTAGAGGTGGGAGATACTAGAGGAAAGATTGTACAGGTTCGAGGGCATCACCCTATAAATCTCATCTGTGGGTTATTCTATTTTAGTGCCAGCTACTTGTATTTCTTATTTTTAATCTTTTGTTTAAAATTATAAAATGGGGACACCTGGGTGGGTCAGCAGTTGATCATCTGCCTTCAGCTCAGGGCAGGATTCGAGGTTCTGGGATTGACTCTCAACATTGGGCTCCTGCAGGGAGCCTGCTTCTCCCTCTGCCTATGTCTCTGCCTCCACCTGTGTGTATCTCATGAATAAATAAAATCTTAAAAAAATAAAATGATAAAATGAATATTTGCTTATAATAACATATTCAAATAAGGTGGATATGCATAAAGGAAGAATTTCACCCCCTTAGAGGTCATTATTGGTAATAGTTTGGAGCCTATCAGATTTTTTTCCTGTTCATACAAATATAAATGTAAATCATATTTTGAACAAGCATGAATTGTGATAAAAACAAAATTTCATTTCAGTCTCCCACCATTTCTTTAAACTTAATTTGGGGAGGGCATTATTATTCTGCTTCTGGATGAAGATTTGGGCAGGTTTCATGGTTCCCCCTAATTCTTAGATAACAGATATTCTTACTGTTACAATAAGTTACAAATACAGTCTATTCGGTAATTAAAATGTTGTCACCTGTTTGGTAATTAAAACTCCAAAATTAATCCCCTTTCCTTCCCCTGGGCTGTTAGAATCATTTTTTCCTCTTTCCCCACCACCTATCACTTTCCCCACTCTATTCTCTCCCTGCTATTTTTTTTACTTGACTATGCTCTCACTTCTTTCCCCATTTTATCTATTTCCCTGCCCATGTCTTCCTTCACTCACTAATCGTTATTCTTTTGTTGTTGTTGTTGTTTAGGTGGGGAGGAGCAGAGGGAGAAAAAGAGAATTTTAAGGAGGCTCCACACCCAGCACAGAGCCTGATGCTGGGCTTGATTTCATGACCCTGAGATCATGACCTGAGCCAAAATCAATAGTTAGGCACTTAACTGGCTGAGCCACCCAGGTGCCCCTGTTTAGTTCCCTTCTAACAAGAGATGGAGGATAGAAGCTGTGTGGAGGGAAGGATTAAGGGACAGGCCAATTTTTGTAGGATTGGGTGGCTTCACATTCTACCCTGGCAGAAAGTTAAACAGGACTCACTTTGGAAACTTTTATGACTTTTGGGAGGCCCTAGCTGGACCTCTTTTTCTCCTCTCATTTTCCATAATCTAGATAGATAAAATTCTACTTCAGACAGTCCCTTGGGAACAGCCCTATAGCAACAAATCCTACAGGACAAGATCAAAGATCACAGTGGCTGACTAATAAACACTCATGATACCTTGTCTTGACAAACTTGGGTAGTCCAGATGATCCTAATTCAACAGTTTCTCTTGGCTCACCTACAAAAGCTATTTCATCAGTCATCTGTTCTTAACCCTTGGACTGCTTGAGCTTTCTCAAATGTAGGTCATGCACTAGTCTTGGTCTTCCAATCATAGATAATGTATATAAAAGCTGAAGGAATGTTGCCCTTGAGGCTTGCACATATGATTATCATCCTAATTAGGACACTTGACAGCAAAAAGAAGCACCATTAATAATTATGCCAAGCATTGTCCTGGGAAAATAAAGTGGAATTACACCATAATATTGTTTTGTATTTTGTGTTGGTTTTTTTGTTTGTTTGGTTTGGTTTGGTTTTGGTTTGTTTTTAAGAAAGAGTGAGTGGGGGACAGGCAGAGAGAGAATCCACACCCACTGGATGATGTAGGGCATGATCTCACAACCCTGAAATCATGACCTGAGCTAAAATCAAGAGTCCAGAGCTTAACAGAGCCACCCAGGTGCCTCTGCATTTTGTTTTTACATTACTGCATATCATGAACACATTTCCATGTCAGACCTTACATTGCTTACCTACTTGGGAAGAAAGTGTTTTCAGACATGGGAGCAGAAGATCTTCCCCTGCCTACACTGTGAGAATGACAATGCATTCTCTTTTGTGTCCTAGTTCTAAATTAAGTAAGTGTAATATCATATTTACAGCTACAGACTAAGTCTCTTTAGTTTATTAGGCTTTCATTATTCTTTCATTATTCTTTATGTAGGGTTCTACATAAAGAAAAATATGAGATTTGCATAGACTACTGCAGTCTCAATGTGGTTACTATTTGTCTCCACCGATTCCATATTCCCTGAATCAACTCTTGGGGTTATGAACCTTCAATAAAATTAGATTTCTAGGATACCTAGACTTCTGACCTGCTTTGCATCTAAGAAGGGATACCTTCTAGATAGGATCTTAGTATAAGCGTTTTGTGATGCCACTGGGCAACTTGAACATCATGAAGGGCCTTTTGAACTACTCCAAACCTCACCTAGTAGACAACTTACCCTACTTAGCCTCATTCAATGCCTTTTGAACTGAATTATTTAGAAGCAGGAAGGAAGGAAACAAGAAAGAAAAGAGGAAGGGAGAAAAGGATGGGAGACAGGAGGGAGAAAAGAGAAGAATTAGGGAGGGCAGCCCCAGTAACACAGCAGTTTAGTAGCACCTGCAGCCCAGGGTGTGATCCTGGAGACCCAGGATCGAGTCTCATGTCAGGTTCCCTGCATGGAGCCTGCTTCTCCCTCTGCCTGTGTCTCTGCTTTTCTCTCTCTCTCTCTCTCTGTGTGTCTATCTCTATGAATAAATAAATAAAATCTTAAAAAAAGAATTAGGGAGAAAGGGGAAGGAGGAAAACATTTTAAAGTTTATCCTTTCTATGTGCAAAGCACTATAGTATTTCTAGTTCTCTTTTGTTAATTAAAAAAAAGTGCCATGATTTATAGTGGGTTATAATATTAATTTAGTGGGTAGAAAATAAATTAAAAGCTGGAAAAAAACAAAATAGGCTAAAAACAATTACAAACTATCACAGTATCAGTAAGGATAAACATTGGTAAAATTTTTTAAGATTTTACTTATTTGAGAGAGAGAGAGAGAGAGAGAGAGAGAGAGAACAAGCAATGGTGAAGGCAGAGGAAGAGAGAGAGAGGCAGACTCCCCACTAAGCAAGAAGCCTCACCCGGGGCTCAACCTCAGGACCTGAGCTGAAGGCAGACACTCAACTGAATGAGCCACCCAGGTGCCCCTATTTGAGATAATCCTTTGTCTCACTTTTATAGATTGTATATATATCTTATGGGTTGCAATAAAAATGCATTTCTTAAAAAAATAATAATAATAAAAAATAAAAATGCATTTCTTAATGAAAGTGGTGGTTATAAATAAATAAAAACTATTGTTTTAGCAGAGGTAAGTTTTTTCTCTAAAGTGTCATATAGTAAATATTTAAGGTTTTGCAGGTCATATGGACTTATTGTTTACTCAACTCCACTGTTATAGTGTGAAAACAGCCACACACAATACAAGTGGCAGAGTAAGTGTGGCTGGATTCCCTTAAAATTGTTTACAAAAACATGTGACTCTAAACAATGTTTTGTTCATCCAAAGAGTCTACAACACCTAATAGAGTTATCTGGAAAGGTAGCCCCCTTTGATAATCTAAGACATCTTTATGTTCGTCTTACACTAGCAATGTATGAGAGTGCTTTTTCCCCTATAGACTTACCAACAGTGTGTGCAGACAAATTTTTGGACTTTTGCTAAACTGATAGGTGAGAAAAGATAATCTGGTGTAGTTTTGGTTTGTGTTTCTCTTACTGTGAGACTGAATATTTTTTCCTACATTAAACATATTTGTATTCCTTTATCTAGGAACTCTTCATATATGTGTACACTTCTATTAGGCTGTTGGACTCTTACTGATTTACAGCAGCCTTTTATTAATAAGAGCTTAGCCCTTTGATATAAGTTGCAAATATTTCCCTTCCTTGTCTCCTTGTCATTTGCCTTTTTAATCTTATTATTCTATACCATGCAGAGTTTGGGGATTTGTATCTGTTGAATATAGAAATCTTCTGTTTTATGACTTTCAGATTTTGAATCATAGTCCGAAATGACTTCCCCATTTCAAGGTTATAAAAGATTTCTCCTACGTCTCTTATGGTTTCATATTTTAAATTTAAAGTCTCTGATTCTGGGAAGACTGGGTGGCTCAGTGGTTTAGTGCCGCCTTCAGGCCAGGGCCTGATCCTGGGATGGAGTCCCATGTCAGGCTCCCTGCATGGAGCCTGCTTCTCCCTCTGCCTGTGTCTCTGCTTCTGTGTGTGTGTGTGTGTGTGTGTTTGTGTGTGTGTGTGTCTCATGAATAAATAAATAAAATCTTTTAAAACAATAAAATGAAATAAAGTCTCTGATTCCTTTGGAGTATCTTGGTCTAAAGACTTTATGGTACAGCCACTCTAGAAAACTGTGTGGAGGTTCCTCAAAGAGTTAAAAATAGACCTGCCCTACGACCCAGCAATTGCACTGTTGGGAATTTACCCCAAAGATTCAGATGCAATGAAACGCCGGGACACCTGCACCCCGATGTTTATAGCAGCAATGTCCACAATAGCCAAACTGTGGAAGGAGCCTCGGTGTCCACCGAAAGATGAATGGATAAAGAAGATGTGGTGTATGTATACAATGGAATATTACTCAGCCATGACAAATACCCACCATTTGCTTCAACGTGGATGGAACTGGAGGGTATTATGCTGAGTGAAATAAGTCAATCGGAGAAGGACAAACATTATATGGTCTCATTCATTTGGGGAATATAAGTAATAGTGAAAGGGAATAGAAGGGAAGGGAGAAGAAATGGGTAGGAAATATCAGAAAGGGAGACAGAACATAAAGACTCCTAACTCTGGGAAACGAACTAGGGGTGGTGGAAGGGGAGGAATGCAGGGGGTGGGGGTGAATGGGGTGACAGACACTGAGGGGGGCACTTGACGGGATGAGCACTGGGTGTTATTCTGTATGTTGGCAAACTGAACACCAATAAAAAATAAATTTATTATTAGAAAAAATAAAATAAAGACTTTATTCATGAGAGACACAGAGCGAGAGAGGCAGAGACATAAGCAGAGGGAGAAGCAGGCTCCCTGTGAGGAGCCTGATGTGGGACTCAATCCCAAGACCCTGGGATCATGACCTGAGCCAAAGGCAGACGCTCAACCATTGAGCCACCCAGGTGCCCCTGGAGTATCTTGGTTTAAGGGGTAAGTTATGCATCCAATTTTATCTCTTTTCAGATGGCTACCCACTATTCATTAAAAGGTCTACCTTTCATAATACTACTTGTGATGAGCACAGCATAAAGATGAATCACTATGTTGTGCACCTGAAACTAATGTAACATAGTATGCCAATTATACACAAATTTTTTTAAAAGTCTACTTTTAAATACCAGTTGTCTCAATACTATTTTATTAAGATGTCTATTTTCTCCTTCCTGATTTGAAATAATGCCTTTATCATACACTAAAGTCCTGGGTCTATTTCTGGATTTTCAACTCTGTGCAGTTGGTCTGCCTTGTTCTTAAATTTTTACTATGTATTTCTAGTTGAGATAATCCTTTTTTATTGTTTTTCCTTTCAGATTTTCCAGATTATTTTGGTTTTGGTTTCTCAACATGAACTTTAAAATGAGCTTATCTAGATCCCTCTAAAATCCTGAAGGCACTTTTTATGGGATTACATTATATGTATACTAGGGACACTGATATCTTGGTATGTCCATTTATTCAAGTTTATTTTTGTGTCAGTGTTTTAAAGTTTTCCTCATGCAAGTGTTGCACATCTCTTGTTAAAAGTTGACTTCTTTGTGTTTTATCTTTCTAGTTACTATTAAATGGGTTCTTATCTTCCATCTTATTTTCTGATAGCTGTTTGTGTTTTTATCTTTACTCCACTTCAACAATTATTTACCTGGTTATACAGTTATACTCTGAACTTAGATCCATATAAAGAATCTCACATTCAGTGTCACACTCTCTTGCTTAGTCATTAGACCTGCCCTTGTTCACGTTCTACGGGGATGTAGATCTCATCTAGAGATCATTCTGATCTCATCTAGACCTCCACCACTTTAACTCTTCGGTTGTTTTCTAGTTTCCAGCCCACTTCTTGTCACTTCCTGGAATCTATGTCAAATCACCTGAATTAACAAACTCTCAGTTTTCCTTCTTTAGTTCTAGCCATCTAACAGGCCCTCAGCCTGGACTCTAAAAAGCCTTTCCGGTGCCAAGTAAAACAAGAGAAATGGCATATGCATGGACAATGGAAACCACAAATGCATAGGGTAAAATCTCATTTGGACCCTCAAAACTGCTTGGTAATCTCCTGATTCATCTTTAGTCAGCTTCCATTGACCTTAATAACCTAAAGCAAGTGATCCTCAAGTTCTGTACTTATTCCCCACCATTACTTTACATTCAATAGGCCTTGCCTCCTACTTTACCAAGAAAATAGAAATAACCATGTGAACTCCCCCAAATCTTCCATCAACAAATTTATTTATATACACAATCACCCTAATCTCTTTCCAATCCCATTTCCATCTCTTCTAGAGCCTTGCTCCATATTTTGTATGCATTTTTTACTTATTCCCCTCTATTAACCCCTCCCCTTCAGTATTACAAATAAGCTAAAACCATTCCTGCTTAGAACAAACCTCTTTTGACATTACCTTCTATTCTCCCATATATCCTCTATTGTCTCCCTCATTCTAGCTTCTTGTAAGAACACTGTATATTTACCAGCTCTACCTTTTCACCTGTTCACTGAAAGATGTATAACTGATTGTTCTTCTAGTCACTCCCCTGTTGTTTCTCTTATTAATATATTACTAACCTTCTTGTTGCTAAATACATTGGACATTTTCCAGGTCTTACCTTACTGAGGAAGACGTTTCTAGGTAAATAGGCATCAGTAGATAGATGCCAATAAGGCAAGCAATACCCCAGAGGGCAAGTCAGACTTAGATGAGTCCATCAACAGAAATGTTTTACCACATCCTCATAAGCGGAACCAGTCACTGCATCTCTATGGCTTACAGGATAATGCAAAAATGCAAGCTGTCCCCTTGAAGGAGACTGCCAGACTGCTTATGCCTGACAAGGAGGGTACAAGGAAATGATCTGTTCAAGCACATCTGTGAACCAAGAGCCTTAGGCATCCACAAAGTAAGTTCTGGAAATTTTCTTAAGTTAGCAATTATTTTCTCTAGCTGAGGGTCTGTGGATAGGGACATAATGGAGATAGCATGGGTCCTACAAATAGATATGCCTATGGGGAAAAAATATATACCTGAGGGAAAGAATATCTTTGCCTTCTGCTGAAAGTGCCTATGCTGCAATTCATCTGGGAAGGGAGTTTTTAATTTTCTTCCTTTAGCTTCCTCCTTTCCAGGTTTCAGGGTGTGGAGATTCATACAAATAACATTACCTACTGTTGTTGGGGAAAATGTCATGGGTTCCTGAAAAGACAGTTTAATTATCAGCTTTTACCCATCGTTGGACCAAAATTCAGGCTCATTGAGGCTGAAAGAGGAACAGGTTTACTGCCCAAGATGACCCAGAACACTAAAAGCCAGAAGGGAAGCCAAGTCAAAGCCACCTTGAAAAAGATGCAAAAGTTTGAATAACAGAAAACCAAGTCCAAATGGGAAAACCAGGTGCCAGGGCCAAGAATAAGAGTAGAAACTAGATAGAGATGGGGTAGGTTAGTCTGGATTAATAAACCAAAGTGGAAAATACCTAACTCAGTATCTGGCTACTTGTGAATATAACCAGAAAGAACTTTGTAGTGGTATGTCAACAACAGGGAGCTAAGGTTTGGATATTTTTGGTCAAAAACTCTCAGATTTAATGAATGCTTTAAAGAGAGGGTATAAAGTCAACAGATCCAGGTTATGAAATACTTAATTAAAATGACAGCATGACATTCATAAACAAAAAAATATCCAAAATCTGGGAAGAGAATGTGGGGGAAATATTGAGGCTAGAAATACAGAAATAGGAAAATGTCATCAAAGAGCTACTTTAAAGCAATGTACTACAGAGCAAAACATCAAGCCTTGTACTCCTACAGGAAAATACAAGGGAGGAGAATTAAAAGGGAGGCAAGGCAGTGAAGGAGCAGATAGAGATAAAGGACACAGACTGTAAGAGGCAAGAATTGTGTATTTACAAGCCAGAACAGAAGAGAATTTCAAGAAAGTCAAGTCAACACAATCAAATACAAGATCAGAGGGGACAATCACTTTTTTTTAGCCACTAGATTTGACTGAAGGAAATTAGTGGTAATCTCCAAGAAAATAATTTTAATAGTGCAGATAGGATGGGGTCATATCATAAAGGTAAATCAAAAGAATTAAAATTAAGGCTATAGGTTTTAGACTAGTTTAAAGAGTGTGATATTAAAAGGAAAAAGAATGAAAAGTAGGTCAAAATGGCAGAAGATCTTTGATATGGAAAAGATTTAAAGAATACTGAGGATATATGAATAGAAAAACAGAAAGTGCCATGTGGAGATTTACAACATCAAGGTATTTATGAACATTAAAATTAATGCCTTCAAACTAACTTTTGTTTGTGTGAGTTTTTTAATAAAAAGTATATTTAATATATTTTATTATATTTAATTGGGAAAAATGAGAGGGCCATTTCCATTTTGGGACAAAGCCAAACATAAACTGAATTTTTTAAAAAGCCTCAATATTCTTTAAATCCCAGAGGCATAGACTTGGACAACATTCCAATGAATATTTAAAGAGTGACTGCTTCTCTTCACTGAGCCAATACCCAAAAGCTTGCTTCTCACCTGCATGACTCTCCAGTGGGCTGTCTCTTTCCATCACCCACTGCTCCTCTTGCTCCAACTGAGAGATCACCTCTGGCTTATAAAGTTGATGCCCTATTCATGGAAAAAAAAATGTATGTCACAGAAGTTTGTACTTGGGACAAAAATTTCTCTTAGAACTCATTTCCAGGGATCCCTGGGTGGCACAGCGGTTTAGCGCCTGCCTTTGACCCAGGGCGTGATCCTGGAGACCCGGGATCGAATCCCACATTGGGCTCCCAGTGCATGAAGCCTGCTTCTCCCTCTGCCTGTGTCTCTGCCTCTATCTCTCTCTGTGTGACTATCATAAATAAATTTAAAAAAAAAAAACTCATTTCACACCTTTTTAGTCTTTAGGGCCTCTGGATTTGGAAAGGGGAAATTTCAGAGGCAGCAAAATAAAGCTACCCATCTCACACTCAATAAAATCAAGGTCTTTTACCTGAGAAGACACAGCAGGAAAGAGATCCTCTGTCTCCAACACTGCTTAGCATTCTATCCTGGCCTGAACCATATTCACAAAAGATTTGGAAATTTTCAGTAATTAAGGAAATAAGCCCATTTAGCATGGTTTCTAGTTTTACAGGGACAACATCCTTACCCAGTGCTACCAGATTCCTATAGTTCTCTAGCATCACGTCTCGGTAAAGGTTCTTCTGAGCAGGATACAGCTGGTCCCACTCCTCTCTGGTGAAGTTCACAGCCACATCCTGGAATGTCAGGGATTCCTGAAAATATCAAGTACATCCCTGCTTAGCCAGAAACCATTTTTTTGTCCCTTAGGCGTAGGGACAAAGGTGTAGCAGTGGAAAAGGTCTGAGTCATTGTAAGCTAAGTAATCTAGGTCAAGATTTTTGAAACAATTAGTATCTATCATCTTTCAAGACAGACAAAAACATGCATGAAACAATGCTTGCTTTTAAGCTTTTTACAGTTTGTTGCAAAGGAAAGGCTCTCATCATCTAAACAATTTTAAAAAATGGGAAATTCATGCTATAAAATTTCAGAAATAGGGGATCCCTGGGTGGCGCAGCGGTTTGGCACCTGCCTTTGGCCCAGGGCGCGATCCTGGAGACCCGGGATCGAATCCCACGTCGGGCTCCTGGTGCATGGAGCCTGCTTATGTCTCTGCCCCCCCCCCCTCTCTCTCTCTGTGTGTGTGTGTGTGTGACTATCATAAATAAATAAAAATTAAAAAAAATTAAAAAAATAAAATTTCAGAAATAAAAGAATACAAGATTTAAAAAAATAAAGAATGCAGGATTGGTTGAAATATGGTAAGGAGGTGTCAGAGTTTGTAGATTTTGTGTATCTTGAACAGATCCTTAACATATTTTTAAACTCTGGACAGAACTGGAGAGAAAGGATATTCCAGTGGGTGAAAGAAAGAAAGAAAGAAAGAAAGAAAGAAAGAAAAGCAAGCAAGCAACAAGGGCAAACATGTTTAGAGTAGAGGACACATTATACATGTGGGGATCAGTAAAATAGTCTACCTTGTGGGGCACCTGGTTGGTTCAGTGGCTGAGGGTTTGCCTTCGGCTCAGGATGTGATCCTCAGGGCCCAGAATCAAGTCCCATAAGGGGTTCCCAACAGGGAGCCTGCTTCTCCCTCTGCCTATGTCTCTGCCCCTTGGTGTCTCTCATGAATAAATAAAATCTTCTAAAAAAATAGACTACCTTGTTACAGGTAGGAAATTCAAATAAAAAAGTGTCACCTTTAAATTTCCTCCACTGTCAATGCTTTTTAACAATCCTTCTGCTTTAAGAGACACAGATATATAAACACAGGCACATAATACACCAAATATATACCTCTCCCTCTTCCCTTACTACTTAATCCCTCCAAAATACCACCAATTTCTGGATATAATAACTCAACTCTTCAGAATGAGTGTGGTGTTACGAGTAAGTTCTTTCCCTCATAAGTTAACAGTCAATATCTAAGGCCAGGACTGGCATTTTATTTAAATTAATTTTCATGCTTTGATAACATATCTTTCGAAAACATATTTCACTTAAGTGACATAGGCAATTTAGAGATGAATCACCAAGGCTGGAAGAAATTATTTATCCAAGGACATACAACTAATTAATTAGCAGGAACTGGATTTTATCTTCCATCTTATCCTAAAGCTTAGGTTTCCATCATACCACAAAGATGTCTTTTCTGCTTTTATGAATATTTTCCCTCTTGTGAATTTTACTTATAATTTCCATTTCACACTCCCCATGTTTCTTGAGGGTAGCACCAGGGTGAGGAAAACTATGAATTTACAGTCTACTTTCTTTAATATCTGCATTTGTAGTTCCTTTTTGGCTGTTTTAATTAGTATTTTCTCTTTCTTTCTAATGATGCTCTTACACTTAGGTTACTGGTTTCTTCTTATATTTTCTTTTTTACTTCTTTAAAAAAATCTTTACTTAAATTATATTTTAATTAGAATATTAATATGTTAGTTAATATAAAGACACACCAAAAAGTATTTAGTAAAAAAAAAAAAAAAAAAATCTCTCCCAGACTTCTTTCCTCTCTATCCAGTACTTACTCCTAATCAGTATTTATAGTTTTTAGTGCATTTCCCCAGAATTCTTTATGCAAATATAAATGTGGGTTCTTACTTCTACCCACTTTTTTTTTAACCTCGAAGATAACATATTATACACATTGTTTTCTAACTTAACAACTTAATGCTGGAAATATTTCCATTTCAGACATATTAGGATATGGCTTCCTTATTATTGTTTTTAAACTAAAAAACTTTTTGATGTAATTTGACTTAAAAGTTGCAGGAAAAAAAAATTCCTTCCTCTCTTCTCCCTTTTTCTTTCTATAATTTTTCTAGACTGTTTAAAAGCAAGTTGCAGGTATGATGCTCCTTTACCTCTAAAAAAATTCAGAAGTAAAAAAAAAAAATTCAGAAGTAAAAAAATTCAGAGGTTTATTCTCTAAAAACAAGGAATTCTCTTACATAACAGCAAAATGATCAAAATCATGAAATTAACATTGATACAGTAGATACAGTGCTGTTATCTAAACTATATATTTATTCAGATTTCACTAAGTGTCCTAATAATGTCCTTTATAAGAAAAAAATTCAAGACCAAGTATTTTATCTTCCATCTTTTCTCTCCTTTAATCTGCAACAGTTACTAAGTCTTTCTTTACATTTTCTAACAGATATTTGGAAAAGTATAGGCTAGTTATTTTGAAAATAAACCTCAGTTTGGACTTCTCTAATATTTCCTTATGAATAGATTCACACAATACTTTTGGTAGGGATAGTATGGAAAGGATACTGGATTCTTCTCAATGAACTGTATCAGGAAACACACATTATTGACTAGTTCCAGGCAATGTTACCTTTGATAATTTGGTTAAGGTGGTATTTACCAGTAATTTCAGCTGGTAAATTACTATTTCATCCTATAATAAGTATCTTCTGGGGAACATATTTTGCAACTGTATAAATATCTTGTTCTTCCTCAAACTTTCACCCAGTAGTTTTAGCATTGATACTTCTTGCCTGAATCAATTTTGATAGTTGCTAAATGGTGCTTTTCTAAATCCATCATTCTTTGTATAAGTTAGCTTTCTACTGTGATGACGAGGTTTCCATTCTTATTCATTCATTAATTTATATCAGGTGGATTTATTTACTTATTTTATTCAGTAAGTTACAATCATTTATTACTGTTACTTATTTTAATGCTCCGATTGTCCTAGATTTAGCCAGTAGGAGCCCTTCAAACTGGTTTTTGTGTCCTTTTGACACATCCCTATCATTCTTTGAGCACTTTACTTTTGGGGACAGAAAAAATGTTCTTTCAAGGTATATTTTGTGTTTTTCTGCCTCATGGCTGGAACTAGTCATTTCTCCAAGAATCAGTAGTTTCTTCTAATGGTCAAATACTGAGTAGCTCTACTTCTAACTAGAGGATATGCAGAGTTGCAGTGTCTTATGTTCTGTTGGTCAAATACTGAGTGTTTTGTCTAGTTCCTTTTAATGGAGAATGGCATTTAAAAACTAAGATGCAGGCATTAGTTGTGTTCAACACTAATTGGATTATCGCTTCTAGCACCTTTCAGTGGTTGTTGAAAAAAAATGGGAAACAGAAGTATGTATGTAATGATGTATGTTTACATGAACACACACACAACTCCATAGCCATTTCTATATAAAGACCCATGAGTTCATACTGATACTTCTAATTCTAATCCAGTGTGGCAGTTCATTTTATCCTCCTCTCTTTTCATGCTAATTCATATCTCTCCACAAAAGAAGTCTAAAATAAGAGTTCAATGTTCACAGTTGCTTTGTTTTTAGCCAATGGGTCAAGTCCAACTATTCAGGTTTAAAGATTAACTCCTTTTCCTGTTTCCTTCAGTTGGCTATTCAGTAAGCGGAAATCCAGTTTGGTTCATTTATTTTGGTTGCACTCAATTTTAGGCCCTCCTTCCTCTCCTCCCCTCACTCAATTTTAGGCCTTCCTCCCTCTCCTCCCCTCACCAACAACCTCCGCCACCCCCATTCCACCTATCTTTTTCACCCATTCTCATTCAAGAGCTGTTGGCAACCAATCTCAGACTCTCAATCTTCTGGTGTTCCTTTTTGCTGAAATGAGCAAATACATATATATGTATGCTTTTATTTCCCTTTCTTTCTTTCTTACACAAAAAGTAGTGCACTGTAGATACTCTTTTGCATTTTGCTTTCCTCACTAAACAGTGTGTCCTGGGAATCAGTTCATGGATATCTTCGTCATTCTTTTTTTTATAGCTGCATGATACTCTATTGTGTGAACATTACACAATTTATTTAACTAGTCTATTAAAGAACATTTTCGCTGTTTTCTACTCTTGCTGTTATAAATAATGCTACAGTGAACTATCTTGTATATATATTATTTTCCAACTGTGAACAAGTCTATCTGAAGAATCAATTTCCCAAAGTAAGATATCTAGTAAAAGAATATCTGTAATTCTGATATATACTGTCAAACTGATTTCTTATAAGGGTTCAATCAATTTACATCCTATTAACAGCCTATTGTTGCATAAAAAACTACCCCAAAATTTAGCAGCTCAAAACCACTACTATTTATTTTGCTCACAAAATCTGAAACACAGGCAGGACTCAGTGGGACTAGCTTAATTTTGTCCCATTTGGCTTCAGCTGGAGTGGCTCAATGTTGGGCTGTCAGATTCATTTTTAAGATGGCTTGCTCATACGGCTGTAAGTTTGTACTGGTTGTCAGAAGGGTGCTCAGCCAGGGGCCTCAGTCTCTCTCCCTATGGGCCTTTGGACAGGCTGCTTTGGCTTCTTCATGGCATGATAGTTGGATCTTGAGTACAAACTTCACAAGAGAACCACTTTTTATGATCCAACCTCAGTGATCACATTACTCACTTCTATACTCAGGCCTGCCCAGATCCAGAGGGAAGAGACAGTCCCTCACCTCTTGATGAAGTTTTTAAATCACATTATAAGAGGAGTCTGTGGGGTGGCAGAAATTATGTATGCCATTTTTTGGAAATTACTATCTGCCATAGTCTACCTTCTAGAATATAAAAATGCAGGGGCACTTGGTTGGCTCAGTTGGTTAAGTATCTGACTCTTGACCTCAACTCACGTCTTGATCTTAGGGTTGTGCATTCAAGCTCTGTGCTGAGTTCCATGCTGGGCATGGAGCTTACTTAAAACAAAAATCACATCCCTCTCAAGTGCAAAAAACACCCATCTTCTTCCCCAAGACCCCCAAATTTCATTCCATTATGGCATCTGCTTGAAGTCCAGGATCTTGTCATCTAAATTAAGTCCACATACAGATCAGAATCTTAAGAGTGCAGTTCCTCAGGTATGGGGCCTTGAATGCCACGACCTATGAAGTAAAGAAGTAGTTATTTGGCCCATCCTCAACCCCTGCCCCCAATATACAATGGTGGGAAAGGCACAGAAATAGTCACTTGAGACACAGCCAATCAACTGAACAGCAGTTCATCGCAATTCTAAAATGCAGCTGCACTGTGCACATGTTGAGAGATGTAAATGAGAAAGTTTTATTTCCAAACCTAGTAACTCTTGGTTTCTTATATGTAAGCATTCTTTTTTCAGCCTATGTTTTTCTTTTACATTTTACTTTAGGTAGTCAGAAGCCTAAAGCAGTTGGGGCTTTCAATTTTCTACCTGAAAATCTTAGATAGATCACTGAGTTCAGTAAGTATATTTTCTATTGTCCTTATTATTAAGGTGATAACATTGCTCAATATTTTTTCTTTGAAAGTCTCCTTTCCCCCAACTTATAGCAACATTTTCTTAACTAGCCTTTAAGCCCTGACAAAGATCCTTTAAGCTTCTAGCTCTCCTTTAAGCTCTTTATGATTTCACTAACAGTCTTTTCCTTTCTATCCTCTATTACTCAACTGGCTCTGTTTCAAAGCCAATGCCATATGTTCCAGATCTCTGTTTTGGCAGTATCCCACTTCCAGGTCCAAAATTGGTAATAGTTATCTACTGATATATAATAAAAACACTCCAACATGTAGGGTACTAAAACAGCAATCATTAGGATAGCTAGGTGCCTCAGTCCATTTAGCATCTGCCTTTGGTTCAGGTCATGATCTCAAGGTTCTGGCTCAATGGGAAGCCTGCTTCTCCCTCTTCCACCCCCCCTGCTGGTGCTTGCTCGCTCTTTCTCTCTCTCGCTCTCTCTCTCTCAAATAAATAAAATTTTTAAAAAATACCCAGCAAGGGCAGCCCAGGTGGCTCAGTGGTTTAGCGCTTCCTTCAGCCCAGGGCATGATCCTGGAGATCTGGGATCAAGTCCCACATCTGGCTCTCTGTATGAAGCCTACTTCTCCCTCTGCCTGTCTCTGCCTGTCTCTGCCTCTCTCTCTCTCTCTCTCTCTCTCTCTCTCTCTCTGTCTCTCATGAATTAAAAAAAAAAATCCCCAGCAATTATCATCTCTTTTATTTACAAATCTGAAATCTGGGCAGGACTCAGTAGAGGCAGCTTGCCTCTGATCTATGTGGCATCAGCTAGGAGCGCTTGACTTTGGATTGAGGAAACCACTTTCAAGATGGCTTACTCACATGACTGGCAAGTTGATGCTGACTTTCAGCTGAGAGCCACTAGAGCTGTGAGCATTAGTTCTTCTCCAGGTGGGCTTCTCCATGGGCTGTTTGGCTTTCTTCATGACAAGGTAGCTGGACTTAGAGCAAGCATCCAAAGAGAATGAGGTCAAAGTCTTACTGCTTTTTAACTTGCCTTGGAAGTCATATAGCTTCACTTCCACTGATCACATGCTTGCCCAGATTCAATGGAGGGAATATAGAACTCAATGTCTCTTGATACAATGAGTATCAAAGACATATTGTAAAAAAAAAAAAAAAAAAAAAGTGTTTCCGATGGGAGATGTTTTGTTCTTTTTTTATAAGATTTTATTTATTTATTCATGAGAGACAGAGAGAGAGACGCAGAGACACAGGAAGAGGGAGGAGAAGCAAGCTCCATGCAGAGAGCCTGATGCGGAACTCAATCCCAGGACTCCAGGATCATGCCCTGAGCCAAAGGCAGACACTCAACCACTGAGCCACACAGGCATCCAGTTTTTGTCATTTTTCTGAAAATTCAATTTCTTACACACTCATGCCAGGAGTGAAGAGAGTGCCAGTTTCTCCAGAAGCTTAGTCAAAAGACTATGTTATTAAGCTTATGGAAAATATCAAACTCATGGTATATATGAAGCTTGATAAAATATCCAACTTTCTCTACTTTTTTTTTTAAAACAATTTTTATTTATGATAGTCACACAGAGAGAGAGAGAGAGAGAGAGAGGCAGAGACACAGGCAGAGGGAGAAGCAGGCTCCATGCACCGGGAACCCGACGTGGGATTCGATCCCGGGTCTCCAGGATCGCGCCCTGGGCCAAAGGCAGGCGCTAAACCGCTGCGCCACCCAGGGATCCCCAAGCTTTCTCTACTTTTAAATTTCCTCTTGTTATGAGCATAGAGGAACATTTTCCTTGCATTTAAGTTCTAATTTTTTTCCTGTAAATTCTCTTTTTATGCTATTTGTCCACATTTTAAGTGGATCCTAATTTCTTACTGACTTAGAGGAGTGTTTTATATATTTCAAAGATTAGCCCACCACTTGACGGGATGAGCACTGGATGTAATTCTGTATGTTGACAAATTGAACACCAATAAAAAATAAACTTATTAAAAAAAAGATTAGCCCACAGTTATCTGACTGGCAAAATATTTTTCTTCATTTGCCAATGTCTTTTTATTTTGCTAATAGTCTTTTGTCATGCAGATTTCTGGATATTTTTTTAAGGAGTGGAACCCATCAGTTTTTTCTTTTATGGCATCTAGATTCCCAGTAATTATAAAGTCTTTCCCCAGTGAAGGTTATAAAGTAATTCTCCCATTTCTTATTGAAGTATAATGGAGATAAATTGTGTTAGTTTCAGGTGTACAACATAATGATTCCACATTTACATACATTGCCAAATGATAACCATATTGTCTATTTATCATCTCTTACCATACGAAGTTACCAAATTTTTTTCTGATGGTCAAAACTTTTAAGATTTACTTTCTTAGCAACTTCCTAATCTGCATACAATATTATTGACTATAGTCCCCCTGCTATACATTACATCCCCATGTCTTAATTCTATTTAATAATTTATTTTTGCAGTTTCTTTTATTTAAATTTTAGGTAGTTAACTGACGGACTTCTTCACTCGGCATAATATCCTCCATTTTTATCCACATAGAAGCAAATGGTGGGTATTCGTCATTTCTAATGGCTGAGTCTATATATTCCATTCCATATATAGACGACATCTTCTTTATCTATTCATCTTTCAATGGACACCAAGACTCCTCCCACAGATTCGATATTGTGGACATTGCTGCTATAAACATTGGGGTGCAGGTGTTTTGGATTTTCACTGCATCTGTATTCTTTGGGGTAAATCCCCAGCAGTGCAATTGCTAGGTCGCAAGGTAGCTCTATTTTTAATTCTTTGAGGAACCTCCACACAGTCTTCCAGAGTGGCTGCATCAGTTCACATTCCCACCAACAGTGCAAGAGGGTTCCCTTTTCTCCACATCCTCTTCAACATTTATTGTTTCCTGTCTTGTTATTTTTACCATTCTCACTGGTATCAGGTGGTATCTCATTGTGGTTTTGATTTGTGTTTCCTTGATGGCAAGTGATGCAGAGCATTTTCTCATGTGCTTGTTGGCCATGTGTATGTCTTCTTTGGTGTTCATGTCTGAACAATGAACATGTCTGTTCAATTTCTGTTCATGTCTTTTGTCCATTTCATGATTGGATTGTTTCTTTACTGTTGAGTTTAATAGGTTCTTTATAGATCTTGGAAACTAGCCCTTTATCTGATAGGTCATTTGCAAATATCTTCTCCCATTCTGTAGGTCGTCTTTTAGTTTCATTGACTGTTTCTTTTGCTGTGCAGAAGCTTTTTATCTTAAGTCCCAATAGTTCATTTTTGCTTTTGTTTCCCTTGCCTTCATAGATGTATCTTGCAAGAAGTTGTTGTGGCCAAGTTCAAAAATGGTGTTGCCTGTGTTCTCCTCTAAGATTTTGATGGATTATTGTCTCACATTTAGATCTCTCATCCATTTTGAGTTTACGTTTGTGTATGCTGTAAGAGAATGGTCCAGTTTCATTCTTCTGCACGTGGCTCAATAGAGAACCCAGAAATGGGCCCTCAACTCTATGGTCAATTAATACTTGACAAAGCAGGAAAGACTATCCACTGGAAAAAGGACAGTCTCTTCAACAAATGGTGCTGGGAAAAATCTTCTGACCATTTCTTAACTGGATTATTTTTTTTTTGAGTGTTGAGTTTGATAAGTTATTTATAGATTTTGAATACTAACCCTTTTCCAGATATGTCACTTGCAAATATCTTCTCCTATTCCGTAGGCTGCCTTTTAGTTTGATGATTGTTTCCTTTGCTGTGCAGAAGGCTTTTTATCTTGAAGTTCCATTACTTCATTTTTTGTGTTTCCCTTTCCTGTGGTGATGTACCCATTAAAAATTTGCTGCAGCTGATGTCACAGAGGGTGCTGCCTGTGTTCTCCCCTAGAATGTTGATGGATTGCTGTCTCACATTTCAGTCTTTCATCCATTTTGAATTTATTTTTGTGCATGGTGTAAGGATATAGTTTAGTCTCATTCTTCTCCATGTGACTGTCCAATTTTCCCAGTACCATTTGTTGAAGAGACTGTCCTTTTTCCACTAGATATTTTTTCCTGCTTTGTCAAAAATTAACTGGCCATATAGTTCTGGGTCCATGTCTGCGTTCTCTATTCTGTTCCATTGATCTGTGTGTTTGTTTTTGTGCCAGCACCACACTATCTTGATGAACACAGCTTTGTAATGCAGCTTAAAGTCCGGGATTCTGATACCTCCTGCTTTGGTTTCTTTTTCAACATTACTTTGGCTATTTAGAGTCTTTTCTGGCTCCATAAAAATCTTAGGATTGTTCTAGGTCTGTGAAAAAAAATGCTTGCAGTATTTTCATCAGGATTGCATTGAAGGAGGGGGAGGGGCAAGATGGCGGAAGAGAAGGGTCCCCAAATCACCTGTCCCCACCAAATTACCTAGATAACCTTCAAATCATCCTGAAAATCTACGAATTCGGCCTGAGATTTAAAGAGAGACCAGCTGGAATGCTACAGTGAGAAGAGTTCGTGCTTCTCTCAAGGTAGGAAGACGGGGGAAAAAGAAATAAAGAAACAAAAGGCATCCAAGGGGGAGGGGCCCCGCGAGGAGCTGGGCTGAGGCCGGGGCGAGTGTCCCCAAGACAGGAGAGCCCCGTCCCGGAGAAGCAGGAGCTGCACCAACCTTCCCGGGCGGAAAGGCACTGGCAGGGAGTTAGAGCAGGACGCCAGGAGGGCGGGGATGCCCTCGGGCTCCCGGGGACACGAACAGGCACCTGCGTGCCCAGGAGAGTGCGCCGAGCTCCCTAAGGGCTGCAGCGTGCATGGCGGGACCCGGAGCAGCTCGGAGGGGCTCGGGCGGTGGCTCCGTGGAGGGGGCTGCGGGGCGGGATCGGAATCCAACAGCGCAGGCCCGGAGCGCAGGCCCGGAGCACAGGGCACCCGGGCACAGCCCAGGATCCGGCCTCCCCCCGGGACACGCAGAGGCCGGTAGGACACAGGACAGCAAGGACACTCCTGCCCAGAGCTGAGCAGATCAGCGGCCGCGCCCCGGAGCCTCCAGGCCCCTGCAGATGGAGAGCCCCGGAGTTACTGCAGGAGCTGACTCCAGGGCTGCAGAGCTGCCTCCGCCACTGCGGTTGTTCCTCCTGGGGCCTCACGGGGTAAACAACCCCCACTGAGCCCTGCACCAGGCAGGGGGCAGAGCAGCTCCCCCAAGTGCTAACACATGAAAATCAGCACAGCAGGCCCCTCCCCCAGAAGACCAGCTAGACGGACCAGTTCCAGGGGAAGTCAAGGGACTTAAAGTATACAGAATGAGAAGATACTCCCCCGTGTTTTGTTTTTTCTTTTTGATTTCTGAATGCTTCCCCCACCCTTTTTTTCTCCTTTCTTTCTTTTTCTTTCTCTTTTTCTTCTCTTTTTTCCTTTTTTTCTTCCTTTTTTCTTTTTCTCTTTTCCTTCCTTCTTTCTCTCTTTCTCCTTTTCCCAATACAACTTGTTTTTGGCCACTCTGCACTGAGCAAAATGACTAGAAGGAAAACCTCACCTCAAAAGAAAGAATCAGAAACAGTCCTATCTCCCACAGAGTTACAAAATCTGGATTACAATTCAATGTCAGAAAGCCAATTCAGAAGCACTATTATACAGCTACTGGTGGCTCTAGAAAAAACCATAAAGGACTCAAGAGACTTCATGACTGCAGAATTTAGATCCAATCGGGCAGAAATTTTAAATCAATTGAATGAGATGTAATCCAAACTAGAAGTCCTAACAACTAGGGTTCACGAGGTGGAAGAACGAGTGAGTGACATAGAAGACAAGTTGATGGCAAAGAGGGAAACTGAGGAAAAAAAAGACAGACAATTAAAAGACCAAGAGGATAGATTAAGGGAAATAAATGACAGCCTGAGGAAGAAAAACCTACGTTTAATTGGGGTTCCCGAGGGCGCCGAAAGGGACGGAGGGCCAGAATATGTATTTGAACAAATCCTAGCTGAAAACTGTCCTAATCTAGGAAGGGAAACAGGCATTCAGATCCAGGAAATAGAGAGATCCACCCCTAAAATCAACAAAAACCGTTCAACACCTCGACATTTAATAGTGAAGCTTGCAAATTCCAAAAATAAAGAGAAGATCCTTAAAGCAGCAAGAGACCAAAAATCCCTGACTTTTATGGGGAGGAATATTAGGGTAACAGCAGACCTCTCCACAGAGACCTGGCAGGCCAGAAAAGGCTGGCAGGATATATTCAGGGTCCTAAATGAGAAGAACATGCAACCAAGAATACATTATCCAGCAAGGCTCTCATTCACAATAGAAGGAGAGATAAAGAGCTTCCAAGACAGGCAGGAACTGAAAGAATATGTAACCTCCAAACCAGCTCTTCAAGAAATTTTAAGGGAGACTTCTTAAGGGAATCCCCCTTTAAGAAGAAGTTCAGTGAAACAATCCACAAAAACAAGGACTGAATAGATATGATGACACTAAACTCCTATCTGTCAATAGTAACTCTGAATGTGAACGGGCTTAATGACCCCATCAAAAGGCGCAGGGTTTCAGACTGGATAAAAAAGCAGGACCCATCTATTTGCTGTCTACAAGAGACTCATTTTAGACAGAAGGACACCTACAACCTGAAAATAAAAGGTTGGAGAACCATTTACCATTCAACTGGTCCTCAGAAGAAAGCAGGGGTAGCCATCCTTATATCACATAAACTAAAATTTACCCCAAAGACTGTAGTGACAGATGAAGAGGGACACTATATCATACTTAAAGGATCTATCCAACAAGAGGACTTAACAATCCTCAATATATATGCCCCGAATGTGGGAGCTGCCAAATATATCAATCAATTAATAACCAAAGTGAAGAATTACTTAGATAATAATACACTTACACTTGGTGTATTATTCTGGCTCTTTCTACCCTCGATAGGTCTTCTAAGCACAACATCTCCAAAGAAACGAGAGCTTTAAATGATACACTGGACCAGATGGATTTCACAGATATCTACAGAACTTTACATCCAAACTCAACTGAATACACATTCTTCTCAAGTGCACATGGAACTTTCTCCAGAATAGACCACATACTGGGTCACAAATCGGGTCTGAACTGATACCAAAAGATCGGGATAGTCCCGTGTATATTCTCAGACCATAATGCCTTGAAATTAGAACTTAATCACAACAAGAAGTATGGAAGGACCACAAACACGTGGAGGTTAAGGACCATCCTGCTAAAAGATGAAAGGGTCAACCAGGAAATTAAGGAAGAATTAAAAAGATTCATGGAAACTAATGAGAATGAAGACACAACCATTCAAAATCTTTGGGATGCAGCACAAGCAGTCCTAAGGGGGAAATACATCGCAATACAAGAAGCCGTCCAAAAACTGGAAAGAACTCAAATACAAAAGCTAACCTTACACATAAAGGAGCTAGAAAAAAACACGAGATGGACCCTACACCCAGCAAAGAAGAGAGTTAATTAAAATTGGAGCAGAACTCAACTAAATCGAGACCAGAAGAACTGTGGAACAGATCAACAGAACCGGAAGTTGGTTCTTTGAAAGAATTAATAAGATAGAAAAACCATTAGCCAGCCTTATTAAAAAGAAGAAGAGAGAGGACTCAAATTAATAAAATTATGAATGAGAAAGGAGAGATCACTACCAACACCAAGGAAATACAAACGATTTTAAAAACATATTATGAACAGCTATAGCCAATAAATTAGGCAATCTAGAAGAAATGGACGCATTCCTGGAAAGCCACCAACTACCAAAACCAGAACTGGAAGAAAGAGAAAACCTGAACAGGCCAATAACCAGGGAGGAAACTGAAGCGGTCATCAAAACACAAAGTCCAGGGCCAGATGGCTTCCCTGGGGAATTCTATCAAACGTTTAAAGAAGAAACCATACCTATTCTACTAAAGCTGTTTGAAAAAAAAGAGATGGCGTACATCCAAACTTGTTCTATGAGGCCAGCATCACCTTATTTCCAAAACCCAACAAAGACCCCACCAAAAAGGAGAATTATAGACCAATATCCCTGATGAACATGGATGCAAAAATTCTCAACAAGATACTAGCCAATAGGATACAAGAGTACATTAAGAAGATTATTCACCAGGATCCCTGGGTGGCGCAGCGCATTGGCGCCTGCCTTTGGCCCAGGGCGCGATCCTGGAGACCCGGGATCGAATCCCACGTCGGGCTCCCGGTGCATGGAGCCTGCTTCTCCCTCTGCCTATGTCTCTGCCTCTCTCTCTCTCTCTGTGACTATCATAAATAAATTTTAAAAAAATTAAAAAAAAAAAAAAAAGAAGATTATTCACCATAACCAAGTAGGATTTATCCCCGGGACACAAGGCTGGTTCAACACTCGTAAAACAATCAATGTGATTCATCATATCAGCAAGAGAAAAAAGAACCAGAGGATCCTCTCATTAGATGCAGAGAAAGCAGGATCCCTGGGTGGCGCGGCAGTTTGGTGCCTGCCTTTGGCCCAGGGCGTGATCCTGGAGACCCGGGATCCAATCCCACATCGGGCTCCCGGTGCATGGAGCCTGCTTCTCCATCTGCCTGTGTCTCTGCCTCTCTCTTTCTCTCTGTGTGACTATCATTAAAAAAAAAAAAAAAAAAAAAGATGCAGAGAAAGCATTTCACAAAATACAGCATCCATTCCTGATCAAAACACTTCAGAGTGTAGGGATAGGGGGAACATTCCTCAACATCTTAGAAGCCATCTACGAAAAGCCCACAGAAAATATCATTCTCAATGGGAAGCACTGGGAGCCTTTCCCCTAAGAACAGGAACAAGACAGGGATGTCCACTCTCCCCACTGCTATTCAACATAGTACTGGAAGTCCTCGCCTCAGCAATCAGAAACAAAAAGACATTAAAGGCATTCAAATAGGCAAAGGAGAAGTCAAACTCTCCCTCTTCGCCAATGACATGATACTTTACATACCAAGCCCATACCAACCCTGAACTCATACAGCAATTTGGTAGTGTGGCAGGATACAAAATCAGTGCCCAGAAGTCAGTGGCATTTCTATACACTAACAATGAGACTGAAGAAAGAGAAATTAAGGAGTCAATCCCAATTACAATTGCACCCAAAAGCAGAAGATACCTAGGAATAAACCTAACCAAAGAGGTAAAGGATCTATACCCAAAAAACTATAGAACACTTCTGAAAGAAATTGAGGAAGACACCAAGAGATGGAAAAATATTCCATGCTCATAGATTGGAAGAATTAATATTGTGAAAATGTCAATGTTACCCACGGAAATTTACACGTTTAATGCAATCCCTATCAAAATACCATGGACTTTCTTCAGAGAGTTAGAACAAATTATTTTAAGATTTGTGTGGAATCAGAAAAGACCCCGAATAGCCAGGGGAATTTTAAAAAAGAAAAACATAGCTGGGGGCATCACAATGCCAGATTTCAGGTTGTACTACAAAGCTGTGGTCATCAAGACAGTGTGGTACTGGCACAAAAACAGACACATAGATCAATGGAACAGAATAGAGAACCCAGAAGTGGACCCTGAAATGTATGGTCATCTAATATTCGATAAAGGAGGAAAGACTATCCATTGGAAGAAAGACAGTCTCTTCAATAAATGGTGTTGGGAAAATTGGACATCCACATGCAGAAGAATGAAACTGGACCACTCTCTTTCACCATACACAAAGATAAACTCAAAATGGATGAGAGATCTAAATGTGAGACAAGAGTCCATCAAAATCATAGAGGAGAACACAGGCAACACCCTTTTTGAACTCGGCCTCAGTAACTTCGTGCAAGATACATCCACAAAGGTAAAAGAAACAAAAGCAAAAATGAACTATTGGGACTTCATCAAGATAAGAAGCTTTTGCACAGCAAAGGATACAGTCAACAAAACTAAAAGACAACCTACAGAATGGGAGAAGATATTTGCAAACGACATATCAGATAAAGGGCTAGTTTCCAAAATCTATAAAGAACTTATTAAACTCAACACCAAAGAAACAAACAATCCAATCATGAAATGGGCAAAAGACATGAAGAGAAATATCACAGAGGAAGACATGGACATGGCCAACATGCACATGAGAAAATGCTCTGCATCACTTGCCATCAGGGAAATACAAATCAAAACCACAATGAGATACCACCTCACACCAGTGAGAATGGGGAAAATTAACAAGGGAGGAAACAACAAATGTTGGAGAGGATACGGAGAAAAGGGAACCCTCTTACACTGTTGGTGGGAATGTGAACTGGTGCAGCCACTCTGGAAAACTGTGTGGAGGGTCCTCAAAGAGTTAAAAATAGACCTGCCCTACGACCCAGCAATTGCACTGTTGGGGATTTACCCCAAAGATTCAGATGCAATGAAACGTCGGGACACCTGCACCCCGATGTTTCTATCAGCAATGGCCACAATAGCCAAACTGTGGAAGGAGCCTCGGTGTCCATCGAAAGACGAATGGATAAAGAAGATGTGGTTTATGTATACAATGGAATATTACTCAGCAATTAGAAACGACAAATACCCACCATTTGCTTCATCGTGGATGGAACTGGAGGGTATTATGCTGAGTGAAATAAGTCAATCGGAGAAGGACAAACAGTGTATGTTCTCCTTCATTTGGGGAATATGAATAATAGTGAAAGGGAATATAAAGGAAGGGAAAAGAAATGTTGGGAAATATCACGAAGGGAGACAGAACATAAAGACTCCTAACTCGGGTAAACGAACTAGGGGTGGTGGAAGGGGGGAGGAGGGCAGGTGTTGGAGGGGAATGGGTGACGGGCACTGAGGTGGACACTTGACGGATGAGCACTGGGTGTTTTTCTGTATGTTGGTAAATTGAACACCAATAAAAATTAATTAAAAAAAAAAAAAAAAAAAGAAAGGAAAACCAGAGCTGGGGGCATCACAATGCCAGATTTCAGGTTGTACTACAAAGCTGTGGTCATCAAGACAGTGTGGTACTGGCACAAAAACAGACACGTAGATCAATGGAACAGAATAGAGAACCCAGAAGTGGACCCTCAACTTTATGGTCAACTAATACTCGACAAAGGAGGAAAGACTATCCACTGGGAAAAAGACAGTCTCTTCAATAAATGGTGCTGGGAAAATTGGACATCCACATGCAGAAGAATGAAACTGGACCACTCTCTTTCACCATACACAAAGATAAACTCAAAATGGATGAGAGATCTAAATGTGAGACAAGAGTCCATCAAAATCATAGAGGAGAACACAGGCAACACCCTTTTTGAACTCGGCCTCAGTAACTTCGTGCAAGATACATCCACAAAGGTAAAAGAAACAAAAGCAAAAATGAACTATTGGGACTTCATCAAGATAAGAAGCTTTCCACAGCAAAGGATACAGTCAACAAAACTAAAAGACAACCTACAGAATGGGAGAAGATATTTGCAAATGACCTATCAGATAAAGGGCTAGTTTCCAAAATCTATAAAGAACTTATTAAACTCAACACCAAAGAAACAAACAATCCAATCATGAAATGGGCAAAAGACATGAAGAGAAATCTCACAGAGAAAGACATAAACATGGCCAACATGCACATGAGAAAATGCTCTGCATCACTTGCCATCAGGGAAATACAAATCAAAACCACAATGAGATACCACCTCACACCAGTGAGAATGGGGAAAATTAACAAGGCAGGAAACCACGAATGTTGGAGAGGATGCAGAGAGAAGGGAACCCTCTTACACTGTTGGTGGGAATGTGAACTGGTGCAGCCACTCTGGAGAACTGTGTGGAGGTTCCTCAAAGAGTTAAAAATAGACCTGCCCTACGACCCAGCAATTGCACTGTTGGGGATTTACCCCAAAGATTCAGATGCAATGAAACGCCGGGACACCTGCACCCCGATGTTTCTAGCAGCAATGTCCACAATAGCCAAACTGTGGCAGGAGCCTCGGTGTCCATCAAAAATGAATGGATAAAGAAGTTGTGATTTATGTATACAATGGAGTATTACTCAGCCATTAGAAATGACAAATACCCATCATTTGCTTCGACGTGGACGGAACTGGAGGGTATTATGCTGAGTGAAATAAGTCAATCCGAGAAGAACAAACATTATATTGTCTCATTCATTTGGGGAATATAAAAAATAGTGAAAGGGAATAAATAAGTGGGAAATATCAGAAAGGGAGACAGAACATGAAAGACTCTAACTCTGGGAAATGAACTGGGGGTGGTTGAAGGGGAGGTGGTGTGGGTGTTGGGGTGTCTGAGTGATGACGGGCACTGAGGTGGGCACTTGACAGGATGAGCACTGCATGTTATTCTGTATGTTGACAAATTGAACACCAATAAAAAAGAAATTTATTAAGAAAAAAATATATCTCTTTTGCTTACTATGTATTTCTCACACCAAGCACAATTTCTGGCACATTGTAGCTGCTCAAAAAATACTTGTTGAATGAACTACCTTGTTTCTTAACATAACAAGGGGTTCTGGAGAATTAAAACAAACCCCTTTGGCTGGAATGCCAAGAAGCAGTTCACTATATCACTTGAGTTCTTGAGGTCTTCCTAGTACTGTCTGTGAGGAGCCTTATAATTAAGAGTGAACTGAATATAAGTCTATTCCCTGCAATCCAAAGATCCCAAAGCAGCAATGTACCAAATAATGCTCAGCTGCAGCTGACAATCTCCTTCTTCCTTAT
Source organism: Vulpes vulpes (assembly GCF_048418805.1). NCBI lineage: Eukaryota > Metazoa > Chordata > Mammalia > Carnivora > Canidae > Vulpes > Vulpes vulpes. The sequence goes on from NC_132782.1 coordinate 74,905,248, forward strand.
TGTCCCTGCTCTTGCACAAATTTTATTTCCTGTCTGCAATGGTCCTGTCTTCTTTAATCTTCAAATTACCGATATTAGCAAAAATTCAAACTCCACCTTCTTTATGAAGTCTACTCTCATTCCTCTAGTCTCAAATCAGATTTCTCCCTTCTCGAATATAAATAATAGTGAAAGGGAATAGAAGGGAAGGGAGAAGAAATGGGTCGGAAATATCAGAAAGGGAGACAGAACATGAAGACTCCTAACTCTAGGAAATGAACTAGGGGTGGTGGAAGGGGAGGAGGGCAGGGGTTGGGGGTAAATGGGTGATGGACACTGAGGGGGGCACTTGATGGGATGAGCACTGGGTGTTATTATGTATTTTGGCAATCTGAACACCAATAAAAAATAAATTTATTATTAAAAAAAAAAAAAGATTTCTCCCTTCTCTGAGTACCTCTTGTATTTGTTGTATTTTGCATGCTTAGCAGCATCCAACATTATACTTTTCTGAATATTGTAGGTTTCACTGGGTAAAATCTCCTCTGATGAGTTTATTGGGTACCTATAGACAATGTTTATATCATATAATCTAAAGCATTTGATACTAGTATCTGGTGTGTTAAGGTAAAAACTGGTTAAAGTTGAGATCCACAGAAGATATCTTAACACTTTCATTTCAAATATATAACTTCATATTCATTTGCTCATCTTTTGATGTGAAACCAAGCCTTTTCTATGAGAGTGATTTTAATAATGAAATGCCCATACTCCTAACGCATCAGTTTCTGGTTCATTAAAATGCAACAAGCAAGTGACAGTTTGGAAATAATATAGGTGTAGAATCCTCTAAGATTTTTATGATTTTCCTTCAGTGTGTTACAGTTTGCTCACACATAATTTGATAGCAATTTTTTAAAAAGTGACTGACATTTATAAGGTCTTTCCAAAGCATTTGAAACAAATCCTTGTCATAGTTACACCTCATCAGTTTACATAATACATAATCGAATTCTAAAATAGTTAGCAACAGGCTTAGACAGCTTTTGCAAGAGGTACAACAGACTCTTGAAAACATTAATTCCTGGCAGATGTCCTCAGGCATATTAAATAATGTCATTAGTTCCAAGTAGTCATTGTGACTTGTACATCATCGTTTACAGAGAATGGCAGTCATTGTTTGCAGAGAATGGCAAGTGTTATTTAAAGTCTGCTGAAATGCTTAAGTGTTGGGTGATTAAAAGATAGTCTATGGCTTCTTTTTCTTTTACAATATCCAGCACAGACCTGAGCCCATGATCTACTAAAAATGCTGGGAAGGAGAGAAGAGCTATAAAGGGTATATAAAGTGAATGGGAAACATCCTATAGAGATTATCGTCTGTCCTAACAGTCTAAAGGGCTCTGGATTCACTTCTGAGAATTGAAAAATAAAAGTGCCCACGTTCTTAGAATTATAACAGCATTTCAGAAAAGAGTAAAACTGAACTTACCTGAGACCTGACTATCTGTGATCCATCATTCAATTCCTTTTCCTCCATGTTCTCCCCTTGGGAAAGTATAGCATTATAAGAGGGCAAAACTGGGAAAAAGAAAAAAGAAGCATCTGGTAAACACATGACGTTAATGCTGAAACTAACCTTTGGAATGTTTACTTCCTGTCAGGATGGCAGACAGTTTAGAGAGAGGCCCTCTAAGACAAAAGCTTAAAGGTTGAATAACTTATTGAGGAATTCAGTGTAGGATCTTCTCTTTCTCTTATTGTGGCATATAGGAAACTCAAGAAAGCTCAGTGGATTTTAGTCCTGACTACACACTTCAGGGATTTTTTTTAAATGCCAATGTTCAGCCCCTATTCCCAGAGATTTGGTTTTTCATTTTTGTTTCTTTTAATTTTATTTAAATTCTAGTTAGTTTAACATACAGTGCAATATTGGTTTTAGGGGTGGAATTCAGTGAATCATCACTTACATACAATACCCAGTGCTTATCATCACCCATCCAGCCCAGAGATTTGGGTAAATCCAGGATTATCCAAAATGGTCTGGGGTGGGCCTAGGAAACAGCATCTTAAATCTAAAGTCGCCCAGTGATTTTAAGTAGGAGATGAGATCCACTGAGATGAGCTGATACAAAAAAACCTATGTTAAGGGCCTAATCTTATTCTTTAAGGTGATAAATTCATTCCCAAATTCAAACTCCAAAGATCTTCTCTCCTTTATTCGTTTTTTTTTTTTTTTTTTAAGATTTTATTTATTTATTCATGGGAGACACACAGAGAGAGGCAGAGACACAGGCAGAGGGAGAAGCAGGCTCCTCACAGGGAGCCCCACGTGGGACTTGATCCCAGGACACTGGGATCATGCCCTGAGCCAAAGGCAGGCGCTCAACCGCTGAGCTACCCAGGCATCCCTCTTTTGCTCTTTTTAACATGATCTTTCTCATATACAAAGGAGATTTCACTCTTCTCAGTTTTAGGAGTGTTCACCTTCTTTTCTGAGTGCCGGATTCAGTGCACCACCATGATTCCTACACCTCTGTACAGTTCGTAAGTTGTAATGTCACCAAAGATCTGCTCTCTTCTAGAAGGACCATCAGGAGACACACTAGGACTAACAGTCTCAGTGTCCTTGCCAGTCCCTGCAAGTTGATTTTCCAGTGCCTTATGGAGAATAGTCACTCCCAGGTATTAAAGGTGCCTCATCTCTGATGAGAGCCTCAGGAGCCAAAAGCTATCCACAAGATTTCAGCTTCTCAGGGGCAGCCACTCTTAGAATCTTGCTTTGTCATGCAGAATTGAGATGTGGGGATTCCTGAAGATGGCTATTACTTTTTTTTCCACTAAAGGCATCGATTCTTCATGTATGGACTTCACTATGACATTCAAATCTCTCTCCTGGCAGGGATCTTATAAGACACAATATCAGGTTGAGCACCTGTAATGAGATGCACCAGTCAACAAAAATCCAGCAGTCTGAGTCAACTAGGGACCTAGAGAGTCTGTAAAGAAACATATAAACTACCATTCATAAAGACAGGACATACTACAGTGTGGGATTCTTTAAAAACATTCAAAAAGCATTTTGAAAATTTCTTAGATTCACATATTACAAAAAGCAGAGATATACATATCCATCAGCTACAACAAACTTTAGCCTCAGTTCCTACCCACCCTCTTCTCAGACTAGAAAACACGTGGTCCTTGCTTAGTGAAAGATTTTCAGAAAGACTTTCACCAACATTAACATCAGGGTAAAATACTTTGAATTGCTAAGAAATGTGGAAGGATACATTCTTTTTCTGTTCACAAAGGTTAGCCTGAAAATTTCTCTCAAAAGTTAGTGATGGAACTGAAGAATGAAGTCATTTACTGAGAAGCAAGTTTTTTAAACAAAGAAAATCACAGTTCCAGTGGAATGGTCTATTAGATGAGGCAGCCACCCACCACTCAAGATATGGCACAAATCCACAGTTTTACAACCAGTCAACTAAGAGGCAGACCTCTCAGGCGTAATTTAAAAGCACTTTAAAAAGCAAGTCCTATTGGTCCAAGCCAAAGCTCTACAAGGGTCCTACTCTCTGAAGAGCCACCAGCAATCTTCTGAGAATACTTGACATTTCAAACCCAATCACTTCAAAACCAACTATTCACAACAATAAAAACATTTACCAAGTAAGGCAGAACATGTTTCTCTGTCATATGTGTGAACCCAAGGGGATGGGGAGTGTCAAATATATGATATAGTTTATGCAAATTTAGTTGAGAATTTTTTATGCATCTGATAAGACTAAGTCTCCAGAGAACACACACTTGGAAATGCTGATTTAGTTCTCAGTGTTTTGGTTTAATGAGGGATCTGAAACTGAAGATCCTGGTTCACAGCTCTAGGTTCCTTCTAGGATACACTGAAGTTCTCCTTAGTACTTGTTCTGTACCTTTTCATTGTTGGTATCTGATCTCCTTTCTTCTCGTAATTTCCCTTTCAATTCCTGTATTGGAAAGATACACACACAAAACCCCTGTAAACCAACCACTCCCCACCACCAAATTGTAATTTTTTCATACAACACACACAAAGACTTTTCCAGACTTTTCTAGTAATCCCACAGGCTTTTTCAAATAAGTAGGCATGATAGCTTGGAAGGTAACAAATTTCCTTGACTGTCTAAGGAATACAAGAATTATAATCGGAGTGCGCCGAGCTCCCTAAGGGCTGCAGCGCGCACAGTGGACCGGAGCAGCTCGGAGGGGCTCGGGCTGCGGCTCCGCGAAGGGGGCTGCAGGGCTCCAGGAGCAGCTCAGCGGCGGCGGCTCGGGCAGAGGAAGAGGCTCCGTGCGGAGGGGGCTGTGCGGCCCCGGGAACAGCTCGGAGGGGCTCGGGCTGCGGCTCCGCAGAGGGGGCTGCGGGGCTCCGGGAGCAGCTCGGAGGGGCTCGGGCTGCGGCTCCGCGGAGGGGGCTGCGGGGCGGGAGCGTGAATTCAACAGCACAGACCGGGAGCACAGGGCGCCGGGACACAGCCCAGGATCCGGCCTCCCCCAGGGACAGGCAGAGGCCGGGAGGGCCCAGGACAGCAAGGACGCTCCTGCCCCGAGTTGACCAGATCAGCGGCCCCACCCCGGAGCCTCCAGGCCCTGCAGACGGAGAGCCCCGGAGCTACTGCGGGAGCTGACTCCAGGGTCCCAGAGCTGCTGCCCCACTGCGGTTGTTCCCCCTGGGGCCTCACGGGGTAAACACCCCCACTGAGCCCTGCACCAGGCAGGGGCTGAGCAGCTCCCCCAAGTGCTAACACCTGAAAATCAGCACAGCAGGCCCCTCCCCCAGAAGACCAGCAACACGGACCAGGTCCAAGGGAAGTCAAGGGACTTAAAGTATACAGAATCGGAAGATACTCCCGCGTGGTTTTTTGTTTTTGTTTTTGTTTTGTTTTGTGTGTTTTTTTCTCTTTTTCTTTTTTTTTTTCTCTTTTTCTTTTTGATTTCTGTTTGCTTCCCCCACCCCACCCCCTTTTTTTTCTCCTTTCTTTTTCTTTCTCTTTTTCTTCTCTTTTTTCCCTTTTTTTTCCTTCTTTCTCTTTTTTCTTTTTCTCTTTTCTCTTTTTCTTCTCTCTCTTTTTCTCCTTTTCCCAATACAACTTGTTTTTGGCCACTCTGCACTGAGCAAAATGACTAGAAGGAAAACCTCACCTCAAAAAAAAGAATCAGAAACAGTCCTCTCTCCCACACAGTTACAAAATCTGGATTACAATTCAATGTCAGAAAGCCAACTCAGAAGCACTATTATACAGCTACTGGTGGCTCTAGAAAAAACCATAAAGGACTCAAGAGACTTCATGACTGCAGAATTTAGATCCAATCGGGCAGAAATTAAAAATCAGTTAAATGAGATGCAATCCAAGCTAGAAGTCCTAACGATGAGGCTTAACGAGGTGGAAGAACGAGTGAGTGACATAGAAGACAAGTTGATGGCAAAGAGGGAAACTGAGGAAAAAAGAGACAGACAATTAAAAGACCAAGAGGATAGATTAAGGGAAATAAATGACAGCCTGAGGAAGAAAAACCTACGTTTAATTGGGGTTCCCGAGGGCGCCTAAAGGGACAGAGGGCCAGAATATGTATTTGAACAAATCCTAGCTGAAAACTTTCCGAATCTGGGAAGGGAAACAGGCATTCAGATCCAGGAAATAGAGAAATCCACCCCTAAAATCAATAAAAACCGTTCAACACCTCGACATTTAATAGTGAAGCTTGCAAATTCCAAAGATAAGGAGAAGATCCTTAAAGCAGCAAGAGAAAAAAAGTCCCTGACTTTTATGGAGAGGAATATTAGGGTAACAGCAGACCTCTCCACAGAGACCTGGCAGGCCAGAAAGGGCTGGCAGGATATATTCAGGGTCCTAAATGAGAAGAACATGCAACCAAGAATACTTTATCCAGCAAGGCTTTCATTCAAAATGGAAGGAGAGATAAAGAGCTTCCAAGACAGGCAGCAACTGAAAGAATATGTAACCTCCAAACCAGCTCTGCAAGGAATTCTAAGGGGGACTCTTAAAATTCCCCTTTAAGAAGAAGTTCAGTGAAACAATCCACAAAAACAAGGACTGAATAGATATGATGACACTAAACTCCTATCTGTCAATAGTAACTCTGAACGTGAACGGGCTTAATGACCCCATCAAAAGGCGCAGGGTTTCAGACTGGATAAAAAAGCAGGACCCATCTATTTGCTGTCTACAAGAGACTCATTTTAGACAGAAGGACACCTACAGCCTGAAAATAAAAGGTTGGAGAACCATTTACCATTCAAATGGTCCTCAGAAGAAAGCAGGGGTAGCCATTCTCATATCAGATAAATTAAAATTTACCCCGAAGACTGTAGTGAGAGATGAAGAGGGACACTATCTCATACTCAAAGGATCTATCCAACAAGAGGACTTAACAATCCTCAATATATATGCCCCGATATATAAATGATACACTGGACCAGATGGATTTCACAGATATCTACAGAACTTTACATCCAAACTCAACTGAATACACATTCTTCTCAAGTGCACATGGAACTTTTTCCAGAATAGACCACATACTGGGTCACAAATCGGGTCTGAACTGATACCAAAAGATCGGGATAGTCCCCTGTATATTCTCAGACCATAATGCCTTGAAATAAGAACTTAATCACAACAAGAAGTTTGGAAGGACCACAAACACGTGGAGGTTAAGGACCATCCTGCTAAAAGATGAAAAGGTCAACCAGGAAATTAAGGAAGAATTAAAAAGATTCATGGATACTAATGAGAACGAAGATACAACCGTTCAAACTCTTTGGGATGCAGCAAAAGCAGTCCTCAGGGGGAAATACATCACAATACAAGCATCCATTCAAAAACTGGAAAGAGGGGATCCCTGGGTGGCGCAGCGGTTTGGCGCCTGCCTTTGGCCCAGGGCGCGATCCTGGAGACCCGGGATCGAGTCCCACTTCGGGCTCCCGGAGCATGGAGCCTGCTTCTCCCTCTGTCTGTGTCTCTGCCTCTCTCTCTTTCTCTTTGACTATCACAAAAAATTTTAAAAAAATTAAAAAAAAACTGGAAAGAACTCAAATACAAAAGCTCACCTTACACATAAAGGAACTAGAGAAAAAGCAGCAAATGGACCCCACCCCCAGCAGAGGAAGACAGTTAATTAAAATTCGAGAAGAACTAAATGAAATCGAGACCAAAAGAACTGTGGAACAGATCAACAGAACCAGGAGTTGGTTCTTTGAAAGAATTAATAAGATAGATAAACCATTAGCCAGCCTTATTAAAAAGAAGAGAGAGAAGACTCAAATTAATAAAATCATGAATGAGAAAGGAGAGATCACTACCAACATCAAGGAAATACAAACGATTTTAAAAACATATTATGAACAGCTATACGCCAATAAATTAGGAAATCTAGAAGAAATGGACGCATTCCTGGAAAGCCACAAACTACCAAAACTGGATCAGGAAGAAACAGAAAACCTGAACAGGCCAATAACAAGGGAGGAAATTGAAGCAGTCATCAAAAACCTCCCAAGACACAAGAGTCCAGGGCCAGATGGCTTCCCAGGGGAATTCTATCAAACGTTTAAAGAAGAAACCATACCTATCCTACTAAAGCTGTTTGGAAAGATAGAAAGAGATGGAGTACTTCCAAATTCGTTCTATGAGGTCAGCATCACCTTAATTCCGAAACCAGACAAAGACCCCACCAAAAAGGAAAATTACAGACCAATATCCCTGATGAACATGGATGCAAAAATTCTCAACAAGATACTAGCCAATAGGATCCAACAACACATTAAGAAAATTATTCACCATGACCAAGTAGGATTTATCCCCGGGACACAAGGCTGGTTCAACACTCGTAAAACAATCAATGTGATTCATCATATCAGCAAGAGAAAAACCAAGAACATATGATCCTCTCATAAGATGCAGAGAAAGCATTTGACAAAATACAGCATCCATTCCTGATCAAAACACTTCAGAGTGTTGGGATAGAGGGAACTTTCCTCGACATCTTAAAAGCCATCTACGAAAAGTCCACAGCATATATCATTCTCAATGGGGAAGCACTGGGAGCCTTTCCCCTAAGATAAGGAACAAGACAGGGATGTCCACTCTCACCACTGCTATTCAACATAGTACTGGAAGTCCTAGCCTCACCAATCAGACAACAAAAAGACATTAAAGGCATTCAAATTGGCAAAGAAGAAGTCAAACTCTCCCTCTTTGCCGATGACATGATACTCTACATAGAAAACCCAAAAGCCTCCACCCCAAGATTGCTAGAACTCATACAGCAATTTGGTAGCGTGGCAGGATACAAAATCAATGCCCAGAAATCAATGGCATTTCTATACACTAACAATGAGACTGAAGAAAGAGAAATTAAGGAGTCAATCCCATTTACAATTGCACCCAAAATCATAAGATACCTAGGAATAAACCTAACCAAAGAGGTAAAGGATCTATACCCAAAAAACTATAGAACACTTCTGAAAGAAATTGAGGAAGACACAAAGAGATGGAAAAATATTCCATGCTCATGGATTGGCAGAATTAATATTGTAAAAATGTCAATGTTACCCAGGGCAATTTACACGTTTAATGCAATCCCTATCAAAATACCATGGACTTTCTTCAGAGAGTTAGAACAATTTATTTTAAGATTTGTGTGGAATCAGAAAAGACCCCGAATAGCCAGGGGAATTTTAAAAAAGAAAAACATAGCTGGGGGCATCACAATGCCAGATTTCAGGTTGTACTACAAAGCTGTGGTCATCAAGACAGTGTGGTACTGGCACAAAAACAGACACATAGATCAATGGAACAGAATAGAGAACCCAGAAGTGGACCCTCAACTGTACGGCCAACTAATATTCGATAAAGGAGGAAAGACTATCCATTGGAAGAAAGACAGTCTCTTCAATAAATGGTGTTGGGAAAATTGGACATCCACATGCAGAAGAATGAAACTGGACCACTCTCTTTCACCATACACAAAGATAAACTCAAAATGGATGAGAGATCTAAATGTGAGACGAGATTCCAACAAAATCCTAGAGGAGAACACAGGCAACACCCTTTTTGAACTTGGCCACAGTAACTTCTTATAAGATACATCCACAAAGGCAAAAGAAACAAAAGCAAAAATGAACTATTGGGACTTCAACAAGATAAGAAGCTTTGCACAGCAAAGGATACAATCAACAAAACTAAAAGACAACCTACAGAATGGGAGAAGATATTTGCAAATGACCTATCAGATAAAGGGCTAGTTTCCAAGATCTATAAAGAACTTCTTAAACTCAACACCAAAGAAACAAACAATCCAATCATGAAATGGGCTAAAGACATGAAGAGAAATCTCACAGAGAAAGACATAAACATGGCCAACATGCACATGAGAAAATGCTCTGCATCACTTGCCATCAGGGAAATACAAATCAAAACCACAATGAGATACCACCTCACACCAGTGAGAATGGGGAAAATTAACAAGGCAGGAAACAACAAATGTTGGAGAGGATGCGGAGAAAAGGGAACCCTCTTACACTGTTGGTGGGAATGTGAACTGGTGCAGCCACTCTGGAAAACTGTGTGGAGGTTCCTCAAAGAGTTAAAAATAGACATGCCCTACGACCCAGCAATTGCACTGTTGGGGATTTACCCCAAAGATTCAGATGCAATGAAACGTCGGGACACCTGCACCCCGATGTTTCTATCAGCAATGGCCACAATAGCCAAACTGTGGAAGGAGCCTCGGTGTCCATCGAAAGATGAATGGATAAAGAAGATGTGGTTTATGTATACAATGGAATATTACTCAACAATTAGAAACGACAAATACCCACCATTTGCTTCAACGTGGATGGAACTGGAGGGTATTATGCTGAGTGAAATAAGTCAATCGGAGAAGGACAAACAGTGTATGTTCTCCTTCATTTGGGGAATATGAATAATAGTGAAAGGGAATATAAAGGAAGGGAAAAGAAATGTTGGGAAATATCAGGAAGGGAGACAGAACATAAAGACTCCTAACTCGGGGAAACGAACTAGGGGTGGTGGAAGGGGAGGAGGGCAGGTGTGGGAGGGGAATGGGTGACGGGCACTGAGGTGGACACTTGACGGGATGAGCACTGGGTGTTTTTCTGTATGTTGGTAAATTGAACACCAATAAAAATTAATTAAAAATAAAAAATAAAAAAATAAAACCACAATGAGATACCACCTCACACCAGTGAGAATGGGGAACATTAACAAGGCAGGAAACCACAAATGTTGGAGAGGATGCGGAGAAAAGGGAACCCTCCTGCACTGTTGGTGGGAATGGGAACTGGTGCAGCCACTCTGGAAAACTGTGTGGAGGTTCCTCAAAGAGTTAAAAATAGACCTGCCCTACGACCCAGCAATTGCACTGTTGGGGATTTACCCCAAAGATTCAGATGCAATGAAACGCCGGGACACCTGCACCCCGATGTTTCTAGCAGCAATGTCCACAATAGCCAAACTGTGGAAGGAGCCTGGGTGTCCATCGAAAGATGAATGGATAAAGAAGATGTGGTTTATGTATACAATGGAATATTACTCAGCCATTAGAAACGACAAATACCCACCATTTGCTTCAACGTGGATGGAACTGGAGGGTATTATGCTGAGTGAAGTAAGTCAATCGGAGAAGAACAGTGTATGTTCTCATTCATTTGGGGAATATAAATAATAGTGAAACGGAATATAAAGGAAGGGAGGAGAAATGTGTGGGAAATATCAGGAAGGGAGACAGAACATAAAGACTCCTAACTCTGGGAAACGAACTAGGTTGGTAGAAGGGGAAGAGGGCACTGAGGGGGACACTAGATGGGATGAGCACTGGGTGTTTTTCTGTATGTTGATAAATTGAACACCAATAAAAATTAATTTATAATAAAAAAAAAGAATTATAATCAATTCAGATGAAGAATGACTTTAGGGATAACATCTTTTTCCCTCAAGGCTCTTCCAAAAATCTGAGTGAACTTCATGGATCATGTAGAAAACCCATGTTTTCTCAATCTGGGCCCAGATTCTAAACTATACATATGTAAATGTATACATGTCCAGGCTCCACCCAAGAGCTACTAAACCAGAATCTGTTGAGGTGAAGTCTGGCATCTACTCATTTTTTAAATGTCTCACAAGTGATTCTGATGCAGGAATTCAGAACAACTATCCGAGCCTCTCATTTCCTCCATGCCAATGATTTTCATCGTCATTCTACTTCAGTCACCTACATCTAGTACCATAGGACTTCTGAAGTCTTCCTTACCTTACAAAACATTAAACTGTGAATCAGGAGACCTTAGATTCTAGACTGGATGGGAAAGGAAGTAAAGACAGGAGTAGCTTCACATAAGGGGAAAAATAGAAAAAGCAGCAGTGCTCCTCAAAGTGTGGTCCGAAGATCCTTGGTATCATGCCATTTGCTGAGAAGCAGATCCACTGGTCCTGTCCCAGATGTAATGAAATGGCATCTCTGGGTGGGTATTCTTGGCCCAGAGATTTGCATTAAAAGTATTCCTTCCCTGGAATCAGACCATTTTCTCCAGGTTCCCTACTAGCCTGAATCTAGCATGTACCTTCTCATTCCTATCTTCAACTTTATCTGTCACATTTATTGACTCCTTCCTAATTTAAAATCTTTTTTTTTTAAGATTTATTTATTTACTTGAGAGAGAGAGCTCACACGAGGGACAAAGGGAGAGAGAGCAGGCCCCCTGCAGAGTCAAGAGCCCCATGCAGGGCTCATCCCAGGACCCCAGGATCATGACCTGAGCTGGAGGCAGACACTTAATGGACTGAGCCACCCAGGTGCCCCAATTTAAAATTTTTTAATATCTCTCCCAACATTAAAAATTTTCCCTGGCTATGTGCCCATTTGTAACTGGCATCCATTCTTTTTTCAAGGCTACAACTCTGCAAAGGATTGTCAATACTTTTCTCTCCTTCATTACCCATTTATTTTTTAAATTATCTATGTATGATCTTTCTGCTGTTCTGCCATCAGCACACTACTGAAATTGCTCTGGTTAGGAATATCCAAAGCCCTTATGTTGTTCAAGCAATGGAGTTCATTACTTCTTGAGCTCTGATGGGTATCTGACGCTGCTGACAACTGTGTTTTGCTTTATGTCCACAGTCCTTCTCAGTGGACTATGCACTAGTCCCTTTTCCTCTGCTTACCATCTACATATTGTTGTTCCTTAGGATTTTCCAATATCTATTTTTGCTTCCTCCACAGGTGAGGTAAAGGCATCTTTACTTATAAAGTATGCAAACCTAACTTTGAAACAGTACCTCACTTTGAAATTTTTTAGTGGCTCTCTACAGTCCTTACGCTGCAGTACAAAGCCATAAAAAATCCTATGACCTGCTTCCTGACCTCTCGAGCTACTCCCATTTGCTTCAGAGTCTTCATCTACACTGTTGTGCTTTTACGTCTTTAAGTGTGCCATGTGTGCTTTATCTCCCTACCTCCTCCCCAGACAATACCTACTCTCCCTTCAGGTCTTAGCTTAAATCAACGAAGGTTTTGATATACAAACCTAGGGAGGTCCCTCATTTATACCCTCCTGGTTTTGCTAGCACCTTTATCATTGTCATTATTTGTATAGTCGCCATTTTTATTTATACTTCACCATTGTGTGATGTTAACCTCCATGAAGGCAGGAATTTGTTCTGCCTTATTTAGTATTCTACATTTGATGCTCTCAGTATGTGGCTAATAGTAGGTATCAATAATATTTGCTTAATAAGTAAATGAAAGGGTTCTGGTGTTTGCTCTTCTATTTTTTAATTTTTAAACTTTTTATTTTGAACCAATTTTAAACTTACAGTAAAGTTGCAAAAGCAGTACATAATTCCCACATACCATTTACACCACTTGTCCTAATGTTAGTGCTTTATATGACCAGGGTACAACAATCAAACCCAGGAATTTAAATTGGTACAATACTATTAACTCAAAGTATTCAAAATTTACCAGTTTCTACATTAATATTTTTTCTCTGATCCAGGATCTCCTATGGCATTTAGTTGCTTTTTGTCCCCTTTGTCTTCTCCAATCTTTAAGTTTCTTAGCCTTTCTATCTTTCATGAGCTTACTGTTTTTATTTATTTTTTATTTTTTTATGATAGTCACAGAGAAAGAGAGAGAGAGAGAGAGAGGCAGAGACACAGGCAGAGGGAGAAGCAGGCTCCATGCACCAGGAGCCCGACGTGGGATTCGATCCCGGGTCTCCAGGATCGCGCCCTGGGCCAAAGGCAGGCGCTAAACCGCTGCGCCACCCAGGGATCCCAGCTTACTGTTTTTAAAGAGTACTGCTGAGTTATTTTGCAAGGTCTTTTAATTTGAGTTTGCCAAATGAAGTTAAGTATTTTTGGGAAGAATACCACAGAAGTGACCTTGTATCTTTCTTAGTGCATCATATTAATGGGCTTATCATGTTGATATACCTCATTAATGATGTTAAGCTTTATCACTGGGTTCAGGTGGTGTTTACCCCATTTCTCCACTGTAAAGCTACCATCTTTACCTTTTGTAGCTAATAAGTAAATATCTTTTAGGAGATACTTTAAGGTGATAACAAATATCCAGGTTCTTCTCAAACCCATTAATTTAATTTTTAATTTTTTTTTAGCTTGCCTGAAATTTTAAAAAATTTTGTTAACTTACAGTGTAATATTGGTTTGTGGAGAATTCAGTGATTCATGACTTACATACAACACCTGTTGCTCCTCACAAGTACCCTCTTTACTACCCATCAACCATCCAGCCCATCCCCCACCCATGTCCCTCATCAACACCCAATTTGTTCTCTGCCTTTAAGAGTCACTTATGAGGGCAGCCCCGGTGGCTCAGTGGTTTAGCGTCGTCTTTGGCCCGGGGTGTGATCCTGGAGACCCAGGATAGAGTCCCATGTCGGGCTCCCTGCATGGAGCCTGCTTCTCCCTCTACCTGTGTGTCTCTGCCTCTCTCGCTCTCTCTGTCATGAATAAATAAATTATTAAAAAAAAAAAAGTCACTTATGAGGGGTGCGTGGGTGGTTCAGCAGTTGAGCATGTGGCTCAGGTCATGATCCCAGGGTCCTGGACTCGAGTACTGCATCAGGCTATTCACAGGGAGTCTGCTTCTCCCTCTGCTGATGTCTCTGTGTGTCTCTCATGAATAAATAAATAAAATTAAAAAAAAAATGAGTCATTTATGGCTTGCTTGCTTCCCTCTTTCATTTCTTTTCCCCCTTCCCATACGTTCATCTGTTTTCTTTCTTAAACCCCACATGAGTGAGATCATATGTTAAAACCCACTAAATTTAGCATCCATCAATGTATCTTGTCTCCAAAAATTAGTAATATGGTGTTTGTTTAATGGTCATTTCTCTATTTCTCTCTTTCCCACTAATTTATTAATTGGAAATTTTCTGTAAGGAAAAACTGCTCCTTATCTATTATTTATTTACTAATTTATTTATAGCTCTATGAACTCATGGGTATGTATCTTGTTTCATAAAGTGTAACGTTATCATTATTTATTTTATTGTACAAATTGTTTCAGTTTTGGTCAGTAGAAGCCTCTTATGTTATTTTGACCAGCCTCTACCCTATTTTGATCAATTCCTGGCACCATAAGATGTTTCAAGCTCTTGTATTATCCCTGCTCAGGCCTTGGAAATCAACTACCTGTCCGAAGAGCCTGAGCTCTTTTTATTGGAGAAATGCTGAGAAACAAAGATCTGGGTGCTAGGTGTGCTCACTGCTACTGGGGTAACATTGCTTCCAGACCTCTAGCAGAGACAGGGGAGGTATGTATGTGTGCATATTAATCACACACATACATACTTCTATTGTGTTCATCTATGTATTAAATGCCATGAGTTCATATTGACATCTCTGATTCCAATCCAATACCTCAGGGCTCATTTTAGTCTTCCTCCTTTCCTCATTGGTAACTTCTTTCTTCAACAGTAAAAAATTGTTGACTCTTAGTATCCTCCCTATATTTATTTGTTCAATTTTAGTATATACATAGTTTCAGAATTAACTCATATCCCTGTGAGAAACACATTTATTGACTTGATTACAGCATCAAATGTAGAGCTCTCTTTGTCTTTAGTTATACAATATCTCTACCAAGGTAGTGTTTCCTAAAGTTATTTGAGTTCAGTGTTTTCTTTGCCACTTCCTTCAGTGTGGTTATGTCATTCACTTGTAATACAGTTAGGTCCATCCATTTGTTAGTATTTATATTTATTCTCTTGTATTTACTCTCAGGTGGCTTCCTTCAGGTTTATCCACTGCCATGGTTTCACTGATCATTTCTTTGAGGTACATAACCACATACATAACCCCACCACCTTACTGGACACCCTCAGGCAGATATCTCTCGGATTTCTCCAACCTAACATGTCCAAAACTCATTCTCTCTTTAGCCTCTTATCATATATTTGCAATAAAGTATGTATAAATACCAACTCTGTCACCAGACTGACTGGATTTCATTCCCAGTTTTACAACTTACTAGCTGTATGAGTTTGGTTGCATAAGTTACTTTACCTTTCTGTGCCTCTTTCCTCATCTGTCAAACTAATAATAACTACTTATCTCAAGGTTTGTTGTGAGGATTAAGTGGCGGATATTCTGAAAACATTTAAAGCATAATAATAGCATGTGGTAGCCATATCTACATGCTACATATTATTCTTACTATCCTGTTAAATTCCCTTATCTCAATTAATAGCACCATGAAGCCTGAAACCTGAATGCCATTTCTGATCTCTTTCTTCCCTTAGTCTCTCTCTTCAATTAAAGTCAAGTCCTGGTAAATCTACCCCCTTAAATATAGAGTTCCATTTTCATTTCCACTACCTTGATTCAGGCCACTACCATCTCTCACTTTGACTACTACTGCCACACTCATCGAACTGGTCCTTAACTTTAGTCCAATGTTTTCTTCACACTGTAGCCAGAGGGATCCCTCTCCACATTCCTTCTTGGAAATACCTACACTTTATTCTCTGACAAATAATAAAATAAAAACTTTTGTAGATATGGAAAAGCAAAAAGAAAATCATACCATTACCCAGAGATAAGCAGTTACTTTTTTGGGATACATACTTGCAGACTTTTTCTATGCAAATATACACACATGTTATAATATTGTATATGTCATTATTATATGCATAATTTTCTTTTTTGAAACCTGGATTTTAATTGACAATATTGTGTATATCATGTCAGGGCAGAAAACAAAACTCTAAATATCATTTAAAAAATCAGTCATACAGTCTCTTTAACAAATAGTGTTGGGAAAACTGAACAGCTATGTGCAAGAGAATGAAACTGGACCACTTTCTTATACTATACACAAATATCAATTAAAAATGGATTATAGATAAATGTGAGACTTGAAACCATAAAAACCCAAGAAAAGAGCATAGGCAGTAATGTCTCTGACACTGACTATAGCAACATTTTTCTAGACATGTCTCCTGAAGTGAGGGAAATAAAAGTAAAAATAAATTATTGGGATTTCATCAAAATAAAACACTTCTGCACATCAAAGGAAACAATCAACAAAACTAAAAGGTAACCTACTGAATGGGAAAAGACATTTGCAAATGATGTGTCTGATGAAGAGTTAGTACCCAAAATATATAAAGAACTTACAGAACTTAACAGCCCAAACCCAAGTAATCCAATTAAAAATAAACAGAAGAACAGAGCTGGGGTGCCTGAGTGGCTCAATCGGTTAAGTGAGGAGACTCTCAGTCTCCTTTCAGGTCTTGATCTCAGGGTCATGAGTTCAAGCCCCTTACTAAGCTCCATGTCAGGAATATTTTAAACAAAGAAACAAACGTATAAGTAAACAAATAAGAAGTGAACAGACATTTCTCCAAAGAAGACATCCAGATGGCCAAGAGGCACATGAAAAGATGCTCAATATCACCCATCATCAAGGAAATGCAAATCAAAACTACAATGAGATATCACCTCACACCTGGTAGAATGGCTAAAATAAACAACACAAGAAACAACAGGTGTCAGTGAGGATGTGGAGAGAAAGGAACCCTCTTGTACTGTTGGTGGGAATGCAACTGGTGCAACCACTCTGGTAAACAGTGTGGAAGTTTCTCAAAAAGTTAAAAATAGAACTGACCTATAATCCAGCAATGGCACTAGTGGGTATTTACCCCAAAATTAAAACACAGTAATTCAAAGGGATAAATGCAATTCTGTATTTATTGCAGCACTGTTTACAATAGCCTAATTATAAAGCAGCCTGTGTCTATCAATAGATGGGTTAAAAAATGTGGCCTCACATCTGTCAGCATGGTTAAAATTAACAACACAAGAAACAACAGGTGTTCGCAAGGATGTAGATAACAGGGAGCCATCTTGCACTGTTGGTGGGAATGCAAACCGGTGCAGCCACTTTGGAGAACAGTTTGGAGGTTCCTTAAAAGTTAAAAATAGAACCACTCTGTGATCCAGCAATTACACTATTATGTATTTACCCAAATGATACAAAAATACATATTCGAAGGGGTACATGCACCCCGATGTTTAGAGGAGCATTATCAACAGCCAAACTATGGAGAGCCCAAATGCCATGCCCATCCACTGATGAATGGATAAGGAATACATGGTATATATTTAGAATGGAATAGGATTCAACCATCAAAAAGAATGAAATCTTGTCATTTGCAATGATGTGGATGGAGCTGGAGTGTATTATGCTAAGTGAAATGAGAGAAAGACAAATACCATATGATTTCACTCATGTGGAATTTAAGAAAGAAAACAGACGAACACATGGGAGGATTGAAAAAAAAAGGAGAGAGGGAAGCAAGCCATAAGTAACGCTTAAAGGCAGAGAACAAACAGGGTTGATGGAGAAATGTGGGTGGGGGATGGGCTGGATGGCTGATGGGTATTAAAGACGGGACTTGAGAGGAGGACCAGGTGTTGTTGTAAGTGATGAATCACTGAATTCTACTCCAGAAACAAATATTGCACTATGTGCTAACAAAATTTAAATTTAAAAAGTTACTTTCCATATAAGAAAAACAAAAACAAATTGTAAAAAAAAACAAAAAAAGAAAAAAAAAAAGGAGGGCAGCCCCGGTGGCGCAGCGGTTTAGCACTGTCTATAGCCCACCTTTGCGTGATCCTGGGGACCCTGGATCTAGAGGCTCTCTATATGATGCACGTCAGGCTCTCTAGATGATGCCTGCTTCTCTCTCTGCCTGTGTCTCTGCCTCTCTCTCTGTCTCTATGAATAAATAAATAAAATCTTAAAAAAAAAAAAGATGTGGCATAGATATACACAATGGAATATTAACTCAGCCACCAAAAAGAATGAAAACAGCATGGATGAAGCTAGAGAATATCATGCTAAACAAAATAAGTCTGTCAGAGAAAGACACATACCATATTATTTTATTCATATGTGGTATTTAACAAAAGAAATAAAAAAAAAGGAAAAAAAAAAAAAAGAAGAAGAGAGGCAAGCCAAGAAAAAGACTCTTAACTATAAAGAACTGATAGTTACCAGAGGGGAGGTGGGTAGGGAGGATGAACGGGGTGGGGGGGAATAGATGAAATAGGTGATGAGGATTAAAGAGTATACTTATGATAAGCATGGAGGAATATGTAGAATTGATTAATCACTTATTGTATACTTGAAGTTAATATAACACTATATGTTAAGTATACTCAATTTAAAAATGATAATAAACATCTATATGAAGATATATAAACAAAAAATAAAAAATTTAAATATTAGTGTCATAGTATAATCAATTGCATGCAATGCCCAAAATTTATTTAACAACTTCATTATTAATAAACATTTCTGGGAGCCTTTCTTTCTTTTGCTGTTATAGACAACACCAAACATACAGTTTTGACATAATCTTGTCTGATTATTTCTTTAGGATAAATTCCTAGAATTGGAACTGCTGGATCAAAACAAAGGTAAAATGCACTGAAGAATTAACTAATTCATCAACAATATATGACAGTGAACATTAGCCAAGAATAGTAAACATTCTTTTTACATATAGTATTTAAATAGTATATTATTGCTACTTTAGTATGTAACTCATAGATAACATGGGAAGCAGAACTTCTCTATTTTTAGCTTTCCTATTTCATGTTTTGAACTCTTACCCTTGTGTCATTTGTCCACCTTTCTACCACTTTGCCTTTTACTTATTGATTTGTAAGAAATCTTTATTACAGAGTATAGTGTGCAGGAAGGGATTAACTGAGTGGGTCTAGGTGGTCCAAACTCTGCACATTTTAAGAAAAAGTTTGGCCCTGGCCTAGTTCCTGAGAGAGAACCTATAATACCTTGCAATATCCTGCCTGTTATGAGTGTCTGTTTACCTCAGGCTTCCCGGAGGTCAGATATGCTATGCTAAAATAGGATTTATGGTAGGATTCTTGGGCCATGTGGTATCAGCTTGACTTCTGGAGGGACTAGAGACCGAAGGTCAGTAACACAGGTGGTCAGCTATGCCTACATGACCGACTTCTAATCAACACTCTGGATGCCAAAGTTTGGATGAGAATCCTGATTGGTAACACTGCATATGTGTTATTACATATCACTTCCGGGAGAATTAAACACTATCTGCATTACTCTTATTGAGAGAAGACAACTGGAAGCTTGTACCTGGTCTCTTGCTTTTTTTGTTGGTTTTAATTTGTATCTTTTCACTGTACTACTCATGTTACTGTAAGCATAACAATTTTACTGAGTTCTAGGAGTCCGTTTAGCAAATCACTGAACCTACTGATGGTTTTGGGGTCCCCAAACACAAACACAGTAAACAGCAACTCTCTTGTGATAACATAAATAACAAATGTAGTCTCCATGTTATCATTTGTCTTTTATTCTTTACTGCTTTCCTTATGTTAATTTTAAATTTTTCTGCATCTTTTTTTCCTTACACAAGTTATAGATATACACAAGTTTTTTTTATACATTTTACATGAAAACGTAAGTACACAAAACATGGGAGTCTATGAGTTAACACTGAGTGATGTTCAATCACTCTTCTACTTCCCTCCCTGGAAGTACTTCACTGTCATTCGGTGTACATCCTTTTTGGGGCATTTATGAACATATATAATATTACCACATCCCTACTTAACGCACACCATACTATGTGCCATGGTTCTACAGCATCCTTTACTCAGTATTAGAAATCTTTGTTTGTTAACTTCAAAATAAACTACCTTATTCTATTTTACAACTGGTAACCTTTGCCCCAGCACCTTTTTTTTCTGCAGCACTTTTCTCAACACCTTTTATCATCAGTATTTGTATATATTTCCAGTGTACTGAGTGAAAATATCTTTGTCTTCATTTGCATCGAATGGTTATTTATGAGGTTAAGCATTAAAATTTTTTTGTTGTTGTTTTTTGGTTACTTATATTTCTTCTATAAATTGCCTATGCATATCCTTTGCCCATTTCTTTCTTTTTTTTTTTTTTTTGCTATTATCAGAGGCTCTTTACATATAATGGACATCAACCCTTTGTCTCTTACACATGCTGCAAATATTTTCATGTGTTGACTTTTAGGTCTTTGCTCTCTCTGAATACAGAAATTGAAAATTTTGACATAATCAAATTAATGAATTTTTCCCAGAGGGTTGTATATCATGTTTAAGTAGTTTGGTATGGCTACAGCATGATGTGCAAGGGAGGAAGACAAAACAGTCTGCAATAGTAAAATCATAAAGGGCTTTGAGGGCACTTCTAAGAAAGCAGACATTATCCTGATGGCAATAGGGAAACATGTAAAAGATTTCAACACGGTGACTTTTGACAAACATTCCCTCATTTAATAACTATCTGCTACCATGATCAAATCTGCCTCTTAGAGGGATCCCTGGGTGGCGCAGCGGTTTAGCGCCTGCCTTTGCCCCAGGGCGCGATCCTGGAGACCCGGGATCGAATCCCACGTCGGGCTCCCGGTGCATGGACCCTGCTTCTCCCTCCGCCTGTGTCTCTGCCTCTCTCTCTCTCTCTGTGACTATCATAAAAAAAAAAAAAAAAAATCTGTCTCTTAGAGAATTATCATTTTTGTATCTTTACATTTTCCACTATTTCGAATCCATCAAAAGAAACTGACCATTATATCCAAGGACATATTTAAGGAGGATTTGCTCTGCCACATATTAAAATATATTTTACACTAAAAACGGTCTGAGTGCATAAACTGTCAGAGCTGTGAGAAATCGTCTGGAAACAGACTCAAGGTCACAAAGTAGACACGCCTGCAGAATATAATAAAAGTGTCACTTCAATTCGGTGGGAAAATGATTCAATATCTGCAGGACAAGTGGGGAAAAGGTAGATTCCTAACGCAAAATGAATACCTAACAACATATAGGTAGAAATGTAAACAAAGATACTTTAAAAATCCTTTAAAACCATTAGAGAAAAAGTAAAGGTGAATGTTTTAATAATGTTGAGATGGCGATAAACTTTCCAACAAATGGTCCCACCTTCACCTACAGAAACCCCCAGTGCGGAAGAGCCCAGAGGAAACTGTGTCCAGTCTCCGGGTGGGGAGGCCCTCGGGGCGGAGAGGGGGCGCGGCCCCGGGCGGAGCGCAGGGGCCACCCGGCACCTTCGCCGTCCCCACCCCCACCCCCGCCCCCACCCCCCGGGCCCGCGCCTCACTCACCGGCCTCCACCGACAAAGGGCGCGGGGCGACTCCGCCCCCTGCCGCCGCCGCCGCCGCCGCCGCCGCCGCCGCGCGCCGCCGCCCTAACTCCGGGGGACAGCGTGACGAGGACCCTCCCGCCTCGGCCAGAGACGCCCAAGGCGAGGCCCCTGCTGCCGGACCGGCACCCCCGACGCCGGCGGGCTCTGACGTGCTTCCCGCCGTGGCGGCCGCGCCGTGCCGGCTGGGGCCCCGACTGCGCATGCGCTGGGGCGCTCCGGCGGCCGGAGCGGAGCGCGGCGGCGGGGGAGGGGCGGTGGGGGCGCGGCGTGGTCCCCCGCCCGGGCCTCGCGGAGCGTCCTTGCTGGGAGGCGGTGGCACGTAGAGGAGGTTTGGGGGCTCGGGGCGGCGACGCGGCCCAGGACCCTTCCGTGGCCGGTTCCCGGCAGAGGAGCTGCTGGGCGGGGCGCCCCCGCGGTCCTGAGCACCAGTCCCCGCCCCATTTGTAGTTAGATGCTCAAACTGTGATGCATGAATAGCTTGCTTCGTTGTGCTGCAGGTCTACTGAGGAGAATAAAATTCTTTTATTTTTTTATTTTTTTTATGAAATTATTTAAGTAGGGGAATATTTTGTTGAGCTGGAATTCAAAATGTTCTCCATCACCAAATTCCATCACAATGGTTGATCCGTTAAGTTTACTCTAAAATACCTTATTTCATCTTTGGAAACTTTTCAAATAGATAGAAACTGTCACATACTGACATCCACAAGCCTACATTTAAATGGAGCACATTCATTGCTGGGAAGGCATGTATACAATCCCCTAATTTCTTCTATTTGTTTTTGATCATGTCAAATGGAAGATAAATCACTTCTAGATGAAGGTTAGATGCCAGCTCTTCAACTGCATAGTTAAAGGGATTGGGAAATACAGAAGGGATATTTGTATTTACATAGAGATTTTTAAAATTAAATTAGTTTAATCCAGTGTAGTTATTAGTGTTATATTAGTTTCAAGTGTGCAATATAGTAATTCGGGTGTACAATATATTACTCGGCGCTTATCATGATAAATGAATTCTTATCCTCTTCATCTCTTTTCATCTCCCCTCTGGTAATCATGTTTGTTATCTACACTTAAGAGTCAGTTTCTTGGCTTCTCTCTTTTTTCTCCCCTTTGCTTGTTTCGTTTCTTAAATTCCACATATGAGTGAAATCACATGGTATTTGTCTTTCTCTGACCGACTTATTTCACTTAGCATGATACACTCTAGGTCTTTCCATGTTGTTGCAAATGGCAAGACTTCATTCTTTTGGATGGCTTAGTCATATGTTGTGTATATATACTACTTCTTTGTACATTCATCAGTTAATGGCCGTGTGGGCTGTTTCCAGATTTGCCTATGATAGATAAAGATGCTATAAACATGGGGGTGCATATCTCAATTTGAATTAGTGTTTGTTTTTCATTATTTGTGTAAATACCTGATGGTGCCATTGCTGAATTGTAGGGCAGTTCTATTTTTAACTGTTTGAGGAACCTCCGCACTTACCAGAGTGGCTGCACCAGTTTGCATCCCCACCAATAGTGCATGAGGGTTCCTTTTTCTCCTCATCCTCACCAACACTTGTTTATTGTGTTTTTTATTTTAGCCATTCTGCCAGGTGTAAGGTGATAGCTTATTGTAATTTTGATTTGCATTTCCCTGATGATGAGTGATGTTGAGCAACTTTTCATGTGTCTCTTGGCTATCTGGATGTCTTCTTTGGAAAAATTCTATTCATGTCTTTTGCCCATTTTGAAATTGGATTATTTGTTTTTTGGGTTTTGAGTTTTATAAATTCTTTGTATATTTTTGATGCCAACCTTTAATCAGATATGTTATTGCAAATATTTTCTTCTATTCAGTAGGTTACTTTCTAGTTTTTGTTGATTGTTACTTTCACTGTGCAGAAGCTTTTTATTTTGAGGTAGTCCCAATAGCTTATTTTTGGTTTTGTTTCCCTTACCTCAAGAGACATACCTAGAAAAATGTTGCTATAGCCAATGTCAGAGAAATTACTGCCTGTGCTCTCTTCTAGGTATTTTATGTTTTAGGTCTTTCATCAATGTTGAACTTATTTTTGTCATTGATGTAAGAAAGATGTCCAGTTTTATTTTTTTGCATGTTCTCCAGTTTTCCCAACACCATTTGTTGAAGAGACTGTCTTTTTCCTATTGGATATTCTTTCCTGCTTTCTCATAAATAAGTTGACCATAAAATTGTAGGTTTATTCCTAGGTTTTTCTAATCTGTTCCATGGACTGATCTATGTTTATGCCAGTATTATACTGTTTTGATTATGATAGCTTTGTAATATAACTTGAAATGTGGAATTGTGATACCTCCAACTTTGGTTTTCTTTCTCAAAATTGCTTTAGCTATTCAGGGGCTTTTGTGGTTCCATTAAAATTGTCGGATTGTTTGTTCTAGCTCTGTGAAAAATGCTGTTGGTATTTTGATAGTTAATGCATTAAATGTGTAGATTGCTTTAGGTTTTATAGACATTTTAACAACATTTGTTCTTCCAGGACATGTGGTTTGGCTCAAAGGTTGAACGTCTGCCTTACGCTCAGGTGGTGATGCAAGGATCCTGGGATTGAGTCCTGCATCAGACTCCCTGCAGGGGGCCTGCTTCTCCCTCTGCCTATGTCTCTGCCTCTGTCTGTGTCTCTCATGAATAAATAAACAAAATCTTTTTAAAAAATATTTGTTCTTCCAATTCATAAGGATGGGATGTCTTCAGTTTCTTTCATCAGTGTTTTATAGTTTTCAGAGAACAGATCTTTTACTTCTTTGGTTTAGTCTATTCCTAGATATTTTATTATTTTCGGTGCAATTGTGAATGGTATAGTTTTCTTAATTTCTCTTTCTGCTGCTTTATTATTAGCATATAGAATGCTTTATATTGGCTTTGTATCCTGGGACATTGCTGAATTCATCTGTCAGTTCTAGTAGTTTTTTGGTGGAGTCTTTCAGGCTTTCTGCAAACAGAAGTTTTACTTCTTCCTTACCAGTTTGGGTGCCTTATATTTCTTTTTGTTGTCTAGTTGCTGTGGTGAGGACATTACGTACTGTGTTGAATAAAACTGGTGAGAGTGGATATCCTTGTCTTCTTCCTGACCTTAGAGGAAAAACTCTCAGTTTTTTACCATTGAGTATGATATTCACTGTAGGTTTGTCACATATGACCTTTATTATATTGAGGTATGTTCCTTCTAAACCTACTTTGTTGAGGGCTTTTATCATCAATGGGTGTTGTAATTTGTCAAATGCTTTTTCTGTGTCTATTAAAATGATCTAATGGTTTTTATCCTTTCTCCTTTTTTTAAGATTTTATTTATTTATTCATGAGAGACAGAGAGAGAGAGAGAGAGGCGCAGAAACACAGGCAGAGGGAAAAGCAGGCTCCATGCAGGAGCCCGACGTGGGATTCGATCCTGGGTCTCCAGGATCACACCCTGGGCTGAAGGCAGCAATAAATTACTGAACCACCCAGGCTGCCCTATCCTTTCTCTTGAAGTGATGTAGCATGTTGACTGATTTGCAAACATTAAACCACTCTTTTTTTCCCCCCACTGGGAGTAAATCCCACTTAATTGTGGCTAGTGATTTTTTTAATGTATTGTTGGGTTTTATTTGCAAGTATTTCGTGAAGGATTTTTTATCTATTTTTATCAGAGCTGTAGTGTTCTTTTCTGTTTTGGTGTCTGGCTAATGCTGGTCTCATAGAATGAATTTGGTAGCTTTCCGTCCTCTTTATTTTTTAGAATAGTTTGAGAAGAAAAGGTATTAAGTCATCTTTAAATCTTTGACAGAATTCACCTGTGTCACTGTCTGGTCCTGGACTTTTGTTTGTTGAGAGTTTTTTGATTACTGATTTAATTTCATTGCTAGTAATTGATCTGCCCAAATTTTGTGTTCCTTCATTAGTTTTGGTAGGTTATATGTTTCTAGGAATTTATCCATTTCTTCTAGATTGTCCAATTTGTTGACATATAATTTTTCATAATCTCTTAAAATCCTTTGTATTTCTGTGGGATTGGTTATTCTCTTCTTTTATTTCCTTCTAGTTTTTACCACAATTCATAATTATATATTTTTTCAATAAAAATAATTTTTGTTTGAGTCCTCTTTCTCACTCTGTTTGATGGGTATGGCTAAAGATCATCAATGTTATTCTTTTTTCAAAGAATCAATTTCTGGTTACATTAATCTGTTTTTTTGGGTTTTTTTTTTTTTTTTTGGTTTTTGGTTTTTGTTTTTTGATTTTGAGAGAGAGAGAGAGAAAGAAAGAGCATAAGCAATAAGCAGGGACGCCTGGGTACCTCAGCGGTTGGGCGCCTGCCTTCAGCTCAGGTCGTGATCCCGGGATCCAGAATCGGGTCCCACATTGGGCTCGCTGTGGTGAGCCTGCATCTCCCTTTACCTGTGTCTCGTGAATAAATAAATAAATCTAAAGAAAAGAAAGGAAAAGAAGAAAAGAAAAGAAAAGAAAAGAAAAGAAAAGAAAAGAAAAAAAGAACGAGCATAAGCAGAGGAAGCAGCAGAGGGAGAGGGAAAAGCAAGCTCCCCACTGAGCAGGAGCCCAATGCAGAACTTGTTTCCAGGACTTCAGGATCCTGACTTGAGCCTGAGGCTGCTTAACTGACTGAGCCACCCAATCACCCCTAATCCGTTCTTTATTTTTAAGATTTTTTATTTATTCATTCATGAGAGACACACAGAGAGAGAGAGAGAGAGAGAGAGAGAGAGGCAGAGACACAGGCAGAAGGAGAAGCAGGCTCCACGCAGGCTCTCATTGGGAGCCCAATGCAAGACTCAATCCTGGGTCTTCAGGATCAGGCCCTGGGTCAAAGGCAGTGCTAAACCACTGAGCCTCCAGGGCTGCCCTAATCAGTTCTTTTTTTTTTTAAGATTTATTTATTTATTAGAGACAGAGAGAGAGAGAGAGATGCAGAGACACAGGCAGAGGGAGAAGCAAGCTCCATGCAGGGAGCCTGACGTGGGAGTCAATCCATGGTCTCCAGGATCAAGCCCTGGGCCGAAGTCAGCTCCAAACCACTAAGCCACCGGGGCTGCCCTAATCAGTTCTTTTTTTAAAAAATTTCTATATTGTTTATTTCCACACTAATCTTTATGGTTTCCTTCCTTCTACTGGTGGGGATTTTGTTTGTTCTTTTCCTAGCTCCCTTAGGTGTAAAAAAAGGTGCTCATCTGAGATTTCTCACGCTTCTTGAGGTAGGCCTGTTACTATAAATTTTCCTCCTAGAACCACATTTGATGCCACCCGAAGATTTTGGACCATTATATTTTCATTTTTTTGTCTCTATTTTTTATTTCCTTTTGATTTCTTAGATGACCCATTCATTGTTTAGTAGCATATTCCTTAACCTAGATGCATCTATGGTCTTCCCAGATTTGTCTTGTGGTTGTGTTCTGGTTTCATACCATCGTGGTCAGACAGGACACCTGGTGACCTAGAATTGTTTGAATGTGTTGAGACTTCGCTTATGGCCCATGATGTGAGCTCTGCTGGAGAATGCTCCGTGTGAACTTCAAAAGAATGTGTATTTTGCTGTTTTAGAATGGAATGTTCTGAATATATCTGTTAAATCTATATGTTCCAGTGTGTCATTCATTCAAAGATATTGTCTCCTTGATTTTCTGTTTGGATCACCTGTCTATTAATATAAGTGGAGTATTACAATTCCCTACTATCATTGTCTCACTATAGGTTAGTTCCTTTATGTCTATTATTACTATTTTATGTATTTGGCTGCTCCCATGTTTATGTATATAAAAATTTACAATTGTGATGTCTTCTTGTTGGATTTTCTACTTTATGATTATATAGTGTACGTTTTTTTTGTCTCATGCAGACTTCATTTTAAAGTCTACTCTGGGGATGCCTGGGTGGCTCAGCAGTTTAGCACCTGCCTTCGGCTCAGGGCATGACCCTGGAGTCCGGGGATCAAGTCCCACATCAGGCTCCCTGCATAGAGCCTGCTTATCCCTCTGCGTATGTCTCTGCCTCTCTCTCTCTCCCTCTCTCTCTCTGCCCCCCCCCTGACTCTCATGAATAAACAAAAAAAATCTTTTAAAAATAAAAAATAAAGTCTACCTTATCTAATATAACTATTGCTATTCCAACTTTCTTTTTATATCAATTTATGTGATAAATGATTCCCCATCTCCTCACTTTCATCTGCATGTGCCTTTAGGTCTGAAACGAGTTTCTTGTAGACAGCATATAAATGTGTCTTGAAAAAATATGTTTTATTTAAATTCAATTTGCCAACATATACTATAACACCCAGTGGTCATCACATCGCATGCCACCTTAGTGCCCGTCACCCAATTAGCCCATCCCCTCATCCCCTAATATTTCTTATTATCCCTTATTATTTCTTATTTCTTAAAATTCCATTCTAAAACAGCAAAACACACATTCTTTTGAAGTTCACATGGAGCATTCTCCAGCAGAGCTCACATCATGGGCCATAAGCGAAGTCTCAACACATTCAAACAGTTCTAGGTCACCAGGTGTCCTCTCTGACCACGATGATATGAAACCAGAACACAACCACAAGACAAATTTCATGTCACTCTTTTCCAGAGTGGCTGTACCAATTTTCTTCTGCAACTCATTGTTGGTTTCCCAGAATTAGGAGTCACTCATTCTTTATGTCCCTTTCTAAATTTTCCCAGTTTCCCTCCTTTCCCATATAATCCCTTTCATTATTTCTTATATTCCACATGTGAGTGAAAACATATGATGATTGTCTTCCTCCAAATGACTTATTTCACTCAGCATAACCCCTCCAGTTCCATCCATGTCAAAGCAAATGCTGGCTATTCGTCCTTTCTGATGGCTGAGTAATATTCTACTGTATGTATTTACAACATCTTCTGTATCCATTCATCTGTCGAAGTACATTGTGGCTCCTTCCGCAGTTTGGCTATTGTGGACATTGCTGCTGTAAACATTGGGGTGCAAAGTCTCAGCGTCTCATTGCATCTGTATCTTTGGGGTAAATACCCTGTAGGGCAATTGCTGGGTCGTAGGGTAGCTCTATTTTTAACTCTTTTAGAACCCTCCACACTGTTTTCCAGAGTGGCTGTACCACTTTGCATTCTCACCACAGTGCAAAAGGATTCCCCTTTCTCCATATCCTCTCCAAATTTGTTGTTTTCCTGTCTTCTTAATTTTTGCCATTCTCACTGGTGTGAGGTGGTATCTCATTGTGGTTCGGATTTGTATTTCCCTGATGACAAGTGATGTGGAGCATTTTCTCATGTGCTTGTTGGCCATGTGTATGTCTTCTTTGGTGAAATTACTGTTCATGTCTTCTGCCCATTTCATGACTGGATTCTTTGTTTCTTTGCTGTTGAGTTTAATAAGTTCTTTATAGATCTTGGATACTAGCCCTTTCTCTAATATGTCATTTGCAAATATCTTCTCCCATTCTGTAGGTTGTCTTTTAGTTTTGTTGACTGTTTTTTTTTTAATTTTTAAATTTTTTTTATTTACTTAAAATAGTCACAGAGAGAGAGACAGAGGCAGAGACACAGGCAGAGGGAGAAGCAGGCTCCATGCACCGGGAGCCCGTTGTGGGATTCGATCCCGGGTCTCCAGGATCGCGCCCTGGGACAAAGGCAGGCGCCAAACCACTGCACCACCCAGGGATCCCGACTGGTTTTTTTTGTTTTTTTGTTTTTTTTGTTTGTTTTGGTTTTTTTGTTTGTTTGTTTTTTTGCTGTGCAGCAGCTTTTTATGTTGATTATGTCCCAATAGTTCATTTTTACTTTTATTTCCCTTGCCTTCATAGATATATCTTGCAAGAAGTTGCCGTGGCCAGCCTCAAAAAGGGTGTTGTCTGTGTTCTCCTCTAGGATTTTGATGGAATCTTGTCTCACATTTAGATCTTTCATCCATTTTGAGTGTATCTTTGTGTCTGGTGTAAGAGAATGGTCCAGTTTCATTATTCTGCACGGGGCTGCCCAATTTTCCCAGCACTATTTATTGGAGAGACTGTCTTTTTTCCAGTGGATATTCTTTCCTGCTTTGTCAAAGATTAGTTGACTATAGAGTTGGCCTATTTCTGGGTTCTCTATTCTGTTCCATTGATTTATGTGTCTGTTTTTGGGTCAGTACCATAATGGTCTTGACGATCACAGCTTTGTAGTACAACTTGAAATCCAGCATTGTGATGGCCCTGGATTTGGTTTCCTTTTTTAATATTCCTCTGGCCTTTCGGGGTCTTTTCTGATTCCATACAAATCTTAAGATTATTTGTTCCAACTCTCTGAAGAAAGTCCATGGTATTTTGATAGGGATTGCATTAAACGTGTAAATTGCCCTGGGTAGCATAGACATTTTCACAATATTTATTCTTCTATTCCACGAGCATGGAATGTTTTTCCATCTCTTTACAAGCTCTTCAGTTTATCTCATAAGAGTTCTGTAGTTTTTAGAGTATAGATCCTTTACCTCTTTGGTTAGGTTTATTCCTAGGTATTTTATGGTTTTCAGCACAATTGTAAATGGGACTGACTCCTTAATTTCTCTTTCTTTAGTCTCATAGTTAGTGTATAGAAATGCTACTCATTTCTGTGCATTTATTTTGTATCCTGCCACATTGCTGAATTGCTGTACCAGTTGTAGCAATCTTGAGGTGGAGACTTTTGGGTTTTCTATATACAGTATCATGTCATCTGTGAAGAGGGAGAGTTTGACTTCTTCTTTGCCAATTTGAATGCCTTTTATTTTTTTGTTGTTGTCTGATTGCTGAGGCTAAGACTTCTAGTACTATGTCTAGTACTTCATAGTACTATGAATAACAGTGGTAAGAGTGGACATCCCTGTCATATTCCTGTTCTTAGGGGAAAGGCTCTCACTGCTTCCCCATTGAGAATGATATTTGCTGTGGGATTTTCATAGTTGGCTTTTAAGATATTGAGTAATGTTCCCTCTACCCCTATACACAAGAGTTTTTGGTATCTACCAATCTTTTGTTATCAGTTGAGACCTGATTCAGGACCCAGTATGTGGTCTATTCTGGAGAAAGTTCCATGTGCACTTGAGAAGAATGTGTATTCAGTTGCATTTGGATTCAAAGTTCTTTAATAATCTGTGAAATCTATCTGGTCCAGTGTATCATTCAAGGCCCCTGTTTCTTTGGTGATGTTCTGTTTAGAAGATCTGTGTTTTAATGAGAGCACTATGTTGAAGTCTTCTATTACTAGTATGTTATTATCTAAGTGTATCTTTACTTTGGTTATTAATTGATTGATATATTTGGCAGCTCCCACATTATGGCCATAAATATTCAGGACTGTAGGTCTTCTTGTTTGCTAGACCTTTAAGGTTGATATAGTATCCCTCTTCATCTCTTGCTAGTCTTTGGGATAAACTTTAATTTATCTGACATGAGGATTGCTACCCCAGCTTTCTTTTGAGGACCATTTGAATGGTAAATGGTTCTCCACCCCTTCATTTTCAGGCTGGTGGTGTCCTTAGGTCTCTTGTAGACAGCATATAGGTGGGTCTGGTGTTTTTATCCAGTCTGAACCCCTGCATTATTTGATGGGGTCATTTAGCCAATTCACATTCAGAGTAACTATTGAAAGGAATTTAGTGTCATCGTATTACCAATTCAGTCCCTGTTTCTGTGGATTGTTTCTCCGGGCTCTCTCTTTCTTTTACAGGGTCCCCCTTAATATTTCTTGCAAAGCCAGTTTGGTGATCACATATGCTTTCAGTTTCTGCCTATCCTTTATCTCTCCTTCTATTCTGAATGACAGTTGTACTGGATAAAGTATTCTTGGCTGCATGTTTTTCTTTAGTACCCTGTATATATCATGCCAGCCCTTTCTGGCCTGACAGTTCTCTATGGAGAGGTCTGCTGTTAATCTGGTATTTCTCCCCATTTAAGTTTTGCTTTTTAAAGTTTTATTTGTTCATGAAAGATACACACACTGAAAGAGAGAGATAAGAGCCAGAGATATAGGCAGACAGAGAGGCAGGTTTCATGCATTAAGCCTGATGGGACTAGATCCTGGGACTCCAGGATCACACCCTGGGCCAAAGGCAGACCATCAACCACCGAGTCACCCAGGCATCCCCTATCCCCATATAAGTTAATAATCTCTTGTGTTGAGCTGCTTTTAGAATTTTCTCTTTATCTTTGAAATTTGCAAATTTCCCTATTAAATATTCAGGTGTTGAACAGTTTTTATAGATTGGGGGGGGGTGTCATCTCTATCTCTTGGATCTGAATGCCTGTTTCTTTCCCCAGATTAGGGAAACTCTCAGCTATGATTTGTTCAAACATACTTTGTGGTTCTCTCTCTCTCTCTCTCTCTCTCTCTCTCTGCCTCTTATGGGACCCCAATTAGACATATATTCTTGCTTCTCCAGCTATCATTATTTCCCTAAGCCTTTCCTTATGGGCTCTTAGTTGTTTTTCTCTTTTTCCTCAGCTTCCTTCCTTACCATCAACTTGTCTCCTATGTCACCCACTCTCTCTTCCACCTCATTAACCCTAGCAGTTAGAACATTCAGTTTGGATTGCATCTCATTTAATCTATTTAATTTTGGCCTGATTAGATCTCAATTCTGCAGTAACAAAGTCTCTAGAGTCCTTTACGCCTTTTTCCAGAGCCACCAGTAGCTTTATAATTATACTTCTGAATTGAATTTCTGACATTATATTAAAATCCAAATCCTGTAACTCTGTGGCAGAGAGTAGTGTTTCTGGTTCTTTTTTGTGTGTGTGGTGAATTCTTCCTTCTAGTCATTTTGTCCAGTGCAGAGTAGCTGTATGAGCAGACTCAGTCAAAAATATCAACAACTACTTAATAAAATACACCCTAGTTGATTCCGAAAGGGTCAGAGACCAGAAAATAAAAAGAACAGAACAAAATAAAACAAAAGGACCACTAAAATGAAAAACAAATTTTAAAACAAAGTATTAAAAATAAAAAGCCAAAAACCAGAAACAAAAAAGAAAAAGAAAAAGAAAAGAGATAGACAAATACTCTATGATTTCACTCATGTGGAATTTAAGAAACAAAACAGATGAACATAAGGGGAAGGGAAGGAAAAATAAAATAAAATGAAAACACAGAGGGAGGCAAACCATAAGAGACTCTTAACTATAGGAAACAGAGTTGCTAGAGGGGAGGTGGGTGGAGAGATGGGGTAACTAGGTGATGGGCATTAAGGAGGGCACTTGAGGTAATGAGCACTGGGTGTTATATGCAACTAATGAATTACTAAATTCTACCCCTGAAACTAATAATACAGCATACTTAACTAAATTGAATTTAAATTAAAAAAGATATTGGCTGTTCTTTTCAACTAGAATACTAAAAATGCACTACATAGATCAATTATAGTAAAAAAAATTTGCTCTCAGTGGAAATGAATGTCAGTTGCATTTGGGAGTTTGGAACAACAGGCTGCCAATGGATAACAACGTTATTTATTGCTCACAGGTCCTGGACAAGGCTTCATCCTCAGCCATTGGTTTTTTTACATTTTATTTAAATTTTATTAATTAACACATATTACTGGTTTCAGGGATAGAGTTCAGTGATTCAACAGTCTTACAGAACATCCAGTGCTCATTACACTATATGCCATTGGTTTTTTAAAATAACCTTTTAATTATCCAGTTCTATCCCTACAGGTAAAATCGGGGTGTTACAGGGACTTGTTCTGGAGATAATGAGGCCCTGAACCTCGCAGTCTATAATAATCTGGAGTGAACATAGTTTTCCATTCCATCCTGGTCCTTTTAACTAAAGAAAGATTCCAGTTCATTTTGTTAATTAGCACAATGTTAAGTGCTGCCCAGATAGGATTCCACATCTAAAGGAAAACCAGACCTGTCTTAAAAGATAATTTGGAGTTGATTTAAATAGTCATGAACATGTTTATCAGGCTTCATGTCCATGCCTGAATTTTGTTCCAATCAGCAGGCTTAGGAAAGCTACTGTAAATGCCCAATGGAGATTTCTGGTAAGTATTCTAGCATCTTGCCAAAAATCAGAGGTTTGTTTCTCTAAATCTCATTCAGGATATTCCTTTCAAGCTTGTTTCATTCAATGTTTGGCCTGATCCTCATCAACAAGCATGTGAACTAATTGGAATCAATTTTTTTAATTTAATTTTATTTATTTATGATAGGCACACAGTGAGAGAGAGAGAGAGGCAGAGACATAGGCAGAGGGAGAAGCAGGCTCCATGCACCGGGAGCCTGACGTGGGATTCGATCCCAAGTCTCCAGGACCGCGCCCTGGGCCAAAGGCAGGCGCCAAACTGCTGCACCACCCAGGGATCCCCAGAATCAATCTTAAAAAGAAACAGGTTTGTGAGTTTCAATAACTATTTAAAATTCTTTGGCAAACTTAAAGGGGTCCTCAGTCACATTAGGAAACTTTCTAACTATAGCCTTAGTCCAAGGAACATAAGAAATATGTAGTTTATTTAGAGCCTCAGAAGACTTAACTTTAAAGAGGCAGGTTTTATGGGGGCTGGGTGGCTCAGTGGTTGAGCTTATGCCTTTGGCTCAGGTCATGATCTCAGGGTGCTAGGATTGGCCCCACATCAGGCTCCGTGCTCAGAGCCTGCTTCTCCCTCTCCATCTGCCTGCCATTCTGCAAAACTTGTGCTCTTTCTCTCTGTCAAACAAACTCTTTTAAAAAATAAATAGAGGCAGGCTTTAGTAGGTTCAAGAGAGGAGCAAGTAGGGAGATATTTAAAGGAAAAAGGAAGTTCAGTAGAGAGAATAGAGTTAAATGGAACTGAGGGTTAAATGAACCTGAGCACAAAGTGGCTACCAGGTGTCTGCAGACAAAGAGGACAAGGGGAGGGGGGAAAAAGAGGCATGAGAAGCCATGTTGACTTCTTTCAATTGTTTGTTTGCCTCAGTTAATTTAGAAATATCATTTTGCAGGGATCCCTGGGTGGCGCAGCGGTTTGGCACCTGCCTTTGGCCCAGGGCGCGATCCTGGAGATGCGGGATCGAGTCCCACGTCGGGCTCCCGGTGCATGGAGCCTGCTTCTCCCTCTGCCTGTGTCTCTGCCTCTCTCTCTTTCTCTCTGTATGACTATCATAAATAAATAAAAAAAAATTAAAAAAAAAAAAAAGAAATATCATTTTGCAAAGAGGCAAACTTAGAATCCTGAAAGCATGTGGAGGCCTCAAGGCATCATTTACAATGGACATCCCATTAAGTTTTTTTCTTCTAGGAGCCACAGATTTCTCATTTTTTTTAACATTACCCCTACTCCTACAAGTATCCCTAACCCTATCCCTCCCTACTCCTACCCCTAAACCTAAATATACCCTCTATTCTAACACTACCCCTAAAATTAACCCTTCCCCTATCCTACAACTAACCCTAAACCTAGCCCTACCATTTACCCTGCCCCTAACCATATACCTACCCCTAAACCTACTCCAACCCCTAACCATATACCTATACCTACTCCTATGCATATCCATACACATACCCCTTCACCCTCCGCTTACCCTAATCTTCCCCTAACTGCTACTCCCACAATGAACCCTAATCCTACTCCAACCACTATAACTAACCCTACCCCTACTCGTATACCTACTCCTACACCTAACATTACCACTACAGCTACAACTACCCCAGACCTATACCTATCCATCACCTACAACTAAACCTACTCCTACCCTTAACTCTATTCCACACCTACACCTACCCATACCCATAACCCAAACCCTGCCTAACTCTAGTGTAATCATAACACTAACCCCAAATGTCCTGATACAATTCAACCCACCCTTACCTCTACTTCTATCCCTACACCTACCACTGCACCTGCCCATAGCCCTAGCCCTAGCCCTACCCCTAAACATACACTTCTAATCCAAGCCCTATCCCTAACCCCACACCTACTCATCCCATTGACATAACCCTACCGTACTTCTAACCCTCCATTCCCCCCAGATTTCTCATTTAATTTTTAGTAAATAAGTTTGAAAAGACTGAAAGTTTCCCATAATAGTAATTAAGGTTCTAATTACTTTTGGTTAAGTCATTCCATTGAGTTATAAATGCACATGTGGATGGGACCATATTTAAATGTAAAAGTCCCTGGGGGAAGGTGGGTTGCCCCCAAAGCATTTTGGTGACCAGGATACCACTTCTTAGAGGTTTTTCTCTAGAACAAAAAGAGAGTTCTTAAACAGCACAGGCTGGAAATGGAATAGACTGATCCCAGAAGGAAACAGACCAAAGGCCAGTACAATTTCAACAGGAACCAAAAAAGAATCAGACTGAAGGCCAAATGAGTATTTTTTTTGGGGGGGGGGGGAGTGTGAAGGTCTTAAAACAAATCCTGAATAAAGCTTGGAGAGCTTGAATACAAAGAGCAGAGCTCAAAATCTAGGAGAAAATTATCCTTACACTCCAGGGTTAGAGAGAAAGCAGTGAGCCCAGTTGGCTCTATGGGTACTTGCACCTGTTTGCTCTCCAGCCTCAGATCTTCTGTGGATCCCATTTCTTTTCTTTTTTTCATTATTTGTTTTACTTACTTATTTCAGAGAGAGAGTGGACACAAGTAGGGTAAGGGAGAGGGAAGGAGAGATTCTCAAGTGGACCCCCCCACCGAGTGCAGAGCCTGACATGGGACTTGATCTCATAACCTTGAGATCATGACCTGAGCCAAAATCAAGAGTCAGATACTTAATGGACTGAGCCACGCAGACATCCCTGGATCCCACTTCTGATCACTTAAGTATGTTAACCTTAAAAATAAAATTCCCAGTTATTTTACCAGCAAGAATTAAATATCCAGAAATAGCAGAAAATTGCAATTCAGAATAAGCAAGTGATGGCAAAATCATAGGCAAGTCTGCAGCACAAAGGAAAGGAATGCTTTTATCAGGGAAAGGGGAAAGATAGGAAGGCTGTTAGAAACCAAAAGTCCTTTGGCATAAACTGGGAGTTTGAAGTATAGTGGCTTCGCACTGGCTGAATTATGACAGTCCTTTAATAGCTAGGCTATTGCTGGGGAAGGAGGAGATCTTTCTTCCTTTTGCTGGGATAGTAATGTAGTACCTAATATAGTACCTAAAGTAGAACAGACTTTCTGTTGGGTCTGTAATTGATGCTGGGTAGTAGGTTGGGAAAGCTCCCCCTGCGGACCTTTTAACACCATCCTAAACAAGGTTTCCTTTTATTAATTTTTATTCTGTGTGTGTGTGTGTGTGTGTGTGTTGGCGGTGTGAGGAGGAGCCAAACTGTTGCTCTCCTTGACTATGTTTTATGCTTTCATACTGCTGGACATGTACCTAGCATTAACCCACACCAGCCCATGGGCATCACCCCCTCTCTAAATTTATATAACAATTAGATTATTATCTGCATCATACATTGGACTTTGGAAATGCTTCTGGGGAGAGGGCATGTGGTTTCCAACTCTTCTTCCCACTTCCACAGTAAGAGGTTTTGTTTGTGGGATCAGGTAACTTTTAGCTTGTGATGTGCTGACCCCCAGGAGAGTCTTCCAGCCAGATAACACAGAGTCATACAGCACACATTAGCCTTCTTAACACTGGATCTGAGCATCAGCATCTGTGCTCCCTCTTAGAATGTCCTAGGACAATCTACCTCTGAGGGACTTTGGTGTTCTTACCTCTTCTGGGGAATTAGTACTTCATTTTAAAAAAAACTACCCCCAGACTCATTGGATTAAAACCATAAAAACCATTTATTTCTCTCATCAATCTGCAGATTGGTCATGACTTAATGGGAACAAGTCACTTATGCTCACAGCATCACCAGGAGGAACTTGACTAGGAGCTAGATCCCTAACTTTCACAGCTGGCAAATTGGTGCCAATCATTGGCCATGAGCTCCACCTGGATGATGTACCAGAAGCGTCCTTTTCTTTCCTTTCTAAGTAGGCTTCTCCACAGGCTGCTTAAGCTTCCTCAGAGGAAGCACCCCAAGAGAACAGGGTGAAACTGCAGGACCCTTTATGACATTGCCTCAAAAGTCACAAATCACTGGTTCCATCATATTTTATTAGTCCAGGCAGTCACTAGGCCAGTCCCAGTTAAGGAGAAATGAAGAAGTGAGTCTCCACTTGATGGGAGGAGTGCCAATATCATATTGTATGAATAACATGCGGCATAGGAGATATGAAAAATATAGTCATCCATGCCACATTTGTATGTCTGAACTTATTAGTACAGCCGGTTGTTCTTTATCTTGTTGTGGCCTTCCCATTGCAGAAGCCTGTGCTGTGTTCCTTACTCCTACCTATTTATCTCTTCTCAACTAGGTATAAGTGTAGATATAATTCACACTTCCTCCTTAAGCCAAAATGTCAATATCAACATAACACTCCACATCTCAAAATTCCTGTTAGTTTATAAACCATCCATCCCATTCTCTAGTGTGTATTTGCTAATTCAGTTGATTGGCCTACAGGTATTGGTTTTTTACCTCACAATAGATTATATCTATCCAATAGTCATTTTACAAAAAAAAATGGCCATAATGATTTGGGTTTAATTGACTAGTTTATTCCGCTATCCTCTTATTTTCTAATTTATTAATTTCTGCTTTCAACTTGATTTCTTTCTTCTGTTTTTTCTTAAGGTCACTTTTTGGGTTTGCTTACAGACATTGGAAGAAGTTCACTGCTTAGGTTCAGAGCATTGTTAATATGAACTCAGTCAGATTTTAGTAACTTGCACTATTTCACACTTCCTCAACTCTATCCAACACCGTAGTTCAAAAATATACATGCCATGTAGAGAGTGCACTGTTTATAGAAAACCTTATTGTATGTAGCCCATTCTGTGCAAAGTATTTGAATAGATGCTGTGTGGAAATTAAAAAAGGAGTCTTGGGCCTTCTCTCTCCAAAGACCATAAACTCAGGACATAAATGATTACAAAATAAGACAACCAAAATGGGAATAAGCCATAACAACTGCAAGTATTGTTGGAGCATAAAGGAACTGTTATTTAACTAGAAGCTTTGGAAATGGTTTTTGAAAAGAAGTGTTGATTGAATCAGGATCTTAAGGATGAATAGGTAGTCTTTTGGCATGGAATAGATAAAAGGCACTTCAAAGAACACTAAGAAAAGATAGAGTTCATTAGTTTTCTATTGCTGCTATAACAAATTGCCACAAACTTAGTGAATTTATTTATTTTCAATTTTTTGTTTAAATTCTAGTTAGTTAACATACAGTGCAATAGTGGTTTCAGGAGTAGAATTCGGTGATTCATCACTTATGTACAACACCCAATGCTCATCATAATACATGTCCTCCTTCTTATCCATCATCCATCTAGCCCATCCCCTACCCACCTCCCTCCATCAACCCTCAGTTTCTTCTCTATTGTTAAGAATCTCTTGTAGTTCATTTCTCTCCCTTTTTTCCCCCAATCCTATATGTTCATCTGTTTTGTTTCTTAAATTCCACATATGAGTGAAATCATATGGTATTTGTCTTTCTCTGACTTATTTTCCTTAGCATAATACCCTCTAGTTCCATTCATGTCATTCATTGCATATGGCAAGATTTCATTTTCTTGATGGTTGAGTAGTATTCCAGTGTGTGTGTGTGTCTGTGTGTTTGTACCATATCTTATTTATGGATTTATTTTTTAAAGATTATTGTAAATTTTATTTTATTTATTTATGAAGGACACAGAGAAAGAGACAGAGACAGGGGCAGAGGGAGAAGGAGCCTCCCTGGAGCCAAAGGCAGATGCTCAACCACAGAACCACCCAGGAGCCCCTTAAGATTTTATTTTTAAGTAATTTCTATGCTCAACATGGGGCTTGAATTTACAACCCCAAGATCAAGAGTCACATGCTAAACTAGCCAGGCACCCCAAACTTAGTATAATTAAACAAAACAACACAATAAATATCTACCGATAATTATTTGAATGTAAATAGACTTAAATGCTCCAATAGAAACATCTAAGTTTAAGCCTCCTGGTGCTTACCATATGCTGTGTTCTTACACTGTACAGAAAGGGAAGGCAGAGTAATTAAACCGACCCTTATTCACCCCAACCTAGGCCCTTTGCCTGGTCTGTGTTATGAATGGGGGACCTGGAGGAAAAAAAAGACAGATGGATAAAGAAACAAGACCCCTCTCTATGCTACCTACAGGAGACTCATTTCAATCTAAGGAAATCTGCAGATTGAAAGTGAGAGGATGGAGAAATATCTATCATGCAAAAAGATACCTAAAGAAATCCAGAGTAGAGATGCTTATACCAAACAAAATAAACCTTAAACCAAATATCATAACAAGAGACAAAGAAAGACACTATGTAATAAGAAAGGGGTAATCCAACAAGAAGATATAACAATTGTAAATATTTATGCACCCAACATAGGGTCACCAAAATATATTAAGTAATATATTAATAAAAAACATAATGGAACTAATCAATAATAATACAGTAATAGGGATCCCTGGGTGGCGCAGCGGTTTGGCGCCTGCCTTTGGCCCAGGGCGCGATCCTGGAGACCCGGGATCGAATCCCACGTCAGGCTCCCGGTGCATGGAGCCTGCTTCTCCCTCTGCCTGTGTCTCTGCCTCTCTCTCTCTCTCTCTGTGTGACTATCATAAATAAATAAAAATTAAAAAAAAATTCTTTAAATAATACAGTAATAGTAGGGGACTTTAATTCCCTACTTACAGCAATGGACAGATAATCTAAGCAGAACATCAACAAAGAAACAGTGGCTTTCAAACTGTGGGCCCATTTCGGTAAAGGGCTAGAGTGGGATCCAGTGGGGCGTGGGGGAGAAGCGGGTCGGTCAGGCGGGGGCTCCAGGCGGAGGGGGCTGCACCCTGCTGCCTTCGGGAGCTGCAGTTCCGGGAGCGCGATTTCAGCAGCGCAGGGCCCGGCTCCCAGGGCGCTGAGCAGACACAGCTCACGATCCTGCGCTCCACGCCGGCCACCCCGGAGGGGCGGAGGCGGGGAGGGCACAGAACAGCGAGGACTCTCCTGCTGCTGGGTTCCCCCAAGATGTGCAGATCAGTGCACCCGTGCCAGCCTGGGAGCATCTAGGCCAGTGCAGACTGGGAGCTGCGGTAGTTACCATGGCGAGCTGACTCCAGGGCTGGAGACCTGGCCGCCACCACTGTTCTTGTTCCTCCTGGTGTCACCCTGTGCCTGGGACAGATCTGGGCCACCAGAAACAGAAGTCTCATGGGGTCAACAGCTACCACTGAACCCGGCATCTGGCGGGGGGTGGGGCAGCACCCCCAGGTACACACACATGAGAGTCAGCACAGCAGGCCCCTTCCCCAGAAGACCAGCTGGAAGGACAGGGGAAGAGCAAGTTCTTGACCCAGCAGCGCTGGAAAGCTCCAGGGGAAGTCCATGGATTTATAGTATATAGAAGTAGAGGGCCTCCTCTTTTTGTCCCTTTTTCCAGTACAATTTGTTTTTTTTTTTAAATTGATAGAAATTTTTTTTAAATTTTTATTTATTTATGATAGTCACAGAGAGATAGAGAGAGAGGCAGAGACACAGGCAGAGGGAGAAGCAGGCTCCATGCACCGGGAGCCCGACGTGGGATTCGATCCCGGGGCCCCAGGATCGCGCCCTGGGCCAAAGGCAGGCGCCAAACTGCTGTGCCACCCAGGGATCCCTACAATTTGTTTTTATATCAGACTAAAATATTCCAATATTTTTCTCTTTTCCCACCTTAACTACAATACTTTACCATCTCTTCATTTTTAACATTCTTCCTTTTTGACTTTCATATTTCTACAATTACAGGTCCTAAATATATTTTCCACTTCTAGATTCCCTTCAACATACTCAACTTAATTTTGGGAGATACACAAGATATTTTTTTTGTTTTCTCTGCCTCATTTTGTTCTACAATGGCTTAAATTAATACCTTCTAAGTCATGACCAGCATGCACCCAGAACAAAGTGGTATACTGTGCTGTTTATTTTGTGAGATTCCTCATTCATATTCTTCCCTCCTCTTTTATCTCATTTATATTTTGGTGGTCAGTGTTGGGGGCTTCTACAAGTATTTCTGGTTTATATAAAATTGGAACTGAGCATCTTCAAACATACAGAACTTAATATACTCAGAAGTTCACCCTCTAGAACCCCTCAGGTAGACTACATTCTCCCTCCACTACAACTTCATCACCACCAACATCTCCCAGTCCCCTGCTTTTTTTCGTCTCCCTTTTTTATTCTTTTTTCTTTTTCTTTTTTTTTTTCTCCTCTTCGTTGCATCTAGGGTGAAATTTACTTAGGTTGTAGTTGATATTCTTGCTCAGCTCACTCATACAGCCACGCTGCACTGAGCAAAATGACTCGAAAGAACTCACCACAAAAGATCAGAAAGCCAATTCAGAAGCACAATTATAAAGCTACTGGTGGCACTGGAAAAAAAAAACATAAAAGAATCAAGAGACTTCATGACTGCAGAATATAGATCTAATCAGGCCGAAATTAAAAATCAATTAAATGAGATGCAATCCAAACTGGAGGTCCTAATGATGAGGGTTAATGAGGTAGAAGAAAGAGTGAGCAACATAGAAAACAAGTTGATGGCAAGGAAGGAAGCTGAGTGAAAAAAAGAAAAACAATTAAAAGACCATGAGGAAAGGTTGAGGGAAATAAATGACAGCCTCAGAAGGAAAAATCTACATTTAATTGTGGTTCCAGAGAGCGCCAAAAGGGCCAGAGGACCAGAAAGCATATTTGAACAAATAATAGCTGAGAATGTCCCTAATTTGGGGAGGGAAACAGGCATTCAGATCCAGGAGATAGATTCCCCCCCAAAAAAATCAATAAAAACCATTCAACATCTCAACATTTAATAGTGAAACTTGCAAATTCCAAAGATAAGGAGAAGATCCTTAAAGCAGCAAGAGAAAAAAAGTCCCTGACTTTTATGGGGAGGAATATTAGGGTAACAGCAGACCTCTCCACAGAGACCTGGCAGGCCAGAAAGGGCTGGCAGGATATATTCAGGGTCCTAAATGAAAAGAACATGCAACCAAGAATACTTTATCCAGCAAGGCTTTCATTCAAAATGGAAGGAGAGATAAAGAGCTTCCAAGACAGGCAGCAACTGAAAGAATATGTAACCTCCAAACCAGCTCTGCAAGAAATTTTAAGGGGGACTCTTAAAATTCCCCTTTAAGAAGAAGTTCAGTGGAACAATCCACAAAAACAAGGACTGAATAGATATGATGACACTAAACTCATATCTATCAATGGTAACTCTGAACATGAACGGGCTTAATGACCCCATCAAAAGGCGCAGGGTTTCAGACTGGATAAAAAAGCAGGACCCATCTATTTGCTGTCTACAAGAGACTCATTTTAGACAGAAGGACACCTACAGCCTGAAAATAAAAGGTTGGAGAACCATTTACCATTCAAATGGTCCTCAAAAGAAAGCAGGGGTTGCCATCCTTATATCAGATAAATTAAAATTTACCCCAAAGACTATAGTGAGAGATGAAGAGGGACACTATCTCATACTCAAAGGATCTATCCAACAAAAGGACTTAACAATCCTCAATA
Organism: Vulpes vulpes; assembly: GCF_048418805.1. Classification (NCBI taxonomy): domain Eukaryota; kingdom Metazoa; phylum Chordata; class Mammalia; order Carnivora; family Canidae; genus Vulpes; species Vulpes vulpes. The sequence goes on from NC_132782.1 coordinate 74,948,610, forward strand.
TATATGCCCCGAATGTGGGAGCTGCCAAATATTTAAACCAATTAATAACCAAACTCAAGAAATACCTTGATAATAATACACTTATACTTGGTGACTTCAATCTAGCTCTTTCTACCCTGGATAGGTCTTCTAAGCACAACATCTCCAAAGAAACGAGAGCTTTAAATGATACACTGGACCAGATGGATTTCACAGATATCTACAGAACTTTACATCCAAACTCAACTGAATACACATTCTTCTCAAGTGCACATGGAACTTTCTCCAGAATAGACCACATACTGGGTCACAAATCGGGTCTGAACCGATACCAAAAGATCGGGATAGTCCCCTGTATATTCTCAGACCATAATGCCTTGAAATTAGAACTTAATCACAACAAGAAGTATGGAAGGACCACAAACACGTGGAGGTTAAGGACCATCCTGCTAAAAGATGAAAAGGTCAACCAGGAAATTAAGGAAGAATTAAAAAGATTCATGGAAACTAATGAGAATGAAGATACAACCGTTCAAAATCTTTGGGATGCAGCAAAAGCAGTCCTGAGGGGGAAATACATCGCAATACAAGCATCCATTCAAAAACTGGAAAGATCTCAAATTCAAAAGCTCACCTTACACATAAAGGAACTAGAGAAAAAGCAACAAATAGACCCCACCCCCAGCAGAAGAAGACAGTTAATTAAAATTCGAGCAGAACTCAATGATATCGAGACCAAAAGAACTGTGGAACAGATCAACAGAACCAGGAGTTGGTTCTTTGAAAGAATTAATAAGATAGATAAACCATTAGCCAACCTTATTAAAAAGAAGAGAGAGAAGACTCAAATTAATAAAATCATGAATGAGAAAGGAGAGATCACTACCAACACCAAGGAAATACAAACGATTTTAAAAACATATTATGAACAGCTGTACGCCAATAAATTAGGAAATCTAGAAGAAATGGACGCATTCCTGGAAAGCCACAAACTACCAAAACTGGAGCAGGAAGAAATAGAAAACCTGAACAGGCCAATAACCAGGGAGGAAATTGAAGCAGTCATCAAAAACCTCCCAAGACACAAGAGTCCAGGGCCAGATGGCTTCCCAGGGGAATTCTATCAAACGTTTAAAGAAGAAATCATACCTATTCTACTAAAGCTGTTTGGAAAGATAGAAAGAGATGGAGTACTTCCAAATTCGTTCTATGAGGCCAGCATCACCTTAATTCCGAAACCTGACAAAGACCCCACCAAAAAGGAGAATTACAGACCAATATCCCTGATGAACATGGATGCAAAAATTCTCAACAAGATACTAACCAATAGGATCCAACAACACATTAAGAAAATTATTCACCATGACCAAGTAGGATTTATCCCTGGGACACAAGGCTGGTTCAACACTCGTAAAACCATCAATGTGATTCATCATATCAGCAAGAGAAAAACCAAGAACCATATGATACTCTCATTAGATGCAGAGAAAGCATTTGACAAAATACAGCATCCATTCCTGATCAAAACACTTCAGAGTGTTGGGATAGAGGGAACTTTCCTCGACATCTTAAAAGCCATCTATGAAAAGCCCACAGCAAATATCATTCTCGATGGGGAAGCACTGGGAGCCTTTCCCCTAAGATCAGGAACAAGACAGGGATGTCCACTCTCACCACTGCTGTTCAACATAGTTCTGGAAGTCCTCGCCTCAGCAATCAGACAACAAAAAGACATTAAAGGCATTCAAATTGGCAAAGAAGAAGTCAAACTCTCCCTCTTCGCCGATGACATGATACTCTACATAGAAAACCCAAAAGCCTCCACCCCAAGATTGCTAGAACTCATACAGCAATTTGGTAGCGTGGCAGGATACAAAATCAATGCCCAGAAATCAATGGCATTTCTATACACTAACAATGAGACTGAAGAAAGAGAAATTAAGGAGTCAATCCCATTTACAATTGCACCCAAAAGCATAAGATACCTAGGAATAAACCTAACCAAAGAGGTAAAAGATCTATACCCTAAAAACTATAGAACACTTCTGAAAGAAATTGAGGAAGACACAAAGAGATGGAAAAATATTCCATGCTCATGGATTGGCAGAATTAATATTGTAAAAATGTCAATGTTACCCAGGGCAATTTATACGTTTAATGCAATCCCTATCAAAATACCATGGACTTTCTTCAGAGAGTTAGAACAATTTATTTTAAGATTTGTGTGGAATCAGAAAAGACCCCGAATAGCCAGGGGAATTTTAAAAAAGAAAAACATAGCTGGGGGCATCACAATGCCAGATTTCAGGTTGTACTACAAAGCTGTGGTCATCAAGACAGTGTGGTACTGGCACAAAAACAGACACATAGATCAATGGAACAGAATAGAGAACCCAGAAGTGGACCCTGAAATGTACGGTCATCTAATATTTGATAAAGGAGGAAAGACTATCCATTGGAAGAAAGACAGTCTCTTCAATAAATGGTGTTGGGAAAATTGGACATCCACATGCAGAAGAATTAAACTGGACCACTCTCTTTCACCATACACAAAGATAAACTCAAAATGGATGAGAGATCTAAATGTGAGACAAGATTCCATTAAAATCCTAGAGGAGAACACAGGCAACACCCTTTTTGAACTTGGCCACAGTAATTTCTTGCAAGATACATCCACAAAGGCAAAAGAAACAAAAGCAAAAATGAACTATTGGGACTTCATCAAGATAAGAAGCTTTTGCACAGCAAAGGATACAGTCAACAAAACTAAAAGACAACCTACAGAATGGGAGAAGATATTTGCAAATGACATATCAGATAAAGGGCTAGTTTCCAAAATCTATAAAGAACTTATTAAACTCAACACCAAAGAAACAAACAATCCAATCATGAAATGGGCAAAAGACATGAAGAGAAATCTCACAGAGGAAGACATGGACATGGCCAACAAGCACATGAGAAAATGCTCTGCATCACTTGCCATCAGGGAAATACAAATCAAAACCACAATGAGATACCACCTCACACCAGTGAGAATGGGGAAAATTAACAAGGCAGGAAACAACAAATGTTGGAGAGGATGCGGAGAAAAGGGAACCCTCTTACACTGTTGGTGGGAATGTGAACTGGTGCAGCCACTCTGGAAAACTGTGTGAAGGTTCCTCAAAGAGTTAAAAATAGACATGCCCTACGACCCAGCAATTGCACTGTTGGGGATTTACCCCAAAGATTCAGATGCAATGAAACGTCGGGACACCTGCACCCCGATGTTTCTATCAGCAATGGCCACAATAGCCAAACTGTGGAAGGAGCCTCGGTGTCCATCGAAAGATGAGTGGATAAAGAAGATGTGGTTTATGTATACAATGGAATATTACTCAGCAATTAGAAACGACAAATACCCACCATTTGCTTCAACGTGGATGGAACTGGAGGGTATTATGCTGAGTGAAATAAGTCAATCGGAGAAGGACAAACAGTGTATGTTCTCCTTCATTTGGGGAATATGAATAATAGTGAAAGGGAATATAAAGGAAGGGAAAAGAAATGTTGGGAAATATCAGGAAGGGAGACAGAACATAAAGACTCCTAACTCTGGGAAACGAACTAGGGGTGGTGGAAGGGGAGGAGCGCGGGTGTTGGAGGGGAATGGGTGACGGGCACTGAGGTGGACACTTGACGGGATGAGCACTGGGTGTTTTTCTGTATGTTGGTAAATTGAACACCAATAAAAATTAATTAAAAAAAAACAAAGATAAAGAGAAAACCCTTAAAGCAGCAAGAAACAAGAGATCCCTAACTTTTATGGGGAGAAGCATTAGGATAACAGCAGACCTCTCCACAGAGACCTGGCAGGCCAGAAAGGGCTGGCAGGCCAAAAAGGGCTAAAAAAAGGGTCCTAAATGAGAAGAACCTGCAGCCAAGAATACTTTATCCAGAAAGGCTCTCATTCAGAATAGAAGGAGAGATGAAGATTTTCCAAGATAGGCAGAAACTGAAAGAATATGTGACCACCAAACCAGCTCTGCAAGAAATATTAATGGAGATCCTGTAAAAGAAAAAGGAAGCCCACAGAAATAATCCACAGAACCGGGACTGAACAGGTATTATGATGACACTAAAGTCATATCTTTCAATAGTAACTCTGAACATGAATGGGCTAAATGATCCCATCAAATGATGCAGGGCTTCAGACTGGATAAAAAAGCAAGACCCATCTATTTGCTATCTAGAAGAGACTCATTTTAGACCTTAGGACACAACCAGCCTGAGAATAGAAGGTTGGAGAACCATTTACCATTCTAATGGTCGTCAAAAGAAAGCAAGGGTAGCCATCCTCATATCAGAGATGAAGAGGGACACTATATCATACTTAAAGGATCTATCCAACAAGTGGACCTATCAATCATGGATATTTATGCCCCTAATGTGGGAGCTGCCTAGTATATCAATCAATTAATAAAAGTTAAGACATACTTAGATAATAATACACTTATACTGGGAGATTTGAACAAGGCACTTTCTACAATTGACAGATATTCTAAGCACAACATCTCCAAAGAAACAAGAGCTTTAAATGATACACTAGACCAGATGGATTTCACAGATATTTACAGAACTTTACATCCAAACGCAACTGGGTCCTCCCTGGACATCACCACAAGGGGACACCCCCAGTAGATACCGTCTTCTCCAGTTCAGGGCAGAGGGGCAGCTGAAAAGACATCTGGCAAGGAGGAAGCCAGATGGAAAAGCCAGAAGCCAGATGGAAAAAGACTTTTGGGCTCATGACTAACATATTTGTAGTTGAGCTTGGTCCCAGCACTCACCTTCTCATCTTGCCTCCTATGACCTGGAGTCTGAACACAAAAGATAAGTCAGGTTTCCAACACCTGGCAGCTGGTTTCTGCCCAGGAAGGGCATGTTCCTCTCCTCTGTCCCCTCTACACACACACACACAGAGGGGTAACAGTTGTGAGCCCACTCAGCTCCCAGTGTGGTCTGCTCTCCAGTGGGCTGCCCCAAGCTTCCTGTGGTACCTGTTGGTGTCTCCTGCCACATGACCAGAAGCTTTGGAGAAGAGGGCCAAATTGACGTCAAAAGCAACATGAAAATCTCTCAGTCTGGACTCTCCTGAGCCCAGAGTGCCTGGAAGTAATGCTTTAAAAAAAAAGTAAGAAGAAAAAGAGGCAGCATATATATGTACAATGACATATTACTCAATGGTCAAAAAGAATGAAGTCCTGCCATTTGCAAATTGAAATATAGAACAGAATCTGTTTCTCCAGCATGATAGCTAGGTTTCATTTTCCTGGGCATGGATCTTCTCGATTACTATACACACACACACACACACACACATATACATACATACATACATATATATATACATATTACTATATATATGTATATACATATATATACTATATATATGTATATACATATATATATACACACACACATACATATATATACATGTATATATAATTTATATATAAATTAATTTTAGTTAGATGTAAAGCAGAGATACAAAGTGCTTCTGGTACAAAGTGGAAGCTACAGAACTATTACAAAAATGGGAAGGTTAACAGGGTAGCAGTGTCTTGGATAGATTTAAATCAAAAGCCTAAAGTAGCTGTATCATGAATTCAAAGTCTGTTGTAGTTATCTGGGTATAAGGCAGTAATTTCTTAATTTGGGAGGAACAGGATCACAGACCTCTTCGAGAATCTGATAAAAGCCATTGACTACTTTCCCACAAAGGCCTGTAGATACACACCATATTTTACATATACAATTTTGTAGAGTTCAGAAACTCCCTAAAACCTTCCTACACTGACTTCAGATTACTATATATATATATATATTACATATTATTATAATATATATATTATAGTATCCTTAGAATCAGAGATGATCCAGACTCCAGAACCTGATCTTTCAAAATCTTGTCCTCTTAGTACTCAAGGACCATAACTTCTTTTTAGTTTCCTTGTCAACCTTTTCTTCATCCAGTACTCTGGTTAAATATCCTCTGTTCACCTTATACAACCAAATGGCAACATCATTTACAATCACTTTTGTCCTCTGCTCACTGGTTCTTCCCTCTTCTACATTCATTCCTTGGGTTTCAGGGTCATGACCGGGCCTTGTCGGGGGGAGGGGGGGGGCGGTGGGGACTATATATTTCTTGTAAAATTTATTTTTGGTTTTATTTCTTCCCCCAAAGAACTGTTTGTCTTTCAAAATCTAAGGCACTAGGCCTGAATCCAAAGAAAAAACAAAAAAGTTCAAAACTCATCATGAAGAGCCATTTCATGGTATGATAATGCAAAGATTCACCAGGGACAATTCATACTTGGAGAATTCTAGAATGTGATGATTCATCACAAGAAAACCATAACAGATCTACAGAAAAAACCCTCATTCTGTGAGAATGAGACAAAGCATAAACAACAGTGTAGTCTGAACCAAAGATTTTTTTTTGGGGGGGGGGATTGGTTTTTTGGTGTTGCTTTATATAAAAGGACATGAAGGAAAAGACTACAAACAAAACTCACACTTACCTCACCATAAGGAATTCTTTAATGTTTAACCACTGGAATTAAAATTATAAAATAAGAAAGGACCACGGTAAGCAGTCTCCACATCTCCTGATATTTATGCTCTTGTGTAGCCCCGTTCACACATTGAATCTGGATCAGCTTCTGACTTACTTGATCCAACAGAAATGCAAAAGAAGTGTTGTTCTGGACTTCTAAGTCTAATCATTAAGAAGGTCTGGCAGCTTATGATTTTATAATTTTTGGAATTCTGTAGAGGTTATACACACTCTTGGAAGCTAGAAAAGCCCTTATATAGGAGGGTATTTGACATACCAAGCTGTTTAGTAAAAGATAAATCATACCCAAAGAAAGGTTTGGCACTTTGCCCTGGCTCCTGGGAGGTAATCTTGTAAGTCCTTGGAATGTCCTGCCTGACAAGAGTGAGTAATCTAGAAATCCTTCTAGTGATTTACTGAACCTGAGGGTAATCCTGGGAACCTTCTAAACATACAAAGTTTCTCCAATCCAAGTCTCACAAATAATTTCTACTCTATCCTATTGTCTATGCTTCCTGATGTTATGTTACTAATGCACACGATCTCAGCACATTATCTAGGACTGGGAAGAGTCAAGAAGGTTGTTTGAATGAGCAGAAGTAGAACCATGCTTCCTAAGGCCAATCCATGAGCATGGAATATTTTCCCATCTCTTTGTGTCTTCCTCAATCTCTTTCAGAAGTGTTCTACAGTTTTTAGGGTATAGATCCTTTACCTCTTTGGTTAGGTTTATTACCAGGTATCTTCTGCTTTGGGGTGCAATTGTAAATGGGGTTGACTCCTTATTTTATCTTTCTTCAGTCTTTCTCTTTCTTCATTGTTGGTGTATAGATATGCCACTGATTTCTGGGCATTGATTTTGTATCCTGCCACGCTGCCAAATTGTTGTATGAGTTCTAGCAATCTTGGGATGGAGTCTTCTGGGTTTTCAGAGCTTCTCAATCTACTTGCCACACTTTCATCTCTGTTACACTCTGAATAATTTCTTATGGTTTACCTTGCAGTTTACTAAGTCCCCCTTCAGCTCTATCTAATCTGCCAAAAACCCATCTACTAGGTTTTTTATTTCAAAGGTTACTTGCTCCTGGTGTTATTTAACTCGTTCCTCTATCTCCTGTATTCATTGTAAAATGGTGATTAGATCTAGAAAATTGAATAGATTCAGATCACTTTTTATGCAATATCATTTTATAGTCATGTTATATACTTTCTTCTTTTACACCAAAAGATGTATAATGTCTAGTTGACTCACTTTTACTGATAGTAAGATTAATTTGGTGGCTCAGGTAGTATTACTCTGCTTTTTATTATGACGTTGCCCATCAATCTTTTAATGATTTTGTTAACCTTTAGTGATATTATTCATCATTTCATTAGTGGTTGCAAAAAAAATATTTTTTAATTCTGTCATTCCTTATGCGTTAATTATTTGGTCATTTTGAAATGCATTTTGTATCATATTTTATGATAGATGGGTTTCTTTTATTTTTCAAATAAAACTTGGTGCCCTAGGACTCCCCAAAGCAACCAGGGCTTTACTTTTAAGTACCTTTATGAACTCATGGATTTTTATATATTTCATGTTTTTCAATCCATTGCAGTTATAATTCTCTTTAGCCTCTTATAATTTCATCTTAGTTCAGTGGGAACTGCTTCGGGTAGGCTTCTGACCTGACTCCATTCATCTTTAATAGCTCTCTTGATTTCTGACACAGGATGTCCCAAGTTTCACTCACACATTTCCTGCTCAGTCATTTTTCAAGGATCCTTTGTTTCTTTCAGAGAAAAATGGTATATAAATACCATTTTTTCTGGGTGCTAGGAACTGATTAATCCTGGGTTTTTAGGCTTCCTAGAGAAACTTTTTTGTTTGTTTGTTTTAGATTTTATTTATTTATTCATGAGAGACACAGAGACATAGGCAGAGGGAGAAGCAGGCTCCCTGCGGGAAGCCCAATGCGGTACTCATCCAGGATCAGTATTTGAGCCAAAGACAGACACTCAACCGCTAAGCCACCCAGGAATCCTACTAGAAAAATTTTTTTGGAGAAAAATAAATCATGTGCTCATACTTTATTCCCAAATCGAATTTAAATTACAAGGCTTTTACTTTGCTTCTTTGATTTTATTGTTATGGACTGAATTGTGCCCCCCCCCATTCATATGTATGTTGAAGCCCTTAACCCCCAATGTGATGGTATTTGAAGACAAGACCTTAAGGACACATTTAAGATTAAATGAGGGCATAAAGGTAGGGCCCTAATCCAATGGATTAGAGTAAAAGAAAAAGAAAACACCTCCTGTCTGTTTTCTCTCTCTCCCTGTGCACACATACACAGAAGAAAGGCCATGTGAGGACATAGCAAGAAAGTGATCATTTGCAAGCCAGGAAAAGAGCCTTCACCAGATAGGGACCTTGACCTCAGACTTCTAGCCTCCAGAACTGTGAGAAAATAAGCTTCTGTTATTTATATGCCATATTACACATAGTGTTACCTCCTCTCTGTCCCTTTGCCTCACATGGCCAATTTCCCAATCACTTCTCCAACCCACTTCCTTTCATTCCCACTGCTCTAAGTTAGGTTTTCACTATCCCTGACAAAGCATCTAGCCTCCAATCTCTCCAATCTGTGTTCCATACTCCTACCACAATGATATTGAAGTCTAGCGAAACTATTCATTTCTCTCAAAGGGGTCTCATCACTTAGAGGTAAAAGTGAGGCCCTTAAGAAATGCTTCCCAGGTGGAGCCCCTCCCCGGCCAACTTGAATCCCTCCACTCTTCCCGATCCTATAACCGGGCAGTATCCGTCTCCTGCTCACCATACTGCCTGTCAAACCCCAGCACGCCTGCACATGCTCTCCATCTGCCTCACAGGCCCTCTCCACATCCCATGTCCATCTCCCCTCAAGCTGTAGCCCCTGTTCAAGGGTGATGCATTGCTCAAGTGTCCTCCTCTCTGCAAACTTATGCAGTCCTTTCTCAAGGTTCCATTACCCACAGCCGTACACGTATTTCCTCACCCATCCGTCCTTACTGGACTGTGGGCTGTCTGGAAGCGGGAGTGTCCTGTGAATCATCTTTTTGCCCAGCGCGGAGCGAGAGAAGTCGTACACCTGTTGGCTAAAAAAGAAACGGGTGTTGGACAGACTGATGTATGGGAGAACTCTTAATTTCCCAGTCCTCCCTCAGCAGCTGCTAAGACGTTCCGGTGGTCAAGCACGGACCACACCCACACTGCGGCCCTCAGAGGTCCCCGGAGCCTACTGCTCTGTTTCTCTGAACTCCCTAACTTCCCTGTCCTCCTCGGTCTGCGAAGACTAACGGCCCGTCTAACTTCCTCATAATCGTCACACACAAATATGTGCCAATGCTGGACTTCTCTCCGTCTCGCGGATATGGAGAAATAACACCGAAAATCAAATTGGGCACAAAATCCTACTGAAGTTTTTCTTGAAAGCGGACGTGGGGTAGAACGCGTAAGTCTAAGCATTTAGCGGCGTTGGATGAATGAATGAGGTTCCTCTGATTTGGAAGGCCTTGTCCGAGTCTGGGAGCCCAGCATAAGAAGAGGAAACCGAAGGGAATAGTTAAATAAAAGACCGGAATACTCCAGCGGCCCCGCGCATGGAGAAAAGTCAGGGACGAACCTCCCGGTCATAGACGGTCCGGGGTTCCTTTAAGGGGAAGTGGGCGGAGCCCTGCCTTTACCCCGCCCATAGCTGAGGTGACACACGGTCCAATGAGAGGAGACGTCTGACGCGGAGCTACTTGCGTGACGTCATCACGCTCTGAGGCGCGCCGCGGGACCCGCGCGGGGAAAGTAGTGCTCTGACGGTCGCGCAGCTGCTGCAAGGGGTGAATTCGGGGGAGAGAGGCGGTTCCCGGGGCGTGCCTGGAGGCGCGGTGAGTGGCCTGACCCCCGGGTAGTGCGGGGTTTGAGGATCGGTCACCCCAACGAACCCGGGCCCGGTCGGACGCACCCAGAAAGGCAGCCCCCTGGGAAGGTGTCCTGCGAAGTTGGGCGCCAGAGCCCTCCGCCAAGTCCTCTGGGCTGCAGCCGGGCTGGAGCCTTCGGGATAGGCGAGAAGGACGGGGCAGCGAGGGCCCTCGTGCACGAGCGCTGTGGAGCGCGCAGAGCTCACCTGCGAGCAGACCCTGGAGAAACTGAGGCCTAGATGACCGTGACACCTTTGTAAACGGTGTCGAGATGAGAGCTTGGACTGAGGAAACAGTGCTGATTTCAGAAGGCTGACAGAAACCGTTGCTGAACGTCAGCAGTTCGAGTAACAAAATTCATCTGGTGAGTCCTAACCACCAGCATATTCAACGTTGAAATTTGTTTTTCAGGTGACCAAAGCCACAGAATGTCAATCGTTCGTTCATCCGTCCACGCCAAATGGATCGTGGGGAAGGTCATTGGAACAGCAATGCAAAAAACAGCTAAAGTGAGAGTGACCAGGCTTGTCCTGGATCCCTATTTATTAAAGGTGAGAGACGTCCTTTCTTCCGGTGGCTTTGATAAAACACCACCATGTTCTGAGCAGAGAAAGGTCCCCATCAGTACAGATAGACCGACCATCTGCTGCAAGCCAGACACTGGGCTGATCTGTGGGTGTAACAAATTGAACTGATCGTGGTTCATTCTCAAATTCTAGTGACACATGAGGTTAATTTCAACTCAGTCTGGTAACTGCGATAGTCATTCCCTGTGCAAAGTACTGAGAGCAGGGAGCAGGACACCTGTTTCTTCCCACATCGCTGAAGAAGAGCATCCTTAAGCTGAATCTCAAAAAGGCTCTTATTCAGAGGACCGGGTTTGGAGGAGCCATGATGAGTGGTTTTTGGAAGTTCTTTCAGCCATTAAAGGGCATGAGACTGTACAGGGACAACACATGGTTTGGCAACGCCAAGTGCAGAGCTTGACCCTAAGTTGGCACAAACTGTTGTTGACTGAATGCAAGAACAATGGGAGCTGGGTGACAGAGGTCTTGTATGTGGTATACAGGGATTTCATCCTATGAGTAAAGGAAGACAGAGACATAAGGATGAGGACTGGAGATAAGGAAGTGGGTAAGAAGGCTATTACAAAAAGTCTGGGGATCCCTGGGTGGCGCAGCGGTTTGGCGCCTGCCTTTGGCCCAGGGCGCCATCCTGGAGACCCGGGATCGAATCCCACATTGGGCTCCCAGTGCATGGAGCCTGCTTCTCCCTCTGCCTGTGTCTCTGCCTCTCTCTCTCTCTCTCTCTGTGACTATCATAAGTAAATAAAAATTTAAAAAAAAAAAATTTTTTTTTTTTAAAAGTCTGGAATGGATATAAGGACCTGAACAGTCCTTGGAGCAATGGGAATGGAGTGAGAAAAGCAAATTTTAGAAAGAAGGGACAGGGTCCTTGATTTGTTAGATGTGCAAGGGAGGAAGAGGAAAGTGCCAGGGATGGTTCTGCATTCCAGGTTGGGTGCACAGGTAGGTAGAAATGCTCTTTGTTTTCTAGGATGAAAAACACAACAGCAGAGGGTTAAGGGTATGGGGCACCAGGTGAGTTAAAGAGCGAAATAAAGTGGTATTTTATTAAACACAACAACAGCAGGGCACCTGGGTGGCTCAGTGGTTGAGCACCTTCCTTTGGCTCAGAGTGTGATCCTGGGGTCCTGGGATCAAGTCCCACATCGGGCTCCCTACAGGGAGCCTGCTTCTCCCTCTGCCTATGTCGCTGTGTCTCCATGAATAAATAAATAAATAAAATCTTTAAGATTTTATTTTATTTTATTAAGAAGAACCCCCTTAACTGTATTTTTTTTTTTTTCTCCAAGTCCCAGTTTGTTTTCTGTGCATTACTTTTTCATAGCCTATACTGCATGGTCAGATCACAGATGGGAACTACTGATTTGTTCCTCTTTCTCTCAACAGTATTTTAATAAGCGAAAAACCTACTTTGCTCATGATGCCCTTCAGCAGTGCACAGTTGGGGATATTGTGCTTCTCAAAGCTCTACCTGTTCCACGAACAAAGCATGTGAAACATGAACTGGCCGAAATCATTTTCAAGGTTGGACAGGTCATAGATCCTGTGACCAGAAAACCCTGTGCAGGAACTACCTACCTGGAAAGCCCAGTCAGCTTGGAAACCACCTGCCTAACAAAAAATCTAAAAGAACTCAATAGTTCTTCAGCACAGTGAAGGAGGATTGGAAAAAGGAGCCAAAGGGAAAGATTTATAAGTTTGCTTTATGGAAAAAGAAATTTTTCTAAGTTCCAAACTGTCCAATTTCTGTTCCAGTGTTTATGGAATAGCTAAAAGTAAATGAAGTAAAGACCTTATTAAAATTTTTCACCAAAGTTTAAAGTCATGTTTAAATTTCCTTTTCACTGGACATAAAGTTTCCTCTTACACTAAGTGTGCCCAGCATTCCCCTGCATTGTTTTGTAAGTTCACTGTTTTAGAAGCTGTATTTTTTTTCATTCAAAGGAATCTTGAAATTACCTTAGAATCTTTATTCGGGGAAGAAAAAAACCTTTTGATATTATAAAACCAATCAGACCACATTAGGTGAATATTTATTTTTGGTGGCATATATTTGAAATTAATTTAAATTGTTTTCTATGATTTAGCCAGTTACAAATGGAAATAACAGATTCGGGTCAGACTTTATCAGATTACAGTCTGTATTAAAAATGTTGACACATAGAAAATAAAACTTGAAAATTCTATCACTTTTCTTTCATCCTGTATTCTAGAGTAGTTTCATAGGACTGAGTGCATATAATCTGATACATTGATGAAGTTTTAGAGTTTCTCACACTGTGCACTTGAGTTAGAGAGGTTTTTTTTTTTTTTGAGTTGGATAGTTTCAATTTTGTTGCTGCTTTTTAATAAACTATGAACCTAGATTTTAACCTGAAGAAACAATGAGTTATATATTTCAGTTTCCTGGCTTCTAGAAACTTGGAGCATATTTCGGTGTAACTAATATGTGTATTGTACAAGCACAGGGTTTCAGCAGTAACCATAAGCACTGCCCACCCACTCAAGGCTCATAGTCTAGCAGGGGAGGTATGTGCATGTTTCTTCATAGGAGAGAGGCACTTGGTGGGTTGGGGGAAGAAATTAGGATAACTTCCCGGAAAAGGCTAGATAGTGCTTGAATGGAATCTTAAAAGAACAGTCTCCAGGCTAATAGGTGAGGGTTGTGGAAAGGGCATTCTAGGTAGTGTAAAATCCTGAAAATATGAGAGAAAGGAGCATAACCAAGGGGTTCTGCAAGCTGATGACGACTGCTGGGACATTTTGAACATGAGTGGAGCTCAGGTAGAGAAATAGGTGGAAATTATACTGTAAGTGGTTGTGGGTTTTTGACATTTTTAAAGAGAATGATATAATTAGATTCACACTCCAATAAAAGTAATAGCATCGGTGTAAAGAATGGGACTGAAAGGGGAAAGATTAGAGGGATAGAGACAGATCTGTTCAAAGATTAGTCCTAAGATCAAAACTGAACTGGGTGAGGAAAGAGGAAAAGAGGTTAGATAGATGATGTTCCAACAAGCAAAAGAGTGTCTAGGTCTCCGACAGGTGGGGTTAAATGGAACCTGTTATCCTGGAAAAAACAGGACACCTGTGCAAGCCATCTCAAAAACCTCATATTTAAAATGCTTATATATACTCTTTTTTTAAATCTTAAGATATTTTTCCTAATAATCTTGGTGTAAAAATTATGTTCCAGGAATATGCCCTGTATTTCTTTAGTGGCATTGAGTAACCTAAGCTGTACACCTGTGAGATAAGAGTACTTCCCCATCCCCCGCCCCACCAGTAAAAAGCATTGGGTTAATGGTCCTCCAGAGCAAGAGGATAGTGGAGGGAAAGATGCAGAGTAAGTGGCCTAATTCTAAGTAGCACAAAAGCAACATCAAGCTTACATCTCAGGGAAAAAAAAAATTTTTCAGGAAAATATATTTTAAAGCATTGGTCTCTTAAAAAATAGCTGGGAAGTTGGGAGAATGTGTGAGAAAGTCACAAAGGGCACACCGACATCACTGGCTTGAAGAAGCTTGCTTCCTGCAGTGGAGGATTGGGACATGTACTTTCTGCTCTGGGGAAAGCTCATTTTGGCCTCCCTTTTGGGTCTAACAGCTTTCTTTCTTTCTGTCTGTCTTTCTTTTTCTTTTTCTTCTTTCTTTCAAGATTTTATTTATTTATGACAGAGAGAGGCACACAGAGGGAAGAAGCAGGCTCCATGCAGGGAGCCTGACGAGGGGGGGGATCCAGGGTCTCCAGGATCATACCCCGGGCTGAAGGCAACGCCAAACCCCTGGGCCATCGGGGCTGCCCTGTCTATCCGGGTTTCTTAACCAGCTCACTAAGCATAAGCCAGTTGAGATCAGGAACCCGCTCAGCCACACAGCCTCTGGTCTCTTGTCCTGTGTCCCTTGGTCTTTTTTCTAATGGCCTCCAAGAGATATGTATGTCCCCGGTCTGGAGCAAATCCTTGCCACTCCTCCATCCTTTATGACACTTTATGTCCTCCATAATGGCTCCCTGAC
Organism: Vulpes vulpes; assembly: GCF_048418805.1. NCBI lineage: Eukaryota > Metazoa > Chordata > Mammalia > Carnivora > Canidae > Vulpes > Vulpes vulpes. The sequence goes on from NC_132782.1 coordinate 74,963,735, forward strand.
ATTATTAACATGTTCAAATAGTCCTCCAGTCAGAAAACTCCAAAGCTGCCTTTGCCTCCAGGAAGCCCAGCTCCTGCCCCCACCCCTCTTAGGCAGAGGCCTGCCTGGATCACAGAGACGTCCCAGCTTTGCAGTCCTGAGGGCAGTTTCCTCTTGGCCTCCGCAGATTTGGACTGCCCTCCAAATGCTCCCCTCAGGCTGGGGCCTATTCCTTGTTTCTCCCCCTTCTCTCACTGACTCCCTTTCTGCCTAACTTGTCTTGGTTGCAGCTTTCAAGGTTACATTTGTGGCTTTTATCTTACCCAGGATACATTTTCCCTAAACCGTGCCATCATGACCTGCTTCTTGGCCTGAGATGCCCTCCCTTCCATGGGTCAACTCGTGTCCCCTCAGTGCCCTCTCTCATGTCGCCTCTTGTGAGCCTCTTCCTGCCAACACTTGACACACTCGGCCAGTTGTTGGTTCATATCCTGCCCTAACAGATGGGGGTGGCAGCACCAACCAAGGTTGGGATGAACGGGAACAATGTAGTCCCTAGACCACGAGATAACTTCAATATGTTTACATCCAGAATGATTCTTTTTAATTTAAATTCAATTTGCCAACATATAACACCAGTGCTCATCCCATCAAGTGCCCTCCTTAGTGCCTGCGACACAGTTATCCCATTATTCCCATCCACCTCCCCTTCTGCAACCCTTTGTTTCCCAGAGTTAGGAGTCTCTCATGGTTTGTCTACCTCTCTGATTTTTCCCACTCAGTTCCCCTCCTTTCCCTTATAATCCCTTTCACTATTTCTTATATTCCCCATATAAGTGAAACCATATGATGTTTGTCCTTCTCCGATTGACTTACTTCACTCAGCATAATACCCTCCAGTTCCATCCACGTCGAATCAAATGGTGGGTGTTCATCCTTTCTGATGTCTTCCATTGTATACATATAGCATATCTGCTTTCTCCATTCATCTGTGGAAGGACATCGAGGCTCCTTACACAGTTTGGCTATTGTGGACGTTGCTGCTATGAACATTGGGTGCAGGTGTCCTGGGTTTCACTACATCTGTATCTTTGGGGTAAATTCCCAGCAGTGCAATTGCTGGGTGTAGGGTAACTAACTATTCTTAACTCTTTGAGGAACCTCCACACAGTTTTCCAGAGAGGCTGCACCAGTTCACATTCCCACCAACAGTGCAAGAGGGTTCCCCTTTCTCCGCATCCTCTCCAACATTTGTGGTTTCCTGTCTTGTTATTTTCGTCATTCTCACTGGTGTGAGGTGGGATCTCATTGTGGTTTCGATTTGTATTTCCCTAATAAAAAGCAATGCGGAGCATTTTCTCACGTGCTTGTTGGCCATGTGTATGTCTTTAGAAAAATTTTTGTTCATATCTTCTGCTCATTTCATGACTGGACTTATCAAACTCAGCACCCAAGCAACGAACAATCCAGAATTTTTTTTTTTTTTTAAGATCTTATTTATTTAAAAGAGAGAGAGGCAGAGACACAGGCAGAGGGAGAAGCAGGCTCCATGCCGGGAGCCCGACGTGGGACTCGATCCCAGGACCCCAGGATCAGGCCCTGGGCCGCAGGCGGCGCTAAACCGCAGAGCCGGTACTGTACAGTAACGTCTGCTCATATTTCTCCTGCGCAGGCGGGTCAGGACACCCAGCTTCTTCCGCAGGGGGCGATGTCCTCTCCTGCTTCGCCGTCAGTTGCCCCTGGCGGCCACGCCCTCAGCCCCCAGCCCCGGCGGGCCGAGCCCCGCTCCGCCCCGCCCCGCCCCGCCCCACTCGGCGGGCCCCGCCCCGCCCCACCCCCGCCTCGGCGGGCCCGGCCGGGGGAGGGGTCGCGGTGGTGGCCGTGGGGCGGCGTCGGCGGCGTCAGCGGCGGCCCGCGCGGCGGGAGCCCAGGCGCCAGAGCAAGATGGCGGCGCGAGTTGTGCAGGCCTGTGGAGCGGCCTGGGCCGGCGGCGTCCTGCGGCGGGCCGCTCCCTGCAGCCTGCAGCCTGTGCTCCGGTGAGCAGCGCTGCCCTCCCGGGACCGGCCGCGGAGTGGCCGCCAGGGCGGAGGGCGCGGGTCCACGGCCCGCCAGCGCTCCCTTGAGCAGGCCCCGGGCAGCGGGGGCCGGGGCGGGGCGCGTGAGGGCCTCGGCACAGTCAGAGCGCTGTCCCGGCCGGCCGTGCTCAAGGTCACGGGGGGACGGCGCCCGGTGCCCAGGCCACGTCCGCGCGCCGTGTGGGCCTGGCCTGTGGGACCTTGACCCGGCGCGACCCAGGCCCTGGGCTCGGCATCCGGCTGCTCGCGGGCGCCCAGGGCGGGCTGTGCGCAGGGCCTGGGGTCCGCTCTGCGAGTGGCGCCGCGGACAGCACCGAGCTCCAGGGGGGAGAAGAGCGCCTGCCGGTGAGCCCCGGGAGCGCGGGGGCGTCGCGGGTGGGCTCGGCGCTGCCGGCCGTCGGAGTGGGGTGGAGAAGTAGGTGACGATCAGGAAGGTTTTACAAGTCATCAGCCCCAAGTAGGCCTTGGGTTCAACTTTAGACTTTTTCTAACCTCTGTGGATTAAATATTCAGCTCTCTTGAATTCATCCCTCTGACACATCCATGTCCTGTTTTCCATCAAAAACCAAGCTCCTACTGACTTACATAGATTTGCTTTCTTGCTTTCTTTACATTTGTCACTTAAACGTTATCTGTGGTTTAATAACGAGCCTCTAGAACTAAATTCAGTTGCTGCTTAACAAAAGAGTAAAGGGACTGCCTGTTCTTTAAACACTTATTATGGGCCAGAGAGTTTATTTAATTTAATCCTAGTACCAATCTTAAGGAAGTAACAGGATCTGCATTTTATAGATGAGACGTAACCTCCATGGAGGTGAGACATCCAGCTGGAAAAGGCATTTGAACTCAAGTTTATCAGGCTTCAGGCCTGGCACCCTTCCCTTCCTAGGACTAATGTCCACCTTGTGTTTCCAAATTTTTTTTTTTTAAGATTTATTTATTTATGATAGACAGAGAGAGAGAGAGAGAGGCAGAGACACAGGCAGACGGAGAAGCAGGCTCCAAGCACTGGGAGCCCGATGTGGGATTCGATCCCGGGTCTCCAGGATCACACCCTGGGCCAAAGGCAGGTGCCAAACCGCGGAGCCACCCAGGGATCCCCCTTGTGTTTCCAAATTTGATGTTTATGTTTCCAAGTTGATGAACAAATCAACCTTTTATTTTCATTCTGTTACTGAGCATCTGCTGTGTCTTATTTTTTTTCACACAGGTGATAAGAAACTGTGAAATTTATATTTTCTTTTTTCCAAAAAGACCCAGCATATTCACCTATAGATCCCATAGTCACAAAAGTAGTAAACTGGAGATTTGGACCTGGGTCTGCCCAGTACCCCCACTTCTTGTGGGGTCAAATGCTCTTGAAACTGAAGCACAACATGTCAGCTCTTGGATTACTCTCTCAGGCCCCTTGTATCTTTTGACTGCCTTAACTGTAGATGTTCTTTAGGCCTCAGTCTAGACCCAATTAATTCACTGCTTCTACAAATACTGAATGTATATGAGTGTATATGTCTTTGAAGTTTTGTGGAACTCAGCATAATAGTCATGGTCACTATGCCCAGCAAGCCATATGGCAGAGGTAAAAACCCATACAGACTTAAAGATTGAGGTAGTGGTGTCAGAGAACATCAGGGAACCTACCACATGAAATCATGGAAGGCCTCTCCAAGAAGGTGCCATTGAGCTGCAGCCTGAAGGGTCAGTGTGCAGGAAAGCCCTGACTGGGAAGGAGTGAGGCATACCAGCAAGCTCCAGAAAAGCCTAGGAAGGGGAGCATAGTAAAGGGAAGAGAGGCTAGAAGACGGTGGCAGGGAGCAGTAGCCCCATAATTCCAGGCCTTGCAAGCCATTTTAGAGAGTTTGGAATTTATACTGAAAGCCACGGAAGACATTTAAAGATATAAATTCTAGTGTGACAGGATCTGGCCTGTGTTTTTAACATACCAATCTGATTTGGAAAGCAGACAGAATCAAGGGTTGTGGCCAACTGGGCAGATGCTGGTGCCATTTCCCGAAAGTCCCTTGTTCTACAGGCATATGAGTGCCCATAATGTGCCAGGCGCTGTTGGGAAATATCAGTGAATAAAGTTGTTGCCATCTGGGAGCTTGCTCCTAATTCAGAGAAGGAAGAACAGGAAGGGAGAATCCAGAGCACTTCTGAACCTGGTAAAGTTGGAGATGGCTGTGAGCTATTCAAATGGAAAGGTATTTGGCCTATTTGATCTATTTGACTCTTCAAAGGAGATGTCTGGACTACACGTTACATTTAGGAGTTGTCAGTATATAGGAATGCTAAATGTTGATAGATATGTAGGTTTTGTTATACTGTTTTGCATTTAATTGAAAATTTTCTTAATAAAACATTATTCATAGGAATGGATGAGATTGCTTGAAGAGTGTGGATAGAGAAAGGGCTGAGAAACAGGCTTTGAGATGTCAACATCCACAGGCTACCCACATTATGGAAAGAGCCCAGATGTCTGTCCACCAATGAATAGATAAAGAAGATGTGGTATATATGTACAATGGAATATTAGTGATCAAAAAGAATGAAATCTAGCCACTTGCAACATGGAACTGGCGTGTATTATTGTAAGCAAAATAAGTCAGAGAAAGACAAATATGATTTCAGTCATATGTAGAATTTAAGTCACAAAACAGGGAAGAAAAAATAAAGTGAGATACAAACAGGCAAACCATAAAAGACTCAGATATGGAGAACAAAAAGGGATGGGCATTAAGGAGGGCACTTGTTGGGATGAGCACTGTGTGTTATATGTAAGTGATGAATCACTTAATTCTACTTTTGAAACCAGTACTACAATTGAATGAAATTAAAACAACTTTCCCAGGCTAAATGTAGGAAGGAGAGGGAGCAAGGGAATGTGGGAAAGCCAGTGAGGTTGCTGTTTGTGGCAGTGCCCAAAGGGAGGTATTTCAAGGAGGTGGTGGCCAGCTGTGCCAGATGTTGCTAAAAAGTAAAGATGACAGAAGACTGGATTTGCCCCTAGGGATCCGTGTGTGACCTTGCAAGAGGGATTTCAGAAGGGAAGGATGCTGTCTTCCCAGGAGATACATGCTAGCACCTCTTACCTAGCTCTGCTCAGTGACAGGCCTGGAGTTGCATTTGCTTCGTGGACATTGCACTAATGTCCTGCTTGAGATGCTTACTGTACCCAGAATTTAACTCATCTGCCTCCTGCAGAGCCTGCCTGTTCTTCCTGGGTTCTCTCTCAAGTACTGGTCCGTCTTCCATTTCGTGGCCGCAGGCCCACCATCTCCCAGCTAGACACTTGCCAGATCTGTCAGTTCTACCTCCAGCATGTCTTGGCTCTGCCTTCTCTCTCACCATCTCCCTGGTTCCCTTGCCTAACTCTTGGCAACACTTGTCTGGAGTCCCATGAAGAGTGAGGACTTGAAGCTGTTGGTGAAGGGGGCAACTAAAGAATTCTGAGCAGAACTTTTTCCTATAGGAAGATGTCCAATACATAAACCTGGGCTGGGTACTGCTCCCTTTTCTTTCCCATCCCATCCCACCCTTGCCAAGGAAAACTTATAACAGTTTGGGAACAACTGGAGATAGTTTAATGTATGAAGGGGACATTAGAATTATTCTTTTCCTCAGATGTGAGCATTGTACCATGGTTTTGTCTTCATTCTCAGGAGGTGCATGCTGAAGCATTTAGGGATAAAGTACTGTCATGTCTATACTCTGCTTTCAAATAGTTTGGTAAAAATAAAGAAGGAAATCTATATAGAAAATTTAAAATGATAAAATGTCACTTTTTTCACCTACGTGCAGGATATAGAAGTCTTTATTATACTGTTCCTTTGTCTTTGTGAAGTTTTTTTTTTAAGAGTTTATTTATTTGAGTGGGGGCAGGGAGGGAGAAGGATACCTCCCACTGAGCAGGGAGCCCAGCGTGGGGCTCAATCCCAGGACCCTGAGATCATGACCTGAGCTGAAGGCAGATGCTTAACCAACTGAGCCATCCTGGCGCCACTTCGTACAATTTTTAAAAATAAAAGGGGATAGCTCTCTGAAGAGGAGAGGAGGTTTGTTGGGATAGCAGGAGGGTTGGTGGTGAGGAGGAGAGTCACATAATGACTGCTTTCATGCAGCTGCCTCTCTCCCCCTCACCTCCAGCTATATTCACATACTCCTGGCTTTGGCAGGTATGGTTCTGCTTCCTCTCATGGGCATCCACCTGACAAGTGTTCCTCATCTTTCAAGTTTTCAGTTCAACATGTGCTTCTTCAGAGAATTGGTTCATGTCTCCTCCAGGCCAACTTAGACTCCGTTTCCTCCGCCCCCCACCCAGCACAGCCACTACCTTCTGTGTCCATTGAGGAGCTTATCTCACGTTGGGCTGTGATCTTGGTTGTCTTTCTGCTCCCACCAGCAAACTGAGCTCTGTGAAGTCAGGGCCAAGGATATTCATCTTTACATCCACAGCCTAGCCCAGTGCTTGGCACAGGCACTGCACCGTCAATAGTGTTTGGCGCTCAAATGAATGAAGTCCATTTCACCACTGCTGCCTCATCCTGTGGTGTCTGGTAAATGTATTTCTCATCTGTGATTTGCTCCAACTAAACCACAATACTGTCTAGACACCGAATCAGGACCCGTGTCTTCTTTTTCACCTCAGGAATATCTTTTGAAGGTATTTCTTCCCTTTCCTTCCTACTCCCATAACCGTAATCCAGGACTCTCCTTTGGTCCATCCAGTGAATATTGAACGCCTCCTGTGCCTGGCACTGCTGGACAGGGCCACCAGGAGGAAGCCCAGAAGCCACTCTCTGGGCCTTTATTGTTGCAGTCTACCTACCACACCACTACCAGGCTGCTTTTCACACCTAGATCTTTTTTTTTTACCTAGATCTTTTTTGAAAACGTGTTAGCATTGCTGGCTGCTGGGTATGGTGCACAAGAGCCTAACCACCCTGCCCCCTTGCCTTTCTGTTCTTTCTCCCACTATCTTCCCACACCCGGTTCTCCTGCCTTACTGAACTCTTTGCTATTCCAGAAATATGCCAACAGTTTCACGGACTCCATGCCCCTGAACATGTTCCCTTTGACTGGAATTATTGCCTGCTTTGTCCACCTGTCTGTGTTGTCCTCTTAAGACAGAGCCAGAATGTCTCCCCTGGCATTCCTCTCTCTCCTTACAAGCCAAGCCAGTGGTCCAGTGGTGCATCCCCATGAGCTCCCACTGTGTGTGTGTGTGTGTGTGTGTGTGTGTGTGTGTGTGTGTGTATTTTAAGTTTACAGTATCTGAGACCACTCTGGGTGTTTACTGGTTATTTCCTGAGACTAAATAGGCAAGGCGTCTATCTATCTCATTCACCGTTATATCCACAGAACCTGGTACATAATGCTTATTTTTTTAAAGATTTATTTATTTATTTTAGAGAGAGAGAGAACATGAAGGGGGGAGGGAGAGAGAGTCTCAAGCAAACCCTGAGCTGAGTGTGGAGCCCGACGTAGGGCTTGATCTCACCTGAGATTATGACCTGAGCTGAAACGAAGTCAGACACTTAACCACTTGCGCCACTCAGGTGTCCCATGGCACATAATATTTATTCTACTTAAAGTCTGATGTTTTGTGGGGCACCTGCTGGCTCAGTTGGTAGAGCATGCAACTCCTGATCTCTCCAGCCCCCAAGTTGGTTGTAAAGATTACTTAAAATCTTTGAAAAACAATAAAAATAAAATTTGATGTAATGTAGAATGTGCTACCCCCTACCTCTTGACCCTCTGTGAAGTGGGATACAACATTTGTATGATGTTACAAAGACTACTGATGGTGCTGTTTGTCCTTCTCAGTGAAGAACCCCAGCCCAGATCTTATCACCCTGACAGCTGTTGGCACAGCTGCTCGGTTCTCTTCCATGATTCAGCTTGGACAGCTAGATGGACAGGGCACGTTAGGCAGCTTTGGTCACTTGACACTGAAAAGATTTCACAGTTTGACCATCAACTGGGGTCAGTGCAGGACTGGACTGTTTTTTATTTGTCGAGACAATTGCTACTCAGGTCAACAAGCAAACAGCACTCGCATTGTGTGTCCATGCTGCTATTTCTTAGGCTTATCTGTAGATTACAGTGTTTCCATATCCCTTACCTCATTTTACCCATCTTAAAGTAAATTTCTTTGGTGTTATTAAAACCTGGGAGAATGCTCAAATGGGGAGATTTATGTTTGGGGGGATCCCTTATTAGAATATTTTGAACTTTATAGTTAGATCTGGGTTCATATTTTCATTTTGCCACTTCTTAAATCATGTCATTTAAATTCTCTGAGCCAAGCTTTAGAATGTGGTAATAACCTCTCTTGCTAGACTGTACTGTGGATTGAATGAGATGACATAGAGAAGCTACCTAATTCAGTGCCTAACAGGAAGTATTTATTAATTTGTAACCCCCTTAAATTGTAAAGAGGAGGAAAAAATTACTTTGAGATCTTGCCCCAAATTCCAAATTTAGTTTGCCAATATACCTATGTGTCTATCCTATAAAAGACTCTCTAAACATGCACTTTTATAGCTGACTTGTAAGTATAAAAGTATTATATGTACAGAGGCTATACAATGAAAAGAAAAAACTCTACTCCCACCCCATGCCCAGTCACATTCCCCAGATGTCACTACTATTGACAGTTCATGTTGTGTATTCATGGTACTGTTCTATACCTGCTTTTTCCACATAATTTATTTCAGAAATATCAACATATCAATGCATGTAGATCTACTTTATTCTTTTTAATGATATCATTCTATTCTGATTTGGGATATTTCAAATTGAGTTGACCAGTCCCTGTTAATGGATATCTAAATTGCCTATACCAGGAAAAACCTGGAAACAAGGTACTAATAAATGTTCTCAGTTTATAGGATATTAGATGTCATAGAAATTAAATATCTGTATATATACATGCTGATGCATGTCTGCATTTCTGGAAGTATCCATTAAAAACTTACTAGTGGTTGCTTTGGTGAATATTTGTTATTTTAAATGAAATTCCCTAATGCTGATATTTTTAGAAACTTTAATTGTACCCCTTTCTTATAATAGTTATTCCTAAGCTCTTAAAATTTATGTAGACCCCCCTCCCCAATTTTTAAACACAGTTTCTGTCTAGTGAACTTAAAAAATAAAATAAAAAACTGGAATTATATAGTCTCATTAACAAATCTTAAGACTTTTTACTTTGTATATCACTAATTTTATATGCTTACCCTTGTGTTTCATGGTATTATTAAGCAAATATCTAAAAATAAATCTTTAAAAGATTTAAATTGGCAAAATGTGTTTGTTTTTATTTTTTTTTAAGATTTTATTTATTCATAGAGACAGAGAGAGAGAGAGAGAGAGGCAGAGACACAGGCAGAGGGAGAAGCAGGCATCATACAGAGAGCCTGACATGGGACTCGATCCAGGGTCCCCAGGATCATGCCCTGGGCTGCAGGCGGTGCTAAACCGCTGCGCCACCGGGGCTGCCCTGTTTATTTTTATTGACATAAATTTTACCCTGGTCATTATGGAGAATTGCCTTCAGAATTTATTTATGAAAAGAGAAACACCGTATGGTTTGAGGTTTTGCTAAAAAGCTAATAATTTTATGTATAATTTATTGCTTTTTTTTTTTTAAAGAAACACATCTTTATTTATTTTTTTATTTATGATAGTCACAGAGAGAGAGAAAGAGAGAGGCAGAGACATAGGCAGAGGGAGAAGCAGGCTCTATGCACCGGGAGCCCGACGTGGGATTCGATCCCGGGTCTCCAGGATCGCGCCCTGGGCCAAAGGCAGGCGCCAAACCGCTGCGCCACCCAGGGATCCCTAATTTATTGCTTTTAATCAAAAAAGTAGATTTAAGAACTTCAGTTTTTAACCTTTCACCATATATCAGGTGCTGTCCTAACTGCTTTAAGCGATTTTACTAGGGGACTAAATATGTACTTAAAAATATGCAAAAGTAAAGGCACAGCATAAGGAATACAGTCATTGATATTGTGAGAGCAATGTAACCAGATAAGAGCTACACTTGGTGAAAATAGCATAATGAATAAAACTTGTCAAATCACTAAGTTGTATAGCTGAAACTAATGTAACATGGTATATCAATTGTGCTCAAATTTTTTTAAAAATGTGTATTTATATATATATACACACACACACACAAGCAAAAAAACAGTACAGACATATGAGTAAAGCCATGTCTCTCCTGCCTTAACTCTCTATCCCTCCCTGAGGGATACCACCATTAACACTTTCTTAATTCTAATAAATTTTAGCATATATTAAAAGCAATGTGTAAGAATGTCCAACTTGTTTTTACAAATATCACTTAGAACTATTTATTTTTGTCCTGTACTTACAAGAAAAATTGCATGTACAGTACTACTATTAACTTACTTTACCTGTTTAATGAGTTTGCTGCTTTTTAATCTTTACCTGTTTAATGAGTTTGCTGCTTTTTAATCTTTGAAGGATTTAATCTTTGAAGGATTGAAAAGGCGCCTGCCTTTTATATTAATTGATTATTGTAGAAAACATTTTATTGATAATATTATGTTTGTGTATTATGTTTGCAGATTTGTAAGCTTACATCATTCAGAAGTCTTTTTATTTGGTATTAGCTATTTGTTTTTATCTGGTTTTTAGCGAATACCAATGATTGGTTTTTAAAATTAAAAGAACTTAAAAAACAAAGAACATCTTAGGAGAAAATTGTAATGTTTGTTGATTTTTTTTTTTGCAAAAAAAAAAAAACGGCTATTAACATTTGAAATGTAGTATTATTTCTAAAGCACCATAGTTGAATAAGGAATTTTTGTATTGTTGTAATGTAGAATGCACAAGTTCATCTCATAAAGCATTGGGGAATTTGCATCTTCTGAGAGTTTTTCTTCCCTCTTCTTTAAATTCTTTAAATTCTTTTCTTCCCTCTTTCTTTAAATTCCAGGTCCTCTTCCTGGAAGAGTGACCTGGGGTCACTCTCCCTTTTCTTCTTACATTGCTTTGTAGTATCTGTAGCCTTAGCAGGCCTGATAAGCAAGTTGGAAATAGTCTGTAGAAAATCATGTAATGTTTCCTTAGAAAACCTCCAGAAAAGGCTCATACCAGCCTGTCAGCATCCCAACCTAAGATTAGAATTATGATTATGGGGATCCCTGGGTGGCGCAGCGGTTTGGCGCCTGCCTTTGGCCCAGGGCGCGATCCTGGAGACCCGGGATCGAATCCCACATCGGGCTCCCGGTGCATGGAGCCTGCTTCTCCCTCTGCCTGTGTCTCTGCCTCTCTCTCTCTCACTGTGTGCCTATCATAAATAAAAAAAAAAAAAAATTAAAAAAAAAGAATTATGATTATGCTGTAATAGGCCTGGACAGAGACAATGGCCATCAGTTACAAAAGGGAATATACAGAGAGAATGGGCACAGACTCAAAAGGCTGCATCTACATTATTCTATAAACAAGACATTCTGGAAAAAGCAAACCCATAGGGACATAGAACAGATCAGTGGCTGTTAGCAGTTGGAAATGGGGAGAAGTGTTAGTTACAAAAGGAGTGGGAGATACAAGTTTCCAGTATGGAATGAATAAGTCACTGGTATGAAAGGTACAGCACAGGGAACATAGTATGTAGTATTCTAACAGCCTTGTGCCTGATGGTAGCTACACTTGTGGTGAGCACAGTGTAGCATATAGACTTGTTGAATCACTGTGTTGTACACATAAAACATGTAACAATGTTATCAACTATGCTTCAATTTTTAACAACCAAAAAAAAGGAATTTTAGGCAGTGAAGGAACTGTTCCATATCTCACTATGGTGGTGGTTAGAAAATTGTGCATTTGCCAAACTTGTAGAACTGTATGCCAAAAAAAGAGTAAATTTCACTCTATATATAAATCTGAATTAAAATGAGGAAGATAAAAGGACACAGCTTGTCATTTGATTGTGATTATATAAGATTAGACAATAAGTCTCATCCATGTTCTAGTTTTTTTTAATTGAAGTGTAGTTGGCATACAATATTATCTAAGTTTCATATATAACTGAGTGATTCCACATTGATCTACATTATGAAAATTATTACAATATTATCAACTCTATTCCCTATGCTATATTTTTTCATCAGATTGTTTTTTGGTGTTGAGTTATATGAAGTTCTTAATATATTTTGGACATTAACTCCTCATTATATAGATCTTTTTATGAATATCTTCTCCCATTCAGACTTTTCATTTTGTTGATGATTTCCTTTGCTGGGAAAAAGCTTTTTAGTTTGATGGAGTCTTACTTGAGATTTTGTTTCCCTTGACAAAGAGAAAAAACCAAAAAAAAAAAAAAATATATATATATATATTGTTAAGACTGATGTCTAAGAGTTTACTGCCTATGTTTTCTTTTAGGAGTTTAATGGTTTCAGATCTTACATTTAGGTATTTAATCCACTTTGAGTTTATTTCTGTATATGGTCTAAGAAAGCGGTCCAGTGTCATTCTTCTGCATGTGGTGAAACTCTTCCAATCCATAAGCAAGGAATATCTTTCCATTTATTTGCCTCATATTCAGTTTGTTTCATCAGTGTCTTATAATTTTCAGAGTGCAGGACTTTCACCTCCGTGGTTAAATTTATTCTGAGATATTTTATTCACCCAGGCTCTAATTTTTTAAAATCTTGTTTAGGTTATATATACCTACCCTATAAAAGACTCTAAGCATATACCTTGAGATATTTTTGCCAATTTTTAAGTATAAAAATAGGTATATGGAAAATTGTCAAATAGTCCAGAAGGCTATGTAATGAAAAGAAAAAACTCTACTCCCAACCCATGCCCAGTTCATATTCCCCAGATGTCACTACTATTGACAGTTTACTTTGTGTATTTATGGTAGTGTTCTGTACCTGCTTTTTCCACATAATTTATTTCAGAAATATCAGCATACCAGTGCATGTAGATTAGTAGAAATTCAATTATAAGGTGAAAATTAAAAATTATGTGTCAATAAAATTTGTATTCTTAGGTTTTTGTTAGAGTTAAGCCTGATTCTAAAGTTAATTGAGTTCAGGGGTAAAATAGCGTTTTAATTTTTTTTAAGATTTCATTTATTTATTTGAGAGTGAGAACAAGTTGGAGGAGAGTGAGAGGGAGAAGCAGACTCCCTGCCAAGCAAGGAGCCCGACTCTGGGCTTGATCCCAGGACCCCAAGACTATGACCTCTGGTGAAATCAGATACTTAACCAACTGAGCCACACAGAGTGCTCCAATATAATTTTTTAAAGAAAGAATCTAGGGGATCCCTGGGTGACTCAGCAGTTTGGCGCCTGCCTTTGGCCCAGGGCGTGATCCTGGAGTCCTGGGATCGAGTCTTGCATTGGGCTCCCAGCATGGAGCCTGCTTCTCCCTCCTCCTGTGTCTCTGCCTCTCTCTCTCTCTCTCTCTCTCTCTCTCTCTCTATGTCTATCATAAATAAAATAAATCTTTTTAAAAAAAATTTTTAAAGAAAGAATCTATTTCATTTTCCCTGTATATTTTCCCTTTTATTAAGTGCATATAACATAGAACTTACTATTTTAGTCATATTTAAGTATACAATTTAGTAGTAGCATTAAGTAAATTCACACTGTTGTACAACCATTACAACCATTCATCTCTAGAACTCTCACTTTCCCAAACTCTGTGCCCATTAAACAGTTACTCCCCATTCTCCTCTCACCTCAGCCCCTAGCAACCACTATATTTCTTTCTCTATGAACTCAACTACTCTAGGTTACCATATGTATTTTTTCTAGGTCAGAAATTGCTTTGGAGCAGGGAAAAACACATAGCAAAAATGGCAAAGATAAACATGAACTCTGTAAAAAGATGTTCAGCATCAAGTCGTCAGGGAAATGCAAATCAAAAGTACAGTGAATATCACCTATGTGTCAGAATGGCTATTATCAAAAAGATAAAAAATAACAAGTGTTGGCAAGGATGTGGAGAAAAGGGAACCCTTATGCACTAGTGGTGGGAATGTAAATTGGTTCGGCCGTTGTGGAAAACAATATGGAGGGGTCCTCAAAAAATTATTAGAAACATAAAGAGGGGGGATCCCTGGGTGGCGCAGCAGTTTAGCGCCTGCCTTTGGCCCGGGGCGCGATCCTGGAGACCCGGGATCAAATCCCACGTCGGGCTCCCGGTGCATGGAGCCTGCTTCTCCCTCTGCCTATGTCTCTGCCTCTCTCTCTCTCTCACTGTGTGCCTATCATAAATAAATAAAATAAAATAAATTAAAAAAAAAAAAGAAACATAAAGAGGAGTAGAAGGTACAGGGCTTCCAGTTATGAATAAGGCACAAGGATGAGGGGTACAGCCTAAGGAATATAGGGAAAAAGAAAAATACCATACAATCTAGTAATTCCACTACTGGGTATTTAACTAAAGAAAACAAACTCATTTAAAAAGATACATGCACCCATATATTTATTGCAGCATTATTTACAATAGCCAAGATATGGAAGCAACCCAAATGTTTATCAATAGATGAATGGATAAAGAAGATATGTATATACACAATGGAATATTACTCAGCCATAAAAAAGTAAGATCTTTCCATTTGTGACAACATGGGTGGAACTGAAGGGTATTGTGCTAAGTAAAATAAGAGAAAAACAAATACCACACAATTTCACTTATATGTGGAATCTAAAAAACAAATAAACAAAGAAACCAGCTGTTAAATGTAGAAACAAACTGGTGACTACCAGAGGGGAGGTAGGATGAGGAGATCGGCAAAGTAGGATTAAGAGGTGCAAACTTCCAGGGGCACCTGGGTGGCTCCATTGGTTAAGTGTCCAATTTTGGCTCAAGTCATGATCTCAGTCGCGAAGTCAAGCTCCAGGTCGGGCTTTGCACTGGGCATGGAGCCTGCTTGGGATTCTCTCTCTCGCCCTCCCCCCCTTCAAATAAATGAATAAAATCTTAAAAAAAAAAAAAAAAGTGCAAACTTCCAGTTATAAAATAAGTCACAGAGATGAAAAAGTAAAGCATGGGCAATATAGTCAATAGTACTGTGGTAATGCTGGATGATGACCGATGGTACCTGCACTTATGTATAACTGAATCAGTATGTTGTACACCTGAAAACATTGTATACCAACTATAGTTATAACTTTATTTTTTTTTTAATTTTTATTTGTTTATTATAGTCACACAGAGAGAGAGAGAGGCAGAGACACAGGCAGAGGGAAAAGCAGGCTCCATGCACCGGGAGCCCGACATGGGATTCAATCCCGGGTCTCCAGGATCGCGCCCTGGGCCAAAGGCAGGCGTTAAACCGCTGCGCCACCCAGGGATTCCCCCTAGTTATAACTTTAAAACAAAAAAAAAATTGCTCTCTTAGGAGAAACACAAGTTACATCTTTTATAGTTTGCTCCTGCTGTTTATATTGCATGCTATCCTAACAGAGAATTTTGCATACCCCAGGTTCTATAACAATGCGTAGAATAGGTGCTCAAGGAGTGTTTGCTGAATGGATTGCTTTTACGAAAACAATGTACTATGTGACATTATCTCAAGATCCTGAAATCTTCATACCACTAATGAGACTCAAATTTTTATATTTTGTTATTCCATAGGAGATTGACATCCTCCAATAATAGACCTCGAGAAGACAGCTGGTTAAAATCCTTATTTGTCCGGAAAGTTGATCCAAGAAAAGATGCTCACTCTAATCTCCTGGCCAAAAAGGAAACAAGCAGTCTATATAAATTGCAGTGTGAGTGATAGGTTTGCTATCTTCATAGTTGACTTTTTTCCCTTTGTTCATAAGTTTATCGTTGAATTTTCTTTTGTTTCAGTTCACAATGTTAAACCGGAATGCCTAGAAGCATACAACAAAATTTGGTGTGTATACCAAACTATACTTTACTTGGGGAAAATTAACAATTTGAATATTTGTTGGTTCAGCTAACACTTGACAGCAGAGTGAGATCTTTGATCCCTCTTCTTGAAGCTGAATATTCAGAGGCTCTTCAATTGAGCTTTGTGTGGGATTGCCAAGGACATTTTGATTTTAAGGACTCACACGGCTAACTCATCACATAAGTGCTCAGACGTTAGAATGTTTCAGCCTCTTAAGGTTGGAAGCAGATACCTTGTAAGGCCATCTAGTCCATCTACTCATCCGTGCTTGAGTTCTTTCTGCAGATCTTCATGACTGCCTGTGTTTAAGTACATTCATACATTCCATCTCTGGACAGCTTTTAGTGTTAGGAATTAGAACTCACACCCTGGTGACCTTCATTGTTTCCAGCTTTACTCCTGAGTAAAACTCCACATAAAAGTCCTATATGTATTTGAATATAGCCACCATTTCTTCTCAAATCTTCCAGTCCCATTGGCAGATTCCCAAACAATAATGAGATCCATATGCTCTTACAGAATTTGTAAACTTCAAGACTAAAGAGAGAATTAAGTGCATTTGTTCTCATTTAAGGTAGCAAATTGTATTTTAATGATTGATTTTGAGCAAGTATCATTTAAAAGCATTTTTTTTACCTTTCTTATCTGCTACCTTCATGAAAAAGCAAATGATTTTGTCACCAGAATCAGTATAATTTTCAGATACAAAAATCTTTTGTTATTTTGGGAGGTGATTCGTGAAATATAACATTAGCATAGAGTTTCTTAATCACCTCAACACAAGTTCTTTTTATTTAAAAATGTCCTAAGACAAAGCAGATCTTATTTCTAAATTTTTTTTCCTAAAATGAAATTTCTTGTCCGTGGTAATGTTTCCCTGGATTATCTTTCTTGTCCTGTTTGTATCACTTCATCTCCTGTCTCAGATTTTCATCTCCTGTCTGTTCATATTTCCATTCAGATGTCTTTCTCTGTCTACCTCAACATTAGAATCACCTGACTCTTCTCACATATGTCACTCACCATGGTTTTATTTAACCTTTTCCTTAGTCCTATGCAATTGGTGCATTCTTCATTTGATATGCATTTTGATTCGTTTCATCTCCTTCTCCATCTCCCTCTCCCAGCTGGTTAAGCCCCATTTCTAAGTAGCATCCATTTTGACTGCCTTCTTGGCCTCAAGGCTGTACCTGTACCTTGCCCCACGCCCAATCCATTACTT
This sequence comes from Vulpes vulpes, assembly GCF_048418805.1. Taxonomy (NCBI): domain Eukaryota; kingdom Metazoa; phylum Chordata; class Mammalia; order Carnivora; family Canidae; genus Vulpes; species Vulpes vulpes. The sequence continues at coordinate 74,980,929 of NC_132782.1, forward strand.
AGAAGTTTGTCAAATTGATCTCCCTGAGTCTGCTTTCCCTACATCATGTTTTTTTCTTTTCTCTGATACTTTCAGCAGCTCCCAGTTTCCAGTATATAAAGACTTAACTCCTGCCTGGTTTTTAGGGGCCCAATGATGAGGTTCTGCCCAGCGCATCCAGTTCTGAGTACAAGTACTACCTGCCTCACAGCTGTCATTCATGTAAGGCCAGGGTTTCCCAGAGCAGCTTTGGAATCCCCAGCAAAGAAGATATGCCTTCGTATTGGTGAAAAACCTGGGCCCCAACATCAGGCCCCAGCCCCTTTCTGGACTCCACGTGGGTCATCTGTACAGGTTTTCTTCTTCACTGGCTCCCATTCAGGGTTGTCATGACAAAAAAGGAAATCCATTTCCAATAACTTCACATAATCCATTTTTCCCCACCCCTGATTTCTATCAGTCCCATGTTATTTCTAATATTAATCTTTTTGACCCAGTACGATGATCATACCATATGTATTTTTTGAAGGGTGGCATTTCACCCTTCAAAATGTGGTCATTAGGGGATCCCTGGGTGGCTCAGCGGTTGAGCATCTACCTTCAGTCCAGGGTGTGATCCTGGGATCCGGGATCAAGTCCCGTGTCGGTTTCCCCACAGGGAGCCTGCTTCTCCCTCTGTCTGTGTCTCTGCCTCTCTCTGTGTGTGTCTCTCATGAATAAATAAATCTTTAAAAAAAATCTTTAAAAATCTTTAAAAAATCTTTAAAATCTTTAAATCTTTAAAAAATCTTTAAAATCTTTAAAAAATCTTTTAAAAAAAATGTGGTTGTTGTACTGGGTCATAAATGTGTATGGGTTTTCATTTAGCTAGACATTAGAGACGATTCTGAGCTTTTCTCTCTTAACTGCATGTGCACTCAGTTCTGGTGGCCCAGCTCTGGTAGTGATCACTCACTTAATTGGCACTCAGTGTCAACAAATAGTTGGAACAGGTTCCATTTCTGACCCTTGAAATCCTTTTGCATTTATTGTTGAATCTGTACTGTACATAATTTTTCTCTTCAAAAAGTATGTATGTTTAGATTTTATTTTGGGATGGCACAGTTATGGCTCTTCCTTTTGCCTTGCTCTATATACTAATCTGTACCATACAAAGGTTTCCATGGTTAAATTAACATACTGCCAGGACCTGTCACAGCTTTGCTGCTGCTCCTGTACAACCCCTGGTAATGAACTGCAGGGGTGGGGTGGGATGCAACATGGGATTATATGGTACTTGTTAAATCCTGTCTGCTGGTTAAATGGAATCGAACCCATGTTATGGTCCATGTTGCATTTTAATTTGGATTCTTCTGCCATGTTGATGCCCTCTGGGACAGTTGGAGCTGCGTTGCTTCCAGATTCTATTGTGTTCTAGCTCCATCCTCTTCCTCCTTACAGCCAGCTTGTTCTCTGCCTCTGCTAGCTGCCTGCTCATGCTGCTTCTGTTGTCTCCCGATCTCAAACATTACTTTCTTCTCTTATTTCTTCTGTGCTGTTTTTCTACTATTCCTGTTTCTCTCCTTCCTGTCTTGGGAACCAGCAGAACTTAGCTTTTAGAGACTTCACCCTTCCTAGGTACTTCTCCCATCCGCCCTCCTCCTGAAGTAGCAAATAGTAGACCCATGTAGTTCCTGGAATCCTGGGACCTCTGGCTCTGCCTTATCCATTTTTATCACTATACTTGAGTTGTTTACAACTATTCTAGGTAGTTGGGATAACAGAAACCTAAGCCTCTGTCTGATAAGTGGAAAATTAGAGTGCAGCAGAATTCAGCTAAAAGGTTAATTCTGCACATAATTTTATCATAAATATATTCTAAGATCAGTTGTCAGAGTAGATGGCCTTTTTCCTATTGCTGACCATGTGTTGTCTACCTGGTATAATCTTGTCAGTTGTTTAATTAGTGTTGCTATTTCTTCTCTTTAAGTCAAGAGGTGTTGCCAAAGATTCACGAAGATAAGCATTACCCTTGTACTTTGGTGGGGACTTGGAACACGTGGTATGGCGAGCAGGATCAAGCTGGTAGGAAGCAGAAGTCTTTGGAATAAACCCTTGTCCCCAAGCCTTTACTGTTAATGACCTAAATAATACTAAATTTAATGCTTGTTTTATAATCAAAACCTTATAAGTCTTAGTCTAGTTTTATTGTTAAAGTAGTTTCTCCAGCAACTGTTTGCAAAAACTACTATTTTTTTTTTTTTTTGCTTTAACATTTGAATCCATTATTGAAACTCTATGGTGTAACTCATATGCCAACACGTGGCTCATTACAGTTTCGTATGATGTTAACATTGTGCATATGTAGATTATTTTCAAGGTAAGGAGTATCATGAAACTCTAAATGTATGTTGCCTTTTAAAAATATGTTTCAGTCCACCTCTGGAGGTATGAAGGAGGCTATCCAGCCCTCACAGAAGTCATGAATAAACTCAGAGAAAATCAGGTAGTGATTTTGAAAAATGTTTATTCAGACTAATGATGTAAACGATAGGACATAATTAAATGGCTTTTCTATCCTCATTTTTTTAATATTAATAAATTTTTTTGTAGTAAAAGTTTTATTATTTGGATTCTTAAAGTTGTATCAAAACATAATTAACCAGTTGTAATACTATTAACATAACAGTTCTTATTGTAAAAGTCAGTTGTATTTTGAAACCCGTGAGCTAGTACTTTCATGCCAGTAAGTCAGCCTGGTAAACTCAGTCAGCCCTGGATTACCTAACACTTAATCTGCTTCAGGAACTGCCAGCCACATAGTCTCTCCCTTGGGCTGACTTCCTTCCTCCCCCTCCCTTCAGTAATAGGTGCAGGTCAATGAAGAGAATTTTAACAGCCACACATTATTAGGAAAGAAAACCTTTTGTGTAGATAGATTCCCAGTCCAAATATAAGTGGCTTTTGGACCATCTGGTATTTTGTAGCCTCTATGTCACTTCTATTAATATGTTGTCAGACACTGTTAGGAGAACTCAAAAATGTAGGAAATTGAATTTGCTTACATTGTTATTTAAATAATTAGGATGGCTATGTAGTTTGTCATCTAAACCTGGCTACTTTTGAGAGTGAAAGTGAATGCTAATAGTTATTTTGCCGGTTCAACAAAATGTAAGCTGGGGGCTGTCTCAGGCCACCTAGGACCCTATTTATGATAGTATTCTATTATAGGAGGAACATAAATGATACAAAAATGGGTTTATATATAAACACTAAGGGATATCATCAGCACATTTTTTCCCTCAAAGGAATTTGTGGAATTCCGCAAGGCAAGAAGCAACATGCTTCTCTCTAGGAAGAATCAGCTGCTGTTGGAGTTCAGTTTCTGGAATGAGCCTATCCCACGGTCAGGACCTAATATATATGAACTCAGATCTTACCAGCTCCGAGTAAGTACCGAAACCTAAACTAGAAATCTCTAAGTTAACAGTTAAATGTGGGGTTTTCACATTTTATTAGCTACAGCATAGACCCTTGAGCTGCCTCATTCCCTCCCCGCCCCTGCCCCCCATGGCGTCAGGCCTTCCCAGAAGCCCTGCCTTGGCTGCCTGGGCCCTCTGGAACTCCTGCTGCAGCTGAGCCAGGGTCTCCCTCTGTTGCTCTGACTGCTGCTCAAGGTCCCAGAGCTGGGATTCATATCGCTTAATTTCAGCTGTGATATAGTCCAGCCTCTTCCCCACTGTGGCACAAGCCTCTCCCAGCTCCTATTTGACCAGCACAGGGCCCAGAATTTTAAAGACCACGTTGGATCCATCTAGCAGGGCCAGCTCCTCCTTCCTCCTCATTATTCTGTGAGGAGATGTGAGCACCCCTTAATGCCAACAACAAAAGTTAAGTTTACATTTTGTGATGTGTGTTTGGCATAATATTTTGATTGGTTTGTTTTCTCCAATGCCCATTCCTTGTCTTCTTTCCTTTTTTTTTTTTTTATCTTATTCTCTTTCATTTCTTCTCCTAAGTTCTTTTGTTTCATATAATCTTATATATAATGTTTTTTATTTGACATTTTTCCATAGAGCACTACTATTTTTTTTGAAGATTTTATTTATTTATTCATCAGAGAGAGAGAGAGAGAAAGAGCAGAGACACAGGCAGAGGGAGAAGCAGGCTCCATGCAGGGAGCCAGATGTGGGACTCGATCCCGGATCCCAGGATCACACCCTGGGTGGAAGGCAGATGCCCAGCCACTGAATCACCAGGCATCCCAGCATTGCTATTTTTAAGAAGAAAGACCTAAAATGCAGAAATAGGTATAATATATAGCATCTCCTATAATTGAATTAGAGCAACTAACAAATGTGAGTCTGCTGAATAAATTACAGAGCATTGTAAGAATCAAAGGGAATATTTTATAAAGACATTCATGATGTTTCCCCACGAAGTGACTACTAGAAAGAAAACCCCAGATAGCAACATTGTTAAAAGGAATATATACCAGCAGTAGATCTTAGTAGTGTAATACTCAGCATTATACTGGGAAAAAAATAGTGATCCAATTAAATTGAATTTCTTTTTAATTTCACAATAGTCTGAATGGGTACCAACAATTTTATCAGGAGGTCAGTAAATCTGGAGGATGGACCTAACCATAGTCTTGATAACCATAATTGGATGACTTACTGTAAATATTATCTTCTTCTATGAAATAGAATAGAATATTACTCCCACTATGGGATAGATATGAGCATGGTGAATAATATTATTTTGTTACATTTTTTATTTGTTGCACTTTACATTATTAAAAGTAACTTTTAAGTTAGTTTTGTCATTTGATATTTTTTATACTACTATTTCCATATTTCTTCACAGAAGAACTAACAGACCAAAATCCAAATCTCTTTTCAGCCAGGAACTATGATTGAATGGGGCAATTACTGGTGAGTATATTACCAAATGGTGAGTTTGTAATCTTATTAATAGATTATTTTAGGCCATAGTGTTAATTCTAGAAATAAAATCTGAGGATGACGCCATGATTTGATACTCGACTGTTTTATTTGATGTTGCTGTTATGAATTTTTTTTTTAAAGATGTCATTTATTTATTCATTGAGAGACATATAGAGAAAGGCAGAGAGACAGGCAGAGGGAGAAGCAGGCTCCCCACCACTGAGCCACCCAGACATCCCTCTATTATGAAATTTTTTGAACAGATACAAAACTAGAGGGATCCCTGGGTGGCGCAGCAGTTTGGCACTTGCCTTTGGCCCAGGGCGCAATCCTGGAGACCCGGGATCGAATCCCACGTCGGGCTCCCGGTGCATGGAGCCTGCTTGTGTCTCTGCCTCTCTCTCTCTCTCTCTCTCTCTCTCTCTGTGACTATCATAAATAAATTAAAAAAAAAAAATTCAGATACAAAACTAGAGAGAATATCACCATGGATCCCCCCCACACACACCTTACATACCCATTACTTAGCTTCAGTAGTTACCAACACATGGCCAATCTTGCTTAGGTTTGCCTCTCCCAACCCAGATTATTTGAAAGTAAATCCAGAATAACATGTCATTTCATCCATAAATATTTTATATATATATATATATATATATATATATATATATATATATATATATATATGGTAAGGATCCTGTTTTTTTCTGGTTTTGGTGGTTGTTTTTTTTTGTTGTTTTTTTTTTAAATAAAACCCCAGTGTTGCATTAGGTATTTCATATTCTTCTTGGGTATTACCGTTTTTGAAATGCTGTTTTTATCACATAAATAGCACCACAATGACACAGTTGCTTGGGGTTTTTTTTTTTTCTTCATTTAAGTAGCAAAATAACAATTTTGCTGATTCATAAATTCACCACAATCCCAATCAAAACCCCAGCAGGGTTCAAAATTCAAAGGACCCAAAAGAGTTAAAACAACCTTAAAAAAGAACAAAGTTGGAGGATTCATACTTCTCAGTCTCAAAACTGACTACAAAGCTAGATTAATCAAGACATGTGACACTGGCATAAGAACAGACATACAGATCAATGGGACAGAAGTGCAAGTCCAGAAATAAACTCACATATATGAGCCATTAGTTTTCAATCCATGCACCAAGACAGTCCTGTGGGGACAGGTAGTTTTTTCACCAAAGTGTGCTGAAACAACTGGATATTTTTGCAAAAGGATGAATTTGGACCCTTCCTCACATAAATACCAAAATTAACTATAGCAAAACTTTGAGAAGAAGACATAGAGAATCTTTATGACCTGGAGCTAAGCAAAGAGTTCTTAGATATAATACCAAAGTCACAGTCCACCAAAGAAAATGATAAATTATAATTCATCAAAATTAAACTTTTACAATTCAAAGGGCATCATTTAAAAAATTAAAAGGCAAGTCATAGACTGGGAGAAAATTTTACAAATCATTTCAAATAAAGGACTTGTGTCCAGCATATATAAAGAAATCCTACAACTCAATAATAAGATCAATAACTCAGTTAAAAAGTGGACAGAGGATTTGAATAAACAGTTCTCCTAAGATCTACAAATAGCCAAAAAGCATATGAAAAGATGTTCAGCATCGTTAATCATAAGAGAAATGCAAATCAAAACCACTGTGAGATAGCTCACACTGTCTCTGATGGCTATTATCAAAAGAACAGAAAATAACAAGTATTGGTGAAGATACAGAGAAGTTGGGACCTTTGTCCATTGTCAGTAAGAATGTAAACTATTGCAGCCACTATGGAAAACAGTACTGAGGTTCCTCAAAATATTAAAAATAGAATTATCGTATGATCCAGCAGCCATCCTTCTAGTTATATAATCAAAAGAATTCAAAGCAGCATCTCAAGGAGCTATTTTCACATTCATGTTCATTCCAACATTAGCCACAGTAGCCAAGAGGTCGAAGCAACCCAAATATCTGTTGAAGATGAATAAAGAAAATGTGATATATACAGGTAAAGGAATATTATGCAGCCTTTCAAAGAAGGAAATTCTGCCATGTGCTACAATATGGATGAGCCTTGAGGACATTAAAGTAAGGTAGTCATAAAAGGATAAATACTATTGGAAAAAAGAAAAAAAAAAGATAAATACTATACGATTCCACTAATACAAATACCTAACGTAGCCAAAATCACAGTAATGGAAAACAAATAGTTACCAGAGTCCAGGTGGAGGGAGCTTGGTATTTAGTGGGTATTAAATTTCAGGTTTTTTTTTTTTTTTTAAGATTTTATTTATTTATTCATGAGAGACACAGGCAGAGGGAGAAGCAGGCTCCATGCAGGGAGCCAGATGTGGGACTCAATCCCAGGACCACGGGATCACGACCTGAGCCAAAGGCAGATGCCCAACCGCTAATCCACCCAGGCATCCCTCAAGTTTCAGCTTTGCAAGATGAAAAAGTTCTGGAGATCTGTTGCCCAGCAATGTGAATGTACTTGACACTACTGAACTGTGAAAAGGCTGAGATAAGCTTAATGTTTTTTACTATGATAAAAAATAAGTAATAATCATAAAATAAATTGTAAAAAATTTCTTTCAGTAGGCAAAAGATTTAAATAGACATTCCACCAAAGGAGATGTGTAAATACCTAAAAAGTACATGAAAAAGTGCTCAACACTCTAAGTCATTAAGAAAATGTAAAATAAAACCACAAGGATATAAGACTTTACACACATTCAGATGGGTATAACTAAAAAAACAGATGATTATACATGTTGATGAAGTTGCAAATAAATTGGAGCCCTCATACATTGCTGGTGGGAATGTAAAATGGTGCAGCCACTTGGGAAAACAGGCAGTTACTCAAAATGTTACACATGAAATTACCATATGGCTCAGCAGTTAGAACTGCAGGGTATATGAAAGAATGAAACCAGTGCATCCATATAAGCTCATATATGCTGACTATAACCTTTTTCATAATAACCAAACAATGGAAACAATCTAAATGCCCATCAGCAGAGGAATGGATAAACAAGCTGTGGTATATCCACATAATGGAATACTATTGAACAATAAAGAGGAGTGAACTACTGGTGTGCACTACAAATACATACTATGTGAAAGACCCCAAGGGAGCACATAGTCTCTGATTCCATATGTACAAAGTATCCAGAAAAGGCAAATCTACAGAGAAAGATGAGTGGTTTCCTGGGGCTATGGGTGGGAACACAAGATGATTGTAGATGGGCACAGGATCTTAGCACAGTTGAATTGTGGTGATAATTGCACAAGTCTGTAAATTTACTTAAAAAGTATACATCTAATTGAATCTTATGGTATATAAAATATACCTCAGTAAAGCTGCTAATGACACCCCTCACTAAAGAGAATTTATACTGTGAATCCAAGGATAATTTGAAATGAGGAAATTGATAAATACAACACAATCAAGTGTGAAATTGGAGTCTGGGCTCTGCACCCCCCAGTTCACTGCCTCTAGCCTCTGTTAGAGCCTTGTACCCCAGGGAAGACTCCAGTTTCCAGGTCTACACCTCTGTCCACAAGGCCTGGCACATCCTAGGTGCTCGGTAAAAGTTGAATGGATGGCAGAAACTGGTGGTTATGTAAGAAAAAGTAAATTGCCAAACCTTTGAACAACCTATGTGTCTGAGAGTAATGGATTATAGTGCATTCGTGCAGTAGAATCTGAGATGGTGGTTAAAGTAAAACATTTCAATATGGATCAATATTGAAAACACCAAGTTGGGAATGTATACAGCAAGTTAGAGAGTATGTACAACATGATGTCTTTTAGGTAAATTTTAAAATGATATAACAGGAGAGTTATTTAAACAGAGTTGTTTATTTATTTATACCAGGAATTATATAAAAAGATATATTATTGTTTATGGATACATACATATGAAATAGAAATATAAAACCATGCACGAGAGGCAGCTGTTTCCAAAAAGTGGTAACCAGTGGAGGAAGAGGGAAGCAGATGGGATGAGGCGGAGTGCAAAGGGAACTTTATCTGTTTCTACAGTGTTCATTTCTTTTTGAAAGGATCTGAAATATAAAAATAGTAAAGTATTGATGTTTTAAAAATCTAAGTGGCTAGAGTGTTTCAATGGCCACAAATTTAAAAACAACTTAAAAATAATACATGTTCAGTTTTATTTTATTAGTGGCACTAATTTCTAATAAACACTTTAAAAATTAAGAGTATAGAATATTTTATTTAAATTAAGGGTTGGCAGACTTTTCTGTAAAGGATCAGATAGTAAATATCTTAGGCTTTGTGGACCATTCTGTGTTCAAAACAATTACTTAACCCTGCTATTTTAGTGAGAAAGCGGCCAGGAGTGATTGTAAATGCATGAGCATAGCTGTGTTCCAACAAAACTTTATTTATGGATGCTGAAATTTGAATGTCATGATGTTCATGTATCATGAAATATTCTTTTGGTGTGATTTTTTTCAAGCATTTAAAAAGGTAGAAATCATTCTTAAGTTCTGGGCCATGAAAACAGCTACAGAAGGTTGGATTTAGTATGAGGGTCTACTTTGCAAACCCTGATTTAAATGATAAAACTATCCATTTCTTCCATCTTAACAGCTACAGTAACTTGGCAGTGAAACATGAGAAGCATGCTCATTAGTATTATGACAAAACACCAACTTTTACCATTATAATTTTTTTAATTGAGTTTATTAGGGAAATATGAGAGGCAAAGATACCCCAAGTGACAGAAAGAAAATTCTGAAAATGACCCTTCAAGCCAAGTGGGGGCCTGGCCTTGACCTCCCCCCAAGGACAAGAAACTGGTAGGTTAGCAACGACATTCTCTGGTGGCCACCTTGCCCGGGTTTAAGTGTCTCAGCCAGGACTGCCTCCCACCCCCTACGCCAAAGGTGGAAAGGAGACCAAGACTGTTTATAGAATCAGTGCAAAGGCAATGAGAGCTATAAGGAAAGTCAGAGGGCAGCCCTGGTGGCGCAGTGGGTTTAGTGCTACCTGCAGCCTGGGGTGTGATCCTGGAGACCTGGGATCGAGTCCCATGTCAGGCTCCCTGCATGGAGCCTGCTTCTCCCTCTGCCTGTGTCTCTGCCTCTCTCTCTGTGTGTCTCTCATGAATAAATAAATAAAGTCTTAAAAAAAAAAAAAATGAAAGAGAGAGAGATGGAGAGGACCTTAACAAAGAGTCCCAGGCAACTGGCTCTGAGCGCTTCAAACACACTGATGAACAGTTCTACAAAACGTTACTTAAAAGATAAAATGCCTAATGTTGGTTCCAAGAGTTCCCCTGGACTTCTTCCCACATGCTACATCACACATCAATGTACATGGCAAAGCCTAAAGGCCACACTTTTGAAAAAAGAATAAGCCCTGTTGCTCTTTAAGAAGAGAGGAAGGAACTGAGGCTCCTGGGGCCTTTCCCACGTCAGCCTGTGTTCCATAAAGCAACTTCCCAGCAGCAGCATGGCATAGTTCTAGGTGAGAGTCTCACCTTTTGTCACCTATGCTTCAATGTACTCTATTCTCCACTCGAGGGCTGTCAATTTCTCGTTTAGTTTTGCAAGTCTTTGAACGACAAGACATATCAAATGAGTTGAGAAAGTCCACGATCTTCTTGATGCTGCTGGTGATGAGCTCAACGTATCCCCGGCTCGCCCAGTCCTGGTGAATCTCCCGCTGCACCAGATCCTCTTGGCCCGCCATGGCTGCTGCCTGAAAAGGAGCCACCATTATAATTTTATATAGTTTTTGAAAATCCTGACTATTGTGAGAAAAAATAAATAATATAATAACATAGAGCCTCAGTAATTAAGAGAGACCCAAGAGCAGGTTATTGGCCATTAGTCAGGTATTAACCTTTTGGTTTCTTTTCTTTAAATGAGAATCTGACTTTTTACTTACTTTCAACTTATATGTCTTCTTTTTCAGTTATAAAATTTGTTGCTTTGAACTGTATAATTTGTAAGATCTCATTTAGCACCAAAAAAAAAAACGGTTCTGTATTCTTCTTCTTCTTCTTTTTTTTTTTTTTTTTTTTAAGATTTTGTTTTTAAGTAATCTCTACACCCAGCATGGGACTTGTACCCACAACCCATAGATCAAGAGTCACACAATCTACTGACTGAGCCGTCTGGATGCCCCTCTGAATCTTATTTCTAATAAATCTTTTTTTCTTGGGTTATCAAATGCTACATAATGCAAGTTAGAATTTTTTTTAATTTGAAAACTAAGATATACATATTTAATTTTATATCACTATTCTTCTAGGCACCATTTTATTAAGGGACCAGTTTTAGGGAAGGGCCTTATACACGTAATAATTTAATTGCCCACAGGATAGGATCATTCATTATTTCTGTTTTTGCACATTACTAATTAAGACTTGCCCACTGTAGACTTCACAAGGAAGTACTGAGGTTATTCTTCAATTATTTTGAAAGTATTTATAAAGTCAGTTCAGCATTCAATTTATATTTTGGTACATAGGTAACTATTTAAGATGGTGATCTCCTCTCCAGTACATGCTTCTGATTATTACCAGGCTAAGGCAAGTATGTTTTCTTTGCCTACTGTACCTCAATTAGAAAAATTCATAATGGAATGAATAATCCTGTATATTTATCACTCAATGAAAAACAGTTTTTCCCTGAGTTAGAATGCACGTTACAGTGATTTGCTTAATTTCAATAATTTACCAATCAGATTTGTAATTTTTGTGAAGTTGTTGATCATTTTTTTATAAATTTATTTTTTATTGGTGTTCAATTTGCCAACATATAGAATAACACCTAGTGCTCATCCCATCAAGTGCCCCCCTCAGTGCCCGTCACCCAATTACCCCCACCTCCTGCCCACCTCCCCTTCCCCCACCCCTAGTTCGTTTCCCAGAGTTAGGAGTCTCGTGTTCTGTCTCCCTTTCTGATATTTCCCACTCATTTTTTTCTCCTTTCCCCTTTATTGAAGTTATTGATCATTTAATCCTAAATATAAAGATTAAGGAATTTAATATCATTTGAGGTTAGCCCATGGGGGCAACAGCAAGAGATTCCTCCTTCACCACAAAAGAACCCAAAAGCTTGTGTCCCCCACACAGTTGAGCTTATGGGGATGAGAGCTGAGATGGACAAATCAGTCTCAAGGAGTTCAGCTTTATCACTCCTACTGTGGTTGCCCTTGCCCTGCCTTGAGATGTTCTAATTCAGGTGTTATGAAGTGTGCCTCCAGGACAAGAATGTACTAGTCAAGCCAACTCAAATATCTTGTCCCTCAAGAGTTGTGTCTGTAGATGTTAGTAGATTGGAATCCTTGTTCATATGCCTCCAGCTCCTTTAAATTAACTAGAATGAATCTGTCTTCCCAAGTCCTGTCAATTCTGGTAACTTGATGTTACAGACTGCAGACCTAAACCTGGGTAGTGTTGATGTAAATATACTGAGTGGTCTGTGGTGTGCTTTTATTTTTATTTTATTTTTTTTCCAGCTATGCTTTTAAAGATTTATTTGAGAGAGAGCACGCGCCTGTGCACAAGTTGTGGGAGGGGCATAGGAAGAGGGAGGGAAGCAGACTCCCTGCTCAGTGTGGAGCCTGACAATGGGCTCAATCCCAGGACCCTGAGATCATGACCTGAGCCCAAATTGAGAGTGGGATACTTAACTGATTGAGGCACCCAGGTGCCCCTATATACTTTTTTTTTTTTTTCCCTATATACTTTTTAAAAGAATCATTTTAGGATTTCAGGTGCATCACTAAATGTAAAAGTAAAGTACCTGGTATAAATATGAAAAGATGTTTAAGGAGCCTGATACCTTTTGCAGTAGGAAATCTTAAAACGGAAAGTTTAAGCTAAGTGCCAATTTTTAGCCAATAATCACAATTTCATGTAACACACATAGATACCTGTATATACACATTCTTCCACACATAGGAATGCCATTTGGTACTCATTTTCCTGATGGTTTAATATGTTAAGAAAGAACAAAACAAGAGCCAAAGGTTTTGTTTCATTTTATATTGAAATATAGTTCACACCTGTTAAGCCAGCTTCAGGTGTACAGCACAGTGATTTGACAAGTCTATACATTATGCTGTGCTCACCGCAAGTGTGTCCACCATGTGTCACCATATGACGCTATTATAATGCCATGAGGCAACTTCAGTTTTTATAGTGATGGTGTAGACATGCCAGGAAGCTCCACATTCATGATTCTTCAATGTGTTTTTCAGAATTCATGGTCTGCAGCTGCTTTGAAGGTGTGCCCCTTCATCTCTGTGTTAAACCCCATTATCCAGGGGTGGTCCCTGCCTCCCTTAGATACAGTAACTTCTGGCATCTTGAGTGTCTGGGCATCCACATTTCCCTTGTTTTATCTCACCACATTCTTGGGGAAGCAGTCCTTAAGTTGATGGGCCCTATTTTCTGCCAGTTTTCTTGACCGTCAAGAATCAGCAGTGCAACCATCTATTCTCAAACACCGATTTTAGTAGTCATTAATTACTGTCCACTTCCCCCCAAAATGACTATTTATAGCTACAGAAAAGTACATTTACATCTTATATATGTTATCTACATTAAAATAACTTTTGATTGCATTTGATAATTAAAAACAATTCATCTTCATATTGTTTGAGAAGGGAAGAAGTCTGATTTGTTTTAACATACCTAATTCAGGGGATCCCTGGGTGACGCAGTGGTTTGGCGCCTGCCTTTGGCCCAGGGCGCGATCCTGGAGACCCGGGATCGAATCCCACATCGGGCTCCCGGTGCATGGAGCCTGCTTCTCCCTCTGCCTGTGTCTCTGCCTCTCTCTCTCTCTGTGTGTGTGACTATCATAAATAAATAAAGAAAAGAAAAAAAAAACATACCTAATTCAGTAGCTGAATGTTGTCATTTTTCCTTACAGGGCTCGTGCAATTCGCTTCAGACAGGACGGGAATGAAGCTGTGGGAGGATTCTTCTCTCAGATTGGGCAGCTATATATGGTACATCATCTCTGGGGTATGTATTTGTTCCTTCATTTTTGTGTTCCTGGGACTTCAGGGTCCATTACCAAATAAGCCATACTAGGCAATAAAGCACATCTCAAATCACTAACTTTAAACACTGTAGCAAATCCAAACATCACAGATAGAAAGTAAGTGCTGGGCTATCTAGAAGGAAAGAGGTCAACAGTGAAAGGCCCACAGGCTTGGGGCACATTAGCAAGCTGACATGAGAGTGGGGATAATGGTGAAAGGAATAACAGAAGTGAAGCAAGGAGCCATGGGAGAGGGAAGACGATAAAGCTATCATCCTTTTCTAGACACTTCTCATAACACATTAGGAACACTCCTGCATTTTATCCAGAGAGGCAGCTCCCCACATGCTCACTCACTGCCTGCCTCTCGATCCATTGTTCCAGAGGACCTCCTCCCTGTCACCTTTTCCATCCCCACCCACTTTTGTTTGACCTCATGTTTGGTATCTCTCAGGACCAGACTCCTATGCATCCCTTGCCACCCAGTGAACCCACTCCTCCTGAGCCCCCAGAGCCCAGTATGCCCATGTAGGTTGTCCCTTTGTGGCTATTTGTGTCTGTCTCCCTGCTAGAACAACCACTGGGTCTAATAGCTTGGTACATTTTGGGCACATTTGTATATGTTTATTAGTGTTAAAGAAATGAAGGGGTGGGTGGGTGGCTCAGTCAGTTAAGCATCTGACTCTTGATCTCAGCTCACATCTTAATCTCAGGGTCTTGAGTTCATGCCCAGTGTGAAGCCTGCTTAAAAAAAAAAAAGTTAAAAAATAAAAATCATAACTCATTTCTAGACCACGTTAATTAACTGAGGTATCAGTTTGACCTATTGGTCCCACCAAGGGCTGCATCCTGTCTGCCTGCTGTGTTAGCGTGGCAGGTGGACAGAGAAACGTGATGGGTATGATGATGGATCTCTCCCTCTCAAATAAATAAATAAAAACTTTTTTTAAAAATGTTAATTTTGCTATGCATATTTTACCATAATAAAAAGAATTTTAATTAAGGAAATGAAAATTTGAAATTAAGAAATAAGAATGCAGCCATCTCTAACCTGTGCTCCCTGCAAGGGTTACTGGCCATGCACCTGACCTCAGTTGGAATGCTGCTGCTTGTCATGTTCATGCTGTTTTGCTCTGGGTGGTGAGAGATAAAAGATTTTTTTTCCAGCTATCTTTCAGCATCTTCCAAATTTTATGTTGTAAATTTATACTCCATTACTAGTTCAGAGAAATTTTATCTTTAGATGGTTACACTCGTAGACATACATGGGTAGGTCTTCTCGTCAGGAGAAGGAAACCTATGGAGAACAGGTGTATGTCTCAGAATAAAAACTGGAAGCCCTGATTTTTGTCCTTGAGTCTTGACTGGGCAGCCCTCCCCCTTCCCCATCAAGATGCCTAGGAGGTGCTTCCCTGGTCAGTAGTTGGAAGGATCTTGCCCAGGCTGGGAGTCAGAAACCAAGGCACCTGAATTGTACCACATGACACCAAAGACTGATGCCCTTCTCTCCACCTGAACTGCCTTTCTCTTCTGTTCTTGTCGATGACATCTTTTCAACCTTCAAGACCCACCTGGTCAGATCACACCTTCCAGACAACTCTGTCCAGCCTCTTCGCTGTAGACCTATATACCATAGTGCTCAGGAGGGAGCCTTTACTTGTCTTTTTGCTGTCCACTGCATTGAACACAGTCTCTCACCCACATCCCTGTAGTGCTTTGGAAATGTTGAGCAAAATTGAATTGAATATTGCTTATCTATAGTCTTACAGTTGTTTGTTGTTGTTTTTTTAAGAAAGTTGTTTTTTGGGGGGTTTTTAAAAGATTTTATTTATTCACGAGAGACACAGAGAGAGAGAGAGGCAGAGACATAGGCAGAGGGAGAAGCAGGCTCCATGCAGGGAGCCCGATGTGGAACTTAATCCCAGGATCCCAGGATCATGCCCTGAACCGAAAGCCTACGCTCAACCACTGAGCCACCCAGGTGTCTTACAGCTTCTGATTATGAATTTAACATGTTCTTGAGGAATTGAGGAAATTCACTGGGCTTGAAAAGTGGTAGGTCTTGGATGCATTAGATTGTAAAGTTAAATAACTATTTATTTTGCTTCTCTCAAAAGGCCTTAACATAATTTTGCTCAGAATAACCAGCTCACAGTGATCCCAGCTCAGTATTAAATTCCCAAAGCGGTCTTTCTGAGAAAACCAGCTGAGCAGCTGACTCCATACCTGACAGACATACTAGTAGAATGTATCACATCTTGTTTGGTATAATTTTTTTTTTTAATTTTTATTTATTTACGATAGTCACAGAGAGAGAGAGAGGCAGAGACACACGCAGAGGGAGAAGCAGGCTCCATGTACCGGGAGCCCGATGTGGGACTTGATCCCAGGTCTCCAGGATCGCGCCCTGGGCCAAAGGCAGGCGCCAAACCGCTGCGCCACCCAGGGATCCCTCTTGTTTGGTTTAAGTCTTGCTGATGCTGTGTGTTATTTTTCAGCTTACAAGGATCTTCAGACCAGGGAAGATATACGGAATGCAGCATGGCATAAACATGGCTGGGAAGAATTGGTATATTATACAGGTAAAACCTTCATAGAGCTAAAACTTGTCATTCATCTCATCTTACTGTTTTACATTTTTTCACCCCAAAGCTAATGTGTACTTTAAAAAAAAAAAAATGTTGTTCCAGGGTGGTGAATCATTAAGGCCAGTGGGGGGATGGAAAATAAGCAGAGTTTTCTTTAATAATGACATGCCTTCTTTTCAATAAGAAGCTTTCATTCTTAAAAAAAAAAAAAAAAAAAAAAAAGAAGAAGCTTTCATTCTTTCAAGTATGTAGGGGAGCAGGAGCAGTTGGTGGAGCCTGTGACTCTTGATCTCATGAGGTTGTGAGTTCGAGCCCCAAGTTGGGTGAAGAGTTTAAAAATTTAAAAAAAAAAAAAAAAAAAGCAAGTTTTCAGACCCTTGTATGTTT
This sequence comes from Vulpes vulpes, assembly GCF_048418805.1. Classification (NCBI taxonomy): domain Eukaryota; kingdom Metazoa; phylum Chordata; class Mammalia; order Carnivora; family Canidae; genus Vulpes; species Vulpes vulpes. Next base: position 74,997,851 of record NC_132782.1, read on the forward strand.
TAAGTTTGACAACATTTACCTTGTTTTGTATTTTTCTATATTCTCTGAATATTTATTACACAATGTTTTTCTCAGCTTTCCCTTTCTCATCAAAGTTACTTATTCCCCCCAAATTATAATTTAATAACAGCCATTAAAAAGTAATTTTGAAAATTACTTTGACATTTTGACTTTCTGTAAGCACATGTGTATGCCTGTGCACGGATACTATGAAAATCTGGTTGCTTGATTTTTATAAGAACACCTGGGCTGAATACAAGCCAGCAGTACTGACAGAGGTAGTAAGTACCAATCATGTTGCATATCAGGTACATTTTAAGCCCATTCACTACTAAGAAAATCAAAGAGTACTTTGTCTAGAAAATAAGTATTATCTTGTCTTTTAGTTCAAAGCATCTAATGTGACTTTTTTATTTTTATTTTATTTATTTTTTTAAAGATTTTTTTATTTATTAATGAGAGACACAGAGAGAGAGAGGCAGAGACACAGGCAGAGGGAGAAGCAGGCCGATGTGGGACTCGATCCCGGATCTCCAGGATCACACCCTGGGCTAACGGCAGCGCTAAACCGCTGAGCCAGCCGGGCTGCTCCAGCAGTGACAGTTTTAGAAGTGCCATCTGTCTGTTCCTTTACACAAGATATAGTCACATGCAGTATTATTTGATTTTATATAACTTTTAGGTCAGGGGTGTCTGGGTGGCTCCGCCTTGGGCTCAGGTCATGATCCCAGAGTCCCAAGATCGAACCCTGCATTGGGCTCCCTGCTCAGCGGGGAGACTGCTTCTCCTTCTGCTCCCTGCTTGTGCTCTCTCTATCTCTCTCTTTCAAAAAAATGGATAAAATCTTTAAAATAAATAAATAAACAAACCATCATTTAAAAAAAAAAACTTTAGTTCAGTTCTCAACCTTTTGAGAAGGCACCATTTTTCTTGCAACATGGACTTTCCTAAGTTCCTAAAATGAAACAGACCTCCAGACAGATTCTGCTTTAATTTTAACATCTCCTAGGATATTAACTCATCTACCATTAACTTGTATATTTCTGTCCCCAAGATCAGTCCTATAATTTCCAGCATGCTGTTCTGATTTCAAGCACCATGTCTTCTGAACGTTCTTCTGAACATTCTTTGTTACTGTATATTTACCATAATCTGTTTGGAAAAGAACAAGCACAATAACCTTGATCCTTGTTTTCAGTCCCACTTATTCAGGAAATGGAATCTAGAATCATGATCCCACTGAAGACTTCACCCCTCCAGTAAAGCTACAGATTTTATGTGCCTACATAAATTTATGTGACAAGTATTTGTTATAAATTAATTTTAATTGTATTTCAAGTGAAAAAGAAACACTGAAGTGTGTAACTGCTGTATATAGCTTATGAGAAACCTCTTTTCTTTAAAATTTACATAATCACAGGAAAGGAAACTATTACAGTTTGATTGTAACAGTGCTCTGTAGTCCTCTTTGAAACATCCCTGTGTTTGTTGAATATACCTTCTACCAGCCACCCCTCTCTACCATCTGGGAAAAGAGGGCCAAAATTAAAATTTGAATCATCTCCAAACAGGAATCTTAACAATGAAAAAAAAGTTAGCAATTTCTTTATAAAAAGCAAATCTGTTTTGTAATTACAGATTTTTATACAAATTTCTTGTATCAGGAAGAAATATAGATTTTGTTATGTTACTCTAGCAGTTTTTCTGAGTCTCAGACTAGGAAAAAATTAGAAGTATACCCAGTACCTGAAAATGTTTGAATTCACTCTTATTTTTAATCAGTCGGCATAGTAAATATGCAGTACTAAGCTGGTAGTGGCTGCTAAGGTACATTTAATCAGTAATTCAGGCTTTACATCATGTATTGTGATATCTCTGTATGAGGGGAGATATTGGGTTAAACCTGTGTATCATATGTGATTTTGAAATGAACACCTTGAATAGCACTAATTTTTATTTGTAATATTTTTCTATAATAAAATGAGTAGCATTAGGAAAAGAGGTTTTATTTTGTAAACAATCATTTGTGACCTCAAGCATTCTGTAGTTAATATTTTAGTAAAGCCCACAGCAGATACTTCTAAGATCATGTATGAGGGGTGGTGCATGTTGGGATTTAAGTTGGAATAAAATGCATACTTTGTCTAGCTCTGTTTGATTTAGTTTTTTAATATAGTGTGCCAATTTTGTGACTGTAATGTGAAAGTCCTGTTAAAGTGAAAAATTACATCTGACCCCCAAATTAAAGAATTAATGTGTAAAACAAAGTGAATAAATCTCATATCAAATGTCAATCTTTTACATGTGGTTTTCTCCAAGAACATATAAAAATCAATAAAACCCTCTTGATTTTCACATATACATGTTTGCCGTCTTTTTTATGAACTTGTTCTGCAAATGACCCTGTCCTTCTTGAAAAACACCTTGTCCCCTGTTGAGTGAGTATATGTGAGTCTACAGAGCAAAATACTAAATAAATAAGCTCATCCGCTTCTCCCTAACCATTTTGGAATGTTTTGAGGAATGGATATGGGTGAACTGGTGCACAGTGTTTGGGAGGATGGGGCTGCTGGCAAAACAGGTGCTTTCAAGTCCATGGTCTGCTCCTTGATGAGGTACTCACTTCCCCTCTTTGGTGTTCAGTTCCCTTAATCTATAAAATGGGGAGGTGGAATCCGGTGGCATTTAACATCCCTTCAGCTCTGAATTTTTGTGACTTCTTAGCACCACAGGAAGCACCACAGGAAGCAATAGGAGGGAGAAGGTATGGTGAGCTCTGTCATAGAAAATCTGCATTTTAGCAGTTCTTCTGATTAGATGCTCAGAGCATGTTTGTAGGATGTGAATGAAAGAACTGTTTATGTGAAAATGCTTTCTAAACTATGTAAAGAAAAAATGGTAGAGTTAGTATTCTTAGCAAATTACCTTTACTGGTGATCTTACTCAGCACTGGAAAAAAACTAGGAACCGAGGGAATTTTCACTTCAAATTATGTGGACTTGAAGTGAACCCTGCAGAAGTCTGGAATTTTCTATCATTCACTGGAGTATTAGGGTTCTCCAGGGAAACAACCAATAGGATATCTAGATACAGATAAACATAAGAAGAGACTTGCTGAAACTGGCTCATGTGGTTTGGGAAGCCAAGAAGTCCCAGAATCTGCCATCTGTCAGCTAGAGAACCAAGAAAACCAATGGTATAATTCTGTCCCAAGTCCAAAGGCCTGAGAATCAGGAGAGCTGATGGTTTAACCCCAATGCAAGGCCAGAGGCCCAAGAACCAGGAGCTCCAGTGTCTGCAAGCAGATGATGAACATCCCAGCCCAATCAGAGAGAGTGCATTTACCCTTTGCCCTGTTCCACTTGGGCCCCCAAAGGATTAGACGATGCTCACCTACTGATGAGAATGGATCTGTTTACTCATTCTGTTGAATCAAATGCTAATCTTCCAGAAACACCCCTCATAGACCCAGAGATGTGTTACCAGCTATCTGGACATCCCTTAGAGCAGTCAAGACATATAAAATTAACCATCAATTAGCTGAGCTCACAGTTGTTAGATGAGTTAGATGAGGCTCTCCAAATTGTATTATCTACGCAAACCCTCATCTAGAAGCCATTCAGTATCTGGTGAGCACCAGGATGTCTGGATGCCAAATAGAATATTTAAGAATGACATTTTCTTTTTGAAACTTTGCTTTTCTGTTCTGTGTTGCTTTTTTAAAGGAGCTTTCTGTTCAGAAAAGCAACAGAGCAATGAACCAACTGTAAAACGAGGCTATTTCAGAATATACCCGACTCTAGGAAGAGGAATTTTTGTCCTAATTAAGTCTTGGATTTCACAAAGCAGTCTGCCTCACGCTAGGTTTTAGTCTTCCTTCAACTTAACAAATATTGAGTTTCTGATATGTGCCAAAGTCAGACACAGAGAATAACATCATGAACAAAACATAATCTCTGCCTTTGTGAAGTTTACAGTCATGAGAAGAGACTGGCAGTTAAAATACAGACTACCGTAAGTTACATGATATGGTAGAAACTGACAGATGCTCTAGTGGGGTAAGGTAGAACAGGGTAACCGGTCAGGTAGGTATCTTAAGGGTGGCTAGGAGAGGCAGTATGCGGTATTTTTTTTTAATTTTTTTTTAATTTGTATTTTATTTTATTTATTTATGATAGTCACAGAGAGAGAGAGAGAGAGGCAGAGACATAGGCAGAGGGAGAAGCAGGTCCATGCACCGGGAGCCTGATGTGGGATTCGATCCCGGGTCTCCAGGATCGCGCCCTGGGCCGAAGGCAGGCGCCAAACTGCTGCGCCACCCAGGGATCCCGAGGCAGTATGCAGTATTAAATATGTCTGGTCAGAGTTGGCCTCACTGAAAAGCTGAGATTTAAGCAAAAACGTTAGCCAGGGTTTGGAAGGGAATCCCTTCATGCTGGGGGAAGGGCTATAGCAGAGGCCCCAAGGCAGGGTCATGCCTGGCATGCACGGGAGCAGTATGAATACCATCACCTGAAACACAGAGGGAGGACTGGGTGGGAGAAGACAGAGATCATGGGCTGGATCAGGAAGGTGCTAGAGGCCACTGGAAGGACTTGGACTTTTACTCTGAGATGGGTCCATTAGAAGGTTTTGAGCAAAGGAAAGGCATGATCTGATTTACATTTAATTTAATTTAATTTAATTAATTTAATTTAATTTATTTGAGAGAGCGAGAGAGCACAAGCATGGAGGAGGGTTAGAGGGAGAAGCAGACTCCACACTGAGCAGGGCGCCCGACGTGGGGATCGAACCTAGGACCCTATGACTATGACCTGAGCCGAAGGCAGATTCTTTAATTGACTAACCACCCAGGTGCCCTGACTTACCTTTTAAATGGTGGCTTGGACAAGGGATGGCAGTGGGAATAGGGAGAATGGTGAAATTCTAAATATATCTTGACAGCGGAGTCGAGGTAATTTCCTGAATGATTTTTTTTTTTTTTTCCTGAATGATTAACTGTGGAGTGCGAATGAAAGAGAAAAATCAAGTGGCCCAAGTTTTGGCCTGCACACTGGAGAAGGGAAGGCTGTAGGTGGAGTCGGTGCAACAGATTTGAGGAAGTGAAGATCAGGAATGTTTTGTTGAATTTGAGATGGTCTATTCACGTGGTAGGCAGGTAGGCACGTGTGGATTCTGCAGGTCAGAAGCACAGTCTCACCTGGAGATGGGCATTTATGAATTGTCTGCATACAGAATTTAAGGTGTTATGGAGAGTGTAGATAGAGAAGAGGGCCAGGGTAAGGAGGAACCAGGAAGAGAGTGAAAAACCACCATGGAAACAGGAAAAAGCTCACAGAAGTGGGATGTCATGAGCATTAAGTGAACGAAGTCCATCAAGGATGAGGTCACCTGTGTCAATGCTGCCGCAAGATGGCGTTAGGTGACCTCAGAAGACTGGCCACTAATTTAGTGACATGGCGGTCTCTTGGTGACTTACAAGAACATCCTCTCATTACACTTAATTTATCAAATAATCACTTTATTTTACCCGTTCCTTTCCAATTTGTCAAATCTTTTTATTAGCCCCCCCCCCTTAGAAGAACAAATTGTATTATTTGGTCTCACTATGAATTTTCATTGGGAATATTCAAACTTCCAAACTCATTTTCCATTTGCTGGGTGTAAGTCTGATGAATATTACTTGCACGAGCCAACTCATTTTTATCATTCATGTGACACCATCCCTTCTCTTTTGAAAGCCCTCTAGAACCTACACTTTGCTCTACTCCAGACCAGCACTTGAAAGAACCCACTTCTTTACCCCATATTCTCAAGGCTGCTTATCAAAAGGCCTTTTCTTCAGTTCACATTAGATTTATTAACTTTATGCCTTCGGTTTCTGGCCAGGACACAGATGTTCAAAAATGTGCTTGATGAATGCATAGAAGGAAGGGAGGGGAAATAAATGGAGAGGGAGAAAGGGAAGATGGAGAAAAGAGGAAGTGTGGAGTCTGGCAGTTACAACTGGAAAATACATGAGCTCTCAGACAGTAGGGCAGTGTCTTATTCATACTATTTTTTTTAACTCATACTATTTTTGATGCAAACTCTAGCAATCCTTGGAAATTAAGATGATATGCCTAGGTAAGCTCACAAGTAAAAAAATCCAAAAGGAAAACAATAAGCATACATCAAAGTATGTTCAGAGTTGAAAACTGATCAGCAAAGTACTGAACGGTCCTCTATCAATCAACTGGTACTAACTAGTACTAAAACTAGTACTTTTTGCAGAGTTCAGTGACCATTACAAATGACACCACCTGAATATTTCATAAAACAGGTCTTCCATTCTCGGGAATAAAACTCATCTACTGTATCAATACACATCAACACTTGTGATAAAGTGTTAAGTGTCAGCTTGCGTAGACTCTCCCGCCCCCGTAAATCGTTAACTCCCTTAGTAACGCCTAGGATGAAGCCTGCCGTGGAAATCACTGGCCCGAGCTCCTGCTCCGAATGTGACCTTGCAGCAGTCGTCACCTTCTGGGCGCCCACTGCCGTCTGTTTAACAGCGGCATCTACACGGCTGACCCCAGGGTTGTGAGAATCCCGAGGACACATGCAAAAACGTGCTGGAAGTATGACGGTGAGCGGCGACGCACGGCCAGATCGCCGCCCCGGTCTTCGGGGGTCATCCTGTGGCCACACCTACTGAGGCTGACGGCTTGAACCCTGGATCTCCCTTGGCGCGCCAGGCCGGCGGGCCCTAGAGGTCACGGAGAAACTGCGTCTCCAGAAAAGAGAAACAGCAAAGCAGGGAACCAGAGCGGGGGTGTGAGCACGAGGAAGCCCAAAGCCCAAAGCACAAAAAAGCTTTGAGGGACGCCTCCTGTTTCAATTTAATGCCATGAACGATTTCAATTCTTGACTTTTTGTTCACGTAAGTGGTGTGCGCGATCGGAATGAAGAGCGACGTCACGGGATCCCTGGGTGGCGCAGCGGTTTGGCGCCTGCCTTTGGCCCGGGGCGCGATCCTGGAGACCCGGGATCGAATCCCACGTCGGGCTCCCGGTGCATGGAGCCTGCTTCTCCCTTTGCCTGTGTCTCTGCCTCTCTCTCTCTCTGTGACTATCATAAATAAATAAAAATTTAAAAAAAAATTTTAAAAAAAGAAGAACGACGTCACGAGGACAGGAGGCGGCGTCACGAGGACAGGAGGCCGCGTCAGGAGGACAGGAGGCGGCGTCAGGAGGACAGGAGGCGGCGTCACGAGGACAGGAAACAGCGTCAGGAGGACAGGAAGTGGCGTCACGAGGACAGGAAGCGGTGTCACGAGGACAGGAGGCCGCGTCACGAGGACAGGAAGCGGCGACAGGAGGACAGGAGGCCGCGTCACGAGGACAGGAGGCGGCGTCACAGCGCCAGCGCTCTCGACTCCCGGACGCAGTCGCGGGGAGCCCGGGTCCAGAACTGGAAAAGCGCGGAAGACGTCAGCGTGTTCTGGCGTCACGTCAGACTCACCCCCACCCACCAGACAGGGGCTTGGGTGTGCGGCTGCTGAGCCGTGCGCCGGGAGCTGGGCGGCCTGTGGGCCAGAGGGCGGGCGCGGCGGGTGCCGTGTGGCGCACGATGGCTCAGCCCGGCGGGTGCCTCCGAGCCAAACGCGGTGCGCGCAGCGGCTCAGGCCACTGACTGTGGAAGGCAGGTCCTGGGGCCTGGCAGCTGGCAGCTCGCAGCGGACCTGGCACGCCTGCTCCTGCCCAGAGCTTGGCTCAGCGGAAAGTACAAATGCCACAGAACAGCTTCCGGGGGAGCTGCCAGCAAGGATGCACGATTGCGAAACAACGGCCTTGTTTTTGGGAGGCTCATTTCAATGTTGCCAAACCGAGGTCATGTCTCTCCTACTGCAACTTGGATTTGGAAGGGAATCTGATTCATCTCATTTATTTGACTAAATAACTACCTGATTATTTGGCCAAGTTTGATTATTTGGTTAAATTATGAATTTTTCAAATAATTTCCTACATTAAATCCTGTAGCCTCTTCCACTTAATTATCTACTGCCTGCCTCTCTCTCAACCTGTGCTTTACCCTCTCCCCCCTACTTTTCCACCAGGGAGTGTATATAACTGCATACTTTCAAAGCATGTTCTGAAATTTCTCTTTCTTGGCACTGCAGAGAATAAACACAAACCTGGCTTTCAGGTCTTTCCAAGTGATCTGTTGAGAAAGAATGGTTCACGTAGGCTATGAGGAGGTATTTCCTTTTTTTTTTTTTTTTTTTTTTTTAAGATTTTATTTATTTATTCATGAGAAACAGGGAGAAAGAGGCAGAGACACAGGCAGAGGGAGAAGCAGGCTTCATGCAGGGAGCCTGACTCAGGACTCGATCCTGGATTCTGGGATCCCACCCTGAGTCACAGGCAGACGCTCAATCCCTGAGCTACCCGGGCATCCCAATGAGGAGGTATTTCTTAATTCATTTAAGGCAAAACTTATTTGGGATAAGTAAAATGTGTTTCTAGTTCTTTTACTTCATGTGATTCTCAAATACCCTTGTTATAATGTCACTTATTTAAGGCTCCATTTTTTAAAGCCTTTTTTTTTTTTTTTTTTTTTTTTTTTAACATTACCAACATGACAAATTCCAAGAGCTACAAAAGCACATCCACCCCTCTGGCCCAGGGCAAGGGTTGGTAGGACGAGTGGTGACTAGGACGAGTGGTGACAAGCACGAGTGGTGGGTGGTTCCTTGCCTGGAGGTTGTTTCTTTTTTTATTTTTTTAATAATAAATTTATTTTTTATTGGTGTTCAATTTGCCAACATAGAGAGTAACACCCAGTGCTCATCCCATCAAGTGCCCCCCTGAGTGCCCACCACCCAGTCACCCCCACCCCCCACCCTCCTCCCCTTCCACCACCCCTAGCTCGTTTCCCAGAGTTAGGAGTCTTCCATGTTCTGTCTCCTTTTCTGATATTTCCCACACATTTCTCCCTTCCTTTCTATTCTGTTTCACTATTATTTATATTCTCCAAATGAATGAAACAATATAATGTTTGTCCTTCTCCGATTGACTTATTTCACTCAGCATAATACCCTCCAGGTCCATCCACATCGAAGCAAATGGTGGGTATTTGTCGTTTCTAATGGCTGAGTAATGTTCCATTGTATACACAGACCACATCTTCTTTATCCATTCATCTATCGATGGACACCGAGGCTCCTGCCACAGTTTGGCTATTGTGGACATCGCTGCTAGAAACATCGGGGTGCAGGTGTCCCGGCGTTTCATTGCATCTGAATCTTTGGGGTAAATCCCCAGCAGTGCAATTGCTGGGTCATAGGGCAGATCTATTTTTAACTCTTTGAGGAACCTCCACACAGTTTTCCAGAGTGGCTGCACCAGTTCACATTCCCACCAACAGTGTAAGAAGGTTCCCTTTTCTGGAGGTTGTTTCTATTCAAACATTGAACGTACTTGAAACGCATGATAGCCAGAATTGACAATGCCACCAATCTGTGCTGATAAATGGATAAACTTTTATTTACCTATCAAAGGGAAAACCAATATTCACTTAAAGCTGCCTAACCCATATTTCCAATAGGAAAGGTGTTTAATTTACTATCCTCCTTTAAAAAGTCTCAAATAAAATATCACTAGGAAAATACATAAAGAATTCAGATTATAAAACTGTCCAGGTAATTAACGGTCATAATAATACTGGGACTGCAGTTTAAAAAAGTGATTTTCCATAGTTTACTTGGAAGTACAGATAATCAATACCAAATCTATACATTAAGTTGTAATAGGCAATTGTAAGCAAACAGTATCAAACTCTGACTTTTAAAAATTAACCTGAAAAAATGAACCATATAAAAATTGGTATTACTCTTCCAGTTCTCCCAAAAGCTCTACAAAATCAGTGATATACCATTCTGCGTTGTCTTTTACTTGTTGTCTGATCACATTTCCTCCAAATCCAATGAAAACATCCTAAGAGAGTGAAAAAAAAAAAAGGAAAGACTTTTAAAAAGAAGAAGAGGAGGAGGACAAGGAGGAGGAAGGGGAGGGGGAGGAAACAGCAGCACCCTGGGACAGTAAGAGTTGCTTGAAAAAAGAAACTGTTAGAAGTGGAGCCCAGCCTGGAGGGGAAGCCTCCCCAGCACCCTGGGAGCCTCCCTGCCTCCAGTGTCCCAAGAATGAATGAGTCCGTGCACTGCACCCCATCCAGGCCAGGGGACACTGCAAGCTTCATGGAGAAGTTAAGCCCTCTTAAAACCAATACAACTGTTTTAGAAAGATAAAATCACATCAGGTGGCAACCATCTGAGTTCTACACTGGAGGCAAGCCAGGCAATCTTGAAGAGGGCAGGTGGAAGAGAAGCCTGGGGTACAGCTGAGGGCCCCTGGGGCCTCGACCAGGACCAGAGCAGGCACTTCCTGACAGGCACCCTGTGTGAACCCAACGCTCCTCCCTCCCAGGGCGTGGATTGTTCTGGGCTGAAGGAGACGACAGCCCAGGGTCTGCTGGCTGCCCCCTACTTTCCATCATCAAGATTATTTAAGGTTTCAACTACATGACCTTGTTTCCTTAATTTCTACCAAGTGATACCTTCCTGTTGACAGTGATCTTTTAAAATGTTTTTTTTTTCTCTTTTTCTGCCAGGATATAGGCACAAGAGACATAATTTGGAAATTCAAAATTCTTTTACTTGCATCTTCACTTTTTTTTCAGACCACACAAGGCGGGGGGGGGGGGGGGGGGGGGGGGCTGGGCAAAAGTAATGAGATTCTTACCTTCCAGTTAAATTTAGCCCCCTCACTGAGCTTCCTGCCGTGTGGCAGCCCTTTCTGCATGCCAGCCCCAGCTTGGCTGTCCTGACACACTGACTCATTCCTTCTCTGTCCAGAAGCCTCCCAGGGCTTCCCAGGACCTGACGGCAACACCAAAGTGCCTGATGCATCAAGTCTTCCACAGCTGCTGAAGAGAAAGCCTGTATATGGGGCTCCTGCCAGCTGACCACCCAGGTCTGTGCCTAGGACACTGTTCTCTGCTGCCTCCCTGCCTCTGGACACTTCCTCGGTCCGGCCAGGGCTTCAGGTGATGGCGGCCAACCCTCCACCTCTGAGGGCTTCACACAGCATGTGCACCCTCGCTCTTGGTTCAGTCGGGCCACGTCACCCTCTGATGACTGGCAGGGTCCTCTGGAATGTCTGATTTTGTCATTTCTCGATGTCAGGATTAGGAGCTCCCTGACGGAACTCTGTACCCTTTACTTCTACACACTCCTCCCTAAACCAGCCCAGCATCTATGACTTAGTCAACCCCGTGGTGGCTGTGAATCCTCTAAAGATGTCTCATCTTGAATTGACTCAAGTCAGCTAAAAGGATCCAAAGATTCTTTAACCCCTTTGGGTTAATCATTCAGAGAAAACTATTTTTAGATTTCAGGAAAGTAGGTAATAAAAAGTTCACCACTATATTTGGTTCAGGTTTTCTTCATTTAGAATAACACGATAAGGGCAAAGTCCTACATGAAAGGGACACACAGGATATTCAGGACACGAACTATCCAGTATGTGTTTCCTGCTAGTTTCAGAAAACGGCATTTATTCAGAAGAATAAAATGCTTTATTTATTTTTTTAAAGATTTTATTTATTTATTCATGAGAGACTCAGAGACAGAGGCAGAGACACAGGCAGAGGGAGAAGCAGGCTCCCTGCAGGGAGCCCGACATGGGACTTGATCCCAGGACCCCAGGATCATGCCTTGAGCCAAAGACAGGAGCTCAACCACTGAGCCACCAGGCATCCCAGAATAAAATAGTTTAACACAGGTACATTATTAAACCTCTATGAGCCTCAGTTCCCTAATCAGTAAAAAGGAGAGGGTAATGTATGAAGAAATAGTGTATCAAATATAAAGAGACATTAACATTTTGGTTACAGTATTAAGGGCTGTATTATTATCTGTGGAATTATTGGGGGAGACGAAGCCAAACCTGGAGCCAACACTTGGGCCAAGAGGTAGCAGCCATGTTGCAAGAACAGGGTCGTTAAGTTCTAAAAGATTTTCTTTCTTAGATTTGCAAGAAGTCAGTTGACATATTGATATTGAGTTGTTTCATTTGTTTTGGTTTGTTACCATGATACCTAGTATGTTCTTATTTTCCTCTCACCAATCTTATGGATTTCTTACTCAGCCATCTAAAACAAAAATACAATCAGAAAAAAACTAGCACACTTGATACATACAGCAGGAGGGCAGGCTTCCATGTCTGTGGCTCCATCTCCAATCATGACTATTTTCTTAAATTGAAATTTTTCCTTTAAAAGCTTAATAACTTTTCCTTTCCCACCAGATTCAGCTGTTGGCTGCATCTCATCAAAACCTGCATATTCACCTTAAAAGAGCAGTTAAAACAGTGTCAGTGAAAAAAATAAATAAAACTCATCGCAATCACAAAAAACAAACAAAACAAAACAAAAACAGTGTCAGTGATCGCAGAATTATATCAGTAGGGCCAGCTTTGTGCACAGATGATACCCTCCCTTAAATGTCACCAAGAAGGCTAAAAATGGCCTCAGTAAAGTGACACAGCCTGGACTCCCACACCTATTCCTCCGCATAACAAGCATGGCTTTATAAAGGCAGGCACCTCTCTCTGCGTTTGCTCCTTTAGGTCATAAACACCATAAGGCCGATCAGTTTTGTCCTCTAAGCTGTCACAGTCGTAGTTCTCAAGCCTGCTGCTGAGCCAGAACACCATGAAACAATAACACACTAAAGGTTTTTAAAAAGTTACTATATTATTTCATCTAGGAGGAGATTCCAACTTCCATGTGATCGATTTTCTTTCTTACAGCAATTACCACACTCACTCTCTACATTTTTTTGTGAGCTCTACCTACCTGTAGACCCTTCAAAAATGTTCTGTCAACACATTTAAAATGTTTTAAATTAATATTTAGTTTTAAGGATGTCAGCCACCCCTTGCCATAACTAGAGACCTCCTGAGATGACAGTAAAACAGCTGCAGCTCTGCAACGATCCAGAGAGGGGCCAGGGGCGCTTCAAAGGCAGCGACTTGTTGCTAACAACCTCTCCTTCCTGAGCCTAAACTGGTTGAAATACATAAGAACTCTCAAAAAACTGAAATATGACATGTAACAAGAATGAGTCACCTGGGTACCCAGGAATCAAGTGCAGACATTTATATACAGAGAGGGATTATATGGACACTAAAACCAGGAGAGACGATGGCCTAAGTCTATTTTACAGAGCAAAGCATACCAAGGAGCAAAAGACATTGGTCAAGAGAATCCTTCATCTCAAACAAAACAAAACAAAACAAAACAAAAACTAGAGGGTATTACGCGGGATCCCTGGGTGGCACAGTGGTTTAGAGCCTGCCTTTGGCCCAGGGCGCGATCCTGGAGATCCGGGATTGAATCCCACGTCAGGCTCCCGGTGCATGGAGCCTGCTTCTCCCTCTGCCTGTGTCTCTGCCTCTCTCTCTCTCACTGTGTGCCTATCATAAGTAAATAAAAAAATAAAATAAAAATAAATAAATACAACATGAATGAAACCCAAGAATTATAAAAAAAAAAAAAAATAGAGGGTATTACGCTAAGCAAAATAAGTCAATCACAGAAAGACAACTATCATATGATCTCAGTCATATGTGGAATTTAAGAAACAAAGCAGAGGATCATAGGGGAAGGGTGGAAAAAATAAAACAAGACAAAATCAGAGACAAACCATAAGAGATTCTCAACTCTAGGAAACAAACTGAGGGTTCCTCGAGGGGAGATGGGGAGGTGTAACTGGGTGATGGGCATTAAAGAGGGCACTTGATGTTATAAGCACTGGGGGTTTGGGCAACTGATGAATCACTGAACTCTACCCCTGAAACTAACAATATACTATATATTAATTAACTGAATTTAAATAAAATAACATAAATTAAATTAAATTTAAAAAGAATCCTTCATCTCAATATTTAACTCTGAGGCTGCCGTGCTTCAGTTGCATTCCAACACACATTACATCATTTATTGAACACTAAAACTGACCAGAAAGGGAAAATGATACCATTAAAGTCTTACCATTAAAGTAAAACTTCAGCCTATTGGCAAATACATTGGTTGATGGGATATTGAGCTTTGAAGCAACGTGCTCTACAATGCTCCTAAAGCCACCAGATATTAGGAAAACCTGAACATTTCGCTCTTGCAGGTGACTTACTAGCTCCCTGCAAAAAAAGAAATATAAAACACCAAAACACTGATTAATATAAAAGAAAAAACATGAAATGTGAAAAGTAAAATACATTTTTTCCCCTGGAAGATTTGCCCAAATACATTGGACAAGGTATTATTGCCTGGTTAATCATGTTGTATGTGTGTTTTTCAAAATGCACTTAGAAATTAATAGGTGGGGCTGGATTGCTTAGGAAACCATCCCACAACTCTATTCTGCCCGTGAACCTAGAAACACAAAATGAAGAGGAAGCTTGGGCTCTCCGTAGGGAGTAGGGGGGAAGGGAGAAGGGCAGATGACTTGGGTGGGGCCAACCAGTCTGACAGGACCACAGGGAAGAGCTCAAAGAAGCAGGCAGAAGGGGCTGTTAGAGCAATGGTGAGATACTCTTCAGAGGATGTGCCCCAAAACACAGGTGCTGACAGACAGACAGCAACCAGACCCGGGCTCCTCTTACCTTATGCCAGGGGTCAGGTGTGGGGGGTGCTCTGTTATGAGCCTTTGCACCTGTTCCCTGGAGGGCTGGATCAGAGCTAAGCGCTCTGTGAGGGCAGCCTTGAAAGGCACTGCTCCACCCATGGCTCGCCGCGTCCTAGGAGAAAGACCCAACCATCAGGCTAGCCACGTCAGACAACCCTTTGGGTTCACAGGCCTTACCTCCCCAGCTCCCCCCACATTCGCCCACAAGGAAGGTGCTACCCAGAGCCCCACCATACAGCAGACATGCTACAATGCCATGGGACTGAGGCCTGGGAATAAACTTCCTGCAAGTTTGCTTGAGAATCATATTAGTATTTTGTGGCCATGTCTCGTATCAAATGCAGCTGAACATGAAATGGTCCATGACCTGGTGATTGTAGGCAGGCAGGAGGGAGGAGTCTCACCCAGGTAGAAACTGAGAGACTGAACCAAAACTAGCCATGTCACAAAGCACTGGGGAGGGGGATCGTTATCCCCTACCCCATCATTCTTCTTTGGTTGGTTATGGTCATCGTTTCTCTGACCAAACTAAGAGCATGTCATCCATATTTATTTATCAGAGGCAACTATTTTTTTTTTTTTGCCATGAGAATTTGCATAAATGGATGACAGGATGATGTACACTACCCAACTCAGCTCAAAGTGATAAAAGAAGCTTACTGCCCATGATCGGCAGTCAGGGACTAAAAATAGGGGAATTATGGTCCTGCCTGTCATCCAAATGTCACTCTTTTGCAATTCTTTCTCATTTCATAAAGTGACTAAATACTGTTCCTACATTTCTGACACAGCATCCTCAACTCCACAGAATTTGGCTAGCTCATCAATTCCTTCTTCTCTGATGACTGTGCTATCAACATCAAAGCACACTGCGTCAGCTGAACAGAAAAGCTTCCTCAATTCTGAATGGGAGACCATCCTTGAAAGAATCTTCTTCCTACGACAAGAAAAGATAAATATATTTAAAGACCCATCATCACAAGAAGATCCAATTTTGCCTACTAATGCCAATATACTTTGATTCATATCAAAGTCAAGCATATCCCACATAAACATGGACTCAAGGATTTATTCATTTTTTAACAAAAAGTAAGCATCTTCTAAATGTCAGGCTCTGGGGAGACAAAGATGAGGTGGGCCAAACTCTTCTCCCAGGAATCACTCTAATGAAGGTACCAGCTTATAAATGTATCTGATGTTCAACCAATATTCAACTATTTTTGACCTAATAATAATAGCAATAAGGCAAGTGCTGAAGTGGAAATGTGCCTAAGATACTATGGGCAGGCACAGAGAGAAAATGCTTAACCTTGCCCTGAAACAGGGCATCCCAAGGACAGTCATTCGAACTGAACCTTGAAGGGGTAAAAAATAAAAATTAAAAAAAAAATGAACCTTGAAGGGTTAAGTGGCCTGAGTGGGTTCTCAAACAGCAGCGTATCAGTTGGGCATGTGCAGGGAGGAGAAAGCAGGGAGGTGGAGGCAAGAAGAGAGGACCATGATGCAGAGAGGAGGGTGTGGCAAAGGCAAGGAGCAGAAGGGTGGATGAGATCCTGGAAGCTGCCCCACGGAGTCCAGCTGCCAGGTGGTGCACCAAGGGGGGCTCTGGGCCAGGCTGAGGAGTTTGGATCATACCATCTAGGTAACAGGAAACCTTGAAAGGCTTTTTGCCGTGGAAGAGAGGTCAGAGCTTGAACCGCACCTGAACCGCACATGGATTAGTCACCAATACAGAGGCCATAATTGAGGGTATGGCCTGACGAAAGTCAGCACAGTGGAGAGAGCAGGGAAAGAAGAGGGCTAAGGGCAGAGCCTGCAGAAATGGAAAGGGTCAGCTCAGGGAAGGAAACGGCCTGGGAAGGAAACGGAAGAGGAGGTCAGGCTCACAGGAAGGGACTGGAGATCACAGTGCTGAAGAAGCTTTAAAAAAAAAAAGGAATTTTCAGAATCTTATATTTTTATTTTATTTATTTATTTGAGAGAGAGACCATGAGCTAGGAGAGGGGCAGAGAGAAAGGGAGAAGCAGGCTTCCTGTGGAGCAGGTACCTCGACGTGGGGCTCCATCCTGGGACCTGAGAATCATGCCCTGAGCCGAAGGCAGACACTTCACTGAGGGAGCCACCCAGGTGCCCCCAAGAGTTTTGTGTTTTTTAAGCAAATCACTGGACTAGAATATTAGGGGTAAATGGGATCCTAAAAATTGCCTACACCTCTCATCAAATATGTCATGTACGAGGCCACACAGATGATGCAAATAACCTATATTTAGAACAGATGCTGGTTGGGACGCCTGGGCGGCTCAGCGGTTGAGCCACCTTTGGCTTTGGCTTGGGGCGTGGTCCCAGAGTCCCTGGATCAAGTCCCTGGATCGAGTCCCACATCAGGCTCCCTGCATGGAGCCTGCCTCTCCCTCTGCCTGTGTCTCTGCGTCTCTCATGAATAAATAAGTAAAATCTTAAGAAAGAAACAAGAAAGAAAGAAAAGAAAGAAAGAAAGAAAGAAAGAAAGAAAGAAAGAAAGAAAGAAAAGAAAAAGAAAGAAAGAAAGAAAAGAAAGAAAAGAAAAGAAAAGAAAAGAAAGAAAAGAAAAGAAAAGAAAGAAAAGAAAAGAAAAGAAAAGAAAAGAAAAGAAAAGAAAAGAAAAGAAAAGAAAAGAAAAGAAAAGAAAAAAGAAAAGAACAGATGCCGGCTAAAAACAGACTCAAAGGAGCTGGCCAACCTGCTTCCTAACTGATTTCTAACCTTGCGTCTGGCAGAATGATCCAAGCGAAAGTTGACCTGAGGAGAAAAAAACATTTTACAGCAGGGCTGGCAAACTATAGCCAGTAGGCAAATCAACTACAACCTGTTTTTGTACAGCCTGTGAAGTAAGACTAATTTTCACATTTCATTTATTTATTTATTAAAGATTTTTTATTTATTCCTTTTTTTTTTAAGATTTATTTATTTATTCAGAGAGAGAGAGAGGCAGAAACACAGGCAGAGGGAGAAACAGGCTCCATGCAGGAAGCCTGATGCGGAACTCGATCCCGGGTCCCCAGGATCACACCCCGGGCTGCAGGCGGCACTAAACCGCTGCGCCACTGGGTCTCCCTTATTTATTCCTTTGAGAGAGAGCACAAACAGAGGGAGAGGCAGAGGGAAAGGGAGAAGCAGACTCTCCACTGAGCTAGGAGCCCAACTCAGAGCTTGATCCTAGGACCTAAAGATCATGACCTAAGCCAAGGCAGATGCTTAATCATCTGAGCCACCCAGGCACCCCTTTATTTTCTTTTTTTCAAGTAGGCACCATACCCAGCACAGGGCCCAACATGGGGCTTGAACTCACAACCCTGAGATGAAGACCTGAGGTGAGATCAAGACCTGAGGTGAGATCACCAACTGAGCCACCTAGGCACCTCTATATTTTAAATAACTGTGAAAAAAACCAAAAGAATAGAACTCTGTGACACACAAAACCTATGAATTTCAAAATCCAGTGTCCATAAGTAGAGTTTCAGCAGAACACAGCCACACTCACCGGTTTATGCATCCAGAGCTGCCTTCACACAACAGAGGGAAGGAGCTGCAACAGAGACTGAAGCCCCCACAGCCTAAAATATTCACCATCTGGCCCTTGACAGAAAAATTGCTGACCCTTGTTTGGAACCCTTACAAAAGAGTGCTTCAAATGGGAAACGGGAGTTTCACTGGAGACCCACAAAAACAGGGGAAAAAGAGGCAAATTAATGCATCCAGTAAGGTAACAGAGTATTAAACTCTAACATCAGCCTCAATGTGAATGAAGTTTCTATTAAGCAGAAAACTATTAAAAATACAAGAATACAAGAGTGGCACAGACAGTCAAGCAGCTCAGGTCATGATCTGGGGGTCCTAGGATCCAGTCTCACATCGGCTCTGCTCTCAGCACAGTGTCTCTCTGCCCTTCCCCTGCCCCTCAAATAAATAAATCTTTTTAAAAATACATGAATACTAAATACATATTCTACTAATTATCCATAATCTCTTTCCACCCCTGTCATGCTCCCGTTAAAGCCAATCCCTCACCTCAGAGGACCGACTTCCCAGGTTCACACATCATCCCCTCTTAGCGACTGAGCTCCTTTGTTGATTGCTTCTCTGAATGTTGCAGTGACCCACGGTCCACCCCTGGTCTCCTCTGACCATACCCACTCCCTCAATGGAGCCATACAGGCTCGGGGCCTTACATGTCACCTCTATGACAGTGACCCCCAACACAGACCTGGAGCCCAGTCCTATCTCCCAAACTCTCAACTCCAACCACCGACCTGACCTCACTCGGGTATCTGGTAAACATCCCAAACTACACATGCCTAAAACTGTACTCCTGATCTTCTTGCCCCCAAACTGCCATCTTGCGCCTTCCTTCTCTCCCTCAACAGTCCGTACCCAAAACAATCATCCAGGAAACTGTGTTGCTTCCACCTTTAAAGTCCAAGCACAATCTGACCACTTCTCCACTTCTCACCCCATGCATGTCTATCCCTCTAGCCTGAGTTGCCAAAGTTTCTTGCCAAGACTGTACCAACAGCCTCCTAAAAGCCCTCCCCCCCAGTTTCGGTTCTCAACATAACCGACAAAGTAATCACTGTAAGCTACTAAACAAATCACGTCACACTTCTAGTTCAAAATCCTTCAACAGCTCCTCATTTTATTAAGAGTAAACGCCAAAGCTTTTACAACTACCTCTAAGGTCTGCCCCTCCCCTGGTACCACAACCACCACCACGCCCTCCCCATTGCCTCTCTGATCTCATTTCCTACTTGTGTCCCCCTGTTCACTCTGCTCCAGCCACACTGGTCTTCCTGCTGCTCTGGAAATGCACTGAGCCAACTCCCCACTCAGGGCCTTCACTCCAGCTGTGCCCCTCGTGGGAATGCTCTTCACTTAGACACCCACTTGGCCAAATCCCTTATCAGGAGTTTGCCCAAATAATACTAGGTGTCAACTATACTTCAATTTAAAAAAAATGAATTTTTTAAAAAAGGGGTTGGCCCAAGTATCACCTTCTTCCATGAGCCAGCCCTGACCACCCTGTTTATCACTGCAACCTCTCCCTCCTTATCCTTAACCCAACCTTACTAATATCCCTATGTCTTTTTCTTTTTTCTGTAACATCTATCATCTTCTTTTTTTTTTAATTTTTATTTATTTATGATAGTCACAGAGAGAGAGAGAGAGAGAGAGAGAGAGAGGCAGAGACACAGGCAGAGGGAGAAGCAGGCTCCATGCACTGGGAGCCTGACATGGGATTCAATCCCGGGTCTCCAGGATCGCGCCCTGGGCCAAAGGCAGGCGCCAAACCACTGTGCCACCCAGGGATCCCCATCTATCATCTTCTAACATATGATAAATGATACTCATTATGTTTACCAAGTATTGTCCGTCTGTCCTCATTTTATAAGCTTTGTTCACTGCTGGATCCTTAGGACTAAGAACAGTAGCAGGCACATAGCTTAATAAGATTTGTTGAGTAAGTGAATGAATAAAGTTCAAATGCCGTCTTCACTACCAAGTCTTCCCTGATTCCCGGGGGCTGAAAAAAATTCTCCCCAGAACTTCCACAGTACTTCATGTAGACCTGTTTTCAATATATGAAATTCATAATATTCCTAATTATCTTAAACTTATTTATGTGCATGTCACCTCCACTCCTGGATTGCAAGCTCTTCATACTAAGATCCAAAATTCCCCAAAACACTGATTTTGAGCCTCTTTTGAGTAGATGCCAATTAATTTCTGAAGGTTGAATAAATGAAATGATATCATTGTGAAGTACATTCCCGTAACTATTTTTTTTAGGCTTTTATTACAGAAAATTTCAAATACATAGAAAAATAGAGTGAACAAATACATGAATTCCATGTATGCATCACCCTGCTTCAATGATCCCAGCAAGTGGTGCTTCATCAACAACTCCATTAAAAAAGGGTCTGTACCCCAATTCCAACATGGGGAATTCCCACACATCTGAGCAATTCTTAGACACCACCTGGTGTCCCCTATCATTCAACTCAATTCTGACACTATCTACTGAGATAGTACCAGATTCCACAGGTTAAGCTCCACAAGACTGAACCCCCTACCACCACCACCACTACACACACACACTCTCACACACACACACATTTAAGACCCTAGTGTCAGGGACCCTGGGTGCCTCAGAGGTTGAGCATCTGCCTTCAGCTCAGGGCATGATCCCGGGACCCTGTGTTTGAGTCCCTGCAGGGAGCCTGCTTCTCCCTCTCCCTTGTGTCTCTGCCTCTCTTTCTGTGTCTCTCATGAATAAATAAAATCTTAAAAAAAAAAAAAAAAAAAAAAAAAGACCCTGCCAAGTCTAGGTTGTCACCTGAGCTTCTGATCAATTAGCTATATTGAGCAGAGGCACCAACAACTTCCTCCTTGGATTTGACTGATTTGCTAGAATGGTTCATAGAACTCAGAGACATGTTTTACTTGTCAGATGGAAGAGACACACAGGTCAAGTTATGTGGGAAGAAGCACAGAGCTTCCATACCCTCTCTGAGCCTGCCATTCTTCCGCACCTCCATGTGTTCACCAACCCAACATGGGAGCTCTCCAAACACTGTCTTTTGGGTTTTTAGTCATCACAAAGGCATGACTGATTAAATCATTGGCCATTGGTGACTGAGCTAGATCACCAACCCCTCTCCGCTCCCCAGAGGTCAGGGACATAAGACTAAATATTCCAATCCTCTAGTCACCAAAGTCAGTTCCGTTGGCAGATAGCTCCCATTGTTAGGTGCATGCAGTCCAAAAGTCACCTCACTAAGTGTTGTGTGTGTGTGTGTGTGTGTGTGTGTGTGGAACACCTTTATCATAAGAACACCTTTATCACTCTCATCACAGGAAGTTCCAAGGGTTTTAAGAGCTTTGTGCCAGAGATGCCTAAATATGTTTCTTATTATATTTTTTTTTAATTTTTTTTTTATTATTATTTATTTATGATAGTCATACAGAGAGAGAGAGAGAGGCAGAGACACAGGCAGAGGGAGAAGCAGGCTCCATGCACCGGGAGCCCGACGTGGGATTCGATCCCGGGTCTCCAGGATCGCGCCCTGGACCAAAGGCAGGCGCCAAACCGCTGCGCCACCCAGGGACCCCTGTTTCTTATTATAAATCATAGGGCAGCCCCGGTGGCGCAGCGCTTTAGCGCCGCCTGCAGCCGGGGGTGTGATCCTGGAGACCCGGGATCGAGTCCCACGTCGGGCTCCCTGCATGGAGCCTGCTTCTCCCTTTGCCTGTGTCTCTGCCTCTCTCTCTCTCTATGTCTATCATAAATAAATAAAAATAAATCTTTAAAAAATAATAATAAAAATTTACAAATAAATAAATAAAATAAATCATAATATCACACCCAAACACCTCCACCTTTTCTCATTATCTCGAATCAAATCACATAATTTCATCCAAAATATTTCAGTGTATATTTCTAAAATGTAAGGACTGTTTTTTAACATGGCCATTACATTTTAATTTTAAATATACTCCTGTACCTGCCTGTATTCATGTCTGGCTTCTGAGGATTCTAGAATCAAATCACATTAAGACTTAATCATATCAGACTTAACAATGCCCTTGCAAATCCATTCCCCATTATCAGCATATCGATTAACATAATGTCTCTGTTATTCAATTAGATTATGCTCTTCATGATTTGGATCCTATCTATTTCACCAATCTATCACTCATTGCTCTTCTCCAACACACACACACACAACACTTATGCTCAAGATATACACAGGATGTCTTCTTCTCTAAATATGTAATAGTTTTTTATTTTTTAATTTTTTAAAGAAGATTTTATTTATTTATTCATGAGAGACACAGAGAGAGAGGCAGAGACACAGGCAGAGGGAGAAGCAGGCTCCATGCAGGGAGCCCAACGTGGGACTTGATCCTGGGTCTCCAGGATCACACCCGGGACTGAAGGCAACGCTAAACCATGGAGCCACCCCGGCTGCCCCTGTCATGGTTTTTTAAACCTCTGTGCTTTTGCAAATGCTGTTCCCTCTGCCTAAAATCACCTAATCCCTCATACCTAGTGGACAAATTCCTATTTATTCTTCAAGATGAAGATTAAATAACCTTCCTGATACTGTTTTATTTCCTTCCCACCCCTTCAAATAATTAATTAGAATTAATTAATCAGGGATGCCTGGGTGGTTCCGTGGTTGAGCATCTGTCTTTTGCTCAGGGCCATGATCCTGGGGTCCTGGGATCAAATCCTGCATCAGGTTCCCTGCATGGAGCCTGCTTCTCCCTCCGCCTGTGTATCTGCCTCTCTTTTTCTGTGTGTGTCTCTCATGAATAAATAAATAATTTTTTTTTAAAAACCTATGCAGACTCAGGAAATGTCAAACATTTTCATCAAGAACTCAGACCAAAGTTCTGCTAGCTGGACAACACAATGGGTTATCATTCATTAACAGTGAAAGAAGAAAGTCTGCACATTCTTTGGGAGACCAGCAGATAGAAACAGGTTTCATAAATCATCAAGTTTCCAACAAGCTGGGGAACACCAAATAGCTTCCTACCCTACCCTGTCTGTGACTCAGTAACCACCTACTGGGCTCTGGACTAGAGGAAATCAATGCAAACTCATAACACATGGCTAGGCAGGCTCGCTCCACAAGCCTAAAAGACAGGGGTCTAGGGACACCTGGGTAGCTCAGTGGTTATACATCTGCCTTTGGCTCAGGGCGTGATCCCAGGGTCCTGGGATCGAGTCCCGTATGGGGTTCCCCACATAGAGCCTGCTTCTCCCTCTGCCTGTGTCTCTGCCTCTGTGTCTCTCATAAATAAATAAAATCTTAAAAAAAAAAAAGACAGCGGTCTATCGGTGGAGAAGCAATGCTTGGTGCAATGCAACCCCATTGAGCATAGAGAATGAATCACGTAAAAAGAAAGAAAGCCATGAACAGACAAATACGTAAGAAGAGCTAAAATGAGATCAATGGGACAGGCTAAAGGCTGTGCATGAGGCAGTACAATGTAACTCAGAGTGGGCACTTATCAGAATAACTGACAGGCTCCTTTGGTGCCCATCGAAAGATGAATGGATAAAGAAGATGTGGTCTATGTATACAATGGAATATTCCTCAGCCATTAGAAACGACAAATACCCACCATTTGCTTCGACATGGATGGAACTGGAGGGTATTATGCTGAGTGAAGTATGTCAATCGGAGAAGGACAATCATTATATAGTTTCACTCAAACGGGGAATATAAAAAATAGTGAAAGGGAATATAGGGGAAAGGAGAGAAAATGAGTGAAAATATCAGTGAGGGTGACAAAACATGAGAGATACAACTCTGGGAAACGAACAAGGGGTAGTGGAAAGGGAGGTGGGCAGGGGTTGGGGTGACTGGGTAACGGGCACTGAGGGGGGCACTTGACGGGATGAGCACTGGGTGATATGCTATATATTGGCAAATTGAACTCCAATAAAAATTTTAAAAATAATAAATAAATAAATAAATAAATAAATAAATAAATAAATAAATAAATGACAGGCTCCTGAAGCCTCAGACCTCGTAAGGCCAAAGCCAGTGCACACTGCCACCCTGTGCCCAGCCTAAGGCCGGAGAAGTTCGGCACAGGCACTGTCTCCAAGAGGCTGCCAGTCTCACTGAGGGGTTCAGACAAGTCATTACTGTCCATGTCTGAGAAGCCAGTGACCTGAGGCTCTCCCCAACCACTGACAACAGCAGTAGCTTCAAGCAGACCATCAGCCTCAAATACGCAAGGAAACACACATTTCCTCAAATACAGTGAGGACGGATTTCCAGACCCCCCCGATGGACACTAGTCCTGACCTGTGACTCAGAATCACTGACCCCTGCCTTCTGGGTGGCACTGTGGTACCAAAGGCAGAGAAAACAGGATGTTGGAGACAAACATTGCAATGAATTTACTAGGAAGGCTGATTCTTTCTCCACACCCTCCCAAGGAGACAGAGCTGGATTATGGAATTCGACCCTTAATCTTGTCCACACAACACTCAGGTCAGGGGATATGCCCTCTACCCCAAGGGTCACGCAGCTTTCAGCTCCCTGCTCAGACTTCAGAACAAGTGGCCTCAGCTTGCGTCAGCCTTTCCCAGCATGCACTGTGAAGTGCCCTGTCTCCTTGTTCATGTCACTCAGAATTCACAGTCAAAATCTTCTTGGCTACCAGGGGGAAAAAATCTGCTAAGTTCAGGTGCTTCACTTGATGGGATGAGCACTGGGTGTTATGCTATATGTTGGCAAATTGAACTCCAATAAAAAAATAAATAAGTTCAGGTGCTTCAAAGTAAATTGTGAAAAAAAAAAAAGTAAATTGTGTACATTAGGAGACCACACACACAAAAATCATTGCTAGAGAATAGACTCTGGATCCCTCGCATCTGGCCCTGCGACAGGGACAGGACTGGCTGTGGAAAAGACCCTGGTGGAAGGGTATGTGCTTTGACAAGGCAGCTCCGAGGCCCAACGCTGACCACTGAAGCACTGCCCTTCTGTGGGTCAGAACAGGTCTCCCGTCCACCAGGCACCCGGCTGGCCCGTCTTGGGGAAAGAGAGGACCAAACAGTAAAGAAGCAAAGGCTGATAACCTCCCCTCACCCCTAGTTCCAAAAGTACAAAAGCAAGTTTTCCTTCAGGGCCAGCCTTAGGAGATCTGATTTTGCATAAGAGGGAAAAACCTGTTCACCTAAACTCTCTTTGAACTTCTCCATCTATGTGTCTCAGAAGAGGCATCCAAAATCGCCTTCACCAACTTACTCTTTTGTTAGGATTGACCTCTTACTTTCACTTGTGTAAGAACAAATATAAGCTGGTACAGAGGTTGTGGAGATCAAGCACATGCAAGAGAACAAAACTTACTAGGCTTAGGCAGATGTCACCTTGGGTAGGAGGGGTGAGTCTGTTTCAGGCCCTGTGGGCACTGCACAAAGGCAGCTTGACAAGCTTCTGGGTCAGAGGAGAGTCAAAGGTAACTAGGCCTACCGTTCCTGACCAATGCACTAATTTTTTTTTTTTAAGATTTTATTTATTTATTTGAGAGAGAGAGAGAGAGCGCATAAGCAGGAGGAGCAGCAGAGGGAGAAGGAGAAGCAGGCTCCCCACAGAACAGAGAGCCTGACATGGGGCGATCCCAGGACTTGAGCAGCTACTTAATCCACTGAGCCCTCCAGGTGCTCCCCCCACAATGCATTTATGATATATTTTATGATTTGAAAAAAGAACAGTTGTTCTAGGGAACCTGATTTTATGCATCCCACATACATTATAGCAGACAATCTTATTCAAGTGAAGAGGAAACTGGTCACAGCTAAATAACAACAAAGATAAATCGGACTCACGTTTCTCCAGTGCTGGATTCCTAGGAAATGAGACTCTTCTCTTCCTGCTTCTTTCCTGAATAAAAATGCAGCATAAAGTTCTGACCACAAATCTCTTTACGAGAGATCTTGTGAGTTCTGCAAGAGGAAGAGCCAGAAGGAGAGGTGGAAATGGACATCAAGGTCCAGACACAAGAAAGACAGGAACAGTCTAGCTTCCCTCTGCCCACTGGTAGGACTGGCACAAAATAAGGGTCAGATGCAAAGTTCCCTAAGACTGCTTCCCTTGCGAAACGTTTGACTTCTGCCTTCTTTCAGCACTGCAGAGGAATAAACACGTCTTCTTCGCTGGCTTTAATTCTGCAAAAGCTTCAGATCGGACAGGAAATCACCTCCACCTGATCAGCAGAATGTGAAGGAGAGGGAAGGGGAAGAGGATTTACTGAGAGAGCAAAATGCAGACACAGAGGAGCTGACTCAGGTGTATTGCAGACTCTGCAAAACAGATCCTGCTGTCTTCAAAACGAGTAGACAAAGTCACCAACATGCCCAGAACAGTCACAGAAGAGTCCTGTTGCCCAATATCAAGGGAACAAAGCCAACAATTTTGAATTAAAATCCTAATTAAAACTGTAAATAGAAGTTCCAAAACTCAGAAGGATAAAAGGTAAAAGAAATAGTTAAGAAGATGAGGCAAGAAAAAGCGAAGAGGTTGAAAAGGAAGGGATCCAGAATGGAAATAAATAATGCAGAAGCTTTAAAATGTAGTCCTTACTGAACTCAAAAGGGGTTGCATACCCTTTCATCCAATTTTTGAGTTAATCTCAAAAGCAAAAAAAGGAATATGGCTTCCATCTTGGCCCAGCCTTCTCCCACTGCTCTAAGGAAGGGCAGTTGCCCACGTTGGTAGCTGCCCTATGGTGACTGTGAAAAAATAAATGTTTGTTGTTTTAAGCTGCTAAGTTTGGTGGTAATTCATTACACAGCAATAGACAGCTAGTATAACAGCTTTGAGATAGGCAAAACGTTCTTTAAGAATCCCCAAAGCGTGAACAATATAAGGAAAACATGATAGAATGATTTCATCAAGATGAAAAACTTCTGCTCTTCAAGATTCCCTTGTGGGACACATGGGTAGTGCAGTCAGTTAAGCATCTGACTCGTGATTTCAGCTCAGAATCAAGATCTCAAGGTGGTGAGATCAAGCCCCCCCTGCATGGGGCTCCACACTGGGCATAGAGCCTGCTTAAGATCCTCCGTCTCCCAAAGAGGAACCCTCTTGCATTGTTGGTGGGAATGCAAACTGGTGCAGCCACTCTGGAAAACTGTGGAGGTTCCTCAAGAAGTTAAAGATAGAACTACCCTATGACCCAGCAATTGCACCACTCAATATTTACCCCAAAAATACAGATGCAGTGAAACGCCGGGACACCTGCACCCCAATGTTCACAGCAGCAATGTCCACAATAGCCAAACTGTGGAAGGAGTCTCGATGTCCTTCGACAGATGGATAAAGAAGATGTGGTCTATATACACAATGGAATATTACTCAGACATCAGAAACGACAAATACCCACCACTTGCTTCCACATGGATGGAACTGGAGGGTATTGTGCTGAGTGAAGTAAGTCAATGGGAGAAGGACAATCAACCTATGGTTTCAGTCAAATGGGGAATATAAGAAATAGTGAAAGGGATTATAAGGGAAAGGAGGAGAACTGAGTGGGAAAAATTACTGAGGAAGATAAACCATGAGAGAGACTCCTAACTCTGGGAGACAAAGGGTTGCAGAAGGGGAGGTGGATGGGAGGATGGGGTAAGTCGGTGCCGGGCATTGGGGAGGGCACTTGATGGGATGAGCACTGGGTGTTATACTATATGCTGGCAAATCGCACTCCAATAAAAAAATATACTAAATAAATAAATAAATAAATTCTAATTCTGATGGGAAAGATGAGAAAGTCAGACACTTTCAGCAACTCTAAATGTCCGAGGTTCTCCGGGTCCTGTCCTCACTAACCCGAGCAGGATTGCATCATTCATTCATGCTGTTTGGTAACAGGCAGCAAGGGGATGAAGCAAGGGCCACCTCCTCAAAAGTACATTGACGAAAAGAAACCCCGAACCCCCATGGAGTGTTCTGTTTACCTACCCCGACTAATAACCACAGGCCGAGCGCGAAGCCGAGATGCGGAAGAGGCCGAGCGGCAGAGGACGGGGCTGAGCACAGGGAGCGCGACACACATGCCCAGACTCACCCCGCCGCCGGCGGCTCCTTCCTGGGCCGCCCCCGCCCCGGCCCCGGCCCCCGCCCCGGCCCCGGCCCCGGCCCCCGGCGGCGCTCCGACCCGGCGGCGGTGACCCGTGCGGGCCCGCGGGGCGTCCCAGGCAGACCCCGGGAGCCGCGGATCCGCGCGGGGCTCAGCAGGCTGGCGGCGCGGCGCGGCGCGGGGGGGAGCCGGCCGGCCCCGGGGCGGGGCTCCCCGCCCCTCCGCCCCTCCCCCCCTCCCCCCTCCGCCCCTCCCCCCCTCCGCCCCTCCCCCGGCGGGGGCTCCCCGCCCCTCCCCCCTCCGCCCCTCCCCCGGCGGGGCTCCCCGCCCCTCCGACCCTACCCCCCTCCGCCCCTCCCCCCCTCCGCCCCTCCCCCGGCGGGGCTCCCCGCCCCTCCGACCCTACCCCCCTCCGCCCCTCCCCCGGCGGGGCTTCCCGCCCCTCCCCCCCTCCGCCCCTCCCCCGGCGGGGCTCCCCGCCCCTCCGCCCCTCCCCCCCTCCGCCCCTCCCCCGGCGGGGCGCGCACCCCGCCCGCACCGCGCCGAGGAGGGCGGAAGCGCTCCCCGCCCGCACCCTCGGGGCAGGCGCCGGCCGGGGCAACCGGGGGCTCTGTGCTGCTGTGGCCGCGAGCGAAAGCTCCTTAGGGACCTTTCCTGAATCCGCGTTTGACCTCCTGCTCTCGCAGGAATGGAGGTCTCCAAGAGAGTTTCAGTAGCTGGAATATTCGTACTACATGTCAACTATACTGCGATTAAAAGAGCAGAGCTACTTATATTGGCAACTAAAATGCGGAAAACCCTGAGTGGACAAATGAACCTACATTCTTTTTTTTTTCTTGTCATCTAGTTTTCGTCTAGGAGTCACTTGCTAAGCTCCTTTTGAGTGGACTATAATAAATAAAGGGGGAGCTCTGGCTCAGCTGGCTGGAGCTGGGCTGGGGCCCCTCCCTAAAACACGGCCTGAAACCTCAGATGCCAACAGTTCTGCAGGCTCCCTCCAACTGGTCCCTGGGGCGGAGGGGTCGCAGCTGCTGGAGCAGAGCCCACTTGGCCAGAGCATCCCTGCCTCTCAAGAACACGATCCTGTCCAGAATTGTAAGAGTGCTGCTGCTCTTGGCGCCAGGCGGGCCCTTGAAGGTTAGTACTGTCAGATGCCATTTGTAAGAAAATGGTTGCAGGTTTGGGACACACCTGATTTAATTTCTCCCAGATCTGCCCAAGATGGTTCTGATCTGAAGAACAGACAGGAGGAATTTGGATGTTTTAAAATGTGAAGTAAAAAAATGATACCACGAATGGGAGGAGAGCAAAATAAGGGAGACTAAAAAACAATCTTGTTAAGAAACTGTTTATATTTTGTAGTAATTTAGAAATAAGTATAATAAAAAAACAAGATGGGCAGCCCTGGTGTCACAGCGGTTTAGCGCCGCCTGCAGCCCAGGGTGTGATCCTGGGCACCGGGGATCGAGTCCCACGTCATGGAGCCTGTTTCTCCCTCTGCCTGTGTCTCTGCCTCTCGTTCTGTGTCTCTCATGAATAAAGAAATAATCTTTAAAAAAATAAAAATAAAAGAACAAGATGTTAAACACCAAATACTTGTAAATGAACATAAATGGTAATTTATGTTCTGGTATTTCTAGGGGAAAAGAAACCCAAGTACAATAACGTGAAAAAGTAGAATTAATTTCTGCTGTAATTCATATTTCAAAGATGTTTAATATGAAGCAGATTTCAAATAAAATATTTGTACTAAATAAAATCTGGCCTCTGTACCCACCTCCCATTCACACCTGTACTAGCACTTGTGGTCATAAGGTGGCAGGTTATAAACACAAACCATATTAAAAAAAAAAAAAATGTTCAGAGGAAGCTAATGGGTGGTCACAGATACATCTAAGAATCACCAAGTAAAAAAAAAAAAAAAAAAAGAATCACCAAGTAATCTTCCCTGACAAGGCATAACTAACTATACAAGCACATCATAATATGCTTCATTGTTCTTCTGGAATAATGTTAAATAGCACATGTGAATCAAATACAATGCAGGATAATAAAACAGTAGCAAATTATTTGCAAAGTTTTCATCATAATTGGTTAGTAAAAAGTAATACAGGTAATACTAGTAGTGTTCCTGAAAGGTTTCCTATAGATCACATTTTTATAAGCTAGCATATTGACTGATGATTAACTATATTAGGATCATGTATGTTTTAAAAATAATTCAGTGCTAATAAAATAGCCTTCTAAAATGGAGTAAATTGGAACAATCACTCCAGAAAACAATATAACATTAGTAACACTGAACATGCACATTTTCTATAACCCAGTGATTCCACCTCAGGAATACACTCAGAAGAAACTCACACATGAGTAGCAGGAGTCACATACAAGAATGTTCACAACAATAGTGTATACATATAAAGAGTCATTGACCAGAAACTTAAAAAAAAGAGAATATCATTTAATATCATAAAAGGTACTTAAAATTCAGGATGGTAGTTACTTCTGGATACAGGAAAGAAAATGAGACTGGGAAGAAATTATAGTTCTTTAATGGCAGTGAGTATACAGATATTTTTTTAATATCCATTTGTATGTGTATATATATTTTTGTGATATTTGTATATCAATACATTAAATACGAATACCCTGAAATATCATGTTTCAAAACAATATAGTTAAGGGCAGCCCCGGTGGCGCAGCGGTTTAGCGCCGCCTGCAGCCCAGGGGTGATCCTGGAGACCCTGGATCAAGCCCCAGGTCAGGCTCTCTGTATGATGCCTGCTTCTCCCTCTGCCTGTGTCTCTGCCTCTCTCTCTGTCTCTATGAATAAATAAATTAAATATTAAAAAAAAGAATATAGTTAAAGAAAAATACAACTTAATGTAAA
This sequence comes from Vulpes vulpes, assembly GCF_048418805.1. Lineage (NCBI taxonomy): Eukaryota > Metazoa > Chordata > Mammalia > Carnivora > Canidae > Vulpes > Vulpes vulpes. The sequence goes on from NC_132782.1 coordinate 75,029,110, forward strand.
TATTGACATTCAAAATAAGTCACACCATGGAAATATGTCTATGATATGTCCTATGAAAGAAGTGGCTCCAGAACTATATATACAGTTTGATTCTCATTTCTGAAAGAAGAAAACTCTGTGCATGTCAATAGTAATTCTGGCGAGCAATTAATCCTGGGGAGTAAAAAGAATGAAGAATATACCTTTCCAATTTATTTGGTTTCATATTGGTTGAGATTAGTTTTAAAACATTTATTACTTTTGTAATAATTTGTGAATCAGTTAAAACTAAATCACTTTAGGGGATCCCTAGGTGGCGCAGCGGTTTGGCGCCTGCCTTTGGCCCAGGGCGTGATCCTGGAGACCCGGGATTGAATCCCACGTCGGGCTCCCGGTGCATGGAGCCTGCTTCTCCCTCTGCCTATGTCTCTGCCTCTCTCTCTCACTGTGTGCCTATCATAAAAAAAAAAAAAAAAAAAAAAAAACTAAATCGCTTTAGGAGTAGGTAGAGGGTGAAATACATGAAGGTGCCCAAAAAGTACAAATTTCCAGTTATAAAATAAATAAGTTACAGGTATATGATTAAAATGAGAAAACTCAGTTTTTTTTTCCTTCCCATGTAGGAAGCAAAACCCAATTCTTTCCTCCTGTGCTGTCCTTTACTACTTACACAAAACACTTTACTTCTGGTCATCAGATGCAGTAGTTTTAACCCGCCTTCAAATAATTCTCTGCAACACCAGATGTTCCTATATCCTATACTCCTAACTCAATTCTGACACTATCTTCTCAAAGCATGATATCCCACAGATGAAGGGCCCAATCCCACAAGACTGCCCCCCCAACACACAATCTTCAGATACTCAGGTTATTATCTGTGCTTCTGATCAATTGGCTATATATCGGAGAGGTTCCAATGACCCCCTCCTTAGGTTTAACTGATTTGCTAGAGTGGTTTACAGAACTCAAGAAACACTTACTTACATTTACCAGCTTACTAAGGGTACAGATGGACAACCAGATGAAGAGATATATAGGGTGAAGTCTGGGAGAGTCCCAAGCACAGGAGCTTCAGACCCCATGAGATTGGGATATATCACCTTCCCCAGGGAGGGTGTGTTCACCAACCTGGAAGCTCTTTGAACGCCATACTTTTGGAATCTTACGGAGGAGGTTTCATCGCGTAGGCATGATCAATCATTAACTCCATTTACAGCCCTCTCTCTTCTCAAGAGAATGGGAGGCAGGGCTGAAAAGTCCAAGCTTCTAATCATGGACTGGTCTTTCTGGTGATTAGGCCTCATCCAGAAGCCCACCTAGAATTACTCCATTAGAACACAAGATGCTCCTATCACCCAGGAAATTATAAGGGTTTTAGGAACTCTGTTACAGCTACAGAAGTCAGGGAGGCCTGGGTGGTTCGGTGATTGAGCGTCTGCCTTCAGCTCAAGGTGTGATCCCAGGGTCCTGGGATCAAGTCCCACATTGGGGTCTCTGCAGGGAGCCTGCTTATCCCTCTGCCTATGTCTCTGCCTCTCTCTGTGTGTGTCTCTCATGAATGAATAAATAAAATCTTAAAAAGAAAAACCGGAAGTCAAAAACCAATATTAAAACAAGAGATGCTCCTGGTACTCTTATCACTTAGGAAATAACAAGAATTCTAGAGCTCTGTGCCAAGAACCAGGGGTGAACAGATATATATTTTTATTATCTCACTGTAATGCACAACATGGTTGTACAGTTAATGATACTGTGTTGCATATTTGAAAGTCGCTAAGAGAGTAGATCTTAAAAGTTCTCATCCTAAGAAAAAAATTGTAAATATGTATGGTGATGGATATTGGCTTATCGTGATCATTTCACCATATATACAAATATCAAATCATTATGTTGTATACCTGAAACATAGGTTATATGTCACCTATACCACAATAAAAAAATAAGTAAAACAAAATCTAAAATAAATGAATCAATAAATAAATGCCTCAAATTGCTAAGTCAAATGATTATCAAAAAAGTTATCTAAAGTTGGTAACTGGAGGCACCTGGGTAGCTCAGTCAGTTAAGCAGCTGCCTTGAGCTCAGGTCATGATCCCAGGGTCCTGAGATTGAACCCCACGTCAGGCTCTCTGGTCAGTGGGGAGCCTGCTTCTCCAGGCTCTCTGCTCAGTGGGGAGCCTGCTTCTCCCTCTCCTGCTTGCCATCCCTCTGCTAATGTACGCTCGCTCGATCACTCTTGCTCTCTGTCAAATAAATAAATAAAATATTTTTAAATAAATAAAGTTGCTAACTAGTCTCAGCCAATTGTGAAATTCTGTAATCCACCTTCCTAGATCTCGTTCAACTTAGGGTGACCATGCATTCCTGATTTGATTAGTGGGATTCATACAGAAACATGCTGAGGAGATTGCTGGAAAGGCTTTTTTCTCTCCTAATATGAGAAGAAAATAACATAACTGGCCTACTCCCTTTCTATTTCCTCCAGCCTCTAATATTAATGAGATGAGTGGAAGTACAGCGGTCATCTTGCAACCATGAAGAAAAACCCAAAAAATGACAGCAACCAACTAGAAATGATTGCACCATGGTTCCCAATACCAACAGCCACCCATCTCTAGATTTCTTTTTAAAAATCCTGTTTGTTTAAGCCAGTGCAGTTGAGCCCTCTATTATTTGTAGGTGGAAGGCTAAAGAAACCTGAACAGAGATCTCAGCTGCTGTGCACCACTGAGTAAACAGAGTTTACTCATTTGAATCTTGTAAAAGTAGAGGGATTTGTACACATCCTAGGCTTTCCACTAAAACCCCAGAAGGACCCCGGTTTAGGAGCAAACATTATGTCCCAGAACAAAGTATTTGCTTTAAAACTGAGAGCTAAGGATAAAACTAAGGGATCACGTCTTCAAAGGGTTTGCTTGAAACGTCAGAAGGGGACAGGGGGACAGATATAAAAGTCTTGGGCTCAACCTGGGGAGTTTAGCCCAGCGTGGCTGAGCTTTCAGAGTGTCTCCCAGGTGCCTTGTGAAGCCCTCTCGGGCCAGCTGGTGGCCTAACAAAGTATAAGACACCACAAGTACAAGGCAATTAGCCATTATTTTAACTTTCTGATAGAACAAATGTAAGCATTCTTTAGAAAAAGATAATGGAAACTAAGTCTCTAAAATATTCAGTGCAAAATACCCAACATCCAATCAAAAATTAAGACTTTTGGGATGCCTGGGTAGCTCAGCAGTTGAGTATCTGGCATCGGTTCAGAGTGTGATCCTGGAGTCCCGGGATCAAGTCCCACATGAGGTCCCTGCAGGGAGCCTGCTTCTCCCTCTGCCTGTGTCTCTGCCTCTCTCTGTGTGTCTCTCATGAATCAATCAATCAATCTTTTTTTAAAATTGAAAAGAAAAAAATAGAGAAAATCTATAAAACCCAAAGCTAGTTCTTTGAAAAGATCAATATAATTGACAACTGTCTAGCAATACTGACAGAAAAAGGGGGGAAGCAGAAAAAGACACAAATTTCCAGTGTAGGAATGAAACAGGAGATATCACTGTAGACCTTATAGACCTTAAAAGGATAGAAAGGAAATACTCAGAACATATTATACATATTTTTGATGAAATGGACCAATTTCTTTGAAAATCACAAACTACCAAACTTAACCAATAGGAAAAATATATAACATAGATATTCCTATATTAATTAAAGAAATTTAATCTGCAAGATTTTTTAAATAAGCTTTTGAAAAAGATTTCCAGGCCAAGGTGGCTCCACTGGAGAATTCTATCAAACACTTAAGGAAGAATTAACATCTATTTTACACACTCTCTTCTAGAAAATAGAAAAGGAAGAAATACTTTCTAATTCATTTCATGAGGCCTGTATTACCCTTATACCAAAACTAGACAAAGGTAGTACTAAAAAAAGGGAAAGGTGAACCAAGAAAAGGAAAGGAAAGGAAAAGAGGGGAGGGAAAGGAAGGGGAGGGAAGGGAAGGGAAGAGAAGGGAAGGGAAGGGAAGGGAAGGGAAGGGAAGGGAAGGGAAGGGAAGGGAAGGGAAGGGAAGGGAAGGGAAGGGAGCCATAGATTGGTATCTCAGGAACTGAGGCACAAAAGTTCTCAAGAAAAAATTAGCAAATCAAATCCAGCAACGAATAAAAAGAACTATACACCATGACCAAGTGGGATTTATTCCAAATATGCAAGACTGATTTAACATTAGAAAATCAATCAATATAAAACACTATGTTAACAATATAAAGAAAAAATACATGATCTTATTGATGCAGAAAAAACATTTGACAAAATTCAACATTCATTCATGATAAAAGCTCTCAGCAAACTACACATAGAAGGAAACTTCTTCATCCTGATAAAAAGGCATCTACATAAAACATAAAGATATCGGGATCCCTGGGTGGTGCAGCGGTTTGGCACCTGCTTTTGGCCCAGGGCGCAATCCTGGAGACCTGGGGTCGAATCCCATGTCGGGCTCCCGGTGCATGGAGCCTGCTTCTGTCTCTGCCCCTCTCTCTCTCTCTCTCTCTCTCTCTCTCTCTGTGTGTGTGTGTGACTATCGTAAATAAATAAAAAAATTTTTAAAAAAATAAAGATATCCTCATACTTAATTAAGAAAGTCTGCATGACGGCCATCCGGGTAGTTCAGCAGTTTAGCACTGCCTTTGGCCCAGGGTGTGATCCTGGAGACCCGAGATCAAGTCCCACATCAGGCTCCCTGCATGGAGCTTGCTTCTTCCTCTGCCTGTGTCTCTGCGTCTCTCCCTCTCTCTGTGTCTCTCATGAATTAATAAATAAAATCTTAAAAAAAAAAAGGCTGGATGCTTAATTCCTAAGATAGGGAATAAAGAAAGAATGTCCTCTCATCACCATTCCTATTCGACACTATATTGGAAGTCCCAGGCAGTGTAATAAGGCAAAAAACAAAACAAAAACAAAACAAAAAACTGTCCTTTTTTTTTTTTCAGATAACATGATTATCTCCATAGAAAATCCCAAGGGATTTAAAAAAAATCTCCTACAACTAAAAAGGTCACAGGATAATAGGATATATGGTCAACATACAAAAGTCAGCATATTACTTCCACGTAGATAGAACTGGAGGGTATTATGCTGAGTGAAATAAGTCAATCGGAGAAGGACAAACATTATATGGTCTCATTCATTTGGGGAATATAAAAAATAGTGAAAGGGAATAAAGGGGAAAGGAGAGAAAATGAGTGGGAAATATCAGAGAGGGAGACAGAACATGAGACACTCCTAACTCTGGGAAATGAACAAGGGATGGTAGAAAGGGAGGTGGGCGGGAGGTTGGGGTTACTGGGTGATGGGCACTGAGGGGGGGCACTTGATGGGATGAGCAATGGGTGTTATGCTATATGTTGGCAAATTGAATTCCAATAAAGAGAAATTTTAAAAAATAAAAATAAAAAATAAATAAAAATAAAAAACAAAGGAGGGAATCAATAAAGATGAAACTAAAAAGAACATAAATAAAAATTGATACTATGAAAAACGCATTTACCAATACAGAGGATAAAAATTAGCAAAGAAAACAATATGAGATAATGAAAGAGAACAAAAACGATAGCTATAGACAATAGGCAAGGGAGACACACTATAAGGACAGTTGAGCTTCCCAAATAACCAAAACATGAGAACAAAATAAGTATTTAAAGATATCTAAATAACAGCTACTTGATTTAAAGAAAGACACAGTTTAAGAAACCATCAGCAGCTCCCTGCCCGCCTTGTTGGTGGAAGGCAGTGGCTGAACTTGCATCTGCTCGCTGTCCCCAAGAGCCTCCTTCAGGTCCTCCTGCTCCTGGACCTGGTGCCAGAGATCCATGCCAAGGCCTCCCCCATCTTTCCAGCATCTGCAGGACACTAATCCTATTAAGATGAACCATAGTGTGGTCTTCACTTCTAGAAGCCTTGAAAGTAAGAGCAGTTGCCCCAAGATAATGGTGTCTGAATCAGGCCCAGAAGAATGAAATGGGGGAGTTGTGAGAGATGCAATCTAGAGATCCATACAGTTCTTCTCGTGGATGTAAAGACCTCTTCAGGAGAGGGATTAAGATGGCAGAGGAGTATGGGGGCCCCAAGTTCATCTCGTGGCTCGAATACAACTAGATAGTTATCAAATCTTTCTGGACACCAGAAAAATCTATCTGAAGTGTGAGAAAACAAAGCTACAAGTCTACTGGTAGAAAAGCGACCACTTTGGAATGTAGGAGGTGTGGAGACTTGAGTCTGGTGTGATAGAGCTGAGGTACGGTGGGGAGGGACCCTGCTTGGCTGCCCCATAGTAGTATAAGCAGTGGAGCACAACATGGGAACCTTTAGAAGCCAGCTGGGGGGTTGGGGGGGTGGGGAGACGACACGTGCCTGGCCTAAATATGCCCAGGTGGCTTAGTGGGGTGGAACCCCGCGTGGAACACCGTTTGTGCATCTCCAGGGGAGAAAGCACGGTGGTGCCTGAGTGCCACCAGCTCCCAGGGACAGAAGCCCAGAAGCCCACTGAGGACAGTGAGTCTAGGCGCCAGCTTCCTGCTCTGTGTTGCTGTAAACTGCGAACTGCTGCACAGTCCTGTGACCACCTTTGTGGAGTGGCTCCAGCAAAAGACAGAAGGCTGGGGAGACACCCCCCCTCCCCGCCCCGGGGAGAACAGTGGGGATCTGCGCCCCAGGAGTCCCTAAAAGTTAGAGTTGTGAAACTCAGTGCATGCCTGAGATAAAAACGCTCAGCCACATGCAGGGTGAACAGAGTTCTGACAGAAACCAGGTAGACAAGAGTGCTCGATTGCTCTTTTGAGAGGGCTCACCGAAGACTCAGGGATGCATATTTTCAGTTCTGGGGCTAGAGACCTGGGCCCTGCCATAGTCATCCCGCGCAACTGTGCTCAAAGCCTCCGGGGAGCAAAACAGCGCTACCTGGCGGACAAAAGTGCTGCCTACACGGAACCCCGCCTCCTTCCGCACTGAAGGTACCGCTCACCAGGTAGGGCAAGTCCACGTGACGCATGTGGTCCCTCCCCCGGAAGACCAGCACAATCTCTCCCACCTAGTTTACTGATGGAAGGCTGCAAGCTTCAGCTCTAGGGGATAACAGTATCTAGCATACTTTGTATTCTTTAGTCCTTTAGGAAAATTTTTTCAGATATTTCCTTATTTTCCAATACTTTCTTTTAAACTTTTACTTAGTTATGATAGCCACAAAGAGAGAGAGAGAGGCAGAGACATAGGCAGAGGGAGAAGCAGGCTCCATGCACCGGGAGCCCGACGTGGGATTCGATCCCAGGTCTCCAGGATCACACCCTGGGCTAAAGGCAGGCGCCAAACCGCTGCGCCACCCAGAGATCCCTTTTCAACTCTTTCTTAATTGGAGCTCTAGTACCTTTTAACAAGCAGACCAAAACACACCCAAGATCTAGTTTTGTTTGTCTTTGTTGTTGTTTTTCTTGTTTTTTTCTTTTTCTATCACCTTTTCCTTTATGGACAAAATGACTAGATGGAGAAATTTACCCCAAAAGAAAGAATAGGAGGTAGTACTCACAACCAGGGAGTTAATCAATACAGCTATAAGTAAGATGTCTTAACTAGAATGTATGTATGTATTTACTTATTTATTTATAAAGATTTTATTTACTTTTTCATGAGCGACCAGAGAGGGGGTGGGCAGAGACACAGGCACAAGGAGACGCAGGCTCCATGCAGAGAGCCCGACATGGGACTCGATCCCAGGTCTTCCAGGATCAGACCCTGGGCTGAAGGTGGTACTAAACCGCTGAGCCACCTGGGCTGCCCTGAACTAAAATTTAAAAGAACAATTATAAAGGTACTAGCTGGGCTTGAGAAAAGCATACAAGACACTAGAGAATCCCTTACTGTAGAGATTAGAGAACTAAAATCTAGTCAGGTCAAAATTTAAAATTCTATAACTATGAATTGCAGTCCCCAGGGGAGACTACAAAAATGAGGGTGAAAGAAGCAGAAGAGTGAACCATGATATGGATGATAAAATTATGGAAAATAATGAAGTTGAAAAGAAGAGGGAAAGAAAACTATTAGGTCACGAAGGTAGACTTAGGGAACTTAGTGATGCCATAAAGCGAAATAATGTCCCTATTATAGGAATCCCAGAGGAAGTAGAGCAGGAAAAAAAGTCAGGTTTATTTGAACAAATTATAGCTGAGAACTTTCATAATCTACGGAAGGAAATAGGCACTCAAGTCCAAGAAGCACAGAGAACTCCACTCAAAATCACCAAAGATAAGGCAGCGCCATGATAAAGGGACACCTGGGTGGCTCAGTGGTTGAGTGTCTACCTTTGGCTCAGGTCATGGTCCCAGGGTCCTGGGACTGAGTCCTGAATCAGGCTCTCTGCAGGGAGCCTGGCTTCTCCCTCTGCCTATGTCTCTGCCTCTCTGTGTGTCTCTCATGAATAAATAAAATCTTTAAAACACACACAAACACACACCCCATAATATACTGAAACTTGCAAATTACAAAGATAAAGGAAAAATCCTGAAAACAGCTTGAGACAAGAGGTCCTTAACCTATAAGGGTAGGCACATAAGGCTGGCAGCATACCTGTCCACAGAGACCTGGCAGGACAGAAAGGACTGGCATGATATATTCAATGTACGAAATGGGAAAAATAGGAAGCCAAAAATACTTTATCCAGCAAGAATACCATTCAGAATAGAAGGAGAGATAAGGAGTTTCCAAAATAAACAAAAACCAAAGGAAATTGGGAAAACTAAACCAGCTCTGCAAGAAATATTAAAGCAGAAGACCAAACGTAACAAAGATCAGAAAGGAACAGAGAGGGGCACCTGAGTGGCTCAGTCCACTAAGAATCTGAATTTAGTGCCATTGCATTACCCATGAAGATGCTGTGTCTATAAATTGTTCCTTTTTTAAAAAAGATTTTATTCATTTCCTTTGAGAGAGGAGAGAGCAAGCGGGAGACACAGAGAGGGCACAAGCAGGAGGAGGGGCAGAGGCAGCGGGAGAAGCAGACTCTCCACTTAATAGTGAGCCTGTTGTGGGGCTCACTCCTAGGACCCTGAGATTTCACCCTCATTTTTGTAGTCTCCCCTGGGGACTGCAATTCATAGTTATAGAAATTTAAATTTTGGCCTGACTAGATTTTAGTTCTTAATCTCTACAGTAAGGGATTCTCTAGTGTCTTGTATGCTTTTCTCAAGCCCAACTAGTATCTTTATAATTGTTCTTTTATTTATTTTTTCATGTGAAAGTTTTTATTTTTTTTATTTTTTATAAACCAAAAGTATTTTATTTAAAAATTTTGTGGGTTTTTTTTAAAATTTATGATAGTCACAGAGAGAGAGAGAGAAAAGAGAGAGGCAGAGACACAGGCAGAGGGAGAAGCAGGCTCCATGCACCGGGAGCCCGACGTGGGATTCAATCCCGGGTCTCCAGGATCGCGCCCTGGGCCAAAGGCAGGCGCCAAACCGCTGCACCACCCAGGGATCCCATTATTTAAAAATTTTGTATTTGAGTATAGTTGACATACAGTGTTACAATAGTCTCAGGTGTACAACATAGTGATTTAACAAGTCGATATGTTTTGTTATGCTCACCACAGATGTAGCTACCATCTGTCACCATACAATACTATTACAATACCTCTGACTATATTCCCTATGCTGTATCATTTTTTTAAATAAATTTATTTTTTATTGGTGTTCAATTTACCAACAAACAGAATAACACCCAGTGCTCATCCCGTAAAGTGCCCCCTCAGTACCCGTCACCCATTCCCCCCCACCCCCCGCCCTCCTCCCCTTCCACCACCCCTAGTTCGTTTCCCAGAGTTAGGAGTCTTTCCTAAGTTCTGTCTCCCTTTCTGATATTTCCCGCACATTTCTTTTCCCTTCCTTTATATTCCCTTTCACTATTATTTATATTCCCCAAATGAATGAGAACATATAATGTTTGTCCTTCTCCAATTGACTTACTTCACTCAGCATAATACCCTCCAGTTCCATCCACATTGAAGCAAATGGTAGGTATTTGTCATTTCTAATGGCTGAGTAATATTCCATTGTATACATAAACCATGTCTTCTTTATCCATTCATCTTTCGATGAACACCGAGGCTCCTTCCACAGTTTGGCTATTGTGGACATTGCTGATAGAAACATCGGGGTGCAGGTGTCCCGGCGTTTCATTGCATCTGAATCTTTGGGGTAAATCCCCAGCAGTGCAATTGCTGGGTCGTAGGGCAGGTCTATTTTTAACTCTTTGAGGAACCTCCACACAGTTTTCCAGAGTGGCTGCACCAGTTCATATTCCCACCAACAGTGTAAGAGGGTTCCCTTTTCTCCGCATCCTCTCCAACATTTGTGGTTTCCTGCCTTGTTAATTTTCCCCATTCTCACTGGTGTGAGGTGGTATCTCATTGTGGTTTTGATTTGTATTTCCCTGATGGCAAGTGATGCAGAGCATTTTCTCATGTGCATGTTGGCCATGTCCATGTCTTCCTCTGTGAGATTTCTCTTCATGTCTTTTGCCCATTTCATGATTGGATTGTTTGTTTCCTTGGTGTTGAGTTTATTAAGTTCTTTATAGATCTTGGAAACTAGCCCTTTATCTGATCCGTCATTTGCAAATATCTTCTCCCATTCTGTAGGTTGTCTTTTAAATTGCTGACTGTATTCTTTGCTGTGCAAAAGCTTCTTATCTTGATGAAGTCCCAATAGTTCATTTTTGCTTTTGTTTCTTTTGCCTTTGTGGATGTATCTTATAAGAAGTTACTGTGAAAAAAAAAAAGAAAAAGAAAGAAAAAAAAATGAAAAAAAAGAAGTTACTGTGGCCAAGTTCAAAAAGGGTGTTGCCTATGCTCTCCTCTAGGATTTTGATGGAATCTTGTCTCACATTTAGATCTTTCATCCATTTTGAGTTTATCTTTGTGTATGGTGAAAGAGAGTGGTCTAGTTTCATTCCTCTGCAAATGGATGTCCAATTTTCCCAGCACCATTTATTGAAGAGACTGTCTTTCTTCCAATGGATAGTCTTTCCTCCTTATCAAATATTAGTTGACCATAAAGCTGAGGGTCCACTTCTGGGTTCTCTATTCTGTTCCATTAATCTATGTGTCTCTATTTGTGCCAGTACCACACTGTCTTGATGACCACAGCTTTGTAGTACAACCTGAAATCTGGCATTGTGAGGCCCCAACTATGTTTTTCTTTTTTAAAATTCCCCTGGCTATTCGGGGTCTTTTCTGATTCCACACAAATCTTAAAATAATTTGTTCTAACACTCTGAAGAAAGTACATGGTATTTTGATAGGGATTGGATTAAAAGTGTAAATTGCCCTGGGTAACATTGACATTTTCACAATATTAATTCTGCCAATCCATGAGCATGGAATATTTTTCCATCTCTTTGTGTCTTCCTCAATTTCTTTCAAATTTTTTTTTTTTTAAAACAGTTCAATTTTTTTTTAATTTTTTTTTTATTTATTTATGATAGTCACAGAGAGAGAGAGAGAGAGGCAGAGACACAGGCAGAGAGAAACAGGCTCCATGCACCGGGAGCCTGACGTGGGATTCGATCCTGGGTCTCCAGGATCGCGCCCTGGGTCAAAGGCACGCGCCAAACCGCTGCGCCACCCAGGGATCCCCTCAATTTCTTTCAGAAGTGTTCTATACTTTTTAGGGTAGAGAGCCTTTACTTTTTGGTTAGGTTTATTCCTAGGTATCTTATACTTTTGGGTGCAATTGTAAATGGGATTGACTCCTTAATTTCTCTTTCTTCAGTCTCATTGTTAGTGTATAGAAATGCCACTGATTTCTGGGCATTGATTTTGTATCCTGCAATGCTACCAAATTGCTGTATGAGTTCTAGCATCTTGGGGTGGAGTCTTTTGGGTTTTCTATGTAGAGTATCATGTCATCAGCGAAGAGGGAGAGTTTGACTTCTTCTTTGCCAATTTGAATGCCTTTTATGTCTTTTTGTTGTCTGTTTGCTGAAGCGAGGACTTCCAGTACTATGCTGAATAGCAGTGGTGAGAGTGGACATCCCTGTCTTGTTCCTGATCTTAGGGGAAAGGCTCCCAGTGCTTCCCCATTGAGAATGATATTTGCTGTGGGCTTTTCGTAGATGGCTTTTAAGATGTTGAGGAATGTTCCCTCTATCCCTACACTCTGAAGAGTTTTGATCAGGAATGGATGCTGTATTTTGTGAAATGCTTTCTCTGCATCTAATGAGAGGATCCTATGGTTCTTTTTTCTCTTGCTGATATGATGAATCACATTGGTTGTTTTACGAGTGTTGAACCAGCCTTGCATCCCGGGGATAAATCCTACTTGGTTATGGTGAATAATCTTCTTAATGTACTCTTGTATCCTATTGGCTAGTATCTTGTTGAGAATTTTTGCATCCATGTTCATCAGGGATATTGGTCTATAATTCTCCTTTTTGGTGGGGTCTTTGTTGGGTTTGGAATTAAGGTGATGCTGGCCTCATAGAACGAGTTTGGTTGTACTCCATCTCTTTCTTTCCAAACAGCTTTAGTAGAATAGGTATGGTTTCTTCTTTAAACGTTTGATAGAATTCCCCAGGGAAGCCATCTGGCCCTGGACTTTGTGTTTTGATGACCGCTTCATTTTCCTCCCGGGTTATTGGCCTATTCAGGTTTTCCATTTCTTCCTGCTCCAGTTTTGGTAGTTTGTGGCTTTCCAGGAATGCGTCCATTTCCTCCAGATTGCCTAATTTATTGGTGTAGAGCTGTTCATAATATGTTTTTAAAATCGTTTGTATTTCCTTGGTGTTGGTAGTGATCTCTCCTTTCTCATTCATGATTTTATTAATTTGAGTCTTCTCTCTCTTCTTTATAATAAGGCTGGTTAATGGTTTACCTATTTTATTAATTCTTTCAAAGAACCAACTCCTGGTTCTGTTGATCTGTTCCACAGTTCTTCTGATTTCGATTTCGTTGAGTTCTGCTTGAATCTTAATTAACTCTCTTCTGCTGGGTGTAGGATCTATCTGCTGTTTTTTCTCTAGCTCCTTTATGTGTAAGGTTAGCTTTTGTATTTGGGTTCTTTCCAGTTTTTGAATGGATACTTGTATTGCAATGTATTTCCCCCTGAGTACTGCTTGTGCTGCATCCCAAAGATTTTGAACGGTTGTGTCTTCATTCTCATTAGTTTCCATGAATCTTTTTAATTCTTCCTTAATTTCCTGGTTGACCCTTTCATCTTTTAGCAGGATGGTCCTTAACCTTCATGTGTTTGGGGTCCTTCCAAACTTCTTGTTGTGATTTAGTTCTAATTTCAAGGCATTATGGTCTGAGAATATGCAGGGGACGATCCCAATCTTTTGGTATCGGTTCAGACCTGATTTGGAACCCAGTATGTAGTCTATTCTGGAGAAAGTTCCATGTGCACTTGAGAAGAATGTGTATTCAGTTGAGTTTGGATGTAAAGTTCTGTAGATATCCGTGAAATCCATCTGGTCCAGTGTATCACTTAAAGCTCTCGTTTCTTTGGAGATGTTGTGCTTAGAAGACCTATCGAGTATAGAAAGAGCTAGACTGAAGTCACCAAGTGTAAGTGTATTATTATCTAAGTAATTCTTCACTTTGGTTATTAATTGATTGATATATTTGGCAGCTCCCACATTTGGGGCATATATATTGAGGATTGTTAAGTCCTCTTGTTGGATAGATCCTTTAAGTATGAAATAGTGTCCCTCTTCATCTCTCACTACAGTCTTTGGGGTAAATTTTAGTTTATCTGATATAAGGATGGCTATTCCTGCTTTCTTTTGAGGACCATTCAAATGGTAAATGGTTCTCCAACCTTTTATTTTCAGGTTGTAGGTGTCCTGTCTAAAATGAGTCTCTTGGGATCCCTGAGTGGCGCAGCAGTTTGGCGCCTGCCTTTGGCCCAGGGCACGATCCTGGAGACAGGGGATCGAATCCCACGTCGGGCTCCCAGTGCATGGAGCCTGCTTCTCCCTCTGCCTGTGTCTCTGCCTCTCTCTCTCCTCTCTGTGTGTGTGTGGCTATCATAAATAAATAAAAATTAAAAAAGAAGGTTTAAATCCTTTATAAAATAAAAAATAAAATGAGTCTCTTGTAGACAGCAAATAGATGGGTCCTGCTTTTTTATCCAATCTGAAACCCTGTGCCTTTTGATGGGGTCATTAAGCCCGTTCACGTTCAGAGTTACTATTGAGAGATATGAGTTTAGTGTCACCATGATACCTATTCAGTCCTTGTTTTTGTGGATTGTTCCACTGAACTTCTTATTAAAGGGGAATTTTAAGAGTCCCCCCTTAAAATTTCTTGCAGAGCTGGTTTGGAGGTCACATATTCTTTCAGTTCCTGCCTGTCTTGGAAGCTCTTTCTCTCTCCTTCCATTCTGAATGAGAGTCTTGCTGGATAAAGTATTCTTGGTTGCATGTTCTTCTCATTTCGGACCCTGAATATATCCTGCCAGCCCTTTCTGGCCTGCCAGGTCTCTGTGGAGAGGTCTGCTGTTTCCCTAATATTCCTCCCCATAAAAGTCAGGGATTTTTGGTCTCTTGCTGCGTTAAGGATCTTCTCTTTATCTTTGGAATTTCCTAGCTTAACTATTAAATATCGAGGTGTTGAACGGTTTTTATTGATTTTGGGAGGGGGGGGATCTCTCTATTTCCTGGATCTGAATGCCTGTTTCCCTTCCCAGATTAGGAAAGTTTTCAGCTATGATTTGTTCAAATACAGATTCTGGCCCTCTGGCCCTTTCAGCGCCCTCGGGAACCCCAATTAAACGTAGGTTTTTCTTCCTCAGACTGTCGTTTATTTCCCTTAATCTATCTTCATGATCTTTTAATTGTTTGTCTCTTTTTTCCTCAGTTTCCCTCTTTGCCATCAACTTGTCTTCTATGTCACTCACTCATTCTTCCACCTCGTTAATCCTGGTCGTTAGGACTTCTAGTTTGGGGATCCCTGGGTGGCACAGCGGTTTGGCGCCTGCCTTTGGCCCAGGGCGTGATCTTGGAGACCTGGGATCGAATCCCATGTCGGGCTCCTGGGGCATGGAGCCTGCTTCTCCCTCTGCCTCTGTCTCTGCCTCTCTCTCTCTCTCTGTGTGACTATCATAAATCAATGAAAAAAAAAAAAGACTTCTAGTTTGGATCACATCTCATTCAATTGATTTTTAATTTCTGCCTGATTCGTTCTAAATTCTGCAGTCATGAAGTCTCTTGAGTCCTTTACACTTTTTTCTAGAGCCACCAGTAGCTGTATAACAGTGCTTCTGAATTGGCTTTCTGACATTGAATTGTAATCCAGATTTTGTAACTCTGTGGGAGAGAGGACTGTTTCTGATTCTTTCTTTTGAGGTGAGGTTTTCCTTCTAGTCATTTTGCTCAGTGCAGAGTGGCCAAAAGCAAGTTGTATTGGGAAATGGAGAAAAAGAGAAGAGAGAAAGAAGGAAAGAAAAGAGAAAAAGAAAAAAGAAAAAAGGAAGATAAAAAGAGAAAAAAGAGAAGAAAAAGAGAAAGAAAAAGAAAGAAAGGGGAAAAAAGGGTGGGGGAAGCAAGCAGAAATCAAAAAGAAAAAAAAAGAAAAGAAAAAACCACGGGGGAGTATCTTCTGATTCTGTATACTTTAAGGCCCTTGACTTCCCCTGGACCTGGTCCGTTTAGCTGGTCTTTTGGGGGAGGGGCCTGTTGTGCTGATTTTCAGGTGTTAGCACTTGGGGGAGCTGCTCTGCCCCCTGCCTGGTGCAGGGCTCAGTGGGGGTGTTTACCCCGTGAGGCCCCAGGAGGAACAACCGCAGTGGCGGGGGCAGCTCTGCAGCCCTGGAGTCAGCTCCGGCAGTAACTCCGGAGCTCTCTGTCTGCAGGGCCTGGAGGCTCCGGGGCGGGGCCGCTGATCTGCTCAGCTCCGGGCAGGAGCGTCCTTGCTGTTCTGGGCCCTCCCGGCCTCTGCCTGTCCCAGGGGGAGGCCGGATCCTGGGCTGTGTCCCTGCGCCCAGTGCTCCCGGTCTGCGCTGTTGGATTCGCGCTCCCGCGCCGCAGCCCCCTCTGCACGGAGCCTCTTCCTCTGCCCAAGTCCCTCCGAGCTGCTCCCGGAGCCGCCCAGCCCCCTCTCCGCGGAGCAGCCGCCCGAGCCCCTCCGAGCTGCTCCAGGTCCCGCTGTGCCGCTGCAGCCCTTAGGGACCTCGGCACACTCTCCCCCGGGCACAGGTGCCTGTTAGTGTCCCAGGGAGCCCGTGGGCACCCCCGCCCTCCTGGGTCCTGCTCTAACTCCCTGCGGGCCCCTTTCCGCGGGGAAGGTTGGTGCAGCTCCTGCTTCTCCGGGACGGGGCTCTCCTGTCCTGGGGACACTCGCCCCAGCCTCAGCCCGGCTCCTCGCGGGCCCCTCCCCCTTGGAGGCCTTTTGTGTCTTTATTTCTTTTTCCCTGTCTTCCTACCTTGATAGAAGTGCGAACTCTTCTCACTGTAGCATTCCACCTGTTCTCCCTTTAAATCTCAGGCCTAATTCGTAGATTTTCAGGATAATTTGAAGGTTATCTAGGTAATTTGGTGGGGACAGGTGATTTGGGGACCCTACTCTTCCGCCATCTTGCCCCTCCTCCCTATAATTGTTCTTTTAAATTTTAGTTCAGGGCAGCCCAGGTGGCTCAGCGGTTTAGTACCACCTTCAGCCCAGGGTCTGATCCTGGAAGACCCGGGATCAAGTCCCACGTCGGGCTCCCTGCATGGAGCCTGCTTCTCCCTCTGCCTGTGTCTCTGCCCCCCACCCCCCTCTCTCTGGTCGCTCATGAAAAAGTAAATAAAATCTTTATAAATAAATAAATAAATAAATAAATAAATAAATAAAATAAGTTCTAGTTAAGACATCTTACTTATAGCTGTATTGATTAACTCCCTGGTTGTGAGTACTACCTCCTATTCTTTCTTTTGGGGTAAATTTCTCCATCTAGTCATTTTGTCCATAAAGGAAAAGGTGATAGAAAAAAACAATAAAAACATCAATAACAACAACAAAGACAAACAAAACTAGATCCTGGGTGTGTTTTGGTCTGCTTGTTAAAAGGAACTCAACCACTGGGCCACCCAGGCATCCCTCACCAAACATTTAAAGAAGAATGAATATCTGTTCTGAAACTATTACAAAAACCAGAAATGGAAGGAAAACTTCCAAACATTCTATGAGGTTGATCCTAAAACCACAGATCCCACCGAAAAGAATTACCAAACAATATCCCTGATGAACATGGGTGTAAAAATCTTCACCAAGATACAAGCTAATAGGATCCAACAGTACATTAAAAAAAAAAAAAATTATTCACCAGACCAAGTGGGATCTATTTATGGGTTGCAGGGTAGTTCAACATCCACAAATCAATGTCATACACCACTTAATATGGATCACCATATGATCCTTTCAATAGATGCAGACAAATCATTTGACAAAATACTAGCATCTTTTCTTGATTAAAATGCTCTGCTGTGTAAGAATAGAGGGAACATACCTCAATAACATAAAAGCCATATACAAAAAAAAAACATAGTGAATATCATCTTCAACAGGGAAAAACAGAGAGCTTCTCCCCTAAAGTCAGGAGCACAACAGGGATTTCCATTCTCACCACTGTTGTTCAACATAGTACTGGAAGTTCCTAGCATCAACAATCAAATAAATAAAAGAAATAAAAAGCATCCAAATCAGCAAAGAAGAAGTCAAATTTCCAATCTTCACAGGTGACATGATTCTATGAAGAAAACCCAAAAGACTTTTGTAAAAAACCAAAAAAGTACTGGAACTGATATTGGAATTCAGCAAAATCGCAGGGTATAAAATCAACACACATAAGTCTGTTGCATTTCTATACACTAACAATGAAGCAACAGAAAGAGAAATCAAGGAATCTATCCCATTTACAATTCCACCAAAAACTATAAGATACCTAAGAACACCCCTAACCAAAGAGATAAAAGAGTTGTACTCTGAAAACTATAGAACACTTAGGTATACCTGGGTGGCTCAGCGAGGGAGTGTCTGCCTTTGGGCGTGATCCTGGTCCACAGATCCCTTTGAGGAGCCTGCTTCTCCCTCTGCCTATCTCTCTGCCTCTCTCTCTGTGTCTCTCATAAATAAAAAAATAAAATAAAATCTTAAAAACAAAAACTATAGAACACTTAAATTGAGGAAGACCCAAAGAAATGGAAAAATATTCCATGCTCATGGATTGGGAGGACAATTATTTTTCTAATGTATACTTCCCAAAGCAATCTATACATTCAATGCAATCCCTATCAAAATACCACCAGCAGGGCAACCTGGGTGGCTCAGCGGTTTATCTTTAGTGCTGCTTTCAGCCTAGGGTGTGATCCTGGATACCTGGGATTGAGTCCCACGTCAGGCTCTCTGCAGGGAGCCTGTTTCTCCCTGTGTGTGCCTCTCTGTGTGTGTGTGTGTGTCTCTTATGAATGACTGAATAAATAAAATCTAAAAAAAACAAAATACCACGAACATTTTTCACAGAGTTGGAACAACCAATTCTAAAGTTTGTATGGAACCAGAAAAGACCCCAAATAGCCAAAGTAACGTTGAAAAAGAAAACCAAAGCTGGAGTCATCACAATTCTGGACTTAAAGCTGTACTACAAAGCTGTAACCAACAAAACAGTATGGTACTAGCACAAAAACAGACACATAGATAAATGAAGCAATAGAGAATAGGTACAGGAGATAAAGAGGTACAAAGTTCAGGACACCTGGGTGGTTCAGCAGTTGAGCATCTGCCTTTGGCTCAGGGCGTGATCCCAGAGTCCCTGGATGGAGCCTGGTTCTCCTTTGCCTGTGTCTCTGCCTCTCTCTGTGTGTCTTTCATGAATAAATTTAAAAATATTTTTAAAAAGAACTTAAAAAAAAAGAGGTACAACATTCTAGTTATAAAATAAATGTCATGAGCATGTATAGCATAAGGAATAAAGTTAATATTGTAATAACTTTGTATGATAAATGGTAAACTAATCATGGGGATCATTTTACAATGTACAAAAATATCGAATCACCACGATGTACACCAGAAATAGAACATTGTATGTCAATTATACTTCAATTTAAAAAAAGAGAGAAAGGGGCAGCCCCAGTGGCCCAGTGGTTTAGTGCCACCTTCAGCCCAGGGCGTGACCCTGGAGACCAGGGATCGAGTCCCATGTCGGGCTCCCTGCATGGAGCCTGCTTCTCCCTCTGCCTGTGTCTCTCTGTGTGTGTGTGTGTGTGTGTGTGTGTGTGTGTCATGAATAAATAAAATCTTTAAAAAAAAGAAAATACTTTAAAAAAGGAGAAAAATATCATCAGCCACTTTTCAGCAGAAACGTTGGAGGCTAGAAGAAAAGTGGAATAATATATTTAAAGTGTAATAAGAAACACTTATGTCAGGGATCCCTGGGTGGCTCAGCAGTTTAGCACCTGCCTTTGACCCAGGGCATGATCCTGGAGTCCCAGGATCGAGTCCCACATCAGGCTCCCTGCATGGAGCCTGCTTCTCCCTCTGCCTGTGTCTCTGCCTCTCTCTCTGTGTCTCTCATGAATAAATAGACAAAATCTTAAAAAAAAAAAAAAAAGAAAAAGAAAAAACTGTCAACTGAGAATTCTATATCCAGCAAATCCATTGTGCATAAATGAGGGAGAAAATAAGATATTCCCAAATAAACAAAAGCTGAAGGAGGCCATTAGCAGCAGACCTAACGTACAAGAAATGCTACAGGGAGTCCTTCAGGTTGAAATGAAATGATGCTAGACAGTAACTTGAAGTCATACAAAGATAAAAAGATCTCTTTAAAGATTAACATATGGACAAATATAAAAACCGGTGTTGTTATAATTTAGGTTTGTAACCCCACTTTTACTTTTCTAAAGGAGTAAGACAGGGCAGTTGGGTGGCTCAGTGGTTTAGCGCTGCCTTCAGCCCAGGGTGTGATCCTGGAGACCCCTTTAGCCCAGGGTGTGATCCTGGAGACCCCGGCATGGAGTCCCACGTCGGGCTCCCTGCATGGAGCCTGCTTCTCCCTCTGCCTGTGTCTCTGCCTCTCACTCTCCCTCTGTCTCTCATGAATAAATAAAATCTAAAACAAAACAATATTTAAAAAAAATAAAAATAAAGGAGTAAGACAGAAATGCATGAGAATAATTACAAATCCGATACAGAACACACAAAGATGTAATTTGTTATATCAATAACAAAGTAGAGGGGACTGAACTGAATCAAGCAGGATCCTCCAAATTAACTAATTTATAAATAATAAAAATAATGGAAGGCTAATTTGGGCTGCCAGGAAAATAGATCAAGTAACATGGATGGTGAGAGTGGGGGACTATAACCTTATACTTCTCCATAGAGGAATTTAGTATCAGAAGACAAGCTACAGAGGGCCTGGGTGGCTCAGTCAGTTAAGCATTCAACTCTTGGTTTCAACTCTAGTCACCATCTCAGAGCCACAAGACCAAGCCCTGCATTGGGCTCCCCACTCAGGGGGTCATCTGCTTGAGTCTCTCTCTGCCCTTCCCCTACACACTCGTGTACATGCACTCTCTCACAAATAAAGAAATCTAAAAAAAAAAAAAAAAAAAAAAAAGACAAGCTACTATAGTGTCTCTCAAAACAAGATCCTTAAACCCACATCAGCATCATCTGGAAACTCGTTAGAAAAACAATTCTTGGTTCCCACCCTAGACATTGAATCAGAAACTTGGGGTACAGGGACCCATAATCTGTGTTTTAACAAGCCTCTAGATGTTCCTAAAGCAGGCTAAAGTTGTAGAAGCACTGATCTACAAGGTACGGAAGAGAATAGAATATAAGTCATAGATTTTTTTTACCTAAACCATTATTCACATAAAGGCTATGAACAATAGCTTTAAGCATACAAGAATGCTGGAAATAGGGATCCCTCGGTGGCTCAGTGGTTTAGCGCCTGCCTTTGGCCCAGGGCATGATTCTGGAGTCCCGGGATTGAGTCCCACATCCCCACATTGGGCTCCCTGCATAGAGCCTGCTTCTCCCTCTACCTGTGTCTCTGCCTCTCTCTCCCTCTCTGTGTCTCTCATGAATGAATAAATAAATAATCTTAAAAAAAAATTTAAAAAAGAATGCTGGAAATATTTTTCCCACGGAGATACTTGAGAAAACTACTAGTGAACAAATTTCTACCAGCCAATGGATGCCAAGGGAAACTTCAACGATGGAACTAGCAGGGGCATTAAGTATATATAACTACAAAACTAAGACTGGACAAACTTAGGTATGGACGATTAAAAAAAACAGAATATAAATGTAATATACTCTAGCAATATAGAAATGATGCTACGGAAAAAAAGGAGGCAAAGATTATATAAGAAATGAAGTAGGGTAAGTTTTTGCTGGTTGTTTCATCTACAACAGCTGGAGTTAAAGGTAATATTTATGACATATTTAACAGTGTAGTGGTAATAGTAAGAAAAATAATGTTAACTGAAATCAGAAGATAAAGAAAAAAATAGACAGTTTTTAAAAGTTAAAGAGGCATATTTATCACTATCATCAGAACAAAAATACAAAACTTCTTAAATATCAGAAAATCTGTGAGTATATATGCATAATTACACATACCAAAGCAAACAGTATAGGAAAAGACATAACACAAAGTATGTTAAAAAATTTTTATTTTATTTATTTATGATAGTCACACACACAGAGAGAGAGAGAGAGGCAGAGACACAGGCAGAGGGAGAAGCAGGCTCCATGCACCGGGAGCCCAACGTGGAACTCGATTCCGGGTCTCCAGGATCGCGC
Organism: Vulpes vulpes; assembly: GCF_048418805.1. Classification (NCBI taxonomy): domain Eukaryota; kingdom Metazoa; phylum Chordata; class Mammalia; order Carnivora; family Canidae; genus Vulpes; species Vulpes vulpes. The sequence goes on from NC_132782.1 coordinate 75,050,912, forward strand.
CCTGGGCCAAAGGCAGGCGCCAAACCGCTGCGCCACCCAGGGATCCCCAATATGTTAAAATTAAGACTAAATATTTCTGTCATTTTAATAAATGTCGATGGGTTTGATCATCTTTTAAAATAAAAACATTTTCAGATTCCTCAAAAAGTAAAACAGGGGCACTTGGGTGGCTCAATTAGTTAAGAGTCTGCCTTCAGCTCAGGTCATGATTTCAGAGTCCTGGGATCCACCCCCACATCAGCAGGGAGCCTGCTTCTCCCTCTCCTCTGCCTTCCTCTCCCCCTGCTTGTGCTCTCTGTGTCAAATAAATAAATCTTAAAAAAAAAAAAAGTTAAACCAAACTCTATGTTGCATTATTGATGCTCACCTCAAAGTGATTCAGAAGACTGAAATAGGATGAGTAAAGGTGTGCTAGTCAAAGGCAAATAAAAGAAAGGAGCAAAATTTTTATTTATTTATTTATTTTTTTTTTAAATTTTTTTATTTCTTTATGATAGTCACACACAGAGAGAGAGAGAGAGAGAGGCAGAGACATAGGCAGAGGGAGAAGCAGGCTCCATGCACCGGGAGCCCGACGTGGGATTCGATCCCGGGTCTCCAGGATCGCGCCCTGGGCCAAAGGCAGGCGCGAAACCGCTGCGCCATCCAGGGATCCCCAGGAGCAAAAATTTTAATAGAAGATGAGGCGGAGGCCAAATATCTTTAAATGAGAAAATACTGCTTTCAGTTATAATTCACAATGAAAAGTTATAAATATCAGCAATTGTGTAAATATCATACTCAAAAACAAAAATTACAAGTAGAGGGAGAAATAAACTTTTGCAGTACTTCTGAGTACTCAAATTTACAAAAGCATTAATAAGTCCAACCACATCTAGTATAATGTATACCATGGAATATTTCTCAGCCATTAGAAACGACAAATACCTACTATTTGCTTTGACGTGGAGGGGCCTTGAGGGTATTGTGCTGAGTGAAATAAGTTAATCGGAAAAGGACAAACATTATATGGTCTCATTCATTTGGGGAATATAAAAATTAGTGAAGGGGAATAAAGGGAGAGGAGAGAAAATGAGTGAAAATATCAGTGAGGGTGACAAAACCTGAGAGACACCTAACTCTGGGAAACGAACAAGGGGTAGTGGAAGGGGAAGTGGGTGGAGGGTTGGGGTGACTGGGTGATGGGCACTGAGGGGGGCACTTGGTGGGATGAGCACTGGGTATTATGCTATATGTTGGCAAATTGAACTCCCATTTAAAAAAAAAAAAGTCTAACCACATCTAAATAAAAATGTTTCCACGTGACAAAAACAAACTCCATTAAGTTAAAAGAGAAATTTGTTGGGATGCTTGGGTGGCTCAGCGGTTGAGTGTCTGCCTTTGGCTCAGGGCGTAATCCTGGGGTTCCAGGATCCAGTCCCTCATTGGGCTCCCTGCAGGGAGCCTGCTTCTCCTTCTGCCTCTCTGTCTCTCATTAATAAATAAATAAAATCTGGGCAGCCCAAGTGGCTCAGTGGTTTAGTGCCACCTTCCACCCAGGTGTGATCCTGGAGACCCCGGATCAAGTCCCACATCGGGCTCCCTGCATGGAGCCTGCTTCTCGCTCTGCCTGTGTCTCTGCCTCTCTCTCTCTCTCTCTGTGTCTCATGAATAAATAAAATCTTAAATAAATAAATAAATAAATAAATAAATAAATAAATAAATAAATAAATAAAATCTTACAAAAAAAAAAGGACAAATCTGTGGATTCAAGGGCATGAGGAGTCCAAAGTGGTCAAGTGACAATCTTCATTTCCAATTCAATGGAACTATTACTGTGTCTCCCGTTAGAAGCATTTCTCCCTTTATTTTTTTTTTCTTAAATGTTTTTTTTTATCTTTTTTTTTTTTAATTTTTATTTATTTATGATAGGCACACAGTGAGAGAGAGAGAGGCAGAGACACAGGCAGAGGGAGAAGCAGGCTCCATGCACCGGGAGCCCGACGTGGGATTCGATCCCGGGTCTCCAGGATCGTGCCCTGGGCCAAAGGCAGGCGCTAAACCCGCTGCGCCACCCAGGGATCCCCATTTCTCCCTTTAGAACTAAGACCAGTAGGCCAGTGGTTGTAGGGCTAGCTAGCAAAAATTTTACTAGTGGGTTATAGTAATGCCATTCCCACTGCCACCACTTGATTCCTAGACCTGTGAATGCTATGAGAAAAGTAGCACCATATATTGGACACTAATTCAGAGCACATTAACCGCCTGGAGAAGTTTGCCCCCAGCTCTACTAGGTACTGCCACCTACAGGGTACTGTAACTGCTGGAGCTGTGAGTCTGAACAGCCATTCCACTATCCCATCAAACCAGATACTTCAGGATGGTAGGGAACATTGCAAGACAAGTGAATTCCATGAGCATGGGCCCATTGCCACACTTCACTTGCTGTAAAGGGAGTTCCTTCACCAGAAGCAACACTGTAGAATACCATGATAGCAGATAAGGCATTCTTTAACTCCATGGATGGTAGTTTGGGCAGAAACATTGGATGCGGGAAAAGGCAAATCCATGTCCAGAATAAGTGTTGATTCCAGTAAAAACAAACTGTTGCCTCTTCCATGACAGAAGCGGTCCAATGTAATCAACCTGCCATCAGGCAGCTGGCTCATCACCTTGAGGAACAGTATCATATCAGAGACTCAGTATTGGTCTCTGCTGCTGGCAAACTGGGCACCTGGCAGTGGCTATGGCCAAGTCAGCCTTGGTGAATCAAAGTCCATATTGTTGATTTCATCATAACCTCCATCTCTGCCATCATGGCCACTTTTAAAATAGTCATTGGGCCATGACAGCAGTGACTTGAAGAGGCCAACTGCTATCCACTTACTAAAATCCTCCTCTACTGAGGTCACCCTTTGGTGAGCATTTATATAGGACACAAATATATTCACGTTTTTCACCCATCCAAGGAAGTCAATCTATGTATCTCTTTCCCAGACTCCCTTGTCACCAATTTTCTAATCATGTTCTTACCAAGTCCCTGACCATCCAGCCAAACCATTGGCCACAGCCCATGAATTGGTTTATAATCAACTCATCTGGCCATTTCTCCTTCTAAGCAAAATGGACTTCTAAGTCCTGCCTACTGAGAGGATCTCTCTATATCATTGCCTTTCATGGATGTACACAGCTGTCCACTTTTGGGTGGTACCTGCATATCCTGCACAACCACTTGTAATTCAAGAACCACTTTAAGCCAAGTTTTCTCTTCCTCTGTCACCTGATCACAGGGAACTTCCCATGAGGTCACAGGTGAAGGCTGGGAGAGAGAGGGTAGGACAGGGATCCCTGGGTGGCACAGCGGTTTGGCGCCTACCTTTGGCCCAGGGCATGATCCTGGAGACCCGGGATCAAATCCCACATCGGGCTCCCAGTGCATGGAGCCTGCTTCTCCCTCTGCCTATGTCTCTGCCTCTCTCTCTCTGTGACTATCATAAATAAATAAATTTTAAAAAAGAGGGGGGGGGGGTAGGATAGCAGGAGTTGGGACCAAGGATATTTGGGTCACTTCTTTATATACTTGTATTTCCAGGGCCTATTGGGATATTAGTCTACTTATAGTTCTAGAAGCAAAGAGGAATGGTGGGAGTGGGTTCTGAAGAAAATCAGCAGTGTCTTTCAAGGCAACTGCCTTGGAGGAGACTACTGCAGTTTCCTAGTGCAATGGAGGGTGTATCTCAGGCAGACGGCTTGCTTTTTTTTTTTTTTAAGATTTTATTTATTTATTCATGAGAGATACAGAGTGAGAGAGAGAGAAACAAAGACACAGGCAGAGGGAGAAGCAGGCTCCATGTAGGGAGCCCGATGTGGGACTCAATCCCGGGACTCCAGGATCACGCCGTGGGCCGAAGGCAGGCGCTAAACCGCTGAGCCACCCAGGGATCCCCTCTAGACAGCTTGCTTCTATCGGCAAAGAAAGTGCAACAGAATTTACAGGCCCAATGTCCCCAGCGTCATCAGGGTATTCTCATACATCCCATTCCAAATATCAGGATCCCATTCCTTCCTCATCAATGCTTTCATTTTTCAATTAAACTGTAATTCAGTTACAAACTAGATGAGATTCTGGGTTTGGTTTTCAGCAATCTCAGCTCTGCAGTTAAGTATCTCTTTAAGGATAGACATAGAAGCTTTCAATCATTTATACAGTGCTTGGGCTGGGAATTTGAATCCCTGATCTCATCCTTTTTCCCCCCACTTTATTCAGTGACCTTAGGAGCAACATTTAATCTCATTATACTCATTAGTTTGACAAAAATGTTTGAAGGTATCTCATACATGGTAATCCAGTTCCTTGCCTCTTGTGTTTCATTATCCAATCTCACTATTAGATATTCCAATAGTGAGATTCTGCTCCTTTAGAGCCACTCTTAGCATCAAAATCTGTATTAGTCAGGGTTCTCCAAATAGAACCAAAAAGAGGTGTATATATATCTATATACCTATCTATAGTGAGGGCATTCACTACTGTTGAGAGAGAGAGAAATTTATTTTAAAGAATTGGATCGTGTGATTGTGGAGGTTTAATAAATCCAAAACCTGCAGCATGCCAGCAGACTGGATACCCAGGGAGGAGCTACAGTTTTCATCCAAAGGCAGTCTGCTGCAGAATTGCTTCTTGCTATAGGGAGGTCAGTCTTTAGTTTAAAAAGGCCTTCAGCAGGAAACCACAAATGTTGGAGAGGATGTGGAAAAAAGGGAACCCTCTTGCACTGTTGGTGGGAATGTGAACTAGTGCAGCCACTCTGGAAAACTGTGTGGAGGTTCCTCAAAGAGTTAAAAATAGACCTGCCCTATGACCCAGCAATTGCACTGCTGGGGATTTACCCCAAAGATACAGATGCAATGAAATGCCGGGACACCTGCACCCCAATGTTTATAGCAGCAATGTCCACAATAGCCAAACTGTGGAAGGAGCCTTGGTGTCCATCGAAAGATGAATGGATAAGATGTGGTTTATGTATACAATGGAATATTACTCAGCCATTAGAAATGACAAATACCCACCATTTGCTTTGACGTGGATGGAACTGGAGGGTATTATGCTGAGTGAAATAAGTCAATCGGAGAAGGACAAACATGGTCTCATTCATTTGGGGAATATAAAAAATAGTGAAAGGGAATAAAGGGGAAAGGAGAAAAGTAAGTGGGAAATATCAGAGGGGGAGACAGAACATGAAAGACTCCTAACTCTGGGAAGCAAACTAGGGGCGGTGGAAGGGGAGGTGGGTGGGCGGTGGGGGTGACTGGGTGGCGGGCACTGAGGTGGGCACTTGAAGGGATGAGCACTGGGTGTTATTCTGTATGTTGACAAATTGAACACCAATAAAAAATAAATTTATTTTTAAAAAGGCCTTCAACTGATTGAGTGAGGCCCACCCATATTATATAGAATAAACCTGCTTTACTCAAAGTCCACCAGTTTAAATTGTTAATCTCATCCAAAAAACACCTCACAAAAATTTTCAGAATAACATTTAACCAAGGATATGGGAACCAACGTGGCCCAGGCAAGTTGACACATAAAGTTAAGCATCACAAATGGTTATCTCTGATGGGAGTTTATGAATTTATTCAAAATTTGTTTTTGCTACTTTTTCTATGGTTATTATTTACTGTATTATCTTTGTAATAAGAAAAGCATATATATATTTTCTAAGTTTTTTAAAATAATATTTGCTTTGGGAAGTCTTCCTTAGTAGTATGGCACTGAGAACATACCATTATAGCTGTTCAGTACATTGTATGTCCTACTGTATGTTTGCCTAATAAACGAGGAAGGCTCTAAAGGAAAGGGTTTTCTCTTTTCACGTGTGTATGTTACCCAAAGCACAGTACTCTACCACAAAGTACACTCAAAGAATGAACAGCCAATAATAGAAAAAATACTACCCCAAATCAATACTATTCACCTACCCATTCTAAACCTGCCCCAATTCTGGGATTTCTGACCTTTTCAGATACCTAGACTAGAAATGGTAACCAAAGAGAACATGTTTCAAAATTTTGTCACTTTTATGTCAAGAATGCCTGTGCTCCTGGTCTTTTTGCTATCTGCATGTCCACTGCTTTAGTTTGAATATTCTGCTTATAAAACACATGTTTTATTTTTAAAAAGTAATAAATACATGCTTATTTTTCAAAGCAAAGGTCAAAACAGATTTTTCAAAACTAGGTAATTCTTACATCATTTGGGAAGAAAAACAAACACGCAAAATAGGCAGAAAATTTCTGAAGAAATACTAAAGAGGATCCAACCCTACCAAATTTTGAAAATACTATAAAACTACAGTAAATACAATTGTTGCTACTTCTATGGACTAAGCTATGAAATATAGTCTAAAGTAGATCCAGATACATATGAGAATGCAGCATATGCTAATAATTGCATTACATATTAATGGTGGAAAATGTGAATTATTCTTGAAAAAATAAAACTAGATTCTGTGTAAGCTCTTTCCAAACACCAATAACCAGTTCAGTTGTCAGACACCAACTTTCTTGATTCTCCAACACAAACTGGGTGTCCAGCAACTCAATTCAATTTTAAATCTATCTGGAATTAGCACAGACCCTGCAATTAACGGCTCAGTCCCAGAAGATTGCTTCTACCAGACACCAGTTTCAAACATGCTAACTCCATTTCTGTCTGACTTGGGTGCAAATTTTGGGGTTCCCACAATTCCCTCCTCAAGTTTGAAAATTTTTGAGACTGACTCAGAACTTGGGAAATCATTTCACTTAGGTTTACAGTTTATTATAAAGGATACAACCCAAGAAGAAACCAAATGTAAGAGATACAGACCAGGCACTGGGGAAGGAGCACAGAGCTTTCAAGCCCTCTCGATATACCACACTCCCAGGATATCAATGTGTTTACCCATCCCAATTATTCAATCATTTTTATAACTGATCTGCTACCCATCTCCACTCCCCAGAGGATAGGGGCATGGGATTGAGAGTCCTCACCCTCTAATCACTGTGGTTGGTCTTTCTAGTGACCCGCCCCCATCCTGAGGCTATCTAGGGTTACCACCTTGACTCACATTAGCACAGATTCAGGTGAATTCTAAAGGGGATTTTGTGGATAGCAAAAGATACTCTCAGCACTCAGAATTCTGTGCTGGGAACCAAGGACAAAGACCAAATACATATTTTTAGAACACCACATATTCTTATCTCATTCCTTACCAAAATAAATTTCAAATGAATCAAGGATTAAAATGAAAACTAAAGCCTTTAGAAATACACAAGAAAACATGGGAGAATTTTAAGAATATTTTTTAAGAGTGTAAAGCCTGGGCAGCCCGGGGGGCTCAGCGATTTAGTGCCACCTTCAGCCCAGGGCCTGATCCTGGAGACCGGGGATGGAGTCCCATGTCAGGCTCCCTGCATGGGGCCCACTTCGCCCTCTGCCTGTGTCTTTGCCTCTCTGTCTCTCATGAATAAATAAATAAAATCTTAAAAAAAAAATTTAAAAAAAAAAAGAGTGTAAGGCCTGTTTTACACAGTATAGCACAAAATCCAAATCCCCATAAAAGAGAGGGGAAAAAAAGAGGGAGGGATACATGTGACTACATGAAAAGAATTTTTAAAATTTTTAATTGGAAAAAAGACATAAATACAAAATACTGTACAAGCAGTATTTAGACAAGTCAATTGCAACACAGAAAACATAAAGAACTCCTTCAAATCCACAAGAAATCAAACAGGAAAACAGAAAAAAGACACGAAGGATAGTTCATAGAAAAAGAACTACAAATGGCTCTTACAAATAAAATATATGCTCAACTTCACTCTCAATAAACAATACTAAATAAAATAAACAAGATGCCATTTTTTATCTATCAGACTTGCAAACATAGAAACAAAATGTTAAATATATTGGTATATACTCTTCTGGTTCTTTATTGATTTTGTATATATATATTTAGGGGACTTAATAAAAATAAAACACTGGACATACTTTGTATATTTTATATTTTCATGTATATATTTCTGCATCTCTCTTTTGTGGATATATAAGTGTCCCCTAAATTTGAGGGGTCTGCAAAAGTGAAAATATTCTGAATTTTTTAAGTTAATATTTTGATGCATACTCTTGCTTTGTTATAGATACATGGAGAGTGGCTACAAAAATGAGGACATATAATTAGGCTACTTAAAACGTTTTCCCTAGGGCACCTGGGTGGCTCAGTTAGTTAAGCATCTGTCTTTGACTCAGGTCATGATCTCAGGGTCCTGGGATTGGCCCCACATCAGGCTCCCTGCTCAGCAGGGAGTCTGCTTCTCCTTTTCCGGCTCCTGTTCCCCCTGCTTATACTCTCTTTCTCTGTCAAATAAATAAAATCTTTAAATAAATAAATAAAACATTTCCCTCTTATCAAGAACAACTCTTTATGTCATTAAATATGCCTCATCACCTTCTGCATGGAATTTTGAACATCCTTCTTCCTGATTGCCCTATCCTTAGTCTTCTCCCTTAGTTCATCCTCCATTCCACCTCCAGAGTAATTTTCATCACTAGTGCATTGGGTTCCCACTGCTGGCGCAGATATCTTAATCAGGACATGACAGTCAGGAAATGCTACTTCTCCAGATCTGTCTCTTGCAACCTTCTTCCCTCCATCCTAAGTATCCACCTTTCAGTGGACATGCCAGCTCCTTCCATGTTGCTCTGTCTGGAAACTACTCTCCCAAACCCTCTTCTTTTGAAAAGTGTCTATGTATCTTTCAAAATCCATTAGACTTGGGGATCCCTGGGTGGCTCAGTGGTTTGGCGCCTGCCTTTGGCCCAGGGTGTGATTCTAGAGTCCCAGGATCAAGTCCCATGACAGGCTCCTTGCATGGAGCCTGCCTTCTGCCTGTGTCTCTCTCTGCCTCTCCCTCTCTCTCTGTGTCTTTCATGAATAAATGAATAAAATCTTAAAAAAAAAAAAAAATCCATTAGACTCACCTCACCTCGTCCTTCACACCTACCATGTCAGGCACAATACAAAGTATGCGACACATGCAATCTCAGTTACTTTTTTCTAAGATGTCACTTACTTCCACTTTATAGATTAGGAAATAGAGTCCAAAAAAGTTAACTTGTCCAAGGTCACCTACTGGTAAACATCGCAAAACTAGAATTTAATTCAAATTGTTTGACTCTAGGAGTCTTTCTAATGCACCACTTTGCCTCATTAGGGTTCTTTCATCAAGATTTTATTCTTTATTGAAATCTCTCCTGAATCAAATAGCTAAACATCCGCTGCCACCTCAACGTCTTCAATCATGGCTTGAAATAGATCTGCTCCCACATGACCTTTTGTGTGAAATTCTCCAAAGACATTCTAAAGTTTTCCCGCTCTGTACATACATTAACATGTAGACAACACTCCCTTGCTATACTCTTGCATCATATAATGAAAACCATTCATTTACTTGGAAGTGTGATATGGAGAACAGTAGAATGATATATGCAAATAGAATGCCTCTACAGGGATCCTGTGATCTTTCTGTTCTGCTGAGACTTTGTGTGGTGCGATGTCAATGGAGATGCCTAATTAAAATTCCATTCATTGTGGATTTCTTGCATTTGATTTTTTAAAAATACCGCGTTAAAATATTATTGATTTCAATCACTGAGTTTTGGTGCCCCTTTAAATTTGCACCTCAGGAGATCCACTCCCCTTTCCTACCTGCAAACACATGCCTGAAAATTCCAATCTTCATCTCTGCTCATATCTCCCATACATCTGCACAGTAAATAAATCCGCATGCATACCAAGTAAGATAAGCACAAGTCTCCTGTGTAATGCCATTAATCAGACTTATAATGTGCTGTTGAGATTCTCAAATATACAAAGCCACTTAAAAGCATTATATTCCAGGATATTCACTGCAGCTTCAATAGCAAAAGATCAGGAACAACCTAAATAACAACCGGTGTAGACAAGTTAATTCTGTCACTCTTACAAAGAATATCAGGCAGCTGTTAATGAGGAATCCCTATTTGTATTGATACGGTACAATCACCAACATACTTTAAGTATAGTACACCCATCGCTGTGTACTCTAAATTGACACTTTGTGTGGGGGGAAATGCTTTTAACTATACACATTTATAAATTCATAAATCACCTGGGAAATTAGAATCTCTAAGGGTAATTGTGCTTGTCTGAAAGAAGCTGAACTAGAGGGACGAGGGCGTGCTTTTCACCATACACCCTTTGGAACTTTCGAATTCTAACGGTTTTCGTTATTGCTTATAAAAACGAAACACAAGACATTACTGAATAATACGGGGGTGGTGAATACTGGATACTAGAAAACAACTGCACACACCTTTCGGAATTTTGTCCTAAAACAGAGCCCTCTCAAAGCACGGGGACCACCACTCAAGCAAGTCGGAGTCTGACCGCCCGTCTGGGAGCAGCGCGTCCCGCGCCCACGCTCCAGCCCGAGGCTCGCCGGAAAGGCCCTAAGCACCTTCCATCCTGCACGCCGTCTTCCCGCCCCTTGGCTCCCAACGCCGACAGCAGCGGGCGAGGGCCCGAGAGGTGCCCTCCGCGCCCCGCAGCACCGGGAGCCCTTCCAAGCACACCGAGGTAGTCCGGGAAACGCCGGTGACCGGGACGCAGGAAGCAAGGGGAGGAAGCCGGGCAACACGCGCGACCGGGAGGGAGAAGGCCACCCTGCCCCTGCGGCCAGAGACCTCCAGGAGAGAGCGGCCCACGCTCACTCTGCAGCCGCGGCCTCGCCCCGCCCCGCCTCGTTCCTCAGGTCCCGGGGCTGCAGAGCCGGACCCCGTCGGCGGCCCCGCCGGACCGCACCGACCCCTTCCGACCCGGAACGGGGCCCTCCCCGGCGCAATGGCGGCGCCGCGCGGCCGCGGGGGGCGGGGGGGGCGGGGCAGTAGCGCCGCGGCCCAATGGCAGCGGCGCGCGGGCACGCTGGGGGCGTGGCGACGCGCCCGACTTTTCCAGAAGACCCGGGCAGCGCCTCCCGGCCACGCCGAGCCAGCTGCGGGCCCTCAGCGCCGTGCCTCCTCCTCTTCCGCTGGTCAGCTATGGCGGCCGTGAAGACCCTGAACCCCAAGGCCGAGGTGGCCCGCGCCCAGGCGGCGCTGGCGGTCAACATCAGCGCGGCCCGGGGGCTGCAGGACGTGCTGAGGACCAACTTGGGGCCTAAGGGCACCATGAAGATGTAAGGCGGGGTTGGCGGTGGGGGGGAGGGGGGGAGGGGGGGGCCGCCGCGAGCCTGGCGGGGGAGGGCGGGAGGAGGGGGAATGGGCCGCCCGGGCACCGCGGGCCGGGGGAGGGGGCGGGGGGCAGGCCGGGGCCGGCCGGGGCCTCTGCACTCGCCGCTGCCGCCCTGCCGGCCCGCACGCTCCCGGGTGGCCCCCGCGCCCTGCTCTGGCCGTTTCCCTTCTAATTGATGCCGCCTCTGCGGAGAACAAAGCGGCCTGCGTGCTCGGCTCGCGCCGTGGAGACCCCGAGGGCTCGGCCAGCTGTTTCTCTGAAGGGAGAGCGGGGCGCTGCACCGTTCCTGTTGCCTGCCGGGTGCAGAGAAGCAGCCGCGTGGCCCCAACTCCCGAGGACCTGGGTGAAGCCCGACTGCACTGGGACTATGGACTAGGTCTCCGATGAGAACGTCACACTGATTCATTTGTGCTCGTTGAACAGGCTCGTGTCTGGTGCTGGAGACATCAAGCTTACTAAAGATGGCAATGTGCTGCTTCATGAAATGGTGAGAGGCCGCTTGGTATGCTAAGTCAAAAATGGCTTGCTGTTCCATATCACGTGTGATTTGCAGGAAGATTTTTAATGTTCATTTTCAAGATAGAAGTTCACCAGACCATGGAGGAAGTAGAAAAGGAATAGAATCAGTAATCGTAGTGACAGTTCAATGCCAGGAGGAACCCTGGAGTCTGGTAACTTCTTTTTGAAGCCCTAATCTTGCCATGTAAATCCGTGGTTAAAGGATTGTTAGTTATTGGGGATCCCTGGGTGGCTCAGCGGTTTGGCGCCTGCCTTTGGCCCGGGGCGTGATCCCGGGGTCCCTGAATCGAGTCCCGCGTCAGGCTCCCTGCATGGAGCCTGCTTCTCCTCTGTGTCTCTGCCTGTGTGTCTTTCATGAATGAATAAATAAAATCTTAAAAAAAAAGGGGGGGGGGTTGTAGTTTAAATTAACTATTAAAATTTGAAAAAAAAATAAGCGACTGATATAGGTAGGTACAAAATGGTTTTACTTTCTCTAAGAGAGCGATTTCTGTCAACATCCCATCTCTAAATGAAGGCGAGATAAAATTCTGCTTTACTCTAATTTTTTTTATTTTTTTTTTAAATTTATTTATGATAGTCACAGAGAAAGAGAGGCAGAGACATAGGCAGAGGGAGAAGTAGGCTCCATGCACCGGGAGCCAGACGTGGGATTCGATCCCAGGTCTCCAGGATCGTGCCCTGGGCCAAAGGCAGGCGCCAAACTGCTGCACCGCCCAGGGATCCCTACTCTAATTGTTAAATCCCCACTGACCAAGGGTATGAGACTGTTGAGAAGAGCAGTTGTTTTACTCATCCCTAAGTTTCCAAAATCTAGCACTTAAAAACCAAGTAAAGGAAATGACACCCCCCCTCCCCGTGTTTTGGGGTTTTTATTGTGTAATACAGAAGATATTCAGAGAAGCACATGAACCCAGTAAGAAGTACACAGTATTACCCATATAATATATTTAATATCTGCAAATTTAAATGAGATAGTTTGCAAAATATCTGGCCTAGATTCTTAAACTGTCAGTTTCCCTAAAAACAAAATGTTGTGGAACTCTTCTGGATTACAGGAGAATAAGGAGATTTAAAAACAGTTCAGGAGCATTGTTTGGCTCCTTTGTAATTAAGAATCTATGGGTGGTACTGGAAATAGAGTGCATATCCTGTTCTTTAAAACCTCTCAGTGATTTAGCTTTCACTAGTGATCTTTGCTCTAAAAGATAACTTTTTTCTTTTTTTTTTTTAATTCAATTCCAAGTAATACTGGAGGCTGCTGGGGTTTAATTTTAGAAGGAACCTGGTTTATTCTCCCAAGAGTCCTAAAGAAGCATGCATGGATTTGAAATTATTTCTTACTGTTAATTCTGTTACCTTCAGTAGACCTTAACAGTAAGCCTCAGATTTCCTCATCAGTAAAGTGGAGATAATCTTCTCAAATCTATATGTAAAAATATTTGGGTTATCATAAATTGATATACAAAATAGTTAATGGTGAGTTTTAAATCAGCATGGTATATAGCTGAACACCTGGGCAATTTATGCAGATCGATGCATTTAAGGAGACCCTTCACATGCTTTAAAGTATATTTGGAGTATTTTCACTGAAGTAATTCTTTTTTTTTTTTTTTTTTCACTTTCAGCAAATTCAACACCCAACAGCCTCCCTAATAGCCAAAGTAGCAACAGCCCAGGATGACATAACTGGTGATGGTACCACATCCAATGTCCTAATCATTGGAGAGCTACTGAAACAGGCGGATCTCTACATTTCTGAAGTATACATGATTCTTATGTTGCCGGAAATTTCTATAAATTGAGGTGTTAATAGTAGCTGAGGCCAGATAGTACAAGGTAAAGAGTAGGGGGCTTAAATCTAGGAACCAGAGCCTATATCCTGGTCTTAATACAAGTTTATTGTGATCCTGGACAGATTAAGGAAACTTCCTTGGCCTGCAGAGGTTTTTTTGGTCAAGTTGTATTACATATTATTTACATATGTCTGTAACAGCTTATTAGTTGAGATCTAGAAACAGGATGTTCAGGAGTAGGCATATTTATAAGGAAAAAGCCAACTAAAACAAGTTTTAATTAAGAGTTACAGAATATTTTTAGCCTTGAGTAGTTTGAAGATTAAAGCAAACCTCAGTAGTGATCCAATTCTAAGAAAATCTTGGGCAGAGAGAAAAGGCAGACCCTTTGCCTCTGTTTTGTTAGTAATTGATGTAAATTGAAAAGATAAATGGTCCTTATTGAGTACAGTTTTGAGTTTTAGAAATTTCCTGTGGTCTGCACAGTGAACACCCAAGTGTACTTTATAGTTCCCTTGGCTTTGATTCTGTGCTAGAGCAATGTCTGTTCTTTTCCTCTGCATTGAAAGGACTATTTATCCTTTTAAATGTATTCAAAAAGTCAGCACATTATATTCAAGCATGTGAATAATCTAGAATATTCCTTTAAAACTTACTTTAACATCTGATTGAAGATTTCCAGTGTTAGTGGTGATTATGTGATTGTATGTTTATAGGGTCTTCATCCCAGAATAATAACAGAAGGATTTGAAGCTGCAAAGGAAAAGGCACTTCAGTTTTTGGAACAAGTCAAAGTAAGCAAAGAAATGGACAGGGAAACACTTATAGATGTGGCCAGAACATCTCTACGTACAAAAGTGCATGCTGAACTTGCTGATGTCTTAACAGAGGTATGTTAAGTATGGTATGTGTCTGGTAGTATACACCTATACTGAAAACCCCCGGTGTATTTTCTAGTTGGAATTGCAAGGTGCTATCTAAAACCTTCACAGTATCATGCCATGTGAAATAGTTTTTTTTTTGTGGCAAAGAGCAGCTGATTTGTCTTCCTAAAATAATAGTATACCTGACCATGTTATGAAGATACAATTGGAGCTTTCATTAAAGATTAATAAAATTGAGATTTCATTATAAAAAGGTTCATTGATATTTTTAATGGAATAGGGATGTCCGTGATTAACGTAAATGATTTCAATCCTTTACAAATAATGTATTCTGTTACCTTGAAGAAAAAGGCTTAGGTCAATTCAGAGATTTTTAAAGAAAAGTGAACTTCTCTGAAGAAAAGCAACGTAAGCATGTGGATTTCTGCAAATCAAGATCATTTAATGGTTATGCTCTCATTGTAGGCTGTAGTGGACTCGATTTTGGCCATTAAAAAACCAGATGAACCTATTGATCTCTTCATGGTTGAGATCATGGAGATGAAACATAAATCTGAAACTGATACAAGGTAGGTGATAGGATGCTATGAAATAATTACACAATGTGTTTACAAATTTATAGGCACTTTATACAGTACATGTTTTTTGGCTGATTTCCTTTTCTTTGAATTTGTGTGTATTCCCTAAATGAATATTTAAAGATTTATTTTTATTTATTTATGATAGTCACAGAGAGAGAGAGGCAGAGACACAGGCAGAGGAAGAAGCAGGCCCCATGCACCGGGAGCTGGACGTGGGACTCGATCCCGGGTCTCCAGGATCGTGCCCTGGGCCAAAGGCAGGCGCCAAATCACTGTGCCACCCAGGGATCCCTCTAAATGAATATTTAGTTTGCTCAATTGTGTTTCATCTTGAAGTTACTAATGAAGTGTTTATAGTCAGGATGACTGTAAAAAATGAGCTATGTCAGTGATTTATTGAACTGTGGGTTACAAAGCATAATAGACTATTGGGGAATTTCTTAAATATATATTACATTTTAAAAACATAGTTCAAAAGTCATTTTTAAAGGAGGTGATGACAATTTGAGAGGCTACCAATTGCAGCTGCCTCTGCAGAATTTTCTGTACAAGATAAGAGTTACTACTTTTATTTTGAATGGCTTGTTTTTGTACTGTGTTCTGGATATTGCTTTTTCATAATTGAACCTGCCTAGGTTTCATCCAAAAAGTCTTTTTCAAAGACTCAAGTAATAAAGTCATGTGGAAATTATTAATGCAGCTTCAATTCAGTTACGTGAATTTTGTTAGTATATATTATATATCATTTGGAAATCAATAACAAAACAATTTGTTATGTGTTTCAACAGCTTAATCAGAGGTCTTGTTTTGGACCATGGGGCACGGCATCCTGATATGAAAAAAAGAGTAGAAGATGCATACATCCTCACATGCAATGTGTCGTTAGAGTATGAAAAAACGTGAGTTTACAGGCCATACAAATGGAATAGAGAGGTGGGGGAGCTTGGTACTTTGGGCAAGTCACTTTGAGATTTAAGTTTCACCCTGCAAGGACACTAATGCCTCAGTTGGGTTCGGGTGAATTAAAGGAAGTAACCTTTGAAAACATACCAGGGGCAGGATTGGAACTCAGTGGCTGTCTGTTAAGTCTTAAGACTAACCCAGTTTCTGAGGCTGCTGGTTTATCTCCTCAAAAAATAAACATTGTCCTTCCTCCCCCATAACTTTTTTTTTTTTAAATAGAGAAGTGAATTCTGGGTTTTTTTACAAGAGTGCAGAAGAGAGAGAGAAACTCGTAAAAGCTGAAAGAAAATTCATTGAAGATAGAGTTAAAAAGATAATAGAACTGAAAAAGAAAGTCTGTGGTGATTCAGATAAAGGATTTGTTGTTATTAATCAAAAGGTGAGAATGAAATTTTGCTTCATAAATGAGTCTGTATTGTCCATTGCTATTTTTAAGATGACTTCTATTGTAACAAACTGTTTTTGTTGTAGGGAATTGATCCCTTTTCCTTAGATGCTCTTGCGAAAGAAGGCATAGTAGCTCTGCGTAGAGCTAAAAGGAGAAATATGGAAAGGTATGGATAACATATACCTTAGTGATGTAAAATTTTACTTAGTTTGTAAGTTACGTGGAATTACTACTTTTTCTTGTTCCTACTAAGTTTTTCCTTTTTTATTGTGAATAAAAAGTATATATAATTTATTATTTGGCTTATCTTTTCAGATGTACAACCCAGTGGCATTAGGTTTCATTCACGTTATTGTGCAACAACCATCATCATTCATCTCCAGAACTTTTTCTTTTTTTTTTTTTCTCATCTTCCCAAACTGAAATTCTCTCATGAATGAAACAATAACTTTCTTTCTTTTCCCTCCCCCCTAGTAAATACTTTTCTACTTTGCCTTTATGATTTTGGTGCCTTATATAAGGGAATCATGCAGTATTTGTCCTGTTGTGTGGCTTATTTTATTTAGCATGTTTTCAGAGTTCATCCATGTTGTAACATGTATTAGAATGTTATTCTTGTTAAGGATGAATAATATTCCATTGTATGGATATATCTATCACCTTTTCATTTATTAGTGGACATTTAGGTTTCTCCCTTTTGGCTGTTGTGGATAATGCTGTGAACATTGGTGTATGCTTTATTTTTAAACCATGACATGTATATGTACATTTACTATGTCAAGAGACAGCATCAAGGGGTTTCAAAGAACTGCTTTTTCCCCAGAGCTCACCACGATAAAGAACTCTTGTTTTATTTATAGATTTCTTATCAGAAGAGTATTTGTGGACTTTGAAAGAGTGGGTTAAATGTCAAGTTAGGATAAAAGATGGTTTTTAACTTGGTGGTGGTGAATTTGAAGGTTTGAGTTAAAATAACATTTTGGCATATTTAATTTTAGTGTGTAATTCTGAAAGATTGCTTCCTAAAAATTATTAATCTCTTTAAACATAACAAAGCTACTTACATGTCTCCTTTAAAATACTTCAATATTTCAGGCTGACTCTTGCTTGTGGTGGAGTAGCTCTAAATTCTTTTGATGACCTAAATCCTGATTGTTTGGGACATGCAGGACTTGTCTATGAGTATACATTGGTAAGTGTATTTCTTTTCTGAAGATAATATGATAATGTTCTTTGGTTCTTGAATTCTTCGGTAGTAAAAAAAAAATTCATTCAAACCTAGGATCATACTCTTGCTTTGTTTGCATACATTTTGAAGGTTATGTGTAGTAATGATAAGGCATTGATGGGGAAAATCACATTGCTTTTATATGTGACCTTTTTTATGAAGTAATTTGCTTTAATGTGATGGGTATGTTGTTCCCTTTTTAATATGCTACTTACTCTTTTATAAGCTCCTCTAGTCTTTCCCAGTCTTGGTACAAACATACCCTATTTTGAAAATACCTCTTTTTCACTTAGGGAGAAGAGAAATTCACTTTCATTGAGAAGTGTAACAATCCTCGCTCTGTCACATTATTGATCAAAGGACCAAATAAGCACACACTCACTCAAATCAAAGATGCAATAAGAGATGGCTTGAGGGCTGTTAAAAATGCTATTGATGATGGTAAGATGCTTACTGTGTTTATATTCTTTTACAAGTATAAAAAACGCATGGCTGAATACTGTGTTCTTTTTATCAGTAGTTTACACAGCCAGACACCATGCAAAAGTAAAGCGTTCCCTTTAAAATGCCTCTAATGGTGTGCTAAGCTTTTTCATAGCATATCATTTTTAAAAGTGAATACAAGTAGGTAACCTGGGTGGCTCAGTGGTTAACTGTCTGCCTTTGGCTCAGGGCGCAATCCTGGAGTTCAGGGATCAAATCCCACATTGGGCTCCCTAAGGGGAACCTGCTTCTCCCTCTACCTATGTCTCTTGTCTCTCTCTCTCTCTGTCTCATAAATAAAATAAAATCTTTTTTAAAAAAGTGATAGAAGTAAATGAACTAATAGTAACCTTCCAAGTACTAGTTAAATTGAAACATTTTACTATTTAATGTTTTTCTTCCAGACAAATTTATATTTCTAATGTATAATATATTAGAAATATAATGTGTTGCTTATAGTGCTTTCAAATGCAATATTGTGGCTATTCCACATTCTCAAGAATTTAATGCTTTTTATGTTTGTGTTTTATGTATTTTCTTAATGATTCCGCAGTTTTATTTTCTTCGTAGTTGATCATTTCTCTCCTTCCTTCCCACCCCCAACAGGCTGTGTAGTTCCGGGTGCAGGTGCAGTGGAAGTGGCAATGGCAGAAGCCTTGATTAAATATAAGCCCAGTGTAAAGGGGAGGGCCCAGCTGGGAGTTCAAGCATTTGCTGATGCATTGCTCATTATTCCCAAGGTATGACTACTTTAACAGTTTTCTTAACTACATAAAAATGAGTTAGCTGATGAAAGTTTTTTATTAACGTGGAGTCTTTCTCATAACGTAGAGTTGGAGTTAAACGAGTTTTATCAGCTTTCTCCCGAATATAGCTAAAGAAGCAATCTCTTGGGCAGCCCAGGGTGGCTCATTGGTTTAGCGCTGCCTTCAGCCGCGAGCATGATTCTGGAGACCTGGGATCGAGTCCCACATCAGGTTCCCTGCATGGAGCCTGCTTCTCCCTCTGCCTGTGTGTCTGCCTCTCTCTCTCTGTGTGTGTGTCTCTCATGAATAAATAAATAAAATCTTAAAAAAAAAAAACAGGCTATCTCTTATCATCCAAATGTATTTGGTTCTTCTGGAAGGGAGTTGAATATCTGAAGTTTTAGAGGCAGGAGGTAAACTGGTTTTTTTTTTGTTTTTTTTTTGTTTTTGGTAAACTGTTTTAAGAGGGTTTGCAGTATAGGGGTTATACTTGAGTACAAGCTTACGTTTTGTTTTTATTCTATTGTGTGCTCACTTGGCATAGTTTTATGACCAGTGTGTTGCTGGGCTTGGGGTGGAGTAATGAGTTAGTAACAAATGTCTAGTTATTCTTTAATGTTCACTTTAGAGAATAACTGGTCTGTCTTCATTAAGGTTTTTTGATGGTTTTTTTTGTTTTTTCTTATTTAGAATTATGGTTTATTACAGATTGACACTTCTTAGGTTCTGTCCTTTAAAAGATTAAATTTTTTTGCTTTAGGTTCTTGCTCAGAACTCTGGTTTTGACCTTCAGGAAACACTAGTTAAAGTTCAAGCAGAACATTCAGAATCAGGTCAACTTGTGGGTGTGGACTTGAACACAGGTAAGAGAATGCAGCTATTTGTAGGGGAACTAGAGTCCAGTGAGATAAAACCAGGAAGGATCAAAAATGGGAGACAAATGGGCAGCCCCTGTGGCACAGTGGTTTAGCACCGCCTGCAGCCCAGGGCGTGATCCTGGAGACCGAGAATCAAGTCCCGCATTGGGTTCCCTGCAGGGAGCCTGCTTCTCCTTCTGCCTGTGTCTCTGCCTCTCTCTCTCTCTCTCTCTCTCTGTGTCTCTATGAATAAATAAATAATTCTTTAAAAAAAAAAAATGGAGACAAATGAATCTTGGAGAGGTGCTTTACGGTTTGACACCAGTGTTACTAGGGAACCCTGATTTCTGAAATACGATATAAAAATGGGATGACTAGATTCAGTAAACAAAAGGAATAGAGTGGACGTTTGTATAATTTTAAAAGAGTGTAGATTTATTGATTTTGCTGAATAGTAGTAGGTGGCGCAGGTTAATACAGAAAGATTTTGTGTTGGGCTGGCTTTTACTTCGTTTTCCATCAGGGACTTTAATAAGAAAATAGATGATCGTATTCATGGGTGAAAAAAGGCTGAGTATAGCAAATAATGCTAGAAGACAGGACCAAATCTTAAATGACTTAAAGCCCTAGTCTTAAATGCAGTAACACAAAATATTTAAGTACAAGGTGGAAGAAAGATAACTGAGATACACACCCCTGCAGCATGCATAAGACCTTTGTTGTCAATAGCATTTCCATCCAAGTTAATAGAAAAGGTTTCTGGGATGAGGGAAATGATAAGCCCATTTTGGCCAGATTATAGTTCAAGTGCTCTAATATGGACAAACAGAATGAATGTGTCCTGAAAAATAGGGATGTTCAAACATTTGGTAACCAAATGGAGTATTACTATTATTGGAAGTTTTCTGAGTAGGGATCAGCCGCTTAAAGACACTGGACACAAGAGTCATGGTTTGGAGCAAAATTGGACTGAGGAACTTTGGTTCATAGAATAATCAATGATGAACAAATCATAAAATACTCTGTTGTCTTAGCATTTTGATCTTATAATTTGCTGTGTGAGGGCAGCCCCGGTGGCTCAGGGGTTTAGCCCCGCCTTCGGCCCAGGGCATGATCCTGGAGACCCGGGATCGAGTCCCACGTCAGACTCCCTGCATAGAACCTGCTTCTCCCTCTGCCTGTGCCTGTGCCTCTCTCTCTCTCTCTTCTCTCTTCTCTCTCTCTCTCTCTCTCTCTCTCTCTCTCTCTCTGGGCCCTTCATGATTAAATAAAAAAAAATTTGCTGTGTGATTTTTAAGAATACTGGGTTACTTTTCAGGTGAGCCAATGGTAGCCGCCGAAGTAGGCATATGGGATAACTATTGTGTAAAGAAACAGCTTCTTCACTCTTGGTAAGTTTAAGAAAGCCAAAATTAAAATAACCTTTAGGAATATCATATTCTTAATCTGGTATGTTCCATTTAATTTCTTGGGTTTTTTTGTTTTTGTGAAAATGTAATCAACTGAAAGTATAGAAACTAAGCTACCCTTTCATGTTTTGGATGGGAGAGGAGAAAGTTAATTGGATATAATATGCACAGTTTGGTTGAGAATTGAGTTGAATTAGGGTTCATATCTCAAATCTGAACTATCTGATTTCCCCTGCCCTTTTAGCACTGTGATTGCCACCAACATCCTCCTGGTTGACGAGATCATGCGAGCTGGAATGTCTTCTCTGAAAGGTTGAATTTGAAGCTTCCTTTGTGTCATCTGAATCATGAAGACTACAGAGAGACCTTAAGGATATAGCTATGGAATTTTTGTCCAAGCTTCAAATAATTTTAAAAAAGCATTTTCTTTCCCCATATTAAAAGTGAATACTGACACTTAAACTCTGAAGTTCTGAAATTAAGATTACAGTATTTTTTTTAATTGCACTGCAGTGTACACACATTAAGTAGGCTATTTTTACCCAGTGAACCAGATGTTTTGCTTTAGCTTCAGTGATGTAAAAGTACCATGTTAAATAAGTATGTTATCTATCTTGTTATTAAATGTTCCTTGAAAAACAAATAATGGTTTAATAATTTGTACTAATGGATGCAATTTAATTTACCCAATAGTTTGCTACTGTTACGCATCTGTTTGTTGCTAATATAAATTAATACTTAAAGTAACTTAAGATTTTGAAAGCATCCCTGTTTCTTTAGTATAAATTCCTGAGTAAAATTATTGGATCATTGGGACTTATAATGCTTTCGAAGTAGCTTTGGTAAGATGCTCCCCAGAAAAGTCGTTGTCGGGCAGCCCCGGTGGCTCAGCGGTTTGGCGCTGCCTTCGGCCCAGGGCATAATCCTGAAGACCTGGGATCCAGTCCCCTGACGGGCTCCCTGCTTGCAACCTGCTTCTCCCCTCTGCCTCTCTCTGCTTCTCTCTCTCTCTCTTTGTGTGTGTGTCTCATGAATAAATAAGATCTTTAAAAAAAAATGTCTGGTAATATCTTCTGACCATTTTAAAATTGGATTATTCATTTTTTGAGTGTTGAGTTGGAGAAGTTTTTTTTTTTTCTCTCATGAATAAAATCTTAAAAAAAAAAAAAGGTGACACAAAGATGAGAGAAGTAGAGGTCAGGGTGTTGAATAGGCTCCAAGTATGGGGTGGAGAAATGGGCAGAGTTGAGGCCGTCCAAGCATGGGCTACGGAACAGGACGTGTCCGGTGGACCAGGTGGCCACTCATCCTTTATAGTCCTTGACCATGAAGTTGCGTGCTGGAAGGCTTTGTGCTTTTGAGGACTTGGCAGTTGCGTACAATAAGTGTACAATAAATGTTGAAACCTTTTCTTTGATCTTGAAATGGTGTCCTAGCGCCCAAAAGAGGTTTGATTGGAGAAGGGGAGGAAAGCCCAAATGTGTTCATGGGGTAGTGACGGGGCTTCTGGAGTTAGCGGGGTCCTTCGACAATACCGCGAGAAAACCGCACTTCCCCGTCCGGCTGCCCGGATGCGGGACTAACCAAACCCTTTGACCGAAAAAAACCAAAACCGCTCGGGAGCGGGGCGGGGCGGGGCGGAGCAGGCGCGACGCGGCCGGCACGGGGCGGGCCCAGTGGTGCGTCCGCTGCGAGTGCTCCAGGCCGCGCTCGCTGTGCTGCTGGTCCTGTGCGCGCGCTGGGTCGCGCTGGGTCGCGCTGGGTCGCGCTGGGTCGCGCTGGGTCGCGCTGGGTCGGCGCGGGCCAGGCCCTCACCCTGTGTGTGTGCCCCAGGAACCAGGACGGGGGTGGGTTCCGTGCCCGGCCGGGAAGGCGGCCTGGGCGGTCGGCCCGCCCCCTGGGTGAGCTCGGGGCGGCGGCAGCGCCCACCGGAGACGGCGGGGACGGCGCTCTGCGGTGCGGCTGCTCTGTGATGTGTGACTCGGTTTGGAGTCTAGGCAGCTCCCTCCCCCTTGTGCCCATCATGGAGCCTAAACAGTTGCCAGTTAACAGTTAGTGTTGCTGTTTCGGTATCGCTCGCACTTTGTCATTTCCCTGCAGCCTTTGTGAAGTGAATCCAGGCATTCACAGTTTTATTTGTAAATACGCAGCTTGAGTGGCTGCAAAGACAAAGTCATGAAAAATACCGTGCTCTTTCCCTACGTTAATGCCATTAAACGTCCAGTTAGTGTTCAAATTCACCGTTTGTCATCGTTTACGTGGTGAGTTAGCGTCCGAATAAACCTCATACGTTGCAGTCGTACGTAGTTTCTTAATTCCCTTTTAGTCTGAGACTGCCCTGCTTGCTGCATTTCTTTCTCCCTTGAAGTAGATTGGATCATGAGTGTGAATGTGTCAGAATGGCCACAGGAGAGTGAAGGCAGAGAAGCATCAAAAAGGGAGGGGCTCCGCACTGGGGAGCTCAGGTCCTTAGGGGTCCCTGGGTGGATCCCTGGGTGGACGCGGGTCGTCTTGAAGTTGAAGATAAGGCAGGCGCTTGAATCTTCCCTGCTAACCAGCTCTGTCAGTTATTTTCCTTTTGGGGGTATTGGTTTTTTTTCCTGTTAAATCAGGGGGTTGAATTGATGATCCTTTTAATTCCGATTTTCTGAGGCGTTCAAACAGCAGATATGAAGGAGCTCCTTCAGCTATTTGCTAATTATTGTGCTCTTGTGCTAAATGCCAGGAATACACTGGCAAAATAGATACAGTCCTTTTCTTTCTGGAGCATGTGGTATAATGGTGAAAATCATTAAGAAGGGGGAGGAAGAAGCAGAGACAACATGAGCAGAAGTATAGGTAGAAAGGTGCTAGAAATATTTCAGGTTATTCGTTTCTAGATTTACCTAGCTGGGACAAAAAGTTGTTGTGTACAGGAGTCGAACAGTAAGGGTGGAAATAAATGTTTGTTGAATAAATACCATCTGCTCACAGAATTTTACAGACAGCCACACCCATGAAACAGATGTTATCTCCATTTTGTAGGCAAAGAAATCAAAACTCAGATTAACTAATTTGCTAACGGTTGCCCAACAAATTAAGAGGCAGAACGAGAATTTAAGGCCAAATTTCGAAAACTCCGTTTTTTTCATTACATTATGAATACGACATATAATCCAAATATTGTCACTTGTATTATATTTATTCATATATTACTGACAGTGCTCCTTTTTCTCTGCAGAGAATGGGCAGGCTACTAGCATGGTGCAGCTACCGGGGGGCAGATTCCAGATGGGAACAAATTCACCAGATGGCAGAAATGGTGAAGGGCCAGTACGGGAGGTGACAATAAAACCCTTTGCCATTGATGTATTTCCTGTCACCAACAAAGATTTCAGGTACTTCTAGTGTTCTCCCAGGAGGGGTAGAGGCTCTATTTTTCATTCCTAATATCTAAAAGGAAAGTAGCTTGTTTACTAATACATACCATCTTTGCAATACTACTGTGGGAAAAACCTCAGCTACATTTTTCAGATGAAGAATCTGAAGTCCAGAGACTCCAGAGTTAGAGGAAAAGAGGAGGGAATAGGAACACAAAGCCAATGTGGGAGATGACCTAAGTGTTACATTGTGGATTTAAAACTCTTTAAGATGGGCAGCCTCAGTGGTGAAGCGGTTTAGCGCTGCCTGCATCCTGGGGTGTAATCCTGGAGACCCGGGATCGAGTCCCACATCGAGTCCCACATCGGGTTTCCTGCATGGAGCCTGCTTCTCCCTCTGCCTGTGTCTCTGCTTCTCTCTCTGAATAAATAAATAAATCTTAAAAAAAAAAAAAAACAGATTATGTTTAAAAAAAAGGGGGGGGGGGGAGAAATCCCTAGGTGGCTCAGTGGTTTAGTGCCTGCCTTCAGCCCAGGGCATGATCCTGGAGTCCCAGGATCAAGTCCAGCATCAGGCTCCCTGCGTGGAACCTGCTTCTCTGCCTGTGTCTCTGCCTCTCTCTGTCTCTGTATCTTTCATGAATAAATAAATAAAATCTTTTAATAAATAAAAACTCTTTAAGATAAAAATGTATGGAGAAAAATTCAGAAGACACAGACTGAAGTAAGCATAAGGATGGTTGATGTACTTCTCGGGCCGTTTTTTTTTTTTTTGACTTAAGGATTCTGATTCCACCTTTAGAAATGTTCCTTAAGGAAACAATTAAGGTCTTCCAAAAAACATTTATCTAAAAAGATGCCATTTAAACAAATATTAACAACATAAAGATTGCTTAAACATATTGAATCAACATCACAGAATACTTAGCCATTAAAATCTTGTCAGGGGATCCCTCGGTGGCTCAGCGGTTTAGTGCCTGCCTTTGGCCCAGGGTGCGATCCTGGAGTCCCGGCATCGAGTCGCACGTCAGGCTCCTAGCATGGAGCCTGCTTCTCCCTCTGCCTGTGTCTCTGCCTCTCTCTCTCCCTCTGTCCCTCTATGTCTATCATAAATAAATAAATAAATAAATAATCTTTTTTTAAAAATCTTGTCAAAAAGAAGTAATATGAGATATTAAGCAAAGAAAGCTTACAAACAATATACACTATTTTTAAAAAGTATGTGTATAGAATATATATGCATTTAAAAAGAATTGGAAGATGCAGCATTGCATTAGTTAACAGATTTTGCCCATGTTTTTGTGACTTCCAAATGAAAATAATTCCAGGGAAGTACTCTTTATTTTTTTTTTTTTTCAGGAACGACCTTATTAAAGCTATTTAAAAATCGTCGCTGGGCGGCAGAACAGGAAGGGATATGCATGGATATATCTTTGTTGATGTGATAATGGATGATTTCAATTTTTTTCTTTTTATCTACTTGTATTTTCTCCTTTTCTATAATACATTGTGCATTACCTATATGTGTTTTTTTGAAGAATTTTTTAAACAGGAAAGTTATTAAAATTGAAAGAGAAATTACTTCTGATGAGGCTTGTACTATATCATGTGAACCAGACATAGCTAGCTAGATACACAGTGTGCCTTCTTTGATATATTTCAAATTATGATGTATTTTATGATAGAAATTTTTTATATTTCAAATTTTGGGAGTTATTTATTTGTTTATTTTTGTGCTTTATTCATGATAGATCTCCAGCAAGCCCCTAAACTTTACTTAGAACCTATGATTTGTCTCTGCTTTTCTGGTAAAAGATTTTCAGACCATTCAGATGCTCTGAGGTTGGTAAATAGCTATTGCTACCAAATCTGATCACCTCCTCTGTTCTCAATGCGCCTTTGATGGGTGAACAATGTTTTTTCGTATCAGAGGACTGGCACAGATGGGATACTTTTAGCCAGTGAAAACAATCCATCTTACCCTGGCAGTTTGCTTGCTGAGATTTGCTGTACCACACCAAACTATGTGAAAATCCATTCTAAAATCTCAGCACTTTATTTTTATTTGATTTAGTTTTTTTTTACCTGTTAGATGGAGATAGAAACACATGTTCTGCTTTCCTCTTGCGATTGTTGTGAGAGTAAGTATGTGAAGACCTTTCAGAAAAGAGACCCATTCCCCATCCTTAAATCTCAACAGCTTTATTCATAATCTCCAAAAACAGAGGTAACCCAGATGACCTTCACCTGGTGAATGTATAAGTAAAACTCAGTACATCCATACAATAAAATGATATTCTGCAACAAAGAGGGACAGACTACCAATACTGGCAAAACATAGATGAATTTCAGAAGCATTACACTAAGTGAAAGAAGCTAGACCCAAGAGTTACATACTGTATGATTCAACTTATGTGGATTTATATTCTGGGAAAGGCAGAACTATAGGGACAGAAACCAGATGAGTGGTTGTAGAGGCATGAGAGAGTTTTCAGAGGGATTTGATAGACTTGCTCTGTTTTGATTGTGATAGTGACTATATGCTTTGCTAAAAAGAGTGCCTGACTATGTAAATTACACATACAGCAACAGATTTTAAAAGAAAATCTACTCGGGCTTTTATGTTAATTGTTGAGGGAAATTCTGTGGTGTGTGGTTTTAGAGGAGAAGGATATCTGAGTTTTTCTGGAGCTGGAGTGGGTGAGAGTGGGACATAGAACCTTATGAGCTTAACCAAGTGAAATATCTCTTTTCAGGGAGTTTGTCAGGGAAAAAAAGTACCGGACAGAGGCTGAGATGTTCGGGTGGAGTTTTGTCTTTGAGGAGTTTGTCGCCAATGAGCTTAGAAACAAAGTGACTCATCAAATGGAGGTGAGAGAACCTGGGCTTGCAGCTGATTGAGTGGGAGTGGGTTAGCCACCACAGAGAATCACATCTGAGAGCTGCAGGCAAGGAAGTAGCAAGAGAACTCCTCCATGGAAGAGTCAGGAACACACGCTCCTGGGGGTTCACCCTGGGCTGATTTCTGCAGCCTGAGGCTCGGTAAGGAACCGGGTACATGGAGAGTTCTGGTTACTCCCTGAACTGGCAAGAGAACATCTTGACATCCCTCTAATAATGGTAGTGAGATGTCCTGCTCTCGGGGGCCCATAAACAGCACCCCCCTTGGACCTCTGGAGTCTCAGCCTGCAGTATCTGTTCTGCCTCCTGCGTGTCAGGCAGGAAGATGCCCTTGCTGGGGCAGAGCACCTTGCAGTCATGCTGCTTCTGTTTTGCAGTCTGTTCTCTGGTGGCTTCCAGTGGAAAGGGCATTCTGGAGGCAGGTAAGGATTGAGTCATCTGCCTTGTTTTCTACCCCTGTTGACTCTTATTCTGGAGGCCTGTCTTCTCTAGACCCCTTGCCCATCTAGAAATGCTAAATTTAAAAGGGTGACAGAAATTTCAAAGAAGCAGCAAGAAAAAACATGGATGGCAAAACTCTGCCCTGATCTTTTTTTCCCAGTGCGCCATCCCCTTTCTCCCTTGGCTCATATTTATGCTCTTTCTGATGCTCGTCCTCTCCTCACTCACCGGGTTAGTTCCTCCAACTTCCTTGCTCAATCTGGTGATAAAAGCTCAACTCAGGCACTCTAAGCCTAGCTTCCCTTAGACTTCCATGAGCTCCCAGAAGCTATCTCACTGCTGTCAGCCTGCAGGTCCTAACTCTGGCATCCAAGAGAGACTGGAGCTCCCAGTGCTACACGTGAGCTGGAATGATGCTTGGGCCTACTGTGCTTGGAAGGGGAAACGGCTGCCCACTGAGGAAGAGTGGGAGTTTGCTGCCCGAGGGGGCTTGAAGGGTATAAAGATGGCAAAGTCACTACCCTTTATTCTTTCTTTATCCTATCCTGCATGGGAGCTTTGAATGGTGGGAAGGCTCCATACTCCCTAGAGCAGCGCTTCTTAAACCGTGTGGTGGAGGGCCAGTTATTGTTCTCACTTCTGATTCATCTCAGACCAATATGTCTGTAAAATTCCATAAAAATTAATAACTGGAAAACTGAAATGAAGAAACAGACATAAAATTTGTTATTCTTAGAGATTTCACCCAGACATACTACATCTCAGTGAATCTAATCAGAACAACATAGCACAGGGAAGAATTACCAGCCTGCCTTTTCCGTAGGTGTGAAAGAACTTGCATAAACAACAAAGTTCTGCAGTCCTAATTAAACTTAGGAGGAGGAAACAGCAACTCCCCATCTTCAACATCTCTACAGCCTTGTTGCTAATCCAATCTAAACGAGGTTGCTAAATAAGCAATCTAGTCTAAGTCCACTTGACAAGTTTCTTGATTCTTACTCTCAATTTCTGTACTTACCTGGATGTGATCTGGTAACAGATAGTTTACAGACTGGCATTAGTAAGAACCGCAGCTGGGATTGCACTGTCCTGGAGCAGAGCAGGAAGCCAGAGCCTCTGAATGCAGGGCACTGAGTGGAAGGGGCAAGCATGGCAAATAAAAGTGATGAGTAACCTCTCTCTTTTGTCATCACCTCCTGACTTCTTTTGGTTCCCTTACTCTTCCTGCCTTTCCCTTCTTCCACAACCCTTCACCTCCCCCTCCTCTGCTGTCTCCTTGCCCTCGTGGCAGGTCAGGTTTACCCAGGGAGAAACCAGTTCCAGCCAAACCGCACCAACCTGTGGCAGGTAAGATGTAAGTTCCTCACCCTGCCCCCTTCAAAGCACTGCCTGAGACCTCCTGAGGCCAGACATTGTCCTGAGCTGTGGGGCTTTGTGTTCTAGGGGGAGTGGTAACTCTGAAGAGCTGCAGAAGTAAACGACTGCCTGAATGATGGGTATGACTCCACAGAGAACATGACATTTGAGCTTAGAGTTTGCCAAGTGAAAAGTAGAGGAAAGGGCATTTGCAGCAGAAGGAACAACATGTCAGCCCTGTATTAGGAACGGGTACTGAGCATTCAGAGATGGGACAAATTCAGTGAGGCAGGAGGTGTACGAGACAAAGTAGATGGTGGCTTGTTATGAAGGACCAGGTGTGCCAAGATACAGTTTTAGATTTTCCCCTGCAGGCAGAGGTTTTTAATTAGGGGACTAACAATATCATTTGATTTGGGGAGGATGCTAATTGCTAATTTGTGCAGCATTAAATGAAGTAGAGCTGCAATGACGGTGGGGTGGGAGGTATCTGAATTTGAGGTTGTGGGCAGTGGCCCAAGAACATGTAAGTAGAAGTGGAATGGAGAGGAAGCCAAATGGGAGAGGCATGCCTGAGGAGATAGATGGGGTTTGGTAATTAATGGAATGTGGAGACATGGATGGGAGTTGGATTCAAACATGAATCTAAGCTTGGGCAACAGAGTGACGGTGACCATTATCCAGAATAGATGATACGCATTCGGGGTTAGAGGGATAGAACTTGATCAGTTTAGGATCGGCTTAATTTAAGATGCCTTTGGGTCCTTTATAGCTCAAAGTTTGAAAATAGTCTGGATCTTAGGACAGAAGTCTGGGTCAGAGCAGGTGGATTGGGAGTCGTCAGCATATATCTTATACAAGAATGTTATTCCCCAGGGAGACTCTGTAGTGTGAGGGGGGCAAGCATTAGCATTTCAGGGGGAAGCATTAAAAAGGACCTGAGGGGTAAACTGATCTTTTAGATGATCTTGGGATCAGAGGTTTGCAAAAAGACAGATCTGACTTATTTACTGTGAGATCTTTGAGAAGTTAACCATTTTGAGCCTTAGTTGCCAGTTTTTTTAAAGGGAGAAAATACTTGCCTCACAACCTTCTAAGGATTAAATTAAAAGAGATCCGAGCACATAGTAGCTGTTGAGTAAGTTACTACCCTTTCCCTTTAGTAAAAGCAGCTTCCATGGAGCAGGGGGAGCTGAACCCCAATTTTAATGAGAATGAACAAATTGAACAAAGTGCTTCAGCAAACATAGGTTCCTTTTTTCCAGCATTTTGGAGGTAAAAAACAGATGAGGATGGTAGAGTCAGGGCAGATGAGGTAGCGTTTAAACCTGTCGGTGGTAGAAGAGTACAGGGCAGGCATCACCATTCTGGAGAAGCCAGGTGGTGCTGAGCAAAAGGAGCTGGCAGGAGCCTTTCTTCCCAAGTCCTTGAAGTACGTGAAGCTCAAGGTGGAGGGGTGGAGGCTGCTGAGAGAAAGTGAGAGTGGGATGGGCTTGACGTAGACCACTGTGGGCACATTTCCTAATCCAGCCAGGAGGTGATGGTGGAAGACAGGAGCCTAGTGTGGGAGCTCAGGGCAGGCCACCTCAGTGCACTGCCTCATGCCCTTCATCCTACCCGAGATGACGCCGCAGTATGACCTTGGTTTTCCCCTGGGTAGGCAGGAACACCCACCTTGGAACAGGTTGGTAAATATTTTAGCTTAAATTTCTCCTCCTCAGGGAAGGTTCCCCAAGGGTGACAAGGCGGGGGATGGCTTCCACAGAGTCTCCCCAGTGAATGCTTTCCCTCCACAGAATAACTATGGTAAGATTTCTACCATGTTGCTGTCAACACTCACAGATTGGTTGGTGTGATCATTCTGCCTGAAGGTTGAGGCAGAGAGAAACACTACCAGGGGAGCATTTGCTGCCCAAAGCCTTTGCTACCCAAGGCAGCAGGGGGGTTGGAGGTAGGGCTGCCCAGCCTGGGGCTGACCCACCTGCTGTGCTCAGGACTCTATGACCTCATGGGCAACATATGGGAGTGGACGGCATCTCTATACCCATCTGCTGACCAGGACATGTGTGTTCTCCGGGGGGCATCCTGGATCGACACAGCTGATGGCTCTGCCAGTCACCTGGCCCGGGTCACTACCAGGTGAGGAGTCCGGCAGCTAGGGGCTGAGGGTCTGGGCCCTGGTCTCACAGAGCTTGTGTTGGTACTACCTCCACCCCTCTCTCTGCGCCCTGTGAGTACAGAAAGGAGAATAAGCAGCACTTGCCATGAGAAGCCAACACGCCCAGGGCAACTTCTGCCTTTTCTTGCCAGCTCTCAGCACCCAGAGAGACTTTGTGTCTAGCATCACCAGGGCTTTTCTTTGTCCTTATAGGCAGGGGAGTGTAATGGTCACCTCAATAAAAGGTCATGGCCTGTGGTCATGGAAATATTGACTCTTCAAGCTGGAAAGCACATGAAAAATCATTTTCTAGAACCATTTTGTTGTACAGTCAAGGAAAAATAGGTTCACAAAGGTGTTAGGACCTGCTTGTATAACACAGATGGTTAGTGCTGGCACCTGAATGGTTGAGTCCCAACCTCCTGAGCCCCTCCTGGGACACACTCTGCTCTGCTCATCTGTAGATGTATTTTGATTTATCTCCCTCTGACCCCTCTCATTCCTAGGTTCCATAAGGACTAGAAAGAGACCACAGTTTCTCTGGTCTCAGAAAGTCAGGTTTGCATATGTTTCTTTAATATGTTGAGGCCCCTGGCTTTCCCTCGCCTCCTTTTCTAGGACAAAGTAGTGGGGAAAGTACTGGCCTGGGAACCAGAAAGCTGGGTTTGCCACTGAATCTGTTGTGTCCATGAAGCAGTGGTTGGTCTTGGGCAAGACCTTGAAATCTTCCTAGTATCTGATTCTGGGCCTTAAATGCTGAACAAATCCTGCCTGCCAGAGGTTGAGGAATGGCAAATGAAGGAACATAAGTGAAAGTTCGTTGAAAAGTATGAAGTACTTATCGGCACTATGATATTCTCGCTTCTTACCAACAGGCTTTTTTCAGCTGAGTTATTCTAGACTATGAACAGCTTGAAGTTACTAGTCATTGCCTTTCTCACCTTCCAGAGCAGACTCTAATGGCTGCTCACTCACACTTCCTCCACCCCATCCCAGGTCCCTTCTTATCCTCTTTCCCCAGCAGTGCCCTCATAACCAGGCTTCTTTCTAAACCATGCCCTCAGCCCTCAGGCACCCCAGGCCACGGCAGGCCCTACAAAGGAAAACTGGGTAAGGCTCCAGGCCCCGTTCTCAATGAAGTCTATTCTCTTCCCTCTTCTGTGGTGGCAGGATGGGTAACACTCCAGATACAGCCTCAGACAATCTAGGCTTCCGCTGTGCTTCCAGCATAGGCCGACTGCCTGGAGAGTTGTGAACAGCCATGCAGAGCCAAGAAGAAGAGCTCCCTGGTACCCACGTCTCTCCCTGGCCTCCACAGCCAAACTCCAGGCTCTTCAGAGTTGGCCTTGGGAATGGCCTCCTTCCCCCTTTCCCCATTCCTCCCCTGGCCAGGAGAGGACTGTGACCTCAGAAGGGGGTACCAGTGTGTCTTGGAGAAGGGACCCGACTTACTGATGGTGCCCAGGGAGCAGAGTGTTCTCTTAGAGGTCAGATGTTAGCCATACAGGGGCCAGTCCTCCAATAGTCAGGGTAGAGTACTCTAAAAGGCACTTTGTTAAAAATTCTTAAATTTGTTCCCTCCCACTTTCTCAGTGTCTGATTCAGGGATCTGACTTTGTTTTCTCAAGGCAGAATTTTCTCCATTTTTCTTTGTTTTCCCAGCAAACTGCTATAGAAGGAAAATACTTCCTTCATTCACCCCATTTGTCAGTTTCATATACTTCTGAAAGAACCTAATTTCTACTATCTGCATGTAGAATGCAGTAGCTGGGCTCTTTAAAGCACAAAGTGAGTCTTAAAAGGGTTTAGGAGAACCAAGTTATGTACCAGACAAAATTGCATTTTGGGAGTCTTACAGTGAATAATACTCAAG
Organism: Vulpes vulpes; assembly: GCF_048418805.1. Taxonomy (NCBI): domain Eukaryota; kingdom Metazoa; phylum Chordata; class Mammalia; order Carnivora; family Canidae; genus Vulpes; species Vulpes vulpes. The sequence goes on from NC_132782.1 coordinate 75,084,139, forward strand.
AGAGACGAATACCAGAACCTTCCCTTTATATTATTAACTGTATGTGGGCTTCCATATGCCTGTAAACACATGTCCCTGGAAAAGAACCTGTTTTCATGATGTCACTGGATGTTGTGAGGTCAGTAAAATCCCCTGTGATTGTGTATCTCAGACTGTCCTGTCTTTGATCCTCACCCTGGACCCTACGGGAAGTACACTCGAGTGTCAGGAACTCTGGGCCTCCCATGAGAAGGAGCCAAGATGGTGGTGCAGCTGGGAAATAGAGAAGCAGGAAGACTCTCAGATGCCCTCTCATTCCCTCTCCATGGGGCCTGCCCTGACCACACTTAACAAGGTGTGATGGGAGCACGCTGCTTTTCTTGTGCAGAGCTCTGAGAGGGGTTAATGGCCCTAGTTCCAGGGGTACTGGCCAGGGCCAGGTGCTCCCTCTGGACAGAGGCCTGGACGTGATTTCCCTCCTCAACTTCTATTTCTGTAGCATTCCCTCCTTGCCTGCCCCACCCCCACCTACCCCACCTGCCAGCCCCTTAGTAATCTTCCTCAGCCAGGGAGAGGAGCACAGCCTTGGGTGTGTTCTCAAAAAGGGCAGCCCGGTTTTGCTGTTGTCCCTTCTTCACCCAGTGGCCATAGATTCGGAAAGCGTAGGCATCAATGAGTCGGCGCAGAGGCCGGAGGGCATAGGGGTCACGGATGACAATCTCCCGGGTCACAGGCTTCACCCGGCGGTACTGGTAATAGATCCGCACCGAAGCCAGTACTGTTAGAGCAATCACCTGTGGAGAGTCAGAACTAAGAAACTGGACCCAGCCCCCGCTGGCCTGTCTCCTCCTCCCAATGCAAGGAGTCCCTGAGCTCGTTGCCATACAGCCTTGTGTGCCTAGTGCTACACCCTTGCTGGTGTCCCCCTACCATCCCAACCCCTCCCCTGTCTGCAGAGATGTAGGCTGTTGCAGCCAGGTGGGTGACTTCTGACTTCTCTAATGCCAGGAGAAGTTGAGCCAGAATCATCACAGGGGTGGGTGGAGGGGAGGGACAAGTGCTCTGGAAACCCTGTGCGTGAAAGGAGTGCCTGGGGGAAGGAAGGGGACTTGGGGGCTTGGACTTGAGGAATCCTGCCACAGGGGCCTCGGTGGCAGGGGAACTTCAGTACCTTGAACTTGCCCCGGGGGCTAAAGTGACGCACTTCCTCCACCACATACTGCTGGAAGAAGGGATGCGCTAAGGCCTCTTCTGCAGAACAGCGGCCCTGGGGGTTCACCACCAAGAAACGGGAAACCTGAGAGAATAAGGAGGGGGAGCCCAAAACATCAAGGCAGGGTCTCCTCCAACACCTGAGAAGACAAGGTCTTCCCAGAGGGTCCTCCATTTTGTAGTACAATGTGCCTCCACCCCACCCCATCATGAACTTCCCCTTGCCTAGGCAGGAGCCAGAAGCCCTGGCCTCTCACCAAATCCTTCACAGTGTCTGAATAGTCATCCCATTCAGGTGAGCCAAACTGGTAGTTGCCACTCATGATCATCCTCAGCATCAGCATCTGTTTCCGGTGCCAAAAGGGTGGGGAGCCGGCCAGCAGGGTGTACATGATGACCCCTGTGCTCCACCTGGTGTCAGGTGGACGGAGGAAGGCAGGAGGGCTGGCTGCAGCTCCTGCCATGTCCTCCCCTCCCCAGCAGGTGCTCCTAGACATGGGGGGGGCATCCCTGTGCCCAGGGGTCACTGCCTTGCCCAACACACTCACATGTCTACCTCCTTCCCATAGCCTGGATGATCGTCATTCATGGAGCACTCAATGATCTCAGGGGCCAGGTAGCTGGGAGTCCCACAGACCTCTGCAGGAACAGTTACATCAGGATAGGTCAGCAGGGGGCACTTGGAACAGGACAGTCCAAAGGACAAAATGGAGATGAAAGTGACATGGTGCTTGGGCAGCAACTCTTCTAACCCTGACCGACTTCAGGGCCAAGGGCAGGGGCTGGGGCTGGCTTCTAGGACCACCTGCCTGGACCTGTTGTGTCCTGGCCTGGAAGTCAAGCAGTGGGAACCTGGCTCAGCCCTGGAAAGAGGCTTACCTGAAGAGACAGCCTGAAACAGGAGAATTTATATTCAGGGGGTGGGGAGTTAGGGGAGGAATGCAGGCATTTTCTGTTCCTGGGACCACGGATGAGAGAGCCTGAGCCCCTGAAATAGGCCGAGGCCATGTAACCAGACCTCGCAGCTTCTCTCCTGGCTCCAGCTGGCAGGAAAAACCAAAGTCTGTGAGCTTAATGTTCATGTCATCATCCAAGAGGATATTCTCAGGCTTCAGATCCCGATGCACAATGTTGAGTTTGTGCAAGTTGCGGATAACCTCCAGCAGGGCTCTCATGATCTTTCTGTGGTGGGACAGGCACGTGTTATTCTTATCTCCTCCTCAGCAGAGACCAAAGCCCATATACCTGTGAGACTGCCAGTGAGGGAGGACTCAGGACAAGTGGGGGAAGGGCGGAGGGGAATATAGAAGCCTGCAGTGCACACCCCCACCCCAGACAAATGCATGCTATGCCCCCTCTAAGACTTTGGTGGTAGTACCACTCGTACTCTGGGGTAGGGAATGGCCATGGGAGCAGATGGATCCCTACCTGGTTTCCTTCTCACTCAGAGTGACCTTCTCAGTGAGATAATCAAAGAGCTCCCCTCTCTTCATCCTGTAGGGACAGAGGGTTTGTAGCTGGGTTGGTCCCAAGACCACCCCCTCCTTACCCTGCTCCCAGAGACCTGTTTCCTGCCCTCCTATCTCCAGAAACAAAGTAGAACACTCCCCACTAAGGACCAAAGGCTTCTGGGAAACGCCAAGGAAGTGAGTTTAGAGGTTGTCTAGGAAGATTAGAAGAGCAAGGATGCTCAAAGGGTGAGATGGCACCTGTCTGGGGGTTCTCCCATCTGTGGAAGTGACGGCATGGACTGGGATCTGTCAGGGTCAACATCAGGGCTGGGACATGAAAGAGGGACCCAGAGCCACGGACCCAAGGCTCCAGATCCGGATCACGAGGACAGGAGGATACACTTGATTTTTCCCAGCAATGAATGGTAGAAGCAATAGTGCAAGTGCTGGAGGAGCAAAGCTTGCTCCTTTTAGGATTAAGAATTACAGTTCAATCTTCTCACTTCTTGGGATGATGTAGAAAGAGGTGCCTGTTAGAACAACCTAGTTATACCCTCAAGGGCAACTCAGGACAACATTAAAAATAGCTTCCCCAAAGCAACTTCTTCAAAGGTTAGGGATATTTGAGCTGCCCCCAAGGGCTCTACACAACAGTGCTACTGAGGGGACAGCTGTGGCTGGTTAAGTCTTGGGGGTCCTAGGAAAGTCTCTCCTGGTTAAAAAGGAAAAGTGCATCCTGCCCCCTCCCACCCACTCCTCCAGGAAAGCAGTAGGATTTCTAAGGCACAAGGGTTTGGGCCAGGGGCATAGAGGCAAGAAAGCCCTTGAGCTTAGCTGGTGGGATGGGAAGGGGGGTTTCTATGTGAGAAGATAACCTAGAATTTTTAGAGGTGAGCCTTACTTACACAATATCTGTACTGTGGGAGATGCCTGGGTGGCTCAGCGGTTTTAGCGCCTGCCTTCGGCCCAGGTAATGATCCTAGAGTCCCGGGATGGAGTCCCACATCAGGCTCCCTGCATGGGGCCTGCTTCTCCCTCTGCCTGTGTCTCTGCCTCTCTCTCTTTCTCTCTCTGTGTCTCTCATGAATAAATAAATCATTTAGAAATTTAAAAAAAATCTGTACTGTGTTCCTAAAAGACAAGTGTGTGAATCCAGTTTTTATCACTTGAATTCCATTCTAAAGACGCTAGGAGAAGTCATTGTTAGCAGCAGCGAAAAAATGTACTAGTCAACACTGGGTACTGTGCAGGGTGCACCCAGCTGCTGCCTTCCCAGAGCTGAGCTGGCAGGATTGTACACACAGACCAAGTTACATCGTGCCTCCAAGTATAATAACCCTGTGCATATTCAGTATGGCTACAGTATTAAAGGTTCTATCAACACAAAGTCTCCTTGAATGATTTTCTCAAGTATAATCTAGTCCCTAATTTAGCTGTTATATGCGGACAAATCAAGACACCCCCATAACCATGATTCATGCAGCAGAGAGATTTACATTCTTCAGTGAGGACTCAGTGGTGTGGGCGAACAAGGAACTGGAGAACTCCCTTCGCTGGAAACCTTTTCTAATAAAAATTAAGTCTGAACACATTGTTCACAGAGCACTTTGTGGTGTTAAAATTTAATGCTTAGAGCCTAGGAAGATAGAATGGATGGTATCATTTTTCTATTCCTGAGAAAACAAGCTCTCAGAGCTAAAAGGCGTTCTGTGGGCAAGGGGCCCCATGACAAAGTCTTGTGAGCCCTATTGGTGTAAAGGGATGCTGTCAATCTTTGGGCCACACCCCAAATACAACCTTTACCACTGCCTCTGGGGGCCTCTTGCCTCAATACCATGGGCCTCCCCCTTTCCACTCTTGCCTCCTTACAGTCAGTGGGATGCTCTTCAAAAGTAAATCAGATCCCATCATCCTCCTGCTCTCACACACCACACCCCCCAAAGTCCTTACCATGGCTAACATGCCTGCAAAAGCTGGTTTTCAGTATAGCCTGACTCACATTTGTCCAATGCCACAGGCTTGCTCCACTCCCCCACCTGGCTTCCTTGCCAAGCCTGTAATATGCGAAGCCCATCCAGCAGGGCCTTTGCTCTGGCTCTTCCTTCTGCCCTTCTGCTGTGCCTTCTCCAGGTCTTGGCTCTGATCCCTCCCTCACTTCATCTGGGTTTGTCCTCAGGTCCTTCTGGAGAGCATTCCAGAATGCTCGCTCCATCTAGAGAAGCCCTACTTCTCTCTAACCCCTGCTCTGCTTTATGTATCTGTACGTGCACATAACTGTGTGGGTGTATTATGGCTTATTTTACTGCTTTCTGTTCACTTTCTGAAAATTGTTACATGAAGTCAGGGACCATATATTTCTTGTTTATTGCTGTATCCTCAATGTCTAGGCTGAGTATTGAACGAGTACCTTTGTCATCATTGTAGTTAATAATAGCATTTATGTCATGCCATTTGCTGTGCTATTCTCTAATACCCATGAGAAAACAGATACTTAAAGCATCTGGCTTCTGAGTGATGGACCCAGGGTTCAAGACCTGGCAGCCTGATCCCCAGGGCTGATCTGCCTAGGCAGTGGTGATCCTATGTGCCGCTGGTCTTCAGGAAGCACTGGATAGGGAACCACCAGAGGACATTCTCCAACAGGCCCCAGGGTGTGGCTGGCTCCAGGGCTGGGTACTTACAGATCAAACACCAGGAAGAAGAAAGTGTTGGTCTCATAAGTGTCCTTCAGCTGTACTGAAATGGAAATGACTAATTCGTCTCAGATAGCAACGCACCCTGGGCAGAGGCAGCAAGGGTACAGGGGCAACAGGATTAAAGCTGCTTGGACTGACTTCAAAAGCTGGAAGGGGGATCCCTGGGTGGCTCAGCGGTCTAGCACCGCCTTTGGCCTAGGGCGTGATCCTGGAGACCCGGGATCGAGTCCCACGTCGGGCTCCCTGCATGGGGCCTGCTTCTCCCTCTGCCTGTGTCTCTGCCTCTCTCTCTCTCTCTCTTTCTCTCTGTCTCTGTCTCTCATGAATAAATAATAAAATAAAATCTTAAAAAAAAAGTTGGAAGGGATATCAGAATGGTGTCCAACGGAGGCCCACCAAGGGAGGGGCTGGCCCGGGACTTCATATTCCTATTCCCCAAGCTGTAACCAGCTCCGGACTGCCTGCAACCCCTCTGTCTGGCTGGAAGAGGAAGCTCCGACCTAAATCTCCCCCAAGGTAGGCATGGAGCTGGGAACCTCACACCTCAGGACATTGGGCTGGCAGGGTCTCGGGGCAGGAGACTCTGGTGGTTCTGGCTGGCTGCACAGTGGGGCCGCACTCCCTGACATGGGTGGTTAGAGCGGAATCTTGGAGCAGCCTGCTGGGGCCTAAGGCCATTACTCACTGATGTTGGGGAGCCCAGAGACCTTGCGCAGGATGTCCACCTCCTTCAGCGTGGCCTCTCGCAGCTCCTGGACCTCCGCAGAGCTGAAGCTGCCTCCGCCAGTGATGTCAATGATCTTCACAGCATACTCCTGGCACGTGGGCTTGTGGATGCAGCGCCTGACGACGCTGCTAACTCCTCTGGGGGTGCAGAGGACAGGTGGTCTCAGGGGCCCCTCACCCCAGGGAGAATCCCAGATCCAAGCCACAACAGAGATGTTCTGCCTTATCCACCAACTCCCTGTGAGCTTTTGGGGATAGGATAGTAGGATGAAGAAGGCAAACAGAGGGTGATTTGTCTGGAGCTGATGAGTAGCAAGCCTGGTCTTAGAACTCTTGACTCCTAATTCAGTGCTGTTTCTCAGCACCTAAGGCCATAATCTTCCTTCTGACCCCTGACCTCTGATGCTGGCACAAACCTGGGTTTGGATGTGCTTGTCAACAGCACTGAGAGAGCTCAGTTGGGAGAAGTCTCTTGTCTGGGTGCCTTCATACCGTTCTCATCTGTCCTGGATCAGGAGGGCAGGATCCCAAACTAAAGGTTTCTCCAAGTGGACAGTGTGTTGGGGATGGAAAAGGGTCAGTGCTCAGGCCCATGGAACTGGCTGGAGCCCAGGACAGCACCTCCTGGGGAAGGTCTGGGCCTTACCTGCCCAGGATCTCCTTGGGCTCATAGTTTTCATAGAAGCCCTGTGCTGAGTACGAGTCTGGCAGTGCCTCGTCCCGAGTCATGCTCCACAACTTGGGGGCAACTCTAAGGGGTTCGGAGGGGGAAATAGAAAAAAGCTGTCAACTAAATTCTACCCTGAAACTAGTAATACCCTATATGTTAACTAAATTGAGTTTTAAGTTAAAACATTTAAAAAGGGAAGAAGCTGTTAGCCATCCTGATGTAGGTGGTGTACTTTTTGAGGCTGGAACCTTTCCTCATCTGCATCCCCTGGCACAGAACAAGCCTAATGTTCAAAATAAGTGTGAATTGAAAAACTCTTTGGAAAGAGCCCAGCTTGTATCGTCTCACTGGCTGTAAACTTTGTGACCCCCAGGCTGCCATGTAGCTCCCTGAATGTTCTCCTCTAGTAGAAACAGCAGACAGAGGCAGGAGGTTGGGCCATCAGCCCCCAAGATTAGCTCTGACTTGGCTGGCATACCCTTGGTTTTAGATAGAACCCCAGAGAAACTTTGCAGAGGACAAATTAAAGGGCTGTTCCCTCTCTTGGAGATGAGGCTGGTCCTGCTTTTCCCCTGCTTGTTCCCAGCACTTGGGGAAGTGCTTCCTGATTTCCTCTTCTTACTAGGGCACTCCTATAGCCTCTCCTTAGCTCCCGCAACCTAGCTATCCTCCCCTGAAAGCATCCATCCTTCCAGGACACACTTCAGGGCTTCCCACTGTCCTTCCGTACTCACTGTGCCCTTAGCAGACTTTTCTCACCTTCCTTCTACCTCCCTTGCTGCTGGCCTGCTTCTGTCCCTCCTTCCCTCTCTCTTCCTCTGCTTTCCTTTCTTTCTTTCATATTCTTTGAGAAGCACGCTGCCAGGCACTCAGAGAGATGTGGAGCCCAGTGGTCCCAGACTCTGGTATCCCTTGCCAGTGTATGATGTCACCTCCTCCGTTAGACTGATCTCTGGGATGTCCCAGCCTTCCTTCCCCTGTGCCCAGTGCTGCTCCCTGGATGTGAGTCAATGGTTGGAGGTATCCCCTTGGTTCAGGGTCCTGACAGCAGGACGGGCCTGTCCTCAGAATGCCCGTGTCATACCAGATGATGGTCAGTGAGCCCTGAGGGGTCCTGCCACAGTGTGGGGCAGTCCAAATCCAGGATACTCATGCCTGGATAGAGGAACTGAGCTGGCTGGCTTTGCCTCAGGGATAGAGGCCAGCAGAGTACTAAACTCCCACCTCAGATACAGGATTTGAGGGACAGAGAAGACATCTACTGACAGGAAGAGGGGCACACAGAAAAATGGGCATAAGCCAATACTCAGCAGGACCAACACTGCCTCTAGCCCCTCTTCTACAACCCTTTCTAGACCCAGGAAGGCCGAGCCTGTCCAAGGGGCCAATTTGCTGACCAGCCAAGTGGGGCTAGCTGTTCCAGAAGCCTGGTATCCCCACTGCCAGGTGCCTGGTTACCAGAGGAAGAATTAGAATAACAACAGTGTCCTCTGCCAACAGCGGGCGCCTGGCTGCTCACAGGCTTCCCAGTCGCCAGCCCCAACTGAGCACAGAAGTATCTGTTCCTATAAAAACAAGCCCATTGCCTTGCAAATCCTTTTAAGTCCCCAAGATGGGCATCTGTACCCCGCACCTCCCAGAACTTGGTAGCCCATGGTCTCTCCCCTTCCCCAGCCCCCTTAGGGCAGAGGGTCCATCTGGACTGGACTCTCCCAGGAAGCCTTCCAGGCCGGGGCCTCCATTCCCTGGCATGACAGAGCTTCAGAGGCCTCTTGCTGCTCTCTGCTCTCCTGCGGTGAGGCAGGCAGCCATCCCCCTGCTCTAAGCCCCATGTGGGGCCAACTTTGGGCCCCTGTCATTGCCCCCCCCCACACCTGCACCTTCCCCAAGACTCCTGTGGAAAGGGTCCCCAAATGGGAATAGGTAACCTGGTCCTTTTGGAACAAAGCATCCCTCCCCTAAACTCAGCCTTAAAACACAAGGAACCCCCTTTCTGTGGGCGGACATCCCGAGGGGGCTTCCAGAGTCAGTGCTGTCACTCTCCATCCTGCTGCTTCTGAAGGGAAACGTGGTTCTAACGGCTTTTGGGGCCTGTCTTCCCTGCCGCAAAGCCTCTCCCTCTCTGCCTGCCGCCTGGCTCTTGTCCATCACTGGCCTGGCTACTCACTGTTTGATCCTCACAGGCCCCTTGAGTGAATGTGGCAGGATTCCCAAAGGCCTCAGAGCCCCTTGATGAGAGGGGACAGGCCGAGGGCTGAAGCAGGTCCCCAGCAGACACTTGTGGCCACAGCAGGATATTTTGCTGCTCGTCCTTCAGGCTCTGCTTCTTGGTGACGGAAGCCTGACGTACCAGAAATAAACCACAACTGCAGACCTGGGATGCAGGCCAAGGCTCATGGGGGCCAAGTCTCACCAGGAGGTGACCTCTGCTGGAGGGTGAGGGAAACTCGGTGGCCTGGGAGCCCACAGGACAGCAAGAGGTGACCAGTCTTCCCTCTGGAGCTCCCTTGGTCTCCAGGCCTAGAGGAGACAAAGCTAGCCATGGTGGAAATGCATTCACTTTTCTGGGAGCCATTTCTGCATATTTGAGAGCAGGCCCCTGGAGAAAGCCCAGCACAGACACACCCACAGCGCAGCCCTGGCTGCCACAGGGACCCAGACATTGGTGCCCACTCAGGAAGTTTGTGAGGCTGACCTGCAAAATGCAGGCCTTAAAGGTTAGGGAACATCCCCATTAGGAATCCATCTCTGAACTGCTTCCATATTTTCATCCTTAACCCATCTGGATTTCAGCCTGTGGGCTACTGGGAGTTGCTCTGGGTGCCAGGAAAAGCATATGGGCTCGGACGGTGTACATCTTTGGGCTCTTTGAGTGAGGGTCCTTATCACTAAGATTCTACCTTAAGAGGTAGACATTGGAAATAATGTAACACACTAGCCCAGTAGACACTTGCTTATTGCTCTCATTGTAAAGCCACTTTTTTCCAAACCCCTAATTCTAATATAAATGGAGGGATAATGCAGTGCTTCAGATGGTCTAAGCCCACAAGCACCCATTTGATTAGCATTTCACAAAGCACTTGCACCCCAAAACTCTGATATTAAGCCCATTTGAAAGAGAATTTGACTTGCTCAAGGTCACCGAATAGGGGAGTAGAAGGGCCTAGACTAAGCCCAGGTGTGGGCCCAACAGCTCTTTCCATTATTCATGCTGACGATCTATTTCTACTCTGGGGAGGTAATTTGCTGGATTGCTTCATGGACAGAAGTTGGGGATGACTTGGGCCTATGCACAAAGGCCTCTGCTTTCTGAGATGCAACATCTGCCTCCAGTGATGAAACAATCTCCTCCTTTCACTTCTGTCACTAAGCTCCCTCTCCCTTTTGTTGTCCTGATGCTAAGGTATAGACTTGACTTGTGCTTTATATTTTCAATGTTTAACAAAATCCCTTCTGACCTTCAGGGCAAAAGGCCAGTGCCCTTAAGTGGATAATTCCGTGCCTGTCTCGGTGTAGCCATGGCTCCTACCAGGAAGAGGACAGGCCAGCCAGACTTGCATTTTTTTTATGTCAGCAGTTCATTTTCCTTTTTTAAACTTTTTAAAAAATATATTATTTATTCATGAGATACAGAGAGAAGCAGAGACACAAGCGAAGGGAAGCTCCCTGCAAGGATCCCAATGCAGGACTCAATCCTAGGACCTTGGGATCACGACCTGCCCCGAAGGCAGATGCTCAATCACTGAGCCACCCAGGTGCCTTTTTTTTACCTTTTCTATTTAAATTCAATTATCATATTCTGTAGTAGTTTCAGAGGCAGAATTCAGTGATTTATCAGTTGTATATAATATCCGGTGGTCATTATTTCAAGTGCCCTCCTTAATGCCCATCACCCAGTTACCCCAACCCCTCAGCCACCTCCCCTCCAGCAACCATTTGTTCCCTATAGTTTAAGAGTTCTTCATGGTTTGCCTCGTTTTATTTTTCCTTTCTCCTATGTTCATCTATTTTCTTAAATTCCACACGAGTGAAATAATCTATTCCTCTTATTTTGCTTAGCATAATGCCCTCTAATTCCATGTTGTTGCAAATGGCAAGATTTCATTCTTTTTGACGGCTGTTTATTTTTTTTAAATGTAAACTCTATGCTCAATGTGGGCTCATGACCCCAAGATCAAGAGTCACATACTTGTCTCTTCAGTCAAGTCACTGAGACAGCCAGGTGCTCCATTTTCCCTTGACCCACCGATTCAACAATACATGTACCCACCCTATACCATCATACCTTGGACAGAGGGGCACTAAGACTATGAACTTACAAGTCCTAAGCTTTCACAGAAATCCAGAAGGGAATGTGCTGGGGGATTTGATAGGAGTGAATGGAACATGGTGATTCAAAGCAAGATGGTCTTGGCCCCTTTCAGGAACTCAAAAGTTGGGCACTCTAAAAAGACAGCTGAGGACGAGAGGCAGCAACTGAAAAATCTACTCACTAAATAGCACTTGGCTCACCTTGCAGTAACACAGGTCTCTGAAACTCAAGAGATTGGAAAAGAAACCAGCCTCAGAAACATACTTTTGAAAACAGAAAAAGTGCAGAGCACAAGGTAGACTTAAGATCAACTTCCAGAAGTGAATGAAATTTTTGAGTTGTGAGGAATGGAGCTGGGTTTTTAAAAAATGATGCACACCCCAAATGGAGTCCATCTCCTTAAGACAACATGGAGTGGGCACTGCAGCTAGCTTGAGTCTTTCAGGAAAGGGGAGCTACAATGCCTTACATAGAAGAAAAACATTTGCAGGCAACTGTGCCTGTATTGAGAATGGTTTTCATCTCTGACCCATTAATCCAATTAACTGGTCAGGGCAGTGACACGTGGTGTTGACCCGGCCATGAACTCACTCATGTCATGGTCTAGTCCAGTACTTTCTTTACCACTCACTTGATTAGTAACATTATTTAAAAGTTTCTGGTTACCGCTCAGTTTACCAAACACTAGCCTTCCAACTGGAGCCTTTTAAATGAGCACTATGCTTGCTAGTGAGCTACTTCCTTACTTTTCTACAAAAGCTCCTCAGGGAGCCCCGTCAGATCCTCCAGGTGGATGCTAATTTAATACAGTGACTATAAAACAGACTTCGAGGCATGCTGAGAAAATTGGGTTCTTTTGCAAAATGCGTATGTTCAGCATGCATATACCACATCTACTTTATAATCCTACATTTCAAAGACACTATTTTGGGAGAAAAATCACTTTATTCTAATTAATTCATAAATGATAATGTCACAAAAGGTGATTTAAGGAGGCACACAAACATCTGTCCAGCCCCCAACTCAAACCATCTCAATAAACTTCTATACTAAAAATACCCTCTTTCATTAACAATTCTGAAGAAAGCTGTATTTAATGATGAAGGAGAGGTTTAACTGGTGGTTTTACACTTTATATCTTCTCTATTAATTATATTTTTATGCTAAATTAACTTGGTCATGAGAGATGATTTTCCATATCTTCCGATTTGAACTTCTTGATTAGGCTAATCCTGCAAAGAGAAAAGGTAAGTCAGAAAAGGGAAGTTAGAAGAGCAACAGCTGTATATTCTTAGCAGAGCAGAAGCCCTCCATATGGTAAAAGGAGGGGTGAAAGCCTAGGTTACCAGTTTCGTACCTAAATGAAGGTGGGAAAATGAAAATGAGCATTTTATAAACTGTGAATTTTTAGGGCAATAGGAGGAAATTACATAAAAACAAGTTCACTACCAACATTCCAGTGTTCCCAAATCTCAGAATTTCACTGAGGAACTGCATAAACTCTTTTCTCAAATAAGGTGTGAAAAACGTCAATAACTTATCAGTCTTTATATCCAATCCTGGACTTCGCTGAAAATGGAATGTAATCTTACATTCACGGCTTTATGGCCAGATCACCCACATCCTATAAACAGAACAAGACCCGGTACACTAATCTCTACTGAGGAAAAATCAGATACACAACATAATTGGTAAAAGCTTAATATAATGACCAGAAACCTCTGGACCAGGTCTTTGTTAGAAGAACTAGATTATTTATAGAATGTAAACAAAATCTCCTCTAACTTGTCAGTTTAATTTAATAAACAAAGACTCCCAAAGCTCTATAGGGCCAGGAGTACCCTGCTCTGAACTGCGCAGATGCTCGATCTACCTACCATTTGCAAATCTGCACTGTTTCAGCACCTCGCTGAAACCTTCACAAAGCTTTAGGTCACCCTGGTTCTGGGCACACTCCAGGAACTGTTTCATCTCGTAGTGGCATGGGCCAAACTGCTGCTGGTATGCTGGCTGGGTTCCCTGAGGCTCCTGCAAAGGCATAACATTCAGGACCATTGAGAAATTAGATTTACACCTGAACAAAGAACAGTACCCAATGTCTTTGAGGTCAACTGGGGAAACATAATTAGAACCAAATGCAAATTAAAGTTACTATCTAAAAACATGGGAAGTGAGAAATTTTAAAGGCAGAAAGCAAATAGGCTTTAACAAAATTCCAGGTAAAATCAGAAAGATTCAAGAACAAAGATGCAAATAAAGTGAAATGGTTACATGCGTATCTAAATACCAGTGGGGTTCAATGTAGTTCAGAGGAGAAAGTGGGACTATAATAGAAAAATAGATGGATAAGCATGTCAAACACACCAGAAATACAACAGAGTACACACTGAGGTTCATCAGAGGAGAAAATTCACATACTTCAGAAAGAGGGGCAGTGGCAAATACCAGATTAGAGGTCAGAGAGCTCTGCTAAAGCTACTAAAGAGGTTTTTCAATACTTAAGATTGAAACTAAATTTAAAATAAGGGGAAAATGGCTGTTCTACAATGAATCAGGTTGAACTGCTGCTATTCTACTCCTTGGGAACAAATACAATGTGGACAGTACTTGATGCTGGTCTAAAGCACTAACTCAACTGCCAAACACGGCTTCTGACAAACCATTTTCTGTTAGGAGGACCATGGATTCACAGCTCCTATACATAAGGAACTGACAAATAACTAGGTTTTCTTGTAACCTACCCAATGAAAGAAAACACTGCCCAAAATCTTACCTGGTAAGTGATGTCGGGCCTTGAAGGCTCAGTGTTACTTCCTCCACCAAAGCCCCCAGTAATGGCATGCCCAATCGTGTGCCCTACAGCAGAGCCTACAGCCACGCCAGCTGCAGTGGTTGCCATCTGGGCCATGAGACCTGGCTGCCGGGGTGCAGCAGGTGAGCCAACAGCAGATGGTGGAGCTGCTGCTGGCGGCTGAGCGGCTGGTGCTGGTCTAGGTGCAGCTCTCATCTGAGGTGCCCGGCTAAGAAAGAAAAGAACAAAAAGCATGAAAGTGCCCACTTGCTACCAGGCTTGGAAACGGTCAATCTAAAGAAACTGTACTGTTCACACAACACAGGTTTGAACTGCATGAGTCCAGTATGTGTGGATTTTTTTCAATAAACACAGTATAAGTATTGTGTGTGCTTTCTCAGTAACCTTTTCTTTAGCTTATTTTATTCTAAGAATACAGTATTATAACATATATACAAAATATGTGTTAAGTGACTTTATGTTATTGGTAAGGCTTCCAGCTAGAGGCTTTCACTAATGTCCAGTCCTTCTTTAGAAAAAGTCTTCACACATGATGTCCCCTCTGGCCATTTTTAGACTGTTTCCTTGGGTGCTCTTCCCCCAAATAAGGCTAGGTTGGAAGTTCATTTTTTTAAGATTTTATTTATTTATTCATGAGAGACAGAGACAGACAGACAGAGAGAGAGAGAGAGAGAGAGAGGCAGAGGCACAGGCAGAGGGAGAAGCAGGCTCCATGCAGGGAGCCCAACGGGGGGTCAGTCCTGGGGGTCCAGAATCAGGCCCTGGACTGAAGGCGGCATTAAGCCGCTGAGCCACCCGGGCTGCCCCTAGGTTGGAAAATTTATGACTTTGCTTCCAATCAGGTGTTATCTGGCATCACTTTATAAAAATTTGGTTTTTCTGTCCTCTGGAGAACAGCTTCTTTCCCTTAAGTGAAGGACTGTCCTACAGTCCTACAGTCTGAACACAATCCACCTCACTCCAGAGAAGCAACCTGGTCCTGTGTTTAACACCCTAACCGGTTGTTGGAAGACTTGGGCCAGACCTGGCTTTCCTATTTACTGGTAGGGTGACCTCGGACAAGTCACTTGTTCCGAGGCTCCAGTTTCCTTATTCCTGGAAAACAGGAATAACATCTATCCCTAAGGTTACGGGTGTTAAAGTGTAACTACCAGTATATTTCTTTCTTTCTTTTTTATTTATGATAGAGAGAGAGAGAGAGAGAGAGAGAGAGAGGGGGGCAGAGACACAGGCAGAGGGAGAAGCAGGCTCCATGCACCGGGAGCCCGACGTGGGATTCGATCCCGGGTCTCCAGGATCGCGCCCTGGGCCAAAGGCAGGCGCCAAACCGCTGCGCCACCCAGGGGTCCCTACCAGTAAATTTCTAAAGTGTTTTTATGAATCAGACGATGTCGTGTACAAGGAGGCTTCGGTCGCTGGGCCGAGCCTCTGGACCGCTCTCTGTGGGCTCGCAGGTTACCCTGTTTACTGAAATGCAATCATTCTCCCCATTATACTACCTTTCACCGACACTCGTTTTTTTATTTACTTCAGAAGCTTTGGCCGGTTTACCCTTCCAAATACTCCTTTATTTCCAGGATATGACCGTTTAACTTAAAGCGCGCTCTGGGCGGGCTGGTTGAGTCGGGGGAGGGGCGTCTAGGTCCTGGGGTCGTGGGTTCCGGCCCCACGCCGGGGGCAGAGCTCGCTTCAATAAACGTAAAGCATTTTTTAAATGAGCTCTCGAATATTTTAAGAACTCACGGGTATTCGAAATCAGAAAGTCTGCCACTAACGGGAAATGTGGCCAAAGCCCAGTCACGACCCCCTGGCGGAGGCGGGCCCACCTCACAGCGGTACCCCCCTCACCCCACCCCCGCCCTTGGCCGGCGCCCAGCACTCCGCCGCCCCGCCGGCCCCTCGGCCGACCCTCCGCGGCCTCCACCAGCCTCCGCCCGCGTCACGCGTCGGCAGGGCCCCAGACCCCTCCACTGCCTCACCTGGCCGGAGGAGCCATGCGGGAGGCGCGGCTCCGGCTTCCACGCGGCATGTCTACTGGGACAGGAGCACAGCACCCAGAAGCCCGACACTCGGCGACGACCCCGGAGGCTTCGGCAGGAGCCAGAGACCGGAAAA
This sequence comes from Vulpes vulpes, assembly GCF_048418805.1. NCBI lineage: Eukaryota > Metazoa > Chordata > Mammalia > Carnivora > Canidae > Vulpes > Vulpes vulpes. The sequence goes on from NC_132782.1 coordinate 75,100,112, forward strand.
CGGGGGGTGGGGCTGGCCTCGGCGTGCGACCAATCAGCGCACAGGCAGAGGCCTCGCGCGCCTACGTCTCCGCGGGCCCTGAAGGTCACCGGAAGAGCAGTGGTCGGACGCGGCGTGCGTCATGAGCTCCGCGCCAGGCTGCCCCAGGAGACCGGAAGGCCTGAAGGTGCCCGGCGCGCCTGTTTTCCCAGCCCAGCGGGAGGCAGAGCCGTTCGCGTTTGCTTAGAAGCGTCGCTGCTTTCCGCCGGCGTTTCTACTAGTAGTTAACTTTCCTCGGCATTAAGTTACTTACTCGGGTAAGAATCTTTTGAGGCACCGTGTGCGCACATGGTGTGAACGGGACGGAGGAAACCGGATGCGTTAGGCAGGACCCGCGGAGCTGAGGTGACCCTGTTTTTATTCTGTCTGCGGACTCAGGCTGTGACGATGCCTTACCGTTGTTACTCTGCCTTTCCAGGCCCTTTCCGTACGTGCCATAGAGCTTGTGCCCGTGATTGGGGTAGTGTTCGTTCACTGATAGTTAAAAGTGCAGCGAATGATGCCCGGGCGCTGGCTCCGTCCTGGAGACGGCGCTCGCTCCAACGAGACTCTTTCTTCGTGGACTTTGGGTCAGGAGGGCACACACGACAGCCTACACACCCCGAGCCGCGGTGACGGGCAGCCTCGGCAGGGTGGGCGAGCCCGGGCGTGAGGCCCCCGGGGACGTGCTCGCACCCGCGCAGGGCACGGCGGGTGGAGGGAGCGGGGCCCCTGGGACGTGTCCGCGCGCCTCCGGAGCGGGAGAGCTGGCTCGGGGGGCTCCCGGGAGGGCTCCGGGCAAGGGGAGAGCGCGGAGGTGTTCCCTCCCTTTCGGCTTGCAGGTCGAAGAGAAATTTTCCCCTTCCGCCGGAGGTCGCGGAGTTTAACGCATTCTCTCCAGTAACAGCAGAATGTTCGTGGAATCGAAGGGTAAATAATCCAAAGACCTGTCATGAAGAAGTTTTATTTTCACAGAACTTAATGAAAGCTTTACAAATGACGTGACATTTCTCTGGAGAATTCATAAGCAGAGATGGAGGAAAGGAGCCTAGTAAGGACATCCTGGCACAAGCGCTCAGAATGAACGTCCATAACAGACGATTTTAATCACACCTGGCTAAGTCATGAATTTCCACTCCGAGGAGAGAATATTAGATATTTGTGCAAGATTATTTTGTCATAGCAAAAGATTGGAAACAAATTCTTGTCAGTAGAATACAAAATTTTTAAAAAGGCGCAGCACACAATATACAGCTATAAAAAGGAATAAACTCTACACTGTTATGAAAGATATGATGATAAACTGTGAAGACAAAGAAGGGCAGAATTGGGTGCAGTGTGCTTGGAGAGAAGACTTAATATGCACGAAATATCTGCAGCTGTTAACCGTGAGGCAGTAGGCGAGTGACTGTGGCCCAAGAGGGGAACTTTTACTGAAAACATTTTCTATCTTTTGGATTTTTTTCTTAAATATTTTATTTATTTATTAATGAAAGACACGGTAGGGTGTGTGTGTGTGGGGGGGTGGGGCAGAGACACAGGCAAAGGGAGAAGCAGGCTCTCTGCAGGAATCCTGACATGGGTCTGGATCCCATGTCTCCAGGATCATGTCCTGGGCTGAAGGCGGCGCTGAACCGCTGAGCCACCCCGGCTGCCCTATCTTTTGGATTTTGAAAGTTAATGTATTACCTTTATTCAAAAACGGATTAAGAACATGTAAAAATTAAAATAAAAACGAAAAAGATTTCGTAATACTGCTACATATCATTTGTAGTTGGCCAGTATAAATATTCTGAAGATCACTCTAATAAAATTTATGTAACAATTTCTCATTCCATAGCGATTTTAATCATTTTCAACAAATCCTATACAGTGATCAAAATCTGAACAAGTAACTCTGGCAGGCGTTGTTACATATATTTGATACCAATGTTTGGATGAATGGACCCCTGATGATTGCAATAAAATTCTACTCAGGTGGTAGGTACCAGGTTTAAAATTCTGCAAACCTGTTCCAGAAAGCCCACATCTAAGAATTCAAGAAACAGTCATGAATGTGGAAAGAAGTTAGCTTTAAGATGTTCATTTAACAAGTTGTATAAAATAGGGAAAAATCAATAAATTACTTGTGTCCTACAATGTAGAATTACATGATTCATACAAATGATGAAGTGCTATGAAGCTATTTAAATATTAGGAAAGAAAAAAATAAATATTATGAAAGAATACCTGCCATAAAAAGTCCTCACAATATACTAAGTGAAAGAGTAGATTACAAAGTAGTATACATAGCATGTTTATATTCTGAGAGAGTTCATAGTATTTTACAGACTTGAACTATGTACACTTAAGTAGTGTTATCTACTGGATAGTGATTTTTTTTTTTTTTGCTTGTTCATATTTTCCAATTTGTTTAAAACACAAATTGGAACACACTTGTGCTAATTAAACATACCATGGTGGTTTACAGTAGGTCCACAGATTCTGACACTTCCTTCAAAAAGTAGAGCCTAATTCCTCTCCTACATCATGACCATAAGTCAAAACCAGCCTGTTAGCCACTTCTGAATTCTTCACCTCTGGAAACTAAGAGAATTATTTGTTGCTTTCAGCCACTAGGGTTTGGAGTAATTTATTACACAGCAATAGGTAACTAATGCAGAATTTCTACAGTTACTGTATTTAAACTATAAAAGTTTTAGTATCTAAGGTGAGCAAAATCTAGTTAAAACACCTTACAGAGTGTTGCCTTAACCTGGCTTCTATCTGTCTGGGATTGTGGCAGATTGAGAATTGTGTACAAACATGTTTAAGACACTAAGGTCCTGACACAATTTAAATTTTCCCTTTGGATAATTAAGACATACTTACATGAATACAGCCTTGCACATACCAGACCAAAAAAAAAAAAAAAAGAAAACCAGTGAGTGAATTCTTAACTGTTGCTCTAAAAATACAAAATACAATATACACAAGTGGTTAGGTGGTGTTTAAATGAAGTTCTATGGATTTCAAAGGAATGGATATTCACTGTGGATGAAAGTTCAGAGAGAAAGTGGCACTTAAAATAAGTAGAGGTGGAATTTGTTTTAGAAATACTAAAATGATAAAGCAGAAAAGAGCATGCTGAGTAGGACAGCACAGATTCCAATGAAGCAGCAGAATCGAATACATGAGGATAGAAGATATGTGTTAATCAGAGTGTGTTTTTGGAAGTTGTAAAAGTTTAAGACGATCCAATAGATGATTTCCAGCACAATATAAATCTAGGCTCTTTATCCTACAAGGTTAGAGCAGTCATTTAAGGTTTTTACATGTTTAAATAGCTTTTGGGAAGATTAATCTGGACATAGTACCTCTGAGGCACAGCAGGAGAGTAGGGAAAGGAAAAATCCTGAAGGACAAGACAGTGGCAGTGGGGACATTACTAATGTCAGTGCTGCACTAGCTTCAGCAGCACATAGACTAATAATGTGTCTGTTACATACTAAGCACTAAGAACTTTACATGTATTACTTTCCTTACACCTCACAAGAACTCTTTAAATAGGTACTATATTATATCCATTTTACAGATAAGGAAACAGATAACTTGGAGTTTAAGCAGCTTGTACAAGTTCGTACAGGTGTTTGACTCCAGAGCCAGGACCCCCACTAGAGCACACCACCTGGAGACATTTTAAGAATATAAGACTTTGACAATAGAAGAGGGGGTTGTGTTCTGTAAATTTAAAAAAGTTTATTGAGTAACTTATGTGCCAGGGTCTTAACTGTATGAGATGTTTTATATGTTTAACCTATAACCCACGGTTTGGTAAGGTGATCCAGGATCATTCCCATTTTACAAATGAGTAGCCTGAGGCTTGGTGTAACTTAAAAATAGTTACCTCAGAAGTTTGCTGGATGCCACAGCAATGAACACTCACAGGATTAAAATTCAGGTTGCTCCTTCCAGTAAGCACCACGTTTCTTTCCTGACCAGGGACTCCCTACTGTGCACAGAGACCTAAAAGAATGCACACTGAAGAGGACAGCCACTCTGACATACTGTGTATAATTTTTAAGCCACAACTCAATTCTTGTTGTTGAACATGGAGTTTGGGGATGGTTCTGAATCACAGAATATTGCCTACAGTAGAGGAAAACTGATGCTGTAAGGAGTGAATACTTTTGAGTATCTGCAATAACTGGTCTTTGTAGAATCCCTTCTATAAAACGAGAGTAGCAGCGTCCACCTGAAAGGATTGTGAGATCAGCAGTGCAGAGAACCTAGCAAATGTTCAAAACACTATTACAACGAAATGTATTCCTATTCTGGCAAAAAATATTAAACTGCACACTACATCTATGAAATCTTGTACAGATTCCTATCTTTGTTCTCCCCCCCCCATTCATCTTTACGCATAAGACAAACTTATTTGTTCATTTTTGGACCTGAAACGGAAACGAGTTACCGTAGCAACTGGAAAAAACAAAACCAGAATTAAAATGCCACTCTTGCTGCTTTTAATTAAAAACCCTAAAAAGGCATACCCACTTGGACACTTGGATGTTACTTAATTAACAATCAGTAAGGGAAAGATACTGAAGCAGTAAACTTAAGCGATGTCGAAAAGAAGTGATGTTGACCAACATGGATTTTCTCCCTTACGACCAGTTACAGCTGGAGTCAGGGAAAATACTTTTATCAAGGCCTTCGGGTATCCTGCAGAAAACTGACAAAAAGAAAACTCTCTTTAGCCCATGCATAAACACTGGAAGTAAATTCTCCACTTCTATTTTAAAAAAGATGTTTCTGCGTCTCCCAGCCTCTTCTCCCAACTACAAAATCCAGAAGGTAGTTCTACGTTATTCTGAGCACAGCCCAGATACGTTGGCGTTAGGGGTCCGGCGGCGCCAGGCCAGCGCAGAGCGGCCTCGCGAGGGGGCCGGCGCGAGCGGGGCTTCCCGGGGGGCGGGGTCCGCGGCCGCCCACACGCACCTGCGCTCAGGGGAGGCGAGTGCGCGCCCTGGGCTGCAGCTGGCGCTGGCGGCGCTTGCGCTGGCCGTTGACGAGCTTCTGCGCGATCTTGCGCTCGTGGCCGCCGGGCACCGGCCAGTTGGTTCGCAGTTCCCGCTCGCGCCGCGTCCGACCCTTGCTGCGCCCGGCCCCGCAGGCCGGGAAGTCGCGCAGGTAGTAGTAATCCAGGCAGTCGCAGGGCTCCTCGTCCGAGCTCCCGGGCGGCCACCCCTCGGGAGGCTGCGGCCGGACCTGAGCCTCTGCGCCCAGAAGGGCCGCGTCCATGTCTCCCGCCCCCGGGCCGCCCGCCCGCGCGCGCCCCTCGGGACCGCCCTGCCCGCGGGGCGGGGCTTGCGGCTGACGTCACAGAGCCCGAGGGCGTCCCGGCGCTCCCCGGGAGAGCTGCGAGCCGCGAGCCCGCGCCGCCAGCGCGAGACGGGCCCTCGGCGGACCCGGCTGAGCGCTGGGTGCCTGGGGCCCGACGGGTCGCCCCCGAGCCCCTACCGCGGCGACGGAGTGCGCCGGGAAGGCGGGTCTGCACCCCTCCGGGTACAGCTGCGGTTGGGGGGCGCGCGGGGGCGTGAGACGTTCGCTCCTGGAGGCCGGGTCTGGTGTCCCAGCGCTGGACTCCTAAGACCTCTGTCCGTGTGAACGGGCCGAACGTGTCCCGGGGCTCCTGGGCGGCCGAGGTCGTGGCCCCGGGGCCCTGGGGTCGAGCCGCGTGGAGCTCGCTGCTCCGCGGGCCCGCGCTCCAGCTCTCACTGGCGTATCGGAGGCATCTGACGTGCAAGTGTTTCTGGCTGGGAGGCCAGGGCCCGTTAGCCCTTTCTCCTTCCCACCCTCCCGGGGTTGCTCAGGAGCACGAGTGCCTCGAGCTCAGGGACGGACAGCAACGGAGCGGGCTCCGCGCCCGCGACCACAGCCGGAACCGAGCGGGAGCGCAAGTCCTCGGTGGGAGACGCCGGAGCTGGCCGCGACGCGCGGGGCTCTGGGGTGAGGGCGGGAGCAGCGGGCGGCGGTGCGGGGCCCTCGGTGCACTGGGTGTGCGGCCCCGCGGGCTGCGGCGGGGCGTCGGGGGCCGAGGGGTGAGGGGGCAGTCGTCGGCGAGCTCTGCAGCGCCGCAGCCCCTGCGTCCACCCCCGCGCCTCGTGGTCGCGTCCCTGCCGGCCTCAGCGCTGCCCTCGCGGAGGCCCTGCGCTGAGCGCCCGTTCTCGGAGGCTCCGCCAGCCCAGGTAATCCTCTTCCCACAGAATCTGAGGCTATCCTCTAGAGGATTTTCTCTTTAATAGATGAGAAGTATCTCCATGCTTAAGAGACAACGACCCTGGGCACGTGTGTGACCCCCCGCGTGCCCGTAGCGCCGAGTCCCATCCCGCGCTCCCCGCAGCACGTCCCCGGCTCGCGGCCTGCACCCCGGCGCTCTGGGCGGGCGGCGGTTCTCCGTGGAGCCGTCCGGGGGCAGTGCGCTTAATAAAGTACCCAGAGGGGTTCTCTTCCGCCCACGGGTTACATTTGCCATTGCCAAGGCGAGAAACTAGTATTTATCCTTTTACTACTCTCCCACACAGGTTCTTTTTAAAAAATCTCTTTAAAAAATATTTTATTTCCTTGAGTGAGATGAGCATGCAGAGAACTGAAGCGGGATGAAGAGAGGGAGATGGAGACGCCCCTCCCCCCCCCCCCCCCCCCCCCGCCCCGCTGAGCAGGGCCCATGTGGGGCTGGATCCCAGGACCTGAGATCGGGACCCCAGAGGGATGCAGACGCCTAACCAGCTGAGCCACCCAGGCAGCCCTAAAAAAAAAAAAATCTCTTTAGAATTTGTTGTTATGAAAATATTCAGATATCTTAAAAGTGCAAAGTATAGAACAGTGAACTCCCATCACAGGGATTCAACAATCGTCATGACCCTGTCACATGTCCTTCACATCTCCCTTTCTTTCTCTGCTGCAGACTTTATGTCCTTTCACCCCTATATTTCTCAATACTTCGCTCTGAAAAATTTCAGATTTATTTCTTACATAACTGGAGTGTTATTTTCACACCTGACAAAAATCAACCAGTCCCCTTATTATCTTAATTCTGGGATCACATTTCTCTGGTTGTCCAAGAGACATCAGAATACAATTCAAAATATATATGAAATCTATACACGAAGCTTACAAGGAAGTCTCTCATATTCTAGGGCAGCTTCCCTGTCCTTTTCGTTTTCCCCTGACAGTGATGTGTTGCAGAAACTGGGTCAGTTGTCCTGTAAAATGTCCCACTTTGTGAATTTGTCTGCTGCTTCCTGGTATCATTTAACTTGTTCCTCTCTCTTTTATATTTCCTGTAAATTGACATTGGATCTAGAGGGTTGTTTATACTCAGATTCAATTTGAGGAACAAGAAAACTTCCTAGGAAGTAATGTGTGTTGGCATCACACCAGGATATCCACAATAGCTCACTGTGCCAATTTTAGGGATGCTATGACTGATCAGTGAGATCAGGTGGTAACAGCCTTTCCTTGCAATTGTGAATGTGGTTCCACATAAACTTTTATCTAATGATTTCATCTATATTTCATTTCTTTATTTGCTATTGTTTTCATTTGCTTTCATTATGGTCTATGAAATGTAATTTTTTTTTGAAATGTAATTTTTTATGTTTTTATTTTTTTATTTTTTTATTATTTATGATAGTCACAGAGAGAGAGAGAGAGGCAGAGACACAGGCAGAGGGAGAAGCAGGCTCCATGCACCGGGAGCCCGATGTGGGATTCGATCCCAGGTCTCCAGGATCGCGCCCTGGGCCAAAGGCAGGCGCCAAACCGCTGCGCCACCCAGGGATCCCTGAAATGTAATTTTTTAATTCAGTCATTCCCAGGCCATTTGGTTACTCTGAAATACATTTTGACAAGAAAGGCTAAAAATATTTAATTCCCTTTTATTTTTTTAAGTTTCTTTATTTAAGTAATCTATACACCTAATGTGGGGCTTGAACCCATGACTCAGAGATCAAGAGTCACATGCTCTTCCAACTGAGCCAGCCAGGTGCCCCTAATTGCCTTTTAAAGATGAGTTTTCAGGCAGCCCAGGTGGCTCAACGGTTTAGTTCCAACTTCAGCCCAGGGCGTGATCCTGGAGATGTGGGATCAAGTCCCACATCAGGCTCCCTGCGTGGAGCCTGTTTCTCCCTCTGCTTATGTCTCTGCCTCTCTCTCTGTCTCTCATGAATAAATAAAATCTTAAAAAAAAAAAAAAAGATGAGTTTTCAGGGATGCCTGGGTGGCTTAGTGGTTGAACATCTGTCTTCAGCTTAGGGTGTGATCCCAGGCCCAGGAATTGAGTCTTATATCGGGCTCCCTGTAAGGAGCCTGCATCACGCTCTATGTCTGCCTCTCATGAATAAATAAATAAAACCTAAAAAAAAAAAAATGGAAAAAATGAGTTTTCAGGTTCTAATAGACTCTACTTTTTTTCTTTCTCAAGTAGATTCTTGAGAATCATTATAAACTCATGGATCTTTTAAAAAAAAACAATGTGTTCAATCAATTTCATTCTTTTTTATTATTTATTATTTTTATTTTTTTAAGATTTCCTTTATTCATGAGAGACACAGAGAGAGGCAGAGACATAGGCAGAAAGAGAAACAGGCTCCATGGAGGGAGCCTGTGTGGGACTATTCTTTATTTTCTTTAAAGATTTTATGTATTTATTTATTCATAAGAGACACAAAGAGAGAGAGAGAGAGAGAGAGAGAGACACTTAGGTAGAGGGAAAAGCAGGGTCCATGCATGGAGCCCAATGTGGGACTCGATCCCAGAACCCAGGATCACGCCCTGAGCCAAAGGCGGATGCTCAACCACTGAGCCACCCAGGCGTCCCCATTTTTATTCTTTTTTAATACTCAAATTGTTCAGTCTTTGGCCAGTGGGAGCTCCTTCATGTGATTCCTACATTGTATTGGCATTAACCTAGTAGTCTTGTTTTCTGGTGAACCACAGTGTCCATCCAGGCTCATCTTATACATTGTATGCCACAGACCTGGAATCAGCCATTTCTTCCAAGGAGTCATTGATCTTTCTAGTGTAGGGAATGGATTTAGATGCAACAATCAAAGCCATATATTATGTTTCTTGATCTTTATAAGAACCTGGTGAAATATTACTGTCCCAATTTTCCAGATGACAAAACAGTTTAACAACTTCCTGGAGGTTGTATAACTAATAAAAAGCAGAGCCAGGCTGAGAATGAGATCTTCTGACCCTTAGATAATAGTTTCTTCCATTTTACTATGCCCCTTTATATAAACCCCTTACTTGTCAGTTCACAGATTGCTAAACAATTCTAGCTTCTGAGATGATGTTTAAAAGCAGGTGCTATGATCTGTCTTTGCTATCTTGCCTCAGAGCTCTGAATGAATTCTGATATCATTGCAATAAGATTTTATTTATTTACTTTAAAGATTTTATTTATTCATGACACAGAGAGAGAGAGAGAGAGAGAAAGAGGAAGAGACACAGGCAGAGGGAGAAGCAGGCTCCCTGCAGGGAGCTGGGAGCAGGACTTGATCCTGGAACCACAGGATCACATGTTGAGCCGAAGGCAGATGCTCAACCACTGAGCCACCCAGGCGTCCCTATCTCATTACTTTCTAATGAATTATTGCAACCACCTCATAAGGTAGCAGAAAGAGAAATAGAGATTCAGCCAGGTCATATGGCCTGCCCAAGGCCTATGGTGGAGTGACTCCCTGTGTCTGCCTTTGGGCCATAGCAGAGCTTGCTCTTGTCTCTGATATCCCTCTGATGAGACTTGTGACACTCATTCGCAAACTCAGAGCTGACTATGGCTTATATTCAACACCTCTTTCTCTTCCTCATTTATTCATGCATTTGCATTATTTTTGTATTTGTCTAGCTCCCCTGTAAGATTAGAAACACCTTTGCCCATACCTCCATTTCCTGTTCACAGTAGGTATAAAAGAAATGCCTGTTAAATAAATACATATATGTATGTACAAACAACTAAATCCTTTAAAAAATCCTTTAATGAAAATGAGGAAAATTTAAATAATTTAAACCTCATTAATTCATTTGGCATATATTTACTAAACATCTACCATATACCGGATATTGTTTTAGACTTTCAGGATAAAGTCCCTGCTCTTATGAATTTTATATTCTAGAAGAGGCAGACAATAAAAAAATATGTAGTATATGCTCTCTCAGTGATAAATGCAATTAAGATATATGAAGGGTGAAAATGTTATGAATGTGATATTTTAGACAAAGAAGTTCATTTTGGGCAGCCTGGGTGGCTTAGCGATTTAGCGCCACCTTCAGCGCAGGGCGTGATCCTGGAAATCCAGGATCAAGTCCCACGTGGGGCTCCCTGCATGGAGCCTGCTTCTCCCTCTGCCTGTGCCTTTTCCTCTCTCTCTCTGTCTCTCATGAATAAATAAATAAACCTTGAAAAACAAAGAAGTTCATTTTGAGGAGGTGGTATTGGAGCAAAGGGCAAAATGAGGACACCAAAAGTGACATGAGCAAGACAGTAGACTAGGAAGCTCCAAACTCTTGTTCCCGTAGAAGACATTCAAACAAACAAGCAAAAAAAAAAAAAAAAAAAAAAAAAAAAAAAATCCTTATAGGAATTCTGGCAAACAACATAAATATCCAATCAGTAAAAAGCCACATTCAAAAACATTGAAAATTTTGTACTGCTTTTACTCAGTCTCGCCCCACAGCTTTCATGGCATAGCAATAATATTGGCCTGAAAGAGGCAGCAGCCCAGTCCACAATTCCTTCCTTTGAAACCAGAGCGAGCAGAACAGAACTTACTTGTAACATTTGATCTGCCTGGGGGCTGAAGAATTTGTATCTGCTTTGTCTAACCCAAAGCTCAGATAGAAAAGTGGTAAATTGAAAAAAGAAAAAAAAAGAAAAGTGGTAAGCACTGCTCAAGAAAGCTGCAGAGGGATTACAGACCCACAGATGCCTGAGGGAAGACGTTACAGGTCGAGATGTACAACAGATTATCTAGAGCCATGAGAAGCTGGATGAGACTCTGGAAAATTAAGACTTTCAAAAGTAGCCATGTATACAGGGGAATTATTAAAGCCACACAAGTTGAGGGAAGACACATACTCAAAGGGACATGAAAATACCTTGAGCTTTCACCTTGAGCTGATCTCAAGGTCTAGAGAAGAGCCGAATAATTAGAGAAGGGTTGCTTGAGTGTGATGCCAGTCTGCAAAGACTAGGAGAGATGGATTCTTTCAAATGCCTAATTTTCAACAACATCAACAAAATTACAAAACATGCAAAGAAACAGGAAAACATGATCCATTTAAAGGAAAAAAATACATTGACAGAAACCATCCCTGAAAAAGGACAGGCATCAGACTTACTAGACAAAGACCTTTTTTTTTTTTTTTTTTAACTATCTTTAAGTATCCTGAAAGAGCTAAATAAAAACACAAAAAGCTAAAGGAAATCATGAATATTATATGTGCACAAAATGAGAATATCAACAAAAAAGAATTACAAAGAGGAACTAAAATTTTTTTGAGCTAAAAAATAAGTAAATTTAAAAATAGAGGAGCTCAACAGCAGATCTTGAGCAGGCAAAGAATCAGTGAACTTGAAGATAGGACATATGAAATTATTATCCTGAGGTGAAAAGTGAAATGTGAACAGAGCTGAAGGAACATGTGGGCATCATCAAATGGACTCATATGCATTATGGGAGTTCTAGAAGGAGAAATGAGGAAGGAAGAGGCAGAGATTATTTGAAATTAATGACTAAGAACTTCAAAAATTTGAGAAAATACATGGACCTACAAGTCCAACAATCTCAATGACTCCAAATAGGATTAAACCCAAAGAGACAACACCAAAACACATTATAATCAAACTATGAAAAGAAAAGACCAAGAATCTTGAAAGCAGCAAGAGAAAAGTGATTCATCATGTACAAGAGATCCTCAATAAAGTTTGCAGCTGGGGCACGTAACTGGCTCAGTTGGTAGAACATGAGACTCTTGATCTCAGTGTTGTGGGTTGGAGCCCCACAACGTGTGCAGAGATTACTTAAAAATAGAATCTTAACAAAATTTGCAGCCAATTTCTTGGCAAGAACTTTGGAGGCCTGAAGTGAGTGGAATTATGTACTTAAAGTGCTTTAAAACAAACTAACAAAATCTGTCAACTGAGAACTCTATATCCAGCAAAAATGAGGGAAAAAATAAGACATTCCCAGATGAATAAAAGCTAAGGGAGGTCATTACCATTTATTGGATCTGTCTTCCAATAAATGCTGCAGAGCCCTCTAGGTTACAATGAAAGGATTCTAGACTAACTTTTAGCCATATAAAGATTTAAAGTTCTCTGTAAATGGTAAATACATGGGCAAATATGAAAGCCAGTGTTACTATAATTTTTATTTGTAACTCTACTTTTTATATTCTACAAGATTTAAGAGACATGCATGGGGATAATTATAAATCTATGTCAATGGGTATCCAATACATAAAGATGTAATTTGTGATATTAATAACAAATAGCGTTAGTTGTATCAAGTGCAGTTTTTAATTTTTATGAACCATCACTTGCAAGAAACCAGCTTCATAAAAGAAGCCTATATGTGTGATTGAAGTCAAGATAGTATCAATTTGAAATAGATTGTTACAATTTTATGATATGCAATCCTCATGGTAACCACAAAGAAAATATTTATAGAATACAAAAGGAAAAGAGAAGGGAATCAAAAGTGTCACTACAAAAAATTAAACATAACGGAAAGCCATAACAAAGGAGATGAGGAATGAAAAAAGCTATAATACATAAAATTTTGTGTGATACGTATTAAAACAAATAACAAAATGGTAAAAATAAGTGTTTCCCTTTCAGCAATTGCTTTAAACATAGAAGGATAAAACTATCTAATCAAAATATAAAGATTGGGGCAGCCTGGGTGGCTCAGTGGTTTAGCGCCGCCTTCAGCCCAGGGTGTGATCCTGGAGACCTGGGATCAAGTCCCATGTGGGGCTCCCTGCATGGAGCCTACTTCTCCCTCTGCCTGTGTCTCTGCCTCTCTCTCTCTCTCTCTCTCTCTCATGAATAAATAAATAGAATCTTTTTAAAATAAATAAAAAAATAAAAGAATAAATAAAATATTTTAAAAATAAATAAAAAATTAAAATTAAAATAAAGATTTTATTTATTTATTCACGAGAGACACACACACACAGAGAGGCAGAGACACAAGCAGAGGGAGAAGCAGGCTCCATGCAGGGAGCCCCACATGGGACTCGATCCCGGGTCTCCAGGATCACACCCTGGGCTGAAGGCGGCACTAAACCACTGAGCCACCCAGGGATCCCCTAAAATCTTTTTTTTAATACAAAGATTGGTAGAAAAGATTTTTAAATTTTTTTACTTTTACTTTTTAAAGATTTATTTATTTATTTATTTATTTGAGAGAGAGAGCGAGTGAGCAAGCCAGCACACAGAGGGAGAGAGAGAAGCAGATTTCCTGCTGAGTGGTGAGCCCAACTGGGGGTCACATGACCCCAGTGGAAGGCAGATGCTTAACTGGTTGAGCCACCTAGGCATGGCTAGAATAGATGTTTTTAAAATACTTTATTTATTTGACAAATGAGAGAGAGGGAGAGAGAGGGAACAGGCAGGGGGAGTGTCAAGCAGGGGGAGAAGCAGGCTCCCCGCTGAGCAGGGAGCCTGATATGGGGCCTGCTCCCAGGACCCTGAGATCATGATCCAAACTGAAGGCAGACTGAGTCACCCAGGCGCCCCAAGAATAGAGTTTTTAAAAAGATTTTATGTATTTATTCATGAGAGAGACACACAGAGGGGCAGAGACACAGGCAGAGGGAGAAGCAGGTTCCCTATGGGGAGCCCAATGCGGGACTTGATCCGGGACCCTGGGATCATGACCTGAGCCAAAGGCGGATGCTAAACCACTGAGCAACCCAGGCGTCCCAAGAATAGATATTTTAAATAAGCCAACTATATCCTGTCCATAAGATACTCGTTTTATTTTTTATTTTTTATTTATTTTTGGTTTCCTCAGTGAACATCCATTTGTCCTGTATGTATGCATGTACTTAAAGTAACCTCTATGCCCAATGTGGGGCTTCAACTCAGGGCCCTAAGATCAAGAATCACATGCTCCACTGACTGAGCTAGCCAGGCACCCCAAGACACTCATTTTATTTTGAGTTTAAATGCACTTTATTTTTAGACAACCTATATGACTTTTTTTTCTCTTGAAAACAATGCCTCCTCCAAACAAATCAAAGTCAAATTAATGAAAAGTTTAAGATGACATTGTTCTATTTGTCTCAGTCCTGGTGTAGTATAGATGAAGAGCAGCAGCCAGTTATGACAGTAGGTGACACATCCAAACCAATAGCCAAATTTGTTGACATTTTTCCATTTCTAAGCCATTCTTATAGAAAATCATATATGGGGTCACAGCATCTTCATAGTAGTCCAGCAGATCAACCATACCATTTGAATTCATGTTTCACCAATAAAGAACTGGTAGTTTTTAAAATTAGCAAAGATGTGCTTGATTTGTTCTGCAGCCCCTGTCATAACATTTTTTAGTCTTTTTGGCCTCTGTTCTTCAAATTTGCCTTTGATTGACATCATGTAATCTTTTATATACTACTTTTTTAAAAGATATTTTTTATTTGAGAGAGAGAGCACAAACAGAGGGGAGGGGCCCAGGTAGAAGGAGAATCATACTCCCCGATGAGCAGGGAGCCTGACTTGGGGTTCAGTCCCACGACTCGGATGTCATGACTTGAGCCGAAGGCAGATGCTCAACCAACTGAACCACACAGGTGCCCCTTTTATGTATTTCTTTTTTAAAAAAACATTCTATTTATTTATCCATGAGAGACACAGAGAGAAAGAGACACAGGGAGAAGGAGAAGCAGGCTCCATGCAGGAAGCCGGATGTGGGACTCCATCGATCCCAGGACCCCAGGACCACACTGTGAGCCAAAGGCAGACTCCCAACCCCTGAGACACCCAGGCATCCCATCTTTTTTTTTTTAAGATATTATTTATTTATTTATTCATGAGCGACACAGAGATAGAGAGGCAGAGACACAGGCAGAGGAAGAAGCAGGCTCCACGTAGGGAGCCCGATGTGGGACTCGATCCTGGGTCTCCAGGATCACACCCTGGGCTGCAGGCAGCACTAAACCACTATGCCACTGGGGCTGCCCAACATCCCATCTTTTATGTATTTCTTTTTTTTTTATTTTTTTTTATTTTTATTTTTATTTATTTTTATTTTTTTATTTTTTTTATGTATTTCTTATAGGCTTCCTTTATGAAGCTGGTTTCTTGCAAGTGAAGGTTCATGACAATATCAATGCCAGTGATTACTGTGCTTTTGGTACCTTCACCCTTGGGGCCTTCAGCAGAGGCATTTCTACCAATGAACCAGTCATCAATGTTACCCTCTTTCCTACTGACCGCTCCACTCCAGGCATAGCCTGTCTGTGATCTCCCAGATCTTGTAGATGTTGGGTAGATGATTGTGACTGCGGCTGGATAGAGATAACAGCAGAGCTAGTTTAGTAGGAGCCAGAGCTCTGAGCCAGCACAATGCTACCAGAGCAGCACAGGGGTACAGGGTCGGTGATGGGGTGGAGGAGGTTGGGGAGGCAGGGAGCGGGAGGAAAAGCCCAAAATACTCATTTTAAAATATTTATTTATTTATTTAGAGGTGGGACATCTGGGTGACATCTAAGTCTTGGTTTCAGCTTGAGTCATGATCTCAGGGTCATGGGATTGAGCCTGACATGGAACTCCCTGCTCAGCCTGGAGTCTGCTTGAGATTCTCTCTCTCTCCCCTACCCCTGCACTTTCTCTCTAAAGTAAGTAAATAAAATCTTAAAAAAGAAAAGAAAGAGCAAAAGCAGGGGTGGGAGGGGCAGAGGGAGAGAGAGAATCTTTTTTTTTTAAGGATTTTTAAAAGATCTTTATTTATTGATTTATGAGAAAAAGAGGCAGAGACACAGGCAGAGGGAGAAGCCGGCTCCAGGCAGGGAGCTGGACATGGGACTCGATCCCAGGTCTCCAGGATCATGCCCTGGGCCGAAGGCAGCACTAAACCGCTGAGCCACCCGGGCTGCCCGAGAAAGAGAGAATCTTAAAGCAATCTCCGTGCCCAGCATGGAACCCAATATGGGGCTCAGTCTCACAGCCCTGAGATCATAACCTGAGCCAAAATTAGGAGTCAGACATTTAACTAGCTGCACCACCCAGATGCCTCCCAAGATATTCATTTTATTTTTCTAGTTTTTAAAGATTTTATTTACTTATTTGAGAGAAAGAAAGCACAAGCAGGGAGAGCAGCAGGCAGAGGGAGAAGGAGAAGCAGGCTCCCTTGCTGAGTAGGGAGCCCAATGTGGGCCTTGATCCCAGGAATCTGCAATCATGACCAGAGCTGAAGGCAGATGCTTAACAGACTGAGCCGCTCAGGCATTCCAAGATACTCATTTTATTTATTTTTGTATATATTTTTTATTTTTATTTATTTTTATTTTTTTAAATTTTTTAAATTTATTTATGATAGTCACAGAGAGAGAGAGAGAGAGAGGCAGAGACACAGGCAGAGGGAGAAGCAGGCTCCATGTACCGGGAGCCCGACGTGGGATTCGATCCCGGAGACCCGGATCGCGCCCTGGGCCAAAGGCAGGCGCCAAACCGCTGCGCCACCCAGGGATCCCTGTATATATATTTTTAATTGGAGTTTGATTTGTCAACATATAGTATAACACCCAGCAATCATCCCATCAAGTGCCCCCCTCAGTTCCTGTCACCCAGTTACCCCAACCCCTTGCCCACCTCCCCTTCCACCACCCCTTATTTGTTTCCCAGAGTTAGGTGTCTCTCATGTTCTGTCACCCTCTCTGGTATTTCCCACTCATTTTCTCTCCTTTCCCCTTTATTCCCTTTCACTATTTTTTATATTCCCCAAATGAATGAGACCATATGTTTGTCCTTCTCCAATTGACTTACTTCACTCAGCATAATACCCTCCAGTTCCATCCACGTCAAAGCAAATGGTGGGTATTCGTCCTTTCTGATAGCTGAGTAATATTCCCTTGTATACATAAACCACATCTTCTTTATCCATTCATCTTTCAGTGGACACCGAAGCTCCTACCACAGTTTGGCTATTGTGGACATTGCTGCTATAAACATTGGGGTGCAGGTGTCCTGCCGTTTCACTGCATCTGTATCTTTGGGGTAAATCCCCAGCAGTGCAATTGCTGGGTTGTAAGGCAGTTCTATTTTTAACTCTTTGAGGAACCTCCACGCAGTTTTCCAGAGTGGCTGCACCAGTTCACATTCCCACCAACAGTGCAAGAGGGTTCCCCTTTCTCCACATACTCTCCAACATTTGTTGTTTCCTGTCTTGTTAATTTTCACCATAAAATATTCATTTTATATTTAAGGACACAAATAGGTTGAAAATGAAAGGATGGGAAAAGATATGTCATATAAATGGTAACCAGAAGAGAGCTAGGGTAGCTATACTAATATTAAACAAAATAGACTTTAAGTCGATAATTATTGCAAGTGACAAAGAAAGATGTTTATATTGACAAAAGGATAAATTCACAAGAAGATACAAAATTGTAAACACACATGTACAAATTACTAGAGATCCAAAGTATACATGAAACAAATATTGATAGAATTGAAGGAGAGATTAACAGCTCTACAATAATAGTTGGACACATCAATTCCCACTTACAATAATAGAACAACCAGAAAAAAGATCAATAAGAAAATAGATGACTTGGGGTGCCTCAGCTGGTTAAGGATTTAACTCTTGATCTCTGCTCAGGTCTTGATCTCAGGGTTGTGAGTTCAAGCTCTGCATTGGATTCCACAGTAGGTGCAGAGTCTAATTTTTTAAAAAAGAGACTTGAACAATAATATAAACCAATTAAGTCTAACAGACATATATAGAAAAGTTGAACCAACAACATCAGGATACACATTTTTCTCAAATACTCATGGAACATTCTCCAGGATAGACCATAAGTTAGGCCACAAAACAAGTCTTAATTGAAATCATAGATAATTTATTTTCTGATTACAGTGTAACGATGCTAGAGATCAGAAACAGAAGGAAGACAGGAAAATCTACAAATATGTTTAATTTAACTACACACTTTTAAACAACTGATGGACCAAAGAAAAAAAATTACAAGGAAAATTAGAAAACACCTTGAAGGGATCCCTGGGTGGCGCAGCGGTTTAGCGCCTGCCTTTGGCCCAGGGTGCGATCCTGGAGACCCGGGATCGAATCCCACGTCAGGCTCCCGGTGCATGGAGCCTGCTTCTCCCTCTCCCTGTGTCTCTGCCTCTCTCTCTCTCTTTCTCTCTCTGTGTGTGACTATCATAAATAAACAAAAACTTTAAAAAAATCTTTAAAAAATAAAAAAAATAAAAAAATAAAAAAAAATAAAAAAATCTTTAGAAAACACCTTGAAGAAACGAAAACAGAATGACAATATACCAAAACTTAAGGGATGCAGAAAAGTAGTGCCAGGGAGGAAATTTATTGCTGTAAGCATATACATGACAAAAGAAGGAACTCAAATCAACAACCTAACTTTACACTGTAAAGAACCAGAAAAAGAAAAACAAATTATACCCAAAGCTAGAAAAAGGAAGGAAATGTTAGAGATTAGAATATAAAAGAGAATAGAAAAATGATAGAGGAGAGCAGCCCAGGTGGCTCAGCGGTTCAGTGCCGCTTTCAGCCTGGGACATGATCCTGGAGGCCCAGGATCAAGTCCCACATTGGGCTTCCTGCATGGAAGGAATCCCTCTGCCTCTGCCTGTGTCTCTGCCTCTCTCTCTCTCTCTCTCTCTCTGTGTGTGTGTGTCTCATGAATAAATAAATAAAATCTTAAAAAAAAAAGAAAAGAAAAATGATAGAGGAAATAAGCAAAACCAAAAGTTGATTCTTGGGAAAAGATAAAAAGTTGACAAACATTTAGCTAGATTGACTAAGAAAAAAAAAAGAGGACTCAAACTAAAAAAATGGAAATGAGAGTGGAGACATTTTACCAATCTGAAAGAAATTTTAAAAACAATGAGAGTACTATGAACACTTTTACACCAGCAAATTGGATAACCAAGATGAAATGGACAAATCTCTAGAAACACATACCTGCGAAGACTGAATCATGAAGAAACAAAAAAGCTATTCATAACTGGTAAGAAGATTCAATTAGTAATCAAACACGTCCCCAAAGGAAAAGCCCTTGATCAGATGGGTTCACTGGTGAATTCTACTAACTTTAAGAAGGATCAACACCAGTCCTTCTCATAGTCTTCCAAAAAACTGAAAAGGAAGGAACATTCCTACTTCATTCTATAAAGTCAGCATTACCCTCATACAATGGCCAGATAGATACCACTAGAAAACTATAAGCCATTATCTTTTATGAACATTGATGCAAAAACCCTAAGCAAAAAAATTTAGCAGTATATTAATAGAATCATAGACCAAGACCAAGTGGAATTTGTTCCTGGAATGCAAGGATGGTTCAATATAAGAAAATAAATAAACTTCTAGTTGTAAAATAAATGTCATGAAAATGTAACATCTATAATAATACTGTGTTGCATATTTGAAAATTGCTAAGAGTAGATCTTAAAAGTTCTCATCGCAAGAAAAAATTTTTTTGTAATCATGTATAATGATGGATGTTAACTGGATTTATTGTGATCATTTTTTTTTTATTTTTATTTATTTATGATAGTCACAGAGAGAGAGAGAGAGGCAGAGACACAGGCGGAGGGAGAAGCAGGCTCCATGCACCGGGAGCCTGATGTGGGATTCGATCCCGGGTCTCCAGGATCGCGCCCTGGGCCAAAGGCAGGTGCCAAACCGCTGCACCACCCAGGGATCCCTGTGGTGATCATTTCACACTGTATACAAATATCAAAGTGTGTTTTATACCTAAACTAATATAATGTAATATACCAGTTATACTTTAGTGCAAAATAATAAAATTAATGTAATACACCATATTAATAGAAAAGAAAAAAATAAACTATATGATCATTTCAACTGATGCAGAAAAAACATTTGTGAAGATTTATCACCCTTTCATGATAAAAGACTTGACAAGCTAGGAATAGAAAGAAACATTTTCAATGTAAAAAATCTCATATGTGAAAAACCCACAACTAACATCACACTCAATGGTGAAAGAAAAATTTCCCCCTAAGATCATGAACAAGACAAGGATACCTTCTTTCACCACTTCTATTCAATACAGTATTGGAAGTTCTAGACAGAACAAGAAAAAGACAAGAAAAATAAATAAAAGGCATATATATTGGAAAGAAAGCAGTAAAATTATCCTTGTTTGCAGATAACATGATCTCATATGTAGAAAAGTCTAAAGAGTCCACACATACACACAAAAAACCTCTATAACTAAAAAAATACAGCAAAATTACAAAATAGAAATCAACATTGAAACATCAGTCACATTTTTCATCAAAATAAACAACCTGAAAAGGAAATTAAGAAAATTCCATTTATAATAGCACCAAAAAGAATAAAATACTTAGGAACAGATTTGATTAAGGAGGAAAAAGATTTGTACACTGAAAACTAAAAAACATAGCTGAAAATTTAAAGTAGATGTAAATGGGGCGCCTGGCTGGCTCAGTCAATAGAGCATGTGACTCCTGATCTCAGGGTATGTTTGAGCCCCACATTGGGTGTAGAGATTACTAAAAATAAAATCTTTTTTTTAAAATTTTTATTTATTTATGATAGTCACACACACACACAGAGAGAGAGAGAGAGGCAGAGACACAGGCAGAGGGAGAAGCAGGCTCCATGCACCGGGAGCCCGACGTGGGACTTGATCCCGAGTCTCCAGGATCGTGCCCTGGGCCAAAGGCAGGCGCCAAACCGCTGCACCACCCAGGGATCCCTGATTTATGGATTTGATGCCATCCCTATCACAACACAATGACTTTTTTTTAGAAATAGAGAAAGCCCATCCTCAGGATTCTTAATAGTTAAAACAGTTTTGAAAAAAAAAAAATCTTAGAGGGCTCACAGTCCCTGATTTCAAAGCAAACTACAATGCCAAAGTAATCAAAATGGTGTGGTACTGGAATAAAAGCAGACATATGGACCAATGGAATAGAAGAGAGAACTGAGAAAAGTGCTTTTTAACAGATGGTGCTGGGTAAACAGGATATTCACATGCAAAAGAATGAAGTTGGACTCTTACCTTACATCATATACAAAACTTAAAGTAAATCAAAGACCTAAACATGAGATCTGACTTTATAAAACTCATAGGAGCAAACACAGGAGAAAAGTTCATGACATTGGATTTAGCAATGATTTCTTGGATATGACCCTAAAAGCACAGGCAACAAAAGAAAAAAATAGATAAGTTGAACCACATCAAAACTGAAAACTTTTGTGTATGGGACGCCTGGGTGGCTCAGCAGTTGAGCATCTGCCTCCAGCACAGGGCGTGATCTTGTGATCTGGGATCGAGTCCACATTGGGCTTCCTGCACAGAGCCTGCTTCTCCCTCTGCCTGTGTCTCTGCCTCTCTCTCTGTGTCTCTCATGAATAAATGAATATTTTTTTTAAAAAGAAAACTTTTGTGTGTCAAAGGACAGTATCAAGAAAACAAACTATATCATGGGAGAAAATATTTGAAAACCATGTATCTGATAAGAGATTTAGATCCAGAATGTATAAAACTCAAGAACAACAACAAAAAAACCCCAACTCAATTTAAAAATGGGCAAAAGACTTGAATATACACTTCTGAACCTTCCTTGACATGTTGATTTCTAGCCTCTGTGGTGCTCCAGCAGCTTATGATAATAAACAGGAAGGGGTCGTGCTATTCACCAATTTATCGCTTCTTGGTACCACATTCACTCTTCATTGATTGCTGTATGAAAATGGAGCTGGACCATTTAAAAGTAATTTTTCCTTTGTCAGGTGGTACTATGTTCAGCTTTCTTTCTTTTTTTAAAATATTTTGTTTATTTATTCATAGAGACACAGAGAGAGAGGCAGAGACCCAGGCAGAGGGAGAAGCAGGCCCCCTACAGGAAGCCTGATATGGGACTCAATCTCGGGTCTCCAGGATCACACCTCAGGCTGCAGGCGGCGCTAAACCACTGTGCCACCGGGGCTGCCCTATGTTCAGCTTTCTAAGCTGTGGACTTCTGGAGAGTGATTGCATGAGGAAGGGGTTTCCTTCTTATTCTGGTGTATTCTAGCAGGTTCCTGCAGTATGCATGGATACCTCAGTGCCCTGTAGTGCAGATGGCTTTTGCAGCACCATGGCTCTGCAGCTCATGTAGCTCCTCCAGAACTTGGTTCCTGCAATAACAGTGGTTAGCAGCACCTAGGAGCTGGTAGTTTCTCCCTGAAAACCCCTTTGATTGGCTTTGTAGCAAGATGCCTCCAGTGAGACACCTTTCTGTGAAATGACTTTCTATGGCAGCTCAGAAGGTAGGTTTCCAGCAAATTTGGAGGGCAAATTTCCAGCAACTACCATTGGCACAACACCAAGCAACTTCTGTGCCATCCAATTACCTGCAGCCATGTCCTCTCCAACAAGGTCTGGTTCTCAGCCTGGGTGCTCTCTACCTCAGTCTCAGAGGTAGTCGGTGAACCTTATATCTGCTGATATTCTTTAGAGTTCTTTTTACTTTTTACTAGCCAATCCCTCATCACTCAAATCCCTTGTTACAGTTATTAATTCTACCATTAAAATTTAGCTGTTAAAATTACTGTGTAATGTCCATCTTCTAATTTGACCCTGACTGATACAGGCTCTCTGCCCAATGCAACAAGGAAGAAGAACATACAACGTCTCATCGTACAGTATGCTGTGCTACACCAGCAGTGGGACAGAGTGTTGGGGGAAGCCGACAAGAAGGTGCCTAGAGAGTCCATGAGGACTAATGAGAGAAGTAAGCTGAAAGGAGGAATAGGCAATCAGGGTACTCCAAGTCCGTCATTTATGCCTCCTATTGTCTTTCTCCTCATAACCTCATAATCAGTCTCTGAGTTATATCAATCCATCTTCCCAAGTCTGGTCCATGCTTTCTACCCTACTGCTGCTCCTCAGGTTAGGCTGATCATCTCTGGCTGGTTTATTATGAGAACCCTGTAATTATCCTCCTTACTTCCAGGCTTGCTCACTTCACACTTATGCCTGTGGGATTCTTCTAAAATGCAAATTTGGGTCAAAATGGTCTTTGACTAAAAACTGTTGGTGGCTGCCCATTGCCCTTTGGACAATATCTGAACTCCTTTTTTGGGCACAAAGCTTGGGAATATCTGACCTTTGCTCACCTTCCCAACTTTATCTTGTGCCACCCTTCTAACATCCATGCTCTCCAGCCACATGGAGTGCCCGTTTCCTTAGGGATCTTTACAAGTACTGCTCCCTTTCCAGGAAACCCTCTCCCTACCCCCACCCTCGCTCTTTCACTCTCTTCTTTGCTTCCTCACTCATCATTAGCCTCAGTGAGAATATCTGCTCCTCTGGGAAGCCTTCCAAACCTGCTCTCTGTGGCTTTGTGTATGTTCCCATCATGCCCTGTACTTCTCTCATGTCTCTTATCACAGGCTGATATATGTCTAACATGTATGTCTCTTCACTACACTATTAACTCCATGAACTCATAAACTTGTTCACCACTGTTTCCTCAGCACCTATTATAGTGCCTGATACATATTAGGTGTTTGATAAATGTTGAGGAACAAAAAAAAAAATGCACAAACCAAAGTAATAGAGAATATGCATAGAAGTTTGTCGTGTAAGCAGAATGTAGGGGCAGGGGTAGGAGTGGCTGCACTTGAAGAACAGGCTGTTGATGGAGGTTGGGACGGGCCCTTTGTTCACGTGGAGCAGTTTATACCATACAGTGTACATCCATCCCACATTGGCCGTTGGTGGCTGAATTGCTCTTCCTGTCCAGGCGTTTGATTTGACCAGGTCAGTTTTAAAAACTTTCAAGTGTGAATGCCTTTCAGTTTGCCACAATTCCTACCAGTCCCCATATTAACAGGCCCCATCCCTCACATAAACTCACATATCTGCCCCACTGAGATCTGTGTTTGCTATCCCTACACGTGGGGAGGAAGTAGTCTAAGGAGGGGAAGGATATAAAGAGGGAGATTTAAGATATGAGTTCTAGAAAGATAGATCCATCCTCAGTAGGGAGTGTATATTTGAGAGTTCCCTGGGAGAAGTGAATTTATTTCATCCAAAGAGACCTGGGAGCAAAGATAGACCCAGAAAATCAGAGGAATTGCCCACATTTTGAACAGCCTATATCTTTAGACTGCTTTGCTGGCCAGTGCTAGGCTGGGTCCACTCTGCTGTTTACTTTCTGAAATAAAAACTGCCCTGATGGAATCTGAAGTCAGAGCTACAGTAGATTAATGTTGACTCAGCAGTCTTCCATGTTGCAAGACCTCATGCCAGGAGCTGTGCAGGATACAAAACCTATGGCAGAGCTAGAATATACCCTCTCCTGGGGGAAATGACAGCCATAGACACACACAGTGACCCATAGAGACAGTGGGCTGGTGCATAGAGACAGTGGGCTGGTGCTTTATCAGTGCTTACCTCGATGAGGTCTCCACAGTACAGAATGTGGTCCACAATCTTATAGGTCCAGGAACTCGAGGTTTTCATGTTTCCAATATAGATAGGGTCTTAGGGAAAGGTTCTTTCTAAAAGAAACTCCTTGATTTTTAAGCCAGTTGGCCTATTCCTTAACTTATAAAGGGGCATTACCCCTACAGTAGCCTCAAAACTCAGGCCCACTCTCCAAGGATTCCTGTCCCAATGTACAGTTCTTGGAAAACTAACTGCTGATCAGAAAGAAGCCATGAAGCAGCTTGATGATTGACATCTATCCCAAAAAAGAACACATGTCTTTAATGACCAGAAGACCCCTTTCCATCAATTAAGGCTGGGCAGACTGGGATGAGTTTTTAACAATTGAATTCTTCTTTTATAAAACTTCACCTAAGCTCAAGACTCCCTTAAGAACAAGTACCATCCTGTGCTCTCATGGCCATTCATTCATTTGTGGCTCTTGCAAGTGAAAGCAAATGATATCCTACCAAGATGAATGAAAAAAACTTTCCCAGGTGCTGGAACAGAGAGGGAGGATGGACAAATGTGCCCCATTCAGTACCTACAACCGAGGCATGCCAACCGCAACACTTGTGCCCCAGCTACCACCTTTCACAGCAAGTAGCTTTAGAGTGAGGCTTTTGCTTTGTAAATATCACAGGCAACAGTTTGTAACAGCAAATGAAGTAGTAAATACTTCATGAACAAACTCTCTGCTCCCAATTTCAGCACGAATTGGATTAGATAATCATTTTCATGAAGATTTCCATATGCCACAATCCTAATCATATCTTAAAGAGAACAGAACAATTCCATGAAGATAGAGTTGATCCTTTCAGATTGGGCTTTTAAGAATTGCCTGTGCATAGTATTGGTAAAATATGAGTTCTGATAATCATGAACAAACAAAGCCTCACTTGAATTTAATTTCATTTTTAAAATATTTTTTATTTTTATGTAATCTCTATACCCAACGTGGGGCTTCAGCCTAAAACCCTGAGATCAAGGGTTGCATGCTCCACGTACTGAGCCAGCCAGGTGTCCCTAGTAATTTCATTCTGTAATACTTGATTATTTTGTAGTAGTTTTGGGGGGTAGATGTAATTTAAAAAATTAATAGAGTTTATTTTTGAGCTGTTTAGGCTTATGGAAAATTGATGGGAAAGTATAGAAAGTTTCCACAAACCGCTCACTGTTAGGTCTGCATTTGCATCTTGTATTAGTGTCATGCATTTGTTACATTGATGAGCCAGTACTGATACATTATTATTATCTAAAGTCCAATAGTTTACATTAGGGGTCACTCTTTGTGTAGTATAGTCTGTGTGTTTTCACAAATGACATGTGTCCATCATTATTGAATCACAGAGAATAGTTTCATTGCCCTAAAAATCCCCCCACTCCACATATCTGTCCTTCCCTTCCCCAACCTCTGGCAAAACTATAAAACTTCTAGAAGATAATATAGATGAAAAATCTTTAGATACAACATCAAAAGCATGATCTATGAAAGACAAATTTGATTTTGGACTTTATTAAAATTAAAAACTCCTGCTCTGTGAAAGACACTGTTGAGAGAATGAAAAAGCATACCATAGACTGGGAGAAAATCTTTGCAGAACTTGCTATTTGATAAAAAACTGGTATCCAAAATATACAAATAACTTTAAAAACTCAACAATAAGAAAATTAACAGTCTGCTTAAAAGTGGGCAAAAGGGGGCACCTGGGTGACCAAGTTGGTTAAGCATCTGCCTTCAGCTCAGGTCATGATCTCAGGGTCTTGGGATCGAGTCCTGCAGGGAGCCTGCTTCTCCCTCTGCCTTTGCCTGCTGCTTCCCCTGCTTGTGCTCTCTCTTTCTGTCAAATAAACAAATAAAATCTTTTTTTTTAAAGTGGGCAAAAGATCTGAACAGACACCTCACCAAAGAAAATATACAGATGGCAAAAATGCATATGAAAATATGTTCCAGCCTGGGTGGCTCAGCGGTTTAGCGCCACCTTCAGTCCAGGGTGTGGTCCTGGGGGCCTGGAATCAAGTCCCTCATTTGGCTCCTTGTGTGGAGCCTCTTTCTGCCTCTGCCTGCGTCTCTGCCTTTCTCTCTCTCTCTCTCTCTCTCTCTCATGAGTAAATAAATAAAATCTAAAAAAAAAAAAAAAAAAAAGAAGAAGAAAGAAAGAAAAGAAAATATGTTCAAGGACAGCCCGGGTGGCTCAGCAGTTTGGCGCTGCCTTCGGTCCAGGGCATGATCCTGGAGACCCAGGATCGAGTCCTGCATCGGGCTCCCTACATGGAGCCTGCTTCTCCCTCTGCCTGTGTCTCTGCATCTCTCTCTCTCTCTGTGTCTCTCATGAGTAAATAAATAAAATCTTAAAAAAAAAAAAAAGAAAATATGTTCAAGGGGCACCTGGCTGACTCAGTTGATAGAACCTGTGACTCTTGACGTCAGGGTCATGAGTTAAAGACCCACAATGGGTGTCAAGCCTACTTAATAAAAAACAAAGTCAAAAAAAAAAAAAAGAAAATATGCTCAACATCATACATCATTAGGGAATTGCAGATTAAAACAATGACACATGACTGCAAGCTTATTAGAATGGCTAACTTTCAAAACTCTGACCACACCAAGTGTTGGTGAGGATGTAGAACAATAGGAATTCCCATTTATTGCTGGTGGGAATATAAAATGGTACAGTTTGAAAGACAATATGACAGTTTCTTATAAAATTAATTGTGATTTTTAAAGTTGGAAATCAAGCCTATAACTTATTTGAAGTCAATAGTGCCATAAACAGCTTTTCTGTAAGAGCTAAACAAAGCTTAAAATACAAGTAACAATGGAGGCACCTGGGTGGCTCAGTCCGTTAAGCATCTGATTCTTATACCGGGACACCTGCACCCCGATGTTTCTAGCAGCAATGTCCACAATAGCCAAACTGTGGAAGGAGCCTCGGTGTCCATCGAAAGATGAATGGATAAAGAAGACATGGTTTATGTATACAATGGAATATTACTCAGCCATTAGAAACGACAAATACCCACCATTTGCTTCAACGTGGATGGAACTGGAGGGTATTATGCTGAGTGAAGTAGGTCAATCGGAGAAGGACAAACATTATATGGTCTCATTCATTTGGGGAATATAAAAAATAGTGAAAGGGAATAAAGGGGAAAGGAGAAAAAATAAGTGGGAAATATCAGAAAGGGAGACAGAACATGAAAGACTCCTAACTCTGGGAAACAAACTAGGGGTGGTGGAAGGGGAGGTGGGTGGGCGGTGGGGGTGACTGGGTGGCGGACACTGAGGTGGGCACCTGACGGGATGAGCACTGGGTGTTATTCTGTATGTTGACAAATTGAACACCAATAAAAAATAAATTTACTTAAAATTTTTTTTTAATTTTTATTTATTCATGATAGTCACACACAGAGAGAGAGAGAGAGAGAGAGAGAGAGAGAGGCAGAGACACAGGCAGAGGGAGAAGCAGGCCCCATGCCAGGAGCCCGATGTGGGACTCGATCCTGGGTCTCCAGGATCGCACCTTGGGCCAAAGGCAGGCGCTAAACCGCTGTGCCACCACGGATCCCCTACTTAAAAAAAATTTAAAAAAGCATCTGATTCTTGGTTTTGGCTCAGGTAATAGTCTCAGAGTGGTGGGATCGAGCCCCACATTGACTCTGCACTCAGCTTGGAGTCTGCTTGAGATTCTCTCTCTCCTTCCCCCTCCTCTCTGTCCCTCCCCTCCCATACTCATGCTTTCCCTCTCTCTCAAATTAATATTTAAATGAATTATTTTTAAAGATTTTATTTATTTATTCATGAGATACACACACACACACACACACACACACACACACACACACACAACAGAGGCAGAGACACAGGCAGAGGGAGAAGCAGGCTCCATGCAGGGAGCTGGACCTGGGACTCCATCCTGGGTCTCCAGGATCATGCCCTGGGCTGAAGTCGGCACTAAACCGCTGAGCCACCAGGGCTGCCCAATAATTTTTTTTTTTAAAAGCAAGTAACAACAGAAAACTAGATTTCTAGTATTGGACCAGCAGTACCAAATAATGCTATATGAGTGCCTGAATAATAAACCCATTTTGTAAGAGACAATTTTAAGTACATAATGTAGATTTCCCATCATTCAGGCATACTTCACTCTACATTTTAACAGATAACTGTTCATAAATAAAACTATTTTTAAAAAGGTATAATCCAGTTTTTTTCTTTTTTAATTTTATTGACACCATCTAAATTTAGATGTGTCTAAGGGCTTACTTAGGTCAGTAGTTTCCAAACTGTGAACAAAGGGGATCCACAAGGTGAAAACTATTTCAATGACAATGTTAAAGATGTTATCTGCTGCTCTCATTTTCTCACTAGTGTAGAGTGGAATTTTCCAGAGCCTACATGAAGTGTGGTATCACAACAGATTGAATACTGATATGAAAATCCAGCTGTCTTGTATTAAGCCAGACATTAGAGAAACATGCAAAACTGAAAAAATGAGTCCACTTTTCTCACTTTTTTTTTTGTTTTGGGAAACATAGTATTTTAAAAATACATTATTTGGCCAAAATTAACAACACAAGAGACAACAGGTGTTGGCAAGGATGTGGAGAAAAGGGAATCCTCTTATACCATTGGTGGGAGTGCAAATTGGTGCAGCCACTCTGGAAAACAGTACAGAGGTTCCTCAAGAAGTTGAAAATAGGGCTACTCTATGACTAGCAATTGCACTACTGGGTATTTACTCCAAAGGTACAAGTCTAGTGACCAAGGGGACCCCTGTACCCCAATGTTTATAGCATCAATGTCCACAATAGCCAAATGATGGAAAGAGCCCAGATGTGTGTCGACAGGTGAATGGATAAAGAAGATGTGATATATATATATATATATATACATATATATATACACATTTATTTATTTATTTATTTATTTATTTATTTATTTATTTTGGAATACTACTCAGCCATCAACAAAAAAAATGAAATCTTGCCATTTGCAACAACATGGATGGAACTAGAGGGTATTAAGTGAAATAAGTCAATTGGAGAAAGACAATTATTACATGATCTCATATGTGGAATTTAAGTAACAAAACATCATAGGGGAAGAGAGGAAAAAATAAAGCAAAACAAAATCAGAGAGGGAGACAAACTGTAAGAGACTCTTAATCGCAGGAAACAAACTGAAGTTTGCTGGAGGGGAGGAGGTGGGGGATGGGGTAACTACATGATGGACATTAAGGAGGGAACATCATGTAATGAGAGCTGGGTGTTATACAAGACTGATGATCACTGACCTCTACCTCTGAAGCTAATAGTACATTATATGTTAATTAATTGAATTTAAATTAAAAAATTTAAAAGTGTGAGGATTTGAGGAACTCAGGTAATTTGGATGTTAAGAGACACTCTCTGTGTGTCTCTCTGTGTCTCTCATGAATAAATAAAGCCTTTGAAAAAAAATCTAAATCCAGCTAATAATCACCTGCTTACCTGCTTATTAATAAGTATGGTAGCTGCATTTTATCATAAATTTTGATTACACTCTGCTTTATAGGTTTTTATGCCTTATTTAGCTAGCATAGTGAGATATTTTTGAGTATAATATGGTACTTAACCTTAATTATGAAGGCAATTTTACCTAGACTTCAGTTAATTTTGGGGAAAAAAAGGCGTTTTGTATATACTTTTGATAAGGGCAAGTGGAATTTGCAAGAAAAAACTATTATTATACAATATAAAACTTATCCAGATTTTTTTAGATATTTAAAAATAGGGGCACCTGGGTGGCTCCATGGATGAGAGTCTGCCTTCAGCTCAGGGCCTGATCCCGGGTCCTGGGATCAAGTCCCACATTGGGCTCCCTGCATGGAGCCTGCTTCTACCTCTGCTTATGTCTCTGCCTCTCTCTGTGTGTCTCTCATGAATAAAGAAGTAAAATCTAAAAAAATTAGAAAGTTAAAACTAGAAAGTTAAAAGTAGAACTACACTATGATCCAGCAATTGCACTACTAGATATTTACCCAGAGAATACAAAAATACATGCATCCCTATATTTATAGCAGTGTTTTTTACAATAGCCAAATTATGGAAAGAGCTCAAATGTCCACAAACTGATGAATGGGTAAAGAAGATGTTGTATATATGTGCAATGGAATATTACTCAGCCATACAAAAGAATGAAATCTTGCCATTTGTAATGATGTGGATGGAGCTAGGGAGTATCATGTTAAGTAAAGTCAGTCAGACAAAGACAAACACTATATGATTTCACTCATATGTGGAATTTAAGAGACAAAAAAAAATGAACATGGGGGAAAAAGAGAAGAAACCTAAGAAACATGTATTTTCATTTCTTTTCTGGAAAGTATCTAGGAGTGAAATTGCTGGGTCATAATGTAGATGATATTTAACTTTATGAGAAGCTGCCACATTTTCCAAAGTGTTTTACCATTTTACATTTTCCAACAATGTATGATTGTTTCAGTTTCTCCACTTCCGGCCAACAATTGTTTCAGTTGCTCTGTCTCCTTGTCATTGTTTTTAATGTTAGCCATTCTAGTGGGTAGGAAATGCCATCTCGTGGGTTTGATTTGAATTTCCTTTTCAGAAAACATCACCTGTTGTATTAAATTATTCAAATATTCATTTGAATCTCACTTATTTTATACAATTACATTTAATTTTAAAATCTGCTTTGGTTTTATACCTATATAAGCTGCTGTAAGAATAATGCATGGATGGGGCAGCCGGGTGGCTCAGCGGTTTAGTGCCGCCTTTGGCCCAGGACCTGATCCTGGAGACTTGGGATTGAGCCCCACGTCGGGCTCCCTGCGTGGAGCCTGCTTCTCCCTCTGCCTGTGTCTCTACCTCTCTCTCTCTCTCTGTGTGTGTCTCATGAATAAATAAATAAAATCTTAAAAAAAAGAATAATGCATGGATAAGGAAATACTGCCTCAGTGTTCCATGTCCAGCTTTCTGTGAGTCGGCAGAACAGAGATGTGTCGAGCCATCCTAGCTGCTTTTCATTGATCATTTACCTCTTCTCATCCTCAGGACTTGACAGAAGCCAGGGAAAAGTTCTCGGGGGTATGTCTGAACATAGTGCTGTGATTGTTGGAGCACGGATGGTTGTGGGCAAGAGTGCACACGTGCACAGGTGTTAAGGAACTGCATGCTCCTCATGTTCTGATTTTTGGCAACTTGACTCTGTACTTGGAGTCAGTCTGTACAGTTCCTTATGTCATTGTAATGAAATCACTTCTGTGACACTTTAATCAAATATATGAATAAATACATAAAGAATGATACAAAAACCAGAATACGGTGTTTATATCTAGCTTTCTGTTTGTATGTAATTATGTAACATCATAATAAAAATAATATAGGTCAACATTTGAGGGTCATAATTTTTCCTTTACAAGATTTAAGTGCCTTTCTTTCTTTCTTTCTTTCTTTCTTTCTTTCTTTCTTTTTTTTTAAGATTTTTTTTTGTTAAGTGCCTTTCTTAAGTTTGACCACTAACCTAGCCCATACATCCCTGCTATTCTAGTTTGTCCAATTCTCAATAAGTTAATTCAGCTACAGCTTTTTCATCTCCATTTACAACTTGTTTATAGTCACTTTATTTGGATTCAGATGTTTCTCAAACCTCCATTAAAATTTCAAAAAGTGTACTAAGCTAGGTTTTTTTGTATAGATAGCTTTCATTTTGTTAATGTTTACTGGTGTAATTCTTAGACAGTAACTTTATTCTTCATATTATGAATGTCACAATCGAGTGTGTGACAAACTCAAAATACCTCCAAACATCTCTTTACTAGGTTCTGAACATTTTGATAATATTAACTTTGGGAGATGTATATGGCTTTTAAAATTTGGACTTGAGGCTATATATATGAATAATGGGCTGAAAATGTTTTAAATTTATTTTTAAATTTTATATAGAGTATTTATATACATTTAAATTTTTAAAAAAGATTTTATTTATTTATTCATAGACAGAGAGACAGAGAGAGAGGCAGAGGGAGAAGCAGGCTCCACGCAGGGAGCCCGACATGGGACTCAATCCTGGGTCTCCAGGATCACACCCTGGGCTGCAGGCAGGGCCAAACCGCTGCACCACCAGGGCTGCCCTATATATTTAAATTATATATAATTTACTTTGTAATTTAAATTGTATATTTATATATCATATATAAAATACATTATATATATTATATTCTATATTCTATATAAATAAACATATATATATGTTAAACAATATTATTAAGAGTTTGGAAAACAAAAGAAAATAAAAAGAATTACCCTTACTCTAGTATCCTAACACATCCATGGTCATCTTGTAAATTAATTTACAATATTTTAATATTATATATTTTTGCATGATTATACTGTAGGACACATTGTTCTCCATAGACTTGACAATGATAATTTTTAATGATACATAATCTTCATATTGAATACAATTACCATAATAATAATAACAATAACAATAATAATAATAATTGCTGTATCTAAAATGTACTGAGCTCTCACTAGGTGCCCATAGAATTGTTTAATTCCCCACAACAACTGTCCTTTATTTTATTTAACCTTACTCTATCTTGGGATCCCTGGGTGGCTCAGCAGTTTAGCGCCTGCCTTTGGCCCAGGGTGTGATCCTGGAGTCCCGGGATCGAGTCCCACATCAGGCTCCCTGCATGGAGCCTGCTTCTCCCTCTGCCTGTGTCTCTGCCTCTCTCTCTCTCTCTCTTTCTGTGTCTCTAATGAATAAATAAAATCTGTAAAAAAAAATAACCACTCTATCTCAAATTCCTTCCAAATTTTCACTACCTTTATGCATATGATCTTTCTTTAGGTTGAATTATCTCCAAAGTGAGATATTTCCAGAAGTGAGTCATAAAACATGAACCTTCTTGTTGCCCGTGATACAAATTGCCAATTTTTATCCCTGAAGGCTTATATAAATATAAATGTCACTAAAAACACAAAAAGTGCCCATTTCAGGGCATCTTTGTCAACATGAGGTTATAATTTAGTAGGTTATTTTTTTAAAGCTTTTTAAAATTTACTTATGAGAGACACAGAGAGATAAAGAGGCAGAGACATAGGCAGAGGGAGAAGCAGGCTCCCAGCAGGGAGCCTGATGGAGATTCGATCCCAGGATCATGACCTGAGCCAAAGGTAGACACTCAAACACTGAGCCACCCAGGTGCCCTAGTCTTGTGAAATTCTTAAATGATTTTTGAAAATAATACTGTCTTTTCCAAACTTACCAACTACGGGAAGCTAGATTAAAGAAATCTCAAGTCAGATCAGTTCCTCTTTGGCCCTTGCAATACTACAGCCATGCAATTGGGTTTGTGATGCTAAGGCTTAGGAGGCCTCCACATAGTCGACTAAATTTAATCAAATTTATTTCATCATTTTTGATAATCTTATGTATATGTGGTTTGGGGGGTTCTTTGAACAGCTTATAACATCTCATTGATTTTTCCCTCATCAGTTTTGATTAATGAGGAAATGAAATTAAGTTGTTTGCATACTTTATCCCAGATTGGTGTCATATTGGCTAAGTCAAATCAATACTTGAGCAAATATGAAATTACAGCTTCTTTATCATGGAATATTAGGTATCATTATTAAAGAAGATTTCATTTAAAAAATAGTCTTTAAAAAACAGCTACTACTGGCGCTTCTGGGTGGCTCAGGTGGTTGAGCATCTGCCTTCAGCTCAGGTCATGATCTCAGGGTCCTGGGATGGAGTCCCTATTGGAGTCCCTGCTCAGTGGGGAGTCTGCTTCTACCTCTGCCCCTTCCCTCTACTTGTTCTCTCTTTCTAATAAATAAATACAATCATTTTTTTTTTAAAACAACTGTTATCATTTTACATTATTTGCTATTTAGGCACTTTGAAGTTTTTTCATTTGAAGACACATAAAGAAAGTAGACTATGGGCATTTGTAATGGCTTTAGCATTCATAATGTGACTCTGCATGAGTGCCTTCCAGGGTTGCAGTTTTACTAGTGAAGTTTCAGAAGCCACTTAGCTAATGACTCAGCTAACCAACCACCCAGTGTTATATCTCAGTGCTCTTTTGTTTTCTCTACTCCTCAAATTTAGTCGCAAGTGATAAAAACTTGCTTTATTTTTTTAAAAATACTTTATTTATTTACTTATTTATTTACTTATCTATTTACTTATTTATAGAGAGTGTGCAAGCACTGGAGCGGGTCGGCAGAGGGAGAGAGAGAATCTCAAGCAGAGTCCATGCTGAGTGTGGAGCTCTACTCGAGGCTTAATCTCATGATCTTGAGATGAGGACCTGAGCTGAAAGCAAGAGCTGGATGCTTAAATGATTGAGCCATCCAGGGGTCCCAAATTTGCTTTGTTTTTTAATAACAGCTGTAGTGAGCTGTAAGTCACTACCATACACTTTACTTCTTTAAAGTATATAATTCAGTGGTTTTTAGAATATTCTGAGTTGTGTATCCATTGTCACAATCAATTTGGGAGCTTTTTATTACTCTATAAAGAAACCTGCTATCCTTCCTTGCATCTATTTCTCCCATTCCTCTGTGCCGTGCCTTCAGCAACCACTGCCTTACTTTCCGTCTCTATAGATTTGTCTAATCTGGACATTTTAAATTAGTGGAGTTGTACGATATGTGGTCTTTTGTGTTTGGCTTCCTTCACTAAGCATAGTGTTTTATTTTATTTTATTATTATTATTATTATTTTTAGCATAGTGTTTTAAAGGTTCATCCATGTTGTTCATGTATCAATATGTCTTTTCTTTTATGGCTGGATAATATTTCATTGTATGGATATACCACATTTTGTTTGTTCATTCATTGTTGATGGACATTTGGTTTATTTCCACTTTTGGGCTATTAGGAAAATTGCTGATATGAACATTCATGTACAAATTTTTATGTGGACGTATGTTTTCATTTCTTTGGGGTATAGATTTAGGAGTGCAACTGTTGCATCATAGGGTGACTGTATATTTAACCTTTGGAGAAACTGTCAGACTGTTTTCCAAAGCGATCAGTTGCACCGTTTTATGTTCTCATCAACAACATATCAGGGGTTCCAATCCACATCTCCACCCATATTTGTTGTTATTATTTTTTTATTATAGTAATCCTAGCACCTAGAAGTGCCTGGGTGGCTTAGTGGTTCAGCATCTGACTCTTGATTTTGGCTCAGGTCATGATCTCAGGGTCGTGAGATCGAGCCCCACGTGGGCTCCATATGGGACACGGAGTCTGCCTGGAATTCCCTCTCCCTCTCCTTCTGCCCCACTCCCCCTCAACTCATGCTCACTCTCTCTTGCTGTCTCAATCCCTCCTAAAAAAAGACAAAACAAAACTCTCCATTAATCACAATGGGAATTTAGTTATTTAATGCAGTCACTAATCTAATGTTACCAATAAAATCTAAGCAGTTATATCACAAAACCAGGGTTATATTCAGTAGACATACATTAACAATCTATACAACTTAACATTACACCAGAAAAGGAACTGAATGCAAATTTCCCCTGATTTTTGGTGGTCATCAAATATCATGGCACCGGTTACCAATAAAATTGTAAAAAACATTTTAAGTATTCTCAATAAAATGGTAAATAAATTATTTATTTATTTATTTTTAAAGATTTTATTTATTTATTCATGAGAGACACAGAGAGAGAGAGAGAGAGGCAGAGACATGGGCAGAGGGAGAAGCAGGCCCCATGCAGGGAGCCTGATGTGGGACTTGATCCCAGGACTCCAGGATCACACCCTGGGCCAAAGGCAGGCGCTAAACCGCTGTGCCACCCAGGGATCCCCAAAATGGTAAAAAATTTAATGAGCCTTTTAGTTTCCATATCAGGCTGAAGATTTAAAATATCAAGCTGGCCCCAATTTGTAAAAAATGACAGATAAATATTTACAGTGACTAGGCAGGTTATTTAATAACAGTGTTACTGGAGGACTACTCATCCTTAACAAAAACATAAACAAAAAACAAAACAAAAACAAACAAAAAAACCCCACGCCTCTCTGAGGCTAATTTCTCAGTGCAAACAAGTCTTTGTAAATTCTGTGATAATATAAACTTGGAATCAAGACAGTGATGAAAAATAACACACAAGCCAATCTTATTTCTTATCTGTCTTCATAAAGCCTTCTGGTGCCAACGCCCAACACTGTCCCCAATATAAGTGACTCTACTTGAAGAAGAGCAAAGTGACTCTACTTGCTGACATTGTTCTGCAGAGTTATCTTTCAGTAGGGCAAGGCTCAAGCTCCATTAACTTGCTTCTCTTGAGTATGATTAGCAGAGAACCAAATTTATAAACTGATAGGATTACTCAAAATACTGAACACACTTTTCAAACAGAAGCAAACTTCCGCCCCCAATTGTTAGTTTCATGTGCCATATTATTCTTCAAACTTACATGGATACCAATAAGAAAAAAATTAGGAAAGCTTTGACCACATCTTGTACCTTTTGTCAAGGCTAAAGCACAAAATATTTCCATATTTTAATAGGAAAAAACATCAAACACATAATAAAGGAACTGAAGTGACAGTAAAGCTAATACAAAAAACCAATTCAGAAGACCAATTCAATTTTTCTTTCTTCAGTGAAATGTGTAAGTAAATCAAGTTTTCATAGAAGTTGCCATTTTATTTGTTTTTTCTTTCCCAGGATCAGAAATTCTAAAATCTTAGGGGAAAAAATGGGGGAAAAATAACATTGCATGACAAATAGACACTAAATTCATAAAGAACCTTTTTTTAGAAATGAGATATTCCATAAAAAAAGAAATATTACCATTTGCAATGATGTGGAGGGAACTAGAGGAGCTAAGCAAATTAAGACAATCAGAGAAAGACAATTATCCTATGATCTCATATGTGGAATTTAAGAAACAAAACAGGATCGTAGGAGAGAGAGTAAAAAATAAAACGACAAAATCAGAGAGGGAGACAAACTATAAGAGACTCTTAATCATAGGAAACAAACTGAGGATCACTGGGGAGGAAGGGGTGGGAGGGTGGGGTAACTGGGTGATGGGCATGAAGGAGGGCATGTGATGTGATGAGCACTGGGTGTTATATATGACTGATGAATCACTGACCTCTACCTCTGAAACCAATAACACATTATATGGTAATTAATTGAATTTAAATAAATTTATTTTTAAAAGCCTTAAAAAATGAAAACAAAAAATTAGGTATTATGGAAGAAAATGCCATGAAAATAATAACATGAGAATTGTTTTTTAGGCCCAGTAAATTTGAGTCCTGGTCTTCATAAAGATAGAATAGCTTATGTAAGAAACTATAAATATATAAGACTCCAGGAAAAGTCAAAACACATGTTATTTAACATTCTGTAGGCCTAGACAACTTTTGAGGTGAAGGAAAAGGATAGCCAATTGAATCTTCACTTAAGAATACAGAACTAGGGGGTTCCTGTCTGGCTCAGTCAGTAGAACATGTGACTCGATCTCACGGTTGTGAGTTGAAGCCCCATGTTGAATGTAGAGATTATTTAAAAATAAAATCTTGAAAAAAAAAAAGAATACAGAACTATGAAGCATTGCTGGGTCAGAAGGGTGTTCCAAAATGGAATAATTTGTGAAATCATACAACTTAGATATATTTTTAAAAGGAAAGAAAAAGTACTAAATAATTACAGTTCCCTCCAAAAAGGAAATCTCAGGGCGCTTGGGTGGCTTAGTGGTTGAGTGTCTGCCTTCCGCTCAGGCCATGATCCCCGGAATCCTGGGATCGAGTCCCACAATGGGCTCCCTACAGGGAGCCTCCTTCTCCTCTGCGTATGTCTCTGCCTCTCTCTTTGTGTCTCTCATGAATAAATAAATAAAATCTTAAAAAAAAAAAGAGGAAATCTCAATACACTATCTCTGATAGTGTAAATGAACCAGGCTCATAAAGCAAACCTAACAATGTATCCAAGATTCTGTCCATAAAAGTAAAGCCATGGATGGCATCTTTAATATTAAAGAAATAGGCTATAAAAAAAAGTTCTTTCTCAGTCATGGTTTTAGTAAAAGCTCCTTTGTGCTCCTTTGTGGGTGCATAATAAAGTTCCATGAGTTTGCTCACTTTCCAGTATTATTCATAGACCAGTTCCAAAGAAAAAGAGCCATTTAATGCAGTGACTTCCCCATTGGCTGTTACTATGTAAATGGTATGCTACTGCTTCTCACTGTGTATCAAGCTCATCTGGTTTGGTTTTCCTTTGCTTCAAAGTTCTTCAAAAGCTGACTTCACAGACAGATTCTTGACAAGTGATCAACAGTGGCATCACCTCAAACCTTTATGTATCTGGTCTGTGGACTGTCATCTTTTTCCATTAGTGTGGGAGGAGGCCTGAATACTTACTGTTTCAGTAGCACCATCTAGGACTGGATCAAATGCCACTGTTGCATTGCTGTTATCAAGCTGATGCCGGGAATGACCAGATCTTTGGGCCTGCTTCCTGATTACTGTGTGTGGAAGCATCACTACAGTGAGAACTGTTGCCACTGTCCTCTGCTCCAGTTCCATTTTCAGTGTGTTGCTTCTTGCCTTGCAATGATCTGTTCATGGACAGTATCTTCAGTCCTTCATCCGTGCTGTGACTGAGTGCTTGTTGACCATTGTGCTTGTTGATCACGGCTAGTATTCTCTCTCCATGAACTTCATATTCTCCATGATTTGGATAAATCTTGCATCAATATTTGAGTCTGGTCTTCGTGATCTTTTAGAAACTAGCTTTTTTCGACAGGTAAGATATTCTTTTTTTAAAATTTATTTTTTAATAGAAAAAGAGAGAGAGAGTGGGAGGGGCAGAGGGAGAGGGAGAGAGAATCCCAAGCAGACTCCACGGTCAGCATGGAGCCTGACTTGGGGCTCAATCTCATGACCCTGAGTTCAAGACCTGAGCCCAAACCAAGAGTTGGACATTCAACCCACTGTGCCACCCAGACACCCCAGGACGTTCTTTTTTTTTTAATTTTAAAAAAATTTTTTAAATTTATTTATGATAGTCACACAGAGAGAGAGAGAGAGAGAGAGAGAGAGAGAGAGGCAGAGACACAGGCAAAGGGAGAAGCAGGCTCCATGCACCAGGAGCCTGACGTGGGATTCGATCCCAGGTCTCCAGGATCGCACTCTGGGCCAAAGACAGGAGCTAAACCGCTGCGCCACCCAAGGATCCCCCTCCAGGACGTTCTTTATTGCCACTTCTGAGGGCTGTGATAGTGTAGTCTGCCCAAAAGCTATGTAAACACTCCTTTGCAATCATGGTGTTCTCCAACATATCCAAACAAATTGGGTATATTAATTGACTGTGTAGTCTTGAAGATGAAATTACAATTTCTAAGCCATCTGCTGTTGCCACCTGAGATGTTCACTGTAATTCATATAAACAGAGTTCCCATATTTTGCTTAATGGTTGAATTCTGAGACATTGCGGCTCCTGCCCCCAGCCCAGGAATCACTGGCCACTGCCAGATCCAGACTCAGGTACCAGCCACATGATATCAAAACATATTTCTGTTTTTTAAATTAAGATTTTATTTGTTTATTTGGTAGACGGAGAGCACAAGCAGGGGGAATGGGTGAGGGAGAAGCAGGTTCCCCGCTAAGCAGGGAGCCCTATGCGGGACTCAATCCAAGGACCCTGAGATTATGATCTGAGCCAAAGGTAGACGCTTAACTGACTGAACCACCCAGCCACCTCATCAAAACATATTTCTTAATGAAAAAATGACCTGAAGTGAAAGTCAGTGCTAGATCTGATGACTAAAATGTAGGAAAAGCTAAGAGGCATATAATCGTTTTTTAGCCGGAAGACTATTTTATAACTGACTTTCAAATCCTGTATATATGGGAATCATTGAGAATCTGAAGGATAACTTAAAATTTTCAACTAAACTACACTGTAGTAATATTCATGAGTTTGGGGATTTGTGAAGGTCTCAGGACTGGACCTGTGAGTGCCAAGAATCTAATCCAGGTTCGAATCTTAAATTTGCCTTGTCACAGAGACAGTATTTTAAGAATCTTGCCCTTGAGACAGAACATGAGAGACTTACCTAACTCTGGGAAACGAACAAGGAATGGTGGAAAGGGAGGTGGGGGGGGGAGGTGACTGGGTGATGGGCACTGAGGGGGGCACTTGACGGGATTAGCACTGGGTGTTATACTATATGTTGACAAATTGAACTCCAATAAAAAAAAAAAAAGAAAGAATCTTGCCCTTAGCTATCTCCTTGCTTCAGTGGCAAGGTAATTATTGAGCTATTCATTTGTGCTTTTAGTCTCACTGCCATAGGAAGACTCAAATAAAGGTGAGAGATTTTTAATATTCTTTGTTTCTCCATCCAAGAAGCCTCTGTGTCCCGAGCTTGGGCTCCCCATCCTTTGAGAGCTCCTGATGGCTTTTATGTTGCAAAGCTGGGGAAAGAGGGAGTACAAGTAGGATTGCCACGTAACATATGGGATGCCCAGTTAAATTTGTATTTCTGTTAAACAACTGATAATTTTTTAGTGTAAATAACCTCCCCCCATTATTTGTTGTTTATCTGATGTACGAATTTAGCTGCATGTTCTATTTTTATATTTACTCAATTTGATAACCCTAAGTGAAGGATAAAATTTACAGCTCCCCACCCCATAAGGCTTTTATTTGGAAGAGTACAAATCATTTCAAAGAGACTATATTAAGGGTGGAGGAAGTGGAGTGGCAAACTCAAGAGTTGGCATTTTGGGAATGGCCTCTGGGGTTGGATTGTGAAGGTCTGGGACCTGTGCTTTACTGCCATGTGACTCCTGAGAAAGTCTAGCCCGCCCAGGGAGCTGGCAGTGGGGGTGGGTATTGTGGAAGCTGGACAGTGTGGTGGCTGGGGAGCTGCACTGCCCAAACCCCTGCCAAAGGGGGATCCCTGGGTGGCTCAGCGGTTTGGCGCCTGGCTTTGGCCCCGGGGCGCGATCCGGGAGGCCCGGAATCGAGTCCCGCGTCGGGCTCCCTGCATGGAGCCTGCTTCTCCCTCTGCCTGTGTCTCTCTCTCTCTCGCTCTCTATGTCTATCATAAATAAATAAAAATAAATCTTAAAAAAAAAACCCTGCCAAATAATCCTATACTGCTGTATGGCTCAAGATAAAGCAACAGGG
Organism: Vulpes vulpes; assembly: GCF_048418805.1. Lineage (NCBI taxonomy): Eukaryota > Metazoa > Chordata > Mammalia > Carnivora > Canidae > Vulpes > Vulpes vulpes. The sequence goes on from NC_132782.1 coordinate 75,142,041, forward strand.
GCAAATGGGACTTGTCTGACACATTTCAAGTGATTCAAATGATTGGCATGAAGTAAGTGCTTTAGTTAACGTTTTGAACAAATGGAATAATATGGTGTTTCTTGACTTTCCATAACATACATCAAAATAATATTCATTGTACTTCTATCAAAGAAGTTTCTTTCGCTTCCTCCTTTCCTGAATGTCCATGGATTTTGCTCTGTTAGGGCTTATCTGCTTTGGCACCAGGCACAGCAGTCAAAAAATCCCCACAGTGTCCATTTTACTGTCCAAATTATAGAAAAATACGTACTATTTGAGCACCACAAAAATATCACAAGCACCATCTAAAAATGGTTTCAGCCTGTTTTTAAGCATTCTCCAGTACAATATTTTAGCACAGCTGAGATATTTTGAGAGTCCCTTGGAGGTTTGTGATGAAGGAATGGGACCAGTATTTTTCAGTTTACTCAGCCTAATTACTAAATGATTACTAATACAAATAATTTCTATATCTCTAGGTATATGTGTGACTTTGAACATGGCAGATCCTTAAGGTAGAGTGTGAAGAGTGGAGATTGAATGCCTTTCCTCTGCTGTGAGCAAATCTGCCAGACGGATGAGCTGGAGAAGGTCATTCATCCTCTCCAAACTAGTTTCTCATTTGGGCTCAGAATTAAATATCACTAAGGTTCTTTCCAATATAAAGAGATTGCTATTTGCTATTCAAAGACCTGGATTTTAGTCCTGGCTTTGCCAGTTATTAGCTGTGTGACCTTGGGCAAGCTATAAAACCTCTTTCAACCTCTGACTTCTCACTTGTAAAATGGAGATAATAACATTCCCAGGTTGTTCCAAGGGCCGAATAAACCAAAATATGGGATAATACTTTCTTTTTTTTTTTAAAGATTTATTTATTTATTTATGATAGACATAGAGAGAGAGAGAGAGAGAGAGAGGCAGAGACACAGGAGGAGGGAGAAGCAGGCTCCATGCCGGGAGCCCGACGTGGGACTCGACCCCGGGACCCCAGGATCCCGGCCTGGGCCAAAGGCTGAGCCACCCAGGGATCCCCTGGGATAATACTTTCTAATAAACCATGAAGTAATAAATTAATGCAGAGGTATCAATTTTTATTTTTAACAGTAGCTGATCATAGGGGAGCCTGGGTGGTTCAGTCAGTTAAGGGTCCAACTGTTGGTTTTGGCTCAGGTCATGATCTTATGGGTCGTGAGATTGAGCCCTGAGGCAGGCTTTGCCTGCTTGAGATTCTATCTCCCTCTCCCTCTGCACCTCCCACCCTCACCCCACAACATTAGTAAATAAACAAATATCTTTAAAAAAAAAAAGAATAGCTGACCATATAGTAAAACAAAATAAAAGTTATTATTTATGGTTTTGGTTTCTTCAAAAGCCACAAAAACAGGGAAATCATGAATGTATTTACTGGACCTTTATAGCAATAGGCAGTTAGTTTAAAATATTGGACTTATATAAAATGGTGGACTCTGGGAATGCTTGGCCATGGTAAAGGAATAGAGCCTCTTCACTCTGATATGGAGGAGCACTGAGCCAACACCAAGGAGCAGCTGAGTTATTGGTCTGCAGCAAGACACAGAGCACAACACATCAGGTGGCCGTGAAACACTTTGCATCTTGGGACCTAAAAAAAATCATGCTTCTCGCTGGGGTTAAATTATATAAAACAATTTTGATGGACTCCATAGTGTGGGGGGAGTTGAGGGAAGGATAATTTTAGGTAAAAAGAAATCTGCTTAACTGTTCCATGACCTAGGCAGGCAATGCAGTGAAATGAAGTTGGAAGTCCCAGTCCCATGGACTGACATTTTTGGTAATGCATTTTCTTCTACCAAGAGTCTCTAGACTGCTCCATGGGATCCCAGAATTCTTTGGAAGCTGCAGCATATCCAGGGGACAATTCCCAAGGGTTATTAGAGTTTGGATAAATGTATTGGGTGGGATTATATAGTACTGCATCTGTTTGGGTTATATGATTATTAGTTCATGTCAATTAGTTATTGACTAATGGATTCAGCCGTTAGTAGGAGCCTACTGTGTGATAGGTTTTGTGCCAGGAACTGGAAACACAAAGTTTAGTAGGGCTGGTCTTGACCTCACCTAGTTCACAGAGAGGTGCAGGAGAGTGATATAAAAATGGATACTGTATTTATTTATAACTCAAGATGTTAACTGCATACTTCTGGATTCTACCACTTGTGTTTATTCTTCCTGAGTCTCAGTTTTCTCATTTGTGAAAGGGGAGTAATAACCCTTCCTTTACAGTAATGCAGAGTTGTTTACGTAAATCTTGGCTCCTTGTATGTCCTTGTGCCCCTCCCACACACAGAGAATGGCTTGGCGATGGGAGAAGGCTGTACCTTCTTTTTGAGGGGCTGATTCCATATGGCTTTTTCATGTTACAAGGAATGACTGGGCAACCTGAAGACTGGGAGACTTCTTGTAAGAAATTCTAGTACCCAGCCAGCTACTCTGTTATTGTTGGCATCTTTATTTCTCTCTCAGATTTCCATCATCAGCCCTTCTTTTGGTTCCATCCAATGGAAGACCCACAATTGGAAGTCTCAGTTAGATAAGAGAAGACTCACCATCCAATATAGAAGACCCACCCAAGGTGAGGCTTTGGCCCAGAAAAGTCTGTCTAGTGTAGCTAGACATTTTCTTTCACAGGTGAATATGAATAAAGGCTGATTTTTTCTAAGTTTTTGTTTTAATTCTAGTTAGTTTTATTTTAATCTCATACAGTGGTATATTAGTTACAGGTGTACAATATAATAATTCAACACTTCCATACATCAGCCTGTGCTCATCACAAGTGCTCTCCCCATCACCTTTTAAGCTATCCCCCCATCCACCTCACCTCTGGTAACCATCAGTTTGTTTTCTATAATTAAGAGCCTGTTTCTTGCTTTGTCTCTCTCTCTCTCTCTCATTTTCCCCTTTACTTGTTTTGTTAAATTCCACATATGAGTGAAATCATATGGTATTTGTCTTTCTCTGACTTATTTCGCTTAGCATTATACTCTCTAGCTCTATCCGCATCATTGCAAATGGCAAGATTTTTTTTTTTTGTATAGCTGAGTAATATTCCATTGCATAGGGGCATCTGGGTGGTTCAGTCAGTTAAGAGTCTATGTTCAGCTCAAGTCATGATCCTGGGGTCCTGGGATTGAGCTCCATGTCGGGATCTTTGCTCATTAGGGAGCCTGCTTCTCCCTCTCCCTCTGCCCCTTGTGCCCTGGCTCATGCTCTCTCTATCTCAAATAAAATTAAATGTCTCAAATCTTAAAAAAAAAACCTCTACTGTATATATATGACACCTCTCTTTATGCATACATCAGTTGATGGACATATGGGCTCTTTACATAATTTGGCTATTGTAGATAATGCTACTATAAACATCAAGGTGCATATATCCCTTTGATTTAGTATTTTTGCATTCTTTGGGTAAATACCTAGTAGTGCAATAGTTGCATCGTAAGGCAGTTCTATTTTTAAAGCTTTGAGGAATCTCCATACCATTTTCCAGAGTAGCTGCACCAGTTTGCGTTGGTCACATCCTCGCTAATACCTGTTTCTTGTGTGTTGATTTTAGCCATTCTGACAGGTGGGAGATTACACCTTATTGTAGTTTTGATTTGTATTGCCCAGATGATGAGTGGTGTTGAGCATCTTTTCATATGTCTGTTGGCCATCTATATATATTCTTTCAAGAAATGTCTGGTAATGGGCAGCCCGGGTGGCTCAGCAGTTTAGCGCCGCCTTTAGTCCAGGTCGTGATCCTGGAGACCCGGATCAAGTCCCATGTCAGGCTTCTTGCATGAAGCCTGCTTCTCCCTCTCTCTGCCTGTGTCTCTGCCTCTCTCTCTCTCTTTGTGTGTGTCTCTCATGAATAAATAAATAAGATCTTAAAAAAAAAAAAGAAATGTCTGGTAATATCTTCTGACCATTTTAAAATTGGATTATTCATTTTTTGAGTGTTGAGTTGCATAAGTTCTTTTTTTTTTTTAATTTTATTTACTTATTCATAGAGACAGAGAGAGGCAGAGACACTGGCAGAGGGAGAAGCAGGCACCACACAGAGAGCCCAATGCGGGACTCGATCCAGGGTTCCCAGAATCACGCCTTGGGCTGCAGGCGGCGCTAAACCACTGCACCACCAGGGCTGCCACATAAGTTCTTTATAAGTTTTGGATACTAACCTTTATAGCAGGTATGTCATTTGCAAACATCTTCTCCCATTCTGTAGGTTGCCTTTAGTTATGTTGATTGTTTACTGCGCAGAAACCTTTTTATTTTGATGAAGTCCTAATAGTTTATTTTGCTTTTATTTCCTTTGTTTCAGAGGCATATCTAGAAAAAATACTGCTATGGCCAATGTCAAAGAGGTTGCTGACTATGTTCCCTTCTAGGATTTTGATAGTTTCCTGTCTCATGTTTAGCTCCTTAATCCATTTTGAATTTATCATTGTGTATGGTGTAAGAGAATGGTCCAGTTTCATTCTTCTGCACATGACTGTCCAATTTTCCCAACACCATTTGTTGAAGAGATGTCTTTTTCCCATTGGATATTCTTTCCTGCTTTGTTAAACATTAATTGGGCATATAATTGTGGGTTTATATATGGGTTTTCTATTCTGTTCTATTGACCTGTGTGTCTCTTTTTGTGCCAGTACCATACTGTTTCGATCACTTACAGCTTTGTAGTATAGCTTGAAGTCTGGAATTGTGATGCCACCAGTTTTGCTCTGCTTTTTTAAGGTTGCTTTGGTTATTCAAGGTCTTTTGTGGTTCCATACAGATTTTAGGGTTGTTTGTTCTAGTTCTGTGAAAAATGCTGCTGTTATTTTGATAGGAGTTGCATTAAATCTGTAGATTACTTTGGGTGTTTTATTTTAACAATATTTGTTCTTGTAATCCAGGAACATGGAATGTCTTGGTGTCTACTTTAATTTCTTTCACCAGTGTTTTATAGTTTTCAGAGTATATGTATTTTACCTCTTGGTTATGTTTATTCTTAGGTATCTTATTATTTTGGATACAATTGTAAATGAGATTGTTTTAATTTCTTTTTCTGCTGCTTCATTATTGGTGTATAGAAATGTAACAGATTTGTGTACATTCATTTTGTATCCTTTGACTTTACTGAATTCATTTACAGTTCTAGCAGTTTTTTGGTGGAGTCTTCGGGGTTTTTTTTTTTCTTTTTTAAAGATTATATTTATTAATTTGAGAGAGAGAGAGATAGCAAGAGAGAGCAAGAATGGGGGCAGGGAGAGGGAGAAGCATACCCCTTGCTGAGTAGGGAGCCTGACATGGGCTTGAACCTAGGAACCCAGGGTCATGAGCTGAAGGCAGATGCTTAACCAACCGAGCCACCCAGGCACCTCTGGGGTTTCTATATTGAATATCATATCATCTGCAAATAGTGAAATGTTTACTGCTTCCTTACAGGTTTGGGTGTCCTTGATTTCTTTTTGCTGTCTGATTGCTGTGGCTAGAGCCTCCAGTACTATGTTGAATAAAAGTGGTGAGAGTGGACATTCTGTCTTCTTCCTGACCTCAGGGGAAAAGCTCTCAGTTTTTCCCAACTGAGTTGTCAGCTGTGGGTTTTTCATGTAAGGCCTTTATTATGTTGAGGTATGTTCCCTGTAGAGCTATTCTGTTAAGAGTTATTATCATGAATGGATCTGTACTTTGTAAAATACTTTTTCTGCATCTATTAAAATGATCATATGGTTCTTATCCCTTTTTTGATCTGATGTGATTGATTGATTTGTGAATATTGAACCATTCTTGCAACCCGGAATAAATCCCACTTGATCATGATGAATGATTTTTTAAAATGTATTGTTGGATTCAGTTTGCCCGTATTTTATTGAGGATTTTTGCAACTATATTCATCACAGATATTGGCTTGTAATTCTCACGTTAAGTAGTGTCTTCATCTGATATTGGTATAAGGGTAATGCTGGCTTCTTAGAATCAGTTTGGAAGTTTTCCTTCCTTCTCTATTTTTTCGGATAGTTTTAAAATAGATATTAGCTCCTCTTTAAATATTTAGTGGAATTCCCCTGTGAAGCCATCTGGCCCTGGACTTTGTTGGGAGTTTTTTAGTTACTGATCCAATATCTTTTTTAGAGGTATTTTATTTATTTGTTCATGAGAGACACAGAGAGAAGCAGAGACACAGGCAGAGGGAGAAGCAGGCTCCCTGTGGGGAACCCGATGTGGGACTCAATCCCAGGACCCTGGGATCACAACCTGAGTCAAAGACAGACACTTAACCACTGAGCCACCCAGGTGACCCTGACTCAATTTCTTTGCTGGTTATTGGTCTTCTCAAATTTTCTACTTCTTCTTGTTTCAGTTTTCATAGTTTATATGTTACAGGAATTTATTGATTTCTTCTACATTGTCCAGTTTGTTGACATATAGTTTTTCATAATATTCTTTCATGATTATTTGTATTTCTATTGTGTTAGTCGTTATTTCTCCCCTCTCACCCATGATTGTATTCATTTGAGGTCTTTTTCTTTATTTTTTTTTTCTTAGTAAGTCTGGCTAGTGGTATATCAATTTTATTGATTTTTTTTTTCAAAAAATCAACTCCTGGCTTCATTGATGTATTATATTATTTTTTTTTTAGTTTGTATATCATTTATTTCTGCTGTAATATTTATTATTTCCTTCCTTCGGCTTGTTTTAGGTTTCCTTTGTTGTTCTTTTTCTAGACCCTTTAGATGCAAGGTTAGGTTGTTTATTTATTTAAGATTTTTCCTGCCTGTTAAGGTAAGCCTGGATTGCTATAAACTTCCTTCTTAGAACCACTTTTGCTGTGTCCCAAAGGTTTTGGACCATTGTATTTCATTTTCATTAAGGCTGCTATTTTTCAAAAAGTACAATAAGGGGCAGTGTAAATGATTTGTAAGTTTCTGGCTGTAAGACACAGACCTGAGAACAGAACAGTTTGTTGATTTGGACTCACAATAGTTACTCAAAATTGTTCACATAAAATGTGTTTTACATGGTCCCTTATTTTATCCTCACAGCAGCCCAAGGAAAGTAGGGACTATTACACTTAAGAGACAAGATAACTGAAGCTTACAGAGCTTATTGAAGTTGTTTCAGTGCAGAACCAGGATGAGATGGAGTAAGTTCTGTTGGACTCCCAAGCCCCTGTGATGTCATGGGGGTTCTCCCCTCTGAGGCCTAAACAGGACCCTTTTCTGAAGTCAACACCAGTACTGGTTGTATTTATTATTGTTCACTGGTTTATTTTAATATTTAGGATGTTCAGGGAACTGCTTATGTTGCTCCCTTCCTTACAGTGGCTAATGGAAAGCTTAGAGCCAAAACTGTGGCCCTGAATATCAAGTGTATAGGAATTCATAGCATGGATTTCATGGACTAGCTTTGCTTCTCAACTCCTTGTTACTTGTCTACCCTTAATTTCTCTTTCTAGCATTGTGTCACCCAGCCTTAGCTTGTTGACATGTTGTGTGTATCTTTTTTTTTTTTTTTAAAGATTTGTTTATTCATTCATGAGAGACACAGAGAGGCAGAGACATGGGTAGAAGGAGAAGCAGGCAGCCTAATACAGGATTTGATCTCAGAGCCTGGGATCATGACCTAAGCTGAAGGCAGATGCTCAACCACTGAGCAACCCAGGTGCTCCTTATTTATTTAGATAGATGAAGAGAATGAGAGAGAGCACAAGCAGGAGGAGGGGCAGAGGGAGAGAGAGAATCTCCAGCAGACTCCACACTGAGTGCAGATCCCAACACAGGGCTTGATCTCACTAGCCTGAGATCATGACCTGAGCTGGGATCAAGAGTCAGACTCTCAACTGACTGAGCCACCCACGCACCCCCTGTTGTGTGTATCTTTGTGAGCCTCCTTAAATCTTCTCTGTTTCAAAGTTGAGCATAAACAAATAAAAAATTCCTAAGAGGTACTTATTATATCATGATGATAACTATGATTGCAACAGCTCCAACATCTAACTCTCTGAGCCACCTATTTCCATGGCCACATCCAGAGACTTACCTTCGAGGGGACCTGCTCCTTCACTCCAGCCTTGAACTCTAATATTTTATTTTCTACCAATCCCCTCCTCACTGATTCCACCCACTCATCAACCTTTTTGACATATTTAGTACCTTGACTTGGCCCATTAGTTCCCCCATGGTCTCACTCCTTTTCCTAACCAAATCTCACTTCATGAGCTACCAATGATCTCTTCCTTGGTCCTCCTACAGCCCCGGGCAACCTGATTATGGCTGAAAAAGATACAGACAAATATCAGCCCACCTTCCAGCCTTTGTGCTTCCTTGGCTTATTCAGAGTGCCTTCCCTGGGACCCTGATCAGCTATTTCTCTGGTTACTCACATGGCCTATCTTAAAAGGCCTCTCTGTTCCTCTTGAGTCCTTCTACAGTGAGCATTTTTCAGTGAGCTCGTCTTAGTCCTATGGTCACAATGATTGGTTCAAGGATGAGCATGAAACCAACTTGGTCCAATGAGACAGCTTGCCCCTTTAAGGAATCTTAGTCTCTAGCCAACTGATTAGCACCCTTAATTTCATCTGTACCCTTAATGTAACATAGTTACATGTGGATTATGACATGGTTATCTCTTTTGGGGGAACATTATTCTACAACAGTGACTATTTTGTCACTGTGCTGACAAGGCCAAGTGCTGAGCTGAGCACTAGGAAATTAAGCATGAATAAGAAACATTCCCTAATCTCCATTCATTCATGGTAGGAGCACTTCTCCTAGGTTTGGGGAATGGGGAAGGCTTGAAAGCTTTCGGAAGAAGGTGATGTCAAAGCTGGCAAGAGTCAGATGAGCAGAAGCTAGCCAGGTTGAGGGTGGATGGTTTAAAAAAAGTGTTCCAAACAGAGAGGATAAAACACTCCAGAGGCTCTTTAAAGAGAGAGTATGGGTTATCTAGATGGAAGAGAAAAGATTTGGTTGACTTAGACAACAGACAAAATGGAGAGGGGAAGACAGTGATGATGCTTTGCAAGGTAGGACTTTTGAGTTTGGGCTTTATCCAGAAGGTGACTAGAGCACTATTTAAATGGGGGAGTGACCTGATCAAATTCATGAAGTAGAACCATTACTCAGGCTGTTGTGCAGAGGAGGCACTGATAGGAAGATGGCTCAATGGGAGTGCTGAAGAGGGAGAGGCAGTGAAGAAGGGAGAAGATGAGTGATAGAAGATCTGAGACAGAATCATGAGGGTTGGTGAATGAAGTTAAAGGTAATGCCTAGGTTTCTGTTTGAGCAATGAGTGCTTCTGTTTGTGCTTTTCACTGACACAAAAGTGCAGAAATAGGTCATGCTTGGGGGAGGAGCTATAAGATGCTTTTGGGACATGTTAAATCTGAGATGCTTGTAGCCATCCTAGAGCAGACTCTAGCAGACAAATATGTTAAGTTAGAGACTCACAAGAGAGGTACAGAATGGAGATACACATTTTGGTGTAAACATCAAATAGATGAAAGTCATGTAAAGGGATGCTTTCTCCCAGGGACAGAAGTGGAGAGAAAAGACAGGACGTCATAGGATAAGAAGCACAAATGTTGGAGAGGCTGGAAAGGCAGGGTAGGCCTCTGGTAACCAGAGGGACCAGCTTCCTTTCCCTTCCTGCTAACTTCTTGTCCTTTTTTCCTCCCTTATTCCCTTCTTTGCTTCTTTCTTTTCCCCTCCCTTGCTTCTTTCCCTTTCCTGGATTCCAATTCAGTTTAGGCTGGACAAGACCAAATGAGGTGGCAATAATAGTGGCATGTCTGAAGACAGCATGAGAGTGGGGTGGCAGGGGCAACCGAGTGGGGTCAAGTAACTGGCTCCAGCCAAGAGATTGAACTCATAGAGATATGTATATATTAGGTACTGGGAGCCAGTTTTCTTACTTTTGAAGATTGGTACAGATATAGAAAGGGGGGACTAGAATGAGCCCTGTGGTGTTGGCTTGGAATTGGAATTGTTGGTGCAAATTCATCCTTTATGATGTAGAGAAAGATATAAGTATAGATATAAAAGTGTGTGTTGGGGGTGGTGGTAGACCTACAGTTATTTCCTGTCCTGTCCCAAGAGGGCCTGGGAGCAGTGACATCTAACAGCAATGAGCATGCCTAGTGCCCAGACCCTAGCTTTAAATACTACTCCCCACTTAAAAAGAGCTCCTTGAGAAATGACTAATTTCAGACAAGGCTTGGGCAGAGAATGTATAAGATGGACTGGGAAAATTCTGATGTAAAAAAAAATGTTCAAGTAATGATGGGAACATGTCAAAGACATATAAGGGGGATGCCTGGGTGGTTCAGTCAGTTAAACGTCTGACTCTTGATTTTGGCTCAGGTCATGACATCAGGGTCGTGAGATCAAGCCCCACATCAGGCTTCTTGCTTAGTGAGGAGTCTGTTTGAGATTCTCTCTCTCCTTCTCCCTCTGCCTGTCCCCAAACCTGTGCTCATTCTCTCACTCTCTCTTTAAAATAAATAAATAAATCTTAAAAAAAAAAAGACACAGAAGGTAATTTGAAGGAGTTCCCACTTGCCAAACCTGGGACAATTTGACCGTCAAAGTAAATAATGATAATAATGTGTTAAAGACAACGGGAAAATATAGACATTATGATCTAAATAATGAACAAATAAACTCTTCTTCATTGATTAGAATGTAGTTAACCAAACAGAGAAAAACAAGAGGGCCTAGATATAGGAGAGAGTCAAAAAAGTATAGTGGAAACCCAAAGAAATGTATTGGGAAGGCAGAGGTGATCAAGGGCATTGACTATTCCTGAAAGAATAAGTAAGGTAAATTCTAGAAAGGGTCTGGCAGATCAGGGCCCAGGGAGGTCACTGGCAAGAACTGACTGGGTGGGTTAAGGAGGAAATGGGAAGTGAGAAAACAAAGACTGCAAGCGCAGGCAACTCAATGAAGAGGTTTGGCTGTGAAGTGGAGGAAAGAGGGGGATGGCAACAGGGTAACACATTGAGTCTAAAGAAGGCTTTTTAAAATGAAGAAACATGAATAGTTTAATGCTAATGGGAAGGAACTAAAAAAGGAGGGATGAATTAAAGATACAGGAAAGTGGAAAAACATTTGATGTGAGGTTCCAGAGAAGGCTAGAGGAGGTCCACCAGATGGGAGATTAAGGCTTGCTTTATAGCCTGAGTGAAAAAGATGAAATAAAGGACAGTAGGTAGATTTAGGGGCAAAAAGTTGAGGAAGTTTCTGTCTGAGGGTTTCCAAGTTTTTGTGAAATAGATGGTGTCATTCCAAGTGACAGGCAAACTCATGGGGTTAGGGACACAGAGAAGCATTTGAGGAACAGGGGAGATTAAAAAGCTGACTCGAGACATGCAGACCACTTCTTGGAAGCATCAAGGGTCCAGTGAAAGGTGGCAGACTTGGAGTTATGGTGGCTCTAGCCTGTGTGGTTACGATGGTCTTTCTCCCTTCTCTCTCAGACTGAGTCTGCAAACCTGGAGGACCCAGCTTCCTTTCTCTTCTTTCCACTCTCCCTTTCTTCTTTCTTCCCTTCTTTCTTTGGCAAGTATATCATCTACTGGTTATCAATTGATTGCCTCTAAGTTCCAAACTCACCCTTCAAGGCCTGCTTTACAAACGTGGAGGTGTGTCTTTTAAATGTTTCTTTTGCCAGCTGACACAACATGAAACACTGTCAGTAGAGGATGCTGGAGAAACACTACAAGAAGAAGGGACTTTTTTTTTCCTGGTGTACTAATCTCATAGAGACAGAGCTTCCCAGCACCAGGCTCCTACAGGACCTATGGTCAGTAGGTTTCCCCAGTACTCCGCTTGAGTGGTTTTATAGTGGAGTGCCTCCAGTGAGATATCTACTTAACAGTTTAATGTAGGACCCTGAAGGATAGATTTCCAGCAACTTCCAGAGGGCAGATTTCTAACAACTCCACCAGAGTAGCACTACAATGGCTTCTCTGGCTTCAATAACCCACAACTGTGCCTCCTCCAAAAGGTCTGGATCTCAGCCCCAAAGGGTGAGCCCTTCCTTGAGCACTCTATCTCTACCTAGAAATAGTAGCTACTCTTTTTATCTGCTACTCTTATATTCTTTAATGTTCTTTTTACTTTTTACTAGCCAGTCTTTCATTATTATGATCCTCTGTTACAATAATTCTTTATATTAAACTTTACCTGTTCAACCTCTGTGTGGTTTATGTGTCCTGATTAGACCCTGACAAAGGCAGAACTGATATCAGGATACACCCACAAAGATGGAATTTGGTGATGAGTTTGGTCATGCTCTCGTCCTTGTGCAATGCTGAGATCCTTGTCAGTGAAAATACGATGTGGGTAATTTATGACATGAAGTGACATCACAATTAATCAAGCTATTATTTGTTGTTTATTGTGATGAAATGCCAACTGAAACACATGCCTTGGAGGCTGAGTGGCTGCTGCACTTGACGTTTATGACAGTAATATTGACTAAGAAGACTATGGTGTGGTCCTTTTGAGTGCACTTGAGCACTTACTTACAGAGAGAAAACCAATAATCTCAAGTCTTTGATACTCAGCTTAAGTCATGGTCTGGGAACCCAAGAGTTGCCATGACAGCCTTAAAAGAATGTCTTATTTCTTGTATCCACAGGGCTATTTTTGAAAATTGAATACAAATTTAAGTGTGTGGGTTGCTGAATTACAGCAAGAATTTACAGTCTCACCAAATGAAAGTAAAAAATTCCCATGTGAAACTAGGGAATTATGTAAAAGTTGGGGCCTTACTTGGTAAAGAATGGAATTCTAGGGATGCCTGGGTGGCTTAGCGGTTGAGTGTCTGCCTTTGGCTCAGGTCATGATCCTGAGGTCCTGGGATCAAGTCCCACATCGGGCTCCCTGCATGGAGCCTGCTCCTCCTCTGCCCGTGTCTCTGCCTCTCTCTGTCTGTGTCTTTCATGAATAAAGAAATAAAATCTTTTTTAAAAAAAGAATGGAATTCTAAAACTTGAAATGGAAACATATATTTGGACCCAGATGAAACTGCAAATCTTTCATGGTAGCTGAGAAGCCAAAGGTGAATTATGCATTATCACTAATTTATTGCCTCTCAGCTCAAAGCCATTCTTCATTGCCTGATCTGTGGAAATAAAGACGGACCCTTTAAAATATATTTTCTTGGCCAGCTGGGATGATGTTCAGCTTTGTTGGTAGAGGGTAACAGAGAGGACATTGCAGGAAGTTTTCCTTCTTGCTTCTGCTCTGTTCCTATTGACAGATTTCTGTGACATGGGCAGTTTCTCTAGTATCCAGCTCCTGCCTCATGGGTGGCTTCCTTATCCTGGAGGCTGATCCCACTCAGTCACGTAGGCTAGAAACTTGAGAGTCATATGAAACTTCTCTGTTTCCCTTGCTGTCCTACATATTGATCATCAGGTCGATTCTGTGTCTGCTGAATATTTCTTATCCTCTATTCCCTCTGTCCCCATCCTCACAATTTCCCTCTCAATTCCCATTCCCACTGCTTCAGTTGAAGCCTCACCTGGGGGATTTGGATAGCTCCTAATCTAAAGACTCTGCCTGTATTTTCACCTCCAAGTAATTCATTCTCCACACTTCAGAGTGATTTTACTAAAATATCTCATCTCATCTCTTGGCTCCTAGGCTCTTCAAATGGGTCCCCCCCCTTTTTTTTTTTTTAAAGATTTTATGTATTTATTCATGAGACACACACACACACACACACACACACACACACACACAGAGGCAGAGACACAGGCAGAGGGAGAAGCAGGCTCCATGCAGGGAGCCTGACGTTGGACTCTATCCCGGGTCTCCAGGATCAGGCCTGGACTGAAGGTGGCGCTAAACTGCTGAGTCACCCGGGCTGCCCTGGGTTCCCATTTTTTATAGTAGTGGTCTCTATACTTTGTTCCTGCACCCCCATCAATAAAATGTTTTTGACCATGCAACCACAATGTATGTATATTAAGTTATATACATTTTCTATTCAAAATTATGAATATAAGATATATACAAAAAGAGGAATGAAATGGGCAAAGTAAAAATAAATATAAATATAAGTTCTAGTATTTTCTTTCTATGCCTCAATAGTTATTTTTGGAATCTCCTGGGGAGTGTTTGACTACTCCAGATACCACTTAATTAATTGGACAAAAGAACTGCTTAGTTTGACAAAGCCCTCATGGTAACTCTTCTTTGACATTAAAACTGAGCTTAAAACTTGGGCCATCTTCTTTACTTTTCTGTTCAAGTTGGAGACTTATGTCTATGGTTCTCTAGTCCTTTTCCATATTTTTTCCATAGCAGTTTTCTTTTTTTTTTAAGACTGATTTTATTTTATTTTACACACGCACACACACACACAGAGGCAGACATAGGCAGAGGGAGAAAAGCAGTCTCCATGCGGGTAGCCTGATGTGGGACTTGATCCTGGGACTGTGGGATCACACCCTGAGCTGAAGGCAGATACCCAACCACTGAGCCACCCAGGTGACCCTCCATAGCAGTTTGCATCCATGGTAGCTTTAGAGTCTCCACTTCAGCAGACTTAGAGGCAGAAATTGGGTGGAAGTGGTTGAGTTTGAAGGTGGTTGTGACTACCAGACTTGTCCTGGCTTGTCTCTTAGATTATACTGATCTATCTGATATGACTTTAGTAAGGGATGTTAAAGGTAATGAAGGTATTGAATCTTCCTAGCATCTACCTCTTGGCAAATCCTGGAGACAGTGTGGGGCTGTCAGGGTATATTATAGAGGACTCAACAGGAGGGAAGAGCACCACAGCACATACGTTTGGTTCAAGAGTGATGGACCAGGGTCAGGGAAAAGTAATTCTGAGAGGCCTGCTCAGTCTGTTCCTCTTGTCATCCATCATCCTCCAGCCCACAGTCATATTAGACTTGTTAGAGAGGTATACGGGACAAGACCTTGCCATGACAAGCCATTTAGGGTGTGTAGTGGGATGCCTCTGTAGGGCTTGGAATTAGGGAATTACATGATCTGATTCATGTTTTAAATGTACCTCTCTGACTATCTTATGGAAACTAGATTGTAGAGGGACAGGTGGAAGTAGGGTTAGCTTTATGTGGATATTGCGGAAGCAATGGGGCCTTCGGTGGGCCATAACCTTGGCAGTCATTGGTACACTGGACCCCAACAATGCCAGGAGATATAACCAAGTGCCTGTCACATCAGAGGAAGGTCCAGAGAATAAGCCAAGAACACATGTGACACATGCCCTGGGCATCTCAGGATTTTATAGCATATGGAGTTCCCAGAAAACAGGTGGATAGGACAAAACCAATGACATTCTCCTAGGACCGTGGTGATGGCCTCATTTTTCATCTCCAGGCTAACATCAACATGACCTGGGAAGCATGGGTTACACTTTTATTGCTATTTTCTTCCATCTGTCATTAAGAATTAACTTTTTGATTTGTATAAATATGAATACACAATGAATACATGAGTATACAATCTGTATATATATTCACACAAACATTCAATGTGAAAGAAATATTTGAATACCTAGAAACTGATAAGCTTCCTTGGGCTTTTGAAATCATTCTTAGAACAAACACTAAAGAACAAAATATCATTACTAATGAAAGTGGACAGAGAGGACTATGAGTCAATAGTACTTTGTACTTCAACCACCTGCCAACACAACATCTCAAAGGGCTGGATATACATGAATATCATAACCCTCCACATGGATCAGAAGTCTCTGTCATTACTACTTCCCTTAAGACCTAGGGATGACCCTTGTCAGGGTGAAATCAGCAACTATTTCCCAAATCACAGAGATATTGAATAACAGCTTTGGTCAGGAAATGGATATTGCATTTGGCTTGTCATAATAAGTTCTTGGTCTGGGCAGATGGAATATTGTAGAAATGTGTGTGTGTGTGTGTGTGTGTGTGTGTGTATTGTGTGTGTGTGTGTGTGTGATCACTCATGCAGCATCCCACCTCTTGGCAAATCATGGAGATGGTGTTGAACTTGATAAAACCAACAGGAGGCTAGGCCAGTAGGAGGGACATTGGCTTTGGCATCAGGCAAGGTTCAGACTCTGCCTTTACTAGCTGTGTGGCTCTAGAAAATTAACAAATACCCATGGGCCTCAGCTTCCTCTTTTGGAAAATGAATTTATAATTCCTACCTTGATGAGTTACATGTGGATTAGTTTAACCAACATGTGCAAAATATCTAGTACATAATAAGTGCTGAGCAAATATTATTGCTTATAACTCTTTCTTAATGACTGCCTAATTTATTTATTTTTTAAAAATATTTTATTTATTTATTCATGAAAGACACACAGAGAGGCAGAGACACAGGCAGAGGGAGAAGCAGGCTCCACGCAAGGAGCCCGATATGGGACTCAATCCCAGGACCCCGGGATCAAGACCTGAGCTGAAGGCAGAAGCTCAACCACTGAGCCACCCAGGCGTCCCAGTGACTGCTTAATTTAAAAAATTTTATGACTATTGTTTTTATAAAAATAATTTGTAATTATATAAAATTTAAGTTATATACAAAAGTACAAAGGAGAAAGTAACAAATCATGAAATTTCCTACCATCAGATAAGAAACACCTGTTTTTAGCATTAGGTGATAATTATTTCATACATCTTTTTGTGCAAATACATAGTTTAATAGGTAGATAGACAAATGGATTAAAAGTAACTATACAGGGGCACTTGGGTGGCTCAGCCTGTCAAGCAGCAACTCTTGATTTCAGCTCAGATCATGATCTCAGGGTTATGATGTTGAGCCATTCATGCAGCTCCGAGTTGGGCATGGAGTCTGCTTGTCCCTCTCCCTCTGATGCTCCTCCCCACTCTCTCTCTCTCAAATAAATAAATAAGTAAGTAAATAAATAAAATATTTTAAAAAACTACATATTTTACATGTATTTTAAATACACATGTTATTTTAATTTTGCTTCATATAATAGAAGCTAATGAAACTAAAGATGGGGGATTTTCTGAACTTCAGATAAATGCTTATGCACAAGTGATATGTTTCAAGATTCAATAAGGTCATAAAAAAGATAATGAAAATATTATGATTTTTTAAGCTGCAGTTTCCATTTTAGCTCATATATGCTTTATTTCCCGAGTTGGTGTATGTTTGAGAGTTTCTGCTTAATAATTTTATACTTGGATGACATCTTTATGAGTGGAATATTCTAGATTCCTATCCTTTGACCTATGACTGTAGTCTTTCTTTGAGCTATTACTTTACTATCACCTGGCCCTGGCTGTGGTTATGGATAGTTCAGTGGCTAGCTGAAGATTTTTCTCATGTATAGGTCATGCTTTCCTACCTAAAGGCCTGTGGAATGCTTTCTTTATCCTTGAAGTTCAATAGCTTAGCTAGGATTGGCTCTTGGCCAGCCGTTCTATATTAATTTTTCCACGTATATGGTGTGCCCTTTGACTGCTGATTACATTCTTTCATATCTCTGCAAACTTTTGTTTCATTTTTCAGGTTCTCTACCTCAGGGCCATCAATTAACAACCTGGATTGTCTCTTTCTAATTTCCATAATCAATAATTTTGGGGGTGCTTTAATATATTTCTTTTATCTTCTGAATTCACTATGATTATCTCAAGATTAATTTTTATTTTTCATCATATTTATCCTCTCCCTTTTTTTCTAATTGATTAGATTTTAATGGTGGTATTTTGGTCCTCTCTTTGCTCTCTTGGTTCTATAATCTTCCTTTCATCTCATTCTGTGGTGTTTTCTTATCCTTGTGTTCTTATTTTCTGATTCATCTGTAGTGAAAAGCACTTGTAGGGGCATTTTCCTCCAAATGTTTTCCTCCAAACAGGGTCCTAAATGTTGTAGCATTTCTAAGATTAGTCCTCTTGTCTGTCTACATCCTTTGGCTAGGTGATTTCTTCTAACCTTTAATTTTGGATACTATGTATAAGTTAACAGTTGGCGTATTTATACCTTAAGAGTACATCTATCTCTTGAACTCGAATTAAATTTCAACTGATTCCTTGCTATTTCCACTTGTATATCTAATATGCATCTCAAAAGCCAAGCGTCTTGCAGAGAACTCTTGGTTTTCATCTCCCGCCTCTCAGTCACTTGTTCCTCCATCAATGTTCTCCATCAGAGTCAATGGCACCAATACTCACCCTATTGCTCAAACCAAAGGCTTCAGAATTATCTGTCGCGTGCCCCACATCCAATCCACTACCAAGTCCTGATATTTCTACCTTCCAAATGTGTCCTGGCATTCTGAATGTCTTTCATCTCCGCTCCATTGTCATTTTTTTTTTCTTGGACACTGCACTGATGCTTAGGGAGCCTCTCTTCCTCCACCATTGCCCCTATACAATTTATTTTCCACGCAGGAACCAGGATATGGTGCTTTAAAACATGTCTGCAGGGTGCCCGGTTGGCTCAGCAGTTGAGCATCTGCCTTCGGCTCAGGGCATGATCCCAGGGGCCTGGGATCGAGTCCCACATTGGGTTCCCCACAGGGAGCCTGCTTCTCCCTCTTCCCATGTCTCCACCTCTCTCTGTGTCTCTCATGAATAAATAAGTAAAATATTAAAAAATAAATAAATAAAACATGTCTGCAAATTCTTTGACACTCTGTCATCAAAAGGTAGAATTTAGTTCTTTTTCCCTTGAACATGGACTTAGTCACATGCCCATACTTCCAAATCTAGGTCATAAAAAATGATATAACTTCCACCTGGCTCTCTCTCCTGGGATTGTTTCTCTCACAACTCATTTGCCTTTTTTTTAAGAGAGTAAAGGCTACAGGGACAGGTCATATATAGGTGTTCTATCAGATAGCCCCAACTAAGGTCCTAGCCAACAGACCGCCCACTAGATATTTGAGCCAGGAAACCTTGAGATAACTCTAGCCACAGCCAATATTTAAAGGCAACTGCATAAGAGACCTTGATCCGAAACCACCCAGTTGAGTCCAGTCAGCCTCCAGAATTGTGAGAATAATAATGAATATTTTTGTTATTTTATACCACTAAGCTTGAGGTGGTTTGTTATATAAGAATAGATAACTGATACAGTGATTTTCAACTATAAATGATAGTATGTCACTCCTCCACTTGATAACATTTAATGGTTTAGAATTGAGTATAAAATAAAATAAAATAAAATAAAATAAATAAAATAAAATAAAATAAAATAAAATAAAATAAAATAAAATAAAATAAAATAAAATAGAGCAAATCCTAGATCTGGTTCTGCCTGCCATCTCCCTCTTGTTTATTGTGTTCTGGCCACATGAGTTTCTTTTCTGATTCTGTAAATACCAAGTGTTTTCTCTTCATAGAACCTTTGCATATGTTCTTCCCTGCATAAAATGGACTTCCCATGCCATCTCTTAGGTCTTAGCTCGAGTATCAGTTCTACAGAAGATTTCTCTCTTATCTTGTCTAAAGAAGGAACTTATCCTCCTTCCCATCATATCACCCTGCTTAGTTCCCTCAGAGCAGATACCACACTAAATAGCTTGTTATTTATTTTTTGAGTTATATGTCCTCCTCAAATTAGGACATAAGCATGACATGGTGGGAGTCTTATCTTGCTCACTCTCAGAACCTTTTGTATAGTGGTTGGCACATAGTAGGCATATAATAAATGTCTTTAGAAGGAATGAGTATAAGGATGCTTTCAGCCCAGGGGGTGATCCTGGGGTCCCGGGATCGAGTCCCACATCATCGGGCTCCCTGCATGGAGCCTGCTTCTCCCTCTCCCTGTGTCTCTGCCTCTCTATCTCTCTGTGTGTCTCTCATGAATAAATAAATAAAATCTTTAAAAAAAAAAAAGAAGGTATAAGTATCAAGACAAGGAGATTTTGGGATTTGCCACCTTTATATGGAAATCCTACCTATCGTCAAAACATTTCATCTGATGGCATTTCCTATTACTGAATCTGAACTAATTAAGAGGGAATAACCTTTTGCTCATTGTCATCAATCACTCTCTTCATTCATTCATTCACTGATCAAGTAGATTTCTTCTCCCAGAAGGTGGGGGTAAACAAACAATAAGCATTAAAGATAAAATGTAAAGTTAGGATATGATAAGTCTTAAAGAAAAATAAACCAGGGCAAGGGAATAAAAAGTGAGGGGGCACAGTTTAGATGAAGGGGTAGGAAAGGCCTCTCTGAGGAGGTGAATTGAACAAAGACTTGAATGATGTGAGAAATGGAGTCACGTGAAGATCTGAGAGTCTTCCAGCACAGATATCAGCAAGTGCAGGGTCCCTGAGAAAGGAGCATGCCTGGGTGTGTTAGAGGAGTAAAGAGAGACCAGTGTGGCGGGAGCAGGAGAGAGAGGCAGAAGATGGGGTCAGAGGGATCATGGGGGCCTGTCAGGAAGAGTTTCTGCACCCCTGTAAGGTCTTTGGTTTTTATTCTAAGAATATTGGAGCTTGTTGGAGGGTCGAGTAACTACTTTTTGTCTTAACATTCTAGTGTTGCTTGTTGAGAAATTGGACACGGAGGGACAAAAGATGGGACAGAACAATGGTGAAGAGCTACCACATCAATTTCCTCTGATCAGGCCAAGCTTTGAGCATGGCCTCTGAGAAAATAGGACCCAGACCAGAACCCTTCATCTTCCCATTCAGTGCCTGTGAACCCAGCAGGGTCAGGCTGTGGAGGCATCTTGGGAACTCATTGGCTTCTCAAACCAATATCTTCCTTCACTCCTTTGATGTTGGAGACAATAGCCTATCTTTCATCACGCATCTGCTGCATCCAATTGCAAACAGAGTGGAGTATCTTTTAGCTCAGGAGTGTGTGTTGCTCAAGAATACACACAAAGAGAAATCATTGTTACAGGCTCCCAGTTGAAGTATATTAGTTATGACTCATAGCAGACCTTGGGCAGCAGTGGGGTTCTGAATAATGAATGTTCCCTCAACACCTCTTTTTCCCAAGTTTGTCAATGAAACCCACACTTTGAGAGGGAGAAAGAAATGGAGAAGAAGAAGGACCAGAAACCAACCAGACTGATTTGTATAAACACTAAGTTCCTTAAGATTGTTTTTACTTTCTCTAGTAACTTTTGATTGAACTTTTTTTTCAGTTTCTTTGAGTTATGTACATTTTTTAAAAAGTTTCCAAATAGTATTTTACTTGTTTTCCTTCTCAGGAAATTCAAATATCATCTATTCTGTCATTGAATGAAGCAAATATTATACACTTAGGAAATAATTTTTAAATTATTGGATTATATAGAAAGGAAGTGGACAAGACTGGAGACAAGGCAGAGGAGGGTGTCACTATGACTGTGTCCCTCTATTCCTTGCCACTTTCTTAGTCTCCTGCTGACCTTCCCACTTGTCCCACTCCTGCCAAGGGCTACCTTGCAGCATGCTTGTTAAGTGGTGTAGGGTGCAGAATGAAGGATTACCAAATGGGATATCCAAAAGGCATAACTCTTGACCTCATGGAATTCATTTTATTTTATTTGTCTACTCATAAAATTTATTAAATGTGCACATTATCTGAGGGCTTCTGAATATCTACACCAACTGTTGAACACAACGATGTTATTAGAGTATTAAAACAAGTTTAATTTTGTAACTGTGAAGATAGGTAGCCAGGATGAGTGAACTGTCCATAATCTGGCAGCAATCTGGAGACCACACAGCCCTCTGTGGGCGCTTGGTCAGAGTGCATAGACTGGCTGCATGGTGGCATGCATTCCTGCCAGCTCAGTGACTGATACCACATGTCACACTGGTCATCTAACCTGGGGACATGGGATAGGAGCCTTCTTTAGTTCTCCTTTCACTCTCTCCACCAGATCTGCTTGCTCTCCAAGTCCTTTTGAGTTGTACCTCTGGACCACCTCTCCTGTCTGCCTCCCCTCTCCTTCATCCCACAGCCACTGTGTCAATTTCACTAACATAATTTCTGGCCTAGAGTACTCCTATTTAGTGTCTTTTAAACTCCTAACCAAAGAGAGTTTTTACAAAACAGCTAAATTTAGACACTTAGTATTACCATATTGCCTTTTAAGTGATCCAGGCAGCATTTCTGTATGTTTAAAATGTTTAAGCATTCTAATTACCATATGATCCCAAAAGGACACAATTTGACTCTTAAACTCATCATGTGGTATGCATTAAGTATGCACAGCTTTTTATATTTTAATCATACCTCAATAAAGTAGGGCTAAAAAAAGACACAACTTTAAAGAAAACAAACTATGTGGGCACATTTTTCATTAACTTTAATCATTATTAACTTACTTCAACTGTGATCTCACTAGACCAAGATGAAACTGATTACTTGTAACTCATTGGATTTTCTTAGACCCAAAAGCTATTGCTAATGTATTTTACTACATCTAGACGTGGAAAATCATTTTCTCTTTCCATTTTGCTTAAGTTGCTCCCCAGCATATTTAGTTAAGCTTCATTCTGGTTCAGCGGAACAAAGGCATCCCTAGCTGCCCTGGAGAGAATGCTTGCATTGTCGGACTTTATTGTGTCCTATTTCCGTGGGGAAAATTCCAGAGGTGGTGGGGGGAGCAGATTTTACTTAGCTTACAGCTTTCCTTCCTAACTAAATACTTGAGGAACAGGCATGGATTTAGGAATATAAGAGATAAGCCAAAGTAGGGCTTGGAATCCTTTCTTGTGCTAATTGTAGAATTGAAAGGGAGAGCAGAGAAGCAAAAGCAGGGACCTGTCCCCAACTTTCTTGGGGATTTCCCCAGTTCTCACCCAAGTCCTTCATTCTCTCCTTGCTCCTCTGTCTTCCTTTCCACTCCTTTTTTGGTATTCTGGGAACCAAAGGGAAAATATGTTAATCTCATTTCATTAGCAATATTTTATGGACAAGAGTCCAATAAACACTATTTCTGATAAAAAAATACCTGCCCAATGATTGCTTTCTTCACATCCCATTTTTTCCTTTCCTTATCTCTTCACATTCAATTTCATGGAACACCTCTGGATACACCTCTCCTCCTTTGATTCTTGGGTCTTTTCAATATGCTGTCTTCTATTTTTGTGTTGTTTATTTTGCATTTGGAATTAAAAGCTAAATTTCAGGGGCACCTGGGTGTGTCAGTTGGTTGAGCATCCAACTCTTAGTTTTGGCTCAGGTCATAATCTTGAGGATCCTAGGTTGGAGCCCCACATGAAGCTCCACACTCAGTGTGGAGTCTGCTTGAGATTCTCTCTCTCCTTTTCCCTCTGCCCCTCCCCCACTGTGCGCTCGCTCAAGTTCTCTCTCTCAAACAAATAGATAAATCTTTAAAAAAAGAGTAGAGCATCTTGGGAAAATGCAAGATGCTTTCTCTGAAATTAAAAAATAATAAAAAATAAAAGCTAAGTTTCATTTGGGCTGAGAGAAAGCATTTAGAAAAGGAGAAATTGTGACTGAGGACTCACTAAACTCTACCTAAAAAAAAAAAAAAAAAAAAGAAAAGAAAAAAGAAAAGAAAAAGAAAAGCAGATGAATTATTTCCATCTCCACTAGCATTTGATATTTATCAAATATCTTTTCACGTTTCTCTCCTATCCCACCTGTTCCCTGACAGTTGGCCAGTAGCAAAGTCTCATATCGAATGGGAACAGTCAGTACTCTCCTCCAGTTTGAATGCTTTGTATTTACTTTAAGAACAAAGTAACTTTCACCCCTACTTGATGAGCCTGGTCTCTATTCACCCAAGTAGGAAAAATACATGTTTGTGTGTGTGTGTGTGTGTGTGTGTGTGTGTGTGTGTGTGTGTGTGTGTTTTCACCTCAGGCCTCTTGGGAAGGAGTTTGGAGCAGGGCCAAGCCATCCCAGCCTTTGCCCTCAATTTCACACAGAGTGGAGAGTCTTTTAGTTCAGGAGTTTGTGCTGCTCAAGAGTTTACATAAACATAATGTTGAGAAATACCCCTTGCTGGAGTGGGTGCAAAAGGCAAAGGACAAACTGTTGTCCCCTGAGATGGAGACATTACCAAGTTGGTTTTAGCTGTTCCATATTGGACCCTTTGTGGGAATAACTGGTCCGAGTGTCACTTTTCTCCAACTACTTGGTGAGTTACTTAGTCTCTTCGGAACTCAACTTCCCCATCTTCAAAATTAGAGGTGAGACATGTTCCCTAAAATCCTTTCATCTTAGACGTTCTATGTTAGTGAGATTTGTTTTCCAAAAAGCACACACCCAAAATAATGCCATAGTCCTCAAGATAGGCCTTATGTGTGTTCCTATAATCCTATAATCACCCAAAATAAGGGGGGAAGTATTTGAGGGAAAGGATATTCCTTCCTTTCCTCCTTCTTTCCAGCCTTCCTTCTCCCCTCCCTCCCTCCTTCCTTCCTTTCTCCTTTCTTCCTTTCCTCCCTCTTTCCTTCCTTCCTTCTTCCTTCCTTCTTTCTAGCCTAGCTTTATTGCTTTCTGATGTCTTTAATTGTCTTTTGAGACTAGGGTTGACATTTACAAATAGCTGTTTGGGCGAGGTCTTGTGAATAAGTGAGTGGTCAAGCATGATGCCACAACCTTGGCTCCAACTCTTTCCCAGAGAGCATGCTGTGAACTCTGAAATGCTGTTAGCCAGTCATGAGGCCACAGTTCACATTTCTTGCCAAATTCAGAATTCCATATGAAAAATATCCATAATGTTAAAGAAGTAAAGCACTAGGGCCTTTTCTTTTATTTCATCTATTTTTCTTGGTTCTGGAGTTTTTAACTGTTGACTTTGGTTTTGGTAATAGTAGATACTCTCACTACTTTTTTTTTCTTTAAAACTTGCTGATTCATCCAGCTTCTTAGGGAAATTTTTTTTGTGTGTTTTATATGTCAAAATACGTAAACTATTAATTGCAGAAACATTCTATGTATTCTAGGTTACATTAAAGATTAGACCCTCCAAATTTTTTTTTTAAATAGGATCTCCTCCCCGCATGTAGCCCAATGCAGGGCTTGAACTCACAATCCTGAAATCAAGACCTGAGCTGAGATCAAGAGTTGGGCACTGCACCAACTGAGCTGCCCAAGCACCCCTACACCAAATCTTTATTTACAATTTACTTTTCAGCTTCCATCAAATTAGTTAACCATAATTTAAAGAGAATGGAATCTTCTGACCTTTCCACCATTCTCATGGGTTATAGGGTGCCTTTATGGGCATGGATGAATGTTACAGGCAGGTAGTTTCTAGCCAAGTATAACAGGATAACCATTTCTAACCATTTCATTATACAGACGTAGAATGAAAAGCTCCTTGGCAGGGAGCTATATCATGAATTCAGGCAACATGTGGATGGCTAGACTTACAGGGCCTTTTCATTTCAATCAAAAAATTCTACGTCTCCGTGATTCTGACCCCTTTCTTACCTTCTATATACCTCTGTTGCTGGAAGCTTCCGACAAGGCTCCCAATATTCCTGCTTCTTGGTATTCACTCTTCTGTATAATGAATGCCTTCCTCTTAAGTGAGGGTGGGACCTGGTGACTAGTTTCTGAGGAATGGAACACACAAAGGTGATAGGATATCACTTCCATGACTAGGTTACAAACGACTGGGACTTCCGTCTCACTATCTCACTAGCACGTTCTCTTTTGCTGGCACCCTCTCTCGCTCTTTCTACCTGTTCACTCTGAGAAAGCAAGCTGCTGCATGGATGACAAGGACCTGAGGCCATAGCCTCTGGGCAACCGCCATCAGAGAATGAAGGCCTGCAGTCCAACAACCAGTGAGGAAGTGAATCCTGCCAAAACCACGTCAGGGAGCGTTGAGGCAGATCCTTCTGTTGTCAAGCCTTCAGATAAGGTTGCAGCCTTGTTGACAACTTGACACGGCCTGGTAAGAACCCTGAGAAAGGGGACACAGCTAGGCTGTGGATTTCTGGAGACCTGGACTCCTGGCTCAGAGAAACTGTGACATTATAAGTCTAGTCGTTTTAAGGCACTGAAGACTCTAAAGTTGGGGGTAATTTGTTGTGCAGAAGTAAATAAACAACACATCATCCAAGATTGTCAAGAATCCCCACTCTCTTACCATTGTTTCATCTACCAGAACTCCTTCTGGTGTATCAAATGTTTCATTTACAGATTTAATTTCCTGAAATTTGCTCTTAAAGGGGTTGGACTCGGTCACTTCAGAAGATCCCCTCAGCTGTAAATTTCAGAGTCAAATTCTTTGCTCCAAAAAAAAAAATCATTCACTTTTTCATCCTCATGAAATAAGAAGGGTTTATTGGCCACAGTAGCTGGCATAAGACTAACTGGCTGGCTGTGCAGAGGGCTGCTGGTGTGAGCTGATTCAGGAGCAGAATGTGCTGCCATGACCCCTGCAAGCTTCTCTCCCATTCCCCTCCTCCCGCAAAAGGTCCTCACTACCAGCCACCCCTCTCCCATCTGGAAGGGCTCGGACTCAAGTGCTTACTGTGTATTCTTATTGTGCTTCCTGTCTTGTAGCATTACTAAAGATATTTCTGTGATTCCTTTCTTGTTTCGTTTGAAAGAACATTTGAACTTATAGTAAAAAAGTGCCCGAATTGTCCCTTCTGTTCTTTTTTTTGAGGGCACTGAGACAAAGACAGGTTAAGTGGCAGCCAAACCCTGGACTTCCTTCCTTCAAATGGTAGGGCATTCTGAGCCCTGAAGTCACTAAGCTTTGTTGGGGAACGAACTTTCGGGGTCCCTTGGGAAGATGGCGCTGCTATCAGCCCTCCCTGGATGGCCTGACAAGGACATTTCATGCTGCTGCCTGAATTCTCCAGAGGAGTCTGAAAGTGATACTGTGAACTTTAAACTCTTCTCTCTTTCCTTCTATTTTCCTTCCTTTATTTCCCTTTCTCTCTCTCTTCATACCATCTTCCTGTATCAGCTGCTATAGGCAAAGGCATTAAAAGAGAGTTTTTTGTGCTTGTATTTTTATGAAAAACAGATTTATATACCTCAGTGAAAAACTTAGACAAACAACAAACTCCAGCCCCAGGCATTCTAATGAAGCTTGCTGGTCCCCATTTTGAGGTTACAGTCTGTGGCCAGGACCTGAGTGACAGGTTCTCTAGTGTATAGTGGATGTTGTTGTTAAGTAACAGATTCCCTGGGGTTGCATCAGCCTATGGATAGATGGAAGGTCACATCAATAGTCATGAATATCCCAAATGTCTCTGGGTCTTCCTTTCACCTATATCCTGGGATCATCCTTCCACCATTCAGGGGACAACTGGCAGGTTCGTTACCCCAGGGCATCTACCACATTCTCCCTTAGCCCCTGCTCTGGTCTCCTTGGTTGATGTCCACAGCCCCTAGGCAGGCTTGACCCCTGCTGAGCAAGTGGCATCTTTGTAGACACTCGTATCTCTGCTGAAAACACTGCTCTGAAGCCCCTAGAGTTAAAAAATGTTTAAAAGTGCCAGTATTGGTCAAAGACTTATGGGCAAGCATCACGATCCACTTGAGCTAATTTTTTTCCCTAGGTTTACTTTATTTGAAAGGGAGGGATAGAGAGGAGGAAGGGAGTGAGAGGTAAGAGGTGGGGTGAGAGAGAGAATCTCAAGCAGACTTCCCACTGAGCACAGAGACTGACACAGGGGCTGGATCCCAGGACCCTGAGATCATGACCAGAGCCAAAATCAAGAGTTGCCACTTACCTGACTGAGCTACCTGGGACCCCAGCTTGGGCAAATTTATTTTTTTTAAGATTTTTATTTATTTATTCAGAGAGAGAGAGAGAAAGAGAGAGAGAGGCGGAGACACAGGCAGAGGGAGAAGCAGGCTCCATTCAGGGAGCCTGACGTGGGACTCAATCCTGGGTCTCCAGGATCACGCCTTGGGCTGCTGGCACTAAACCGCTGCGCCACCGGGGCTGCCAAACTTGGGCAAATTTAAAAAGAAAGGGAACATTTCAAAAAAGATTTTATTTATTTATTCATGAGAGACACAGAGACATAGGCAGAGGGAGAAGCAGGCTCCCTGTGGGGAGCCTAATGTGGGACTTGATCCCAGGACCCCGGGATCACAACCTGAGCCAAAGGCAGACATTCAGCCGCTGAGTCACCCAGGTGCCCAAGAAAAGGAACATATTATTAAAAAGATATTGGATAGCTTTTAGAATTCCTGGAGGCCCGGGGAAAACATGATAGGAAGCTCGACAGATAGCAACAAAGGTCCAGATCCTATCTGGGGCTATTACAGTGAAGAAATCCCTCTCCATGATGCCCTGGCAGGACACCCAGCCTGTCCCCACTGACACAAGAATCCTGTCACCATCACCTCCAGAAGAACCTAGGTGGAGATGCTGCCACTGCATCTACTGTCCCTGACACAAGGCCTGTGGGTGTCCCCATGCCCCACCTCCAGCAAAGCTGGGAAAAGCAAGTGTCTAGTGTTTTCACCTCTTTCAGTGGGAGGTGAGCTCTGCTTCCTTAGGTGAGAGATTGCCCAGTGTAGGAGCGGTTTACATCCTGGGCACCTGTGAGAGAACTAGATGTTCACTTGTAGTGGGGCTAGATCCTCTGCCCCACTCGACACTTGAGTCCCTCAGCCTGCTCTAGGCCACATGACATTTGTGCACAAAGTGCATGGTGTAGACCCCAGTGTCCACAGGACCAATCGTGGCCCCTCTTCCCCACGGCCATGTCTGACTCCTATTGATCTCTTCATGCACCCTCCTCACCTCCTCCAAACACCTGTGGAAATCTGCTTCTGGAGCAGCCATCTCACCCATCCAGGGCAACAGTTCCTCCACCATGCTGGAAATCAAGGAAATCATGAAAACTCTTTCCTAATTCATGTAGCATTTCCCCTATCTTCTGAGCAAGCAAGTGGTTGGGGGGGAGGGGGGAGGTCCTGGTAGGTGTGACAGTATCCTGGCAGGCAGAGCTGGTACTTAAATGTGTTCCATGTCTGGGCCTAAATGCCTCCCTTCCTTCCAAGTATCTACCTGCATCTACTGACTTACATAGAGGGACCTTGGGGAAAAATAAACTTCAATCTGTTCACAATTTAGAACTATATGAATTTGTAGGAAGCGCTTGTTGAGAACATATTCCTAATGGCATGTGGTATGGCAGCAGATGTTTATATGGGGCCAGACTGAAGAGGAAAGAGCAGGTGGACATAGGAAACAGACTTGGGTCTGATGTCAGAACCCATCCTACAAGTGTTTTTGCTCCAGGGAGAATGACCATGTGTGTCAGTTGAGAAAATGGTTTTACTACAATCCACCAGTTTGGGGCCCAGATAATAGTGTCCCACCCTCCACAAGTGAGCATAGTACTGAGGGAGGGAGCTGTTTGTTCATTTGATTCTGTTACTTGCTTTTCATGGACATTTGTGGCCAGGGGAGTCAGCAGGGATTTGCCCCACAGGGGTGGGGTGACAGCAGGAGACCGGGGGCAGGTCAACTCAGAGATGACTCCTCTGTTGGGCTGCCTTCTAGATTTTGGGGTTGGTGGTAATAATTATCCTGAGGCAGTGGCAGCCGTGAATTGACTGGCAGTATCGGTGTGGGGGCCTATGCACTGGCATCTCTGAGAAGGTGTGGGGACCACTGGCTGCAGGGTCTTGGCTCAACCGGCATGACACTAGCAATGGTGAAAGATAAACGAATAGTGAGAGTGATTCAGGGAAATAGGGGGCAGAGGCAATGGTATACTTGGCCTCAGAGAGGCACTTCTGAGAACCCCTGGGGGCTGTGACTGCACGGGCCCAGTTCAGTGAGCGATGATGGTAATGGTGATAATAATAGCATGCCAGATACTATTCTTTTTTTTTTTTAAACTTTTTATTTTATTTATTTATGATAGGCACACAGTGAGAGAGAGAGAGAGAGAGGCAGAGACACAGGCAGAGGGAGAAGCAGGCTCCACGCACTGGGAGCCCGATGTGGGATTCGATCCCAGGTCTCCAGGATCGTGCCCTGGGCCAAAGGCAGGCACTAAACCACTGTGCCACCCAGGGATCCCATGCCAGATACTATTCTAAGTGCTTTCCATGTATTCCACTTAGTCCTCACAATTCTATATTTTTTTAAGATTTTATTTCTTTGTTTGAGAGAAAGTGTGTGCACGAGCATGAGTTGGGGGGGGGGGGGCGGCTAGAGGCAGACTCCCTGCCAAGTAGGGAGCCTGGTCCAGGGCCCATCCCAGGACTTTGAGATCATGACCTGAGCCGAAATCAAGAGTCAGAGGCTTAACTGACTGAACCACCCAGGTGCCCCCTCATGACCTCATTAAGCAGATATTATTATCATCTTCCTTCTACGACTCAGCCTTGGACAGGACATGTGGCAGTTTGTATTTTCCAAAGATGGCTGACACAATATCTCCCAAGCCACACATTATTCTGCAACATGACTTTGGTCCTACCATTGAAAGATGAGGTTTATTCCCCTCCACTTGAATCTGAGCAGGCTTCTGAATCTTTTGTAACCTAGAGAAGGCAGCAGAAATGAGGCACTGTGATTTCCAAGGCCTCGGAAATCTGATTTCCTAGGTCAGAAAGGAGATGCACTTTCCGCCTTGTACAGAAATACCTACCCTGAAGCCCTGAGCTGCCATGGAAGTAGTCTGACTGCCATGAGGCCACCATGCTGTGAGGAAGCTCAAACTAACCCACGTGTAGGTCCCAAAACTACACGAGGAGAGAGGGAGAGATACCAGCAAGCCTCAGCTGCTCCATCCCCCTCAGCTGTTCCAGTCCCAACCACTCTCTGATTGCAACCACATGAAAGATACTGAGCCAACCAAGCCCTTCTGAAACTCCCAACCACAGAAACCATGAGAATAATAAAAGGATCATTGCTGTTTTAAACCACTACGTTTTGGTGTAATCTGTAATGCAGCAACAGATAAGTAACAACTTGCCCATGGCTTGTAAGCGGTGAGGCTGAAACTTGAACCTCAGTTTGGAGAACAAAAACACAACACATACACACACTTTTTTTTTTTTTTTTTTGAGAGCTCCATATATACCTGGGGAGGGGAACTGATTCATGCATCTGGTGTTCAAAATTCACAAGATCCACTTATAATTTTATTGTCACCGTGTTTGTACCTACAAGTTGATGCAGTCTGAGATATTCAAATTACATAGGAAAGCTAGAGCTTTTTTTTTTTAAAAAAAAATGTCTGAAAAAACAAACAAACAAAAATATATGTCTGGTTTCTCTCTAGCATGTGAATGACTAGAATCAAAAATGCTTCTCTGGGGCTCCAGAGTAGCTTGGTGGGTTGGTGAGCTGACTCTTGGTCTCTGCTCAGGTCATGATCTCAGGGCCCTGGGATGGAGCCTCATGTTGGGCCCTGCACTTAGCAGGGAGTCTGCTTGAGGATTCTCCCTCCTTCTCCCTCTTCCTCTCCCACTGCCCCTCCCCTCTCCCTCTAACTCGAGCACACACTCGATCTCTCTCTCTCTTAAATAGATAAATAAATCTTTTTAAAAAAATGTTTCTCAGGACGCCGGGGTGGCTCAGCAGTTGAGCATCTGCCTTCGGCTCAGGTCGTGATCCCAGAGTCCTAGGGTCGAGTCCCTCATCCGGCTCTCTGCGTGGAGCCTGCTCCTCCCTCTGTGTCTCTGCCTCTCTCTTGGTGTCTCTCATGAATACATAAATTAAAATCTTAAAAAAAAATTGTTTCTCAAAGACTCACCCTAGAGTGGAGGGGCTGGTTAAAAACATGCAGATTCCCAAGTGCCACCTAAATCTCTGAATTTGAATCTCTTAAAGGTAGGACCAGGACTCTGAATTTTTAGCAACTCTTCAGGGAATTTTTAAGCCTGTTAGAATTTGAAAACAACTGCTCTATGACCAATATCATTTAACCTAGAGAATATTCAGGGTGGGGCTTACAAATTACCCTCCCCTGAAAAATCATGCTCTCATTAACCCTTCAGTCAATGTTACTGCCTGAATTTGCCTGATCCCGAGAGGCTTGACAAAAATACACATTCCTATGCTTCTCCTCTGCTGGGAATCAGATATGAAGCAAAACCTGGGGAATCTGCATTTTATGTTAGGTGTTAAATGTTCTTGAAGTAACTACACGATTTGATGTATTTCATGTAGTTACTGGAATACAGATCAGTTAAATTTGGTATAGCATTTACCCAATATGATAATCTTCGTCTTCAAATAGCAGTTTATTTTAGGCCATTGCTTCTGGAAAAACTTAATTTCACTGAATGCCACATTTTTTTTTTATCCATAGAGACCAAGATTAAGACAACAATAGTTAATATTTATTGAGCAGCTACTATTTAACCCTCCTCAAACACTCTGAGGCAGGCACCACTGCCATCCCCAGTTTATAGATTAAGATACTGAGGCAGAGGGACATTCAGGACCTTTCCAGGCATATGCAGCTAGTAAAGAGGTAGAGCTCCAACCTATGCTCTTAACCTACACAATACTGTCTCTCTGCCCTTATCCTAGACCAATTTCTCTGATGTTCCGTATATGCCTTTATTCAACACTTTTTTGAAATGTAGTTTTTATATGAAAGAGGTTTACCTTGTGCTGTGTGTGACTCATGGCCAAAAGGTTGCTAGAAGAGGCCTTGTTTCTTCTACAAAATATTTTCTACACCAGCAAGGAAAGATCACCAACAAAATGATTAAAGACAATAAAACCTTTTCTTAATGATGTCTGAATAATTTATTCTTGGGCTTCCTGTGAACTGTTGAGGAGTTCATAGAGTATCTTGGGAAGTCTCTAATTAGGAAGTTTCAAAATAACCAAAATGATGAAATTTCATAATAGTTATGTTTGAAGACAACTGCTTTTAGCACTAGTCCCACTAGGAATTCAGCATCTTGGCAGGGGTTTATTTATTATGTGTTTTGCTTTAAACAGGAAGCATGTACACTTATTAGCTTGAAAGTGTTCTTGTCCTCATGTAGAGAGGAAAGTGTATGCAAAAAAAGTAAGTGTGGTGTGCAGGGACAGCCAGGTACAGCTGGCATAGGGCTTCGCAGCTGGCTAGGATATGGACTGTGGGCAAATTAACTCACCTCTTCAGGGGCAGCATATGAGTCTCATCAGAGAATCTCGGAAATCCTCAATGAGAGAATCCTATAAAATGAGGGCTTGCGGCAGTCGCTAGCAAGTGATAGAATATTCTTGGTGATAGAATGTAGGAGAATGCAGAGACATTTAGGTTAGCCAAGCAGGATGAAAAACTGTCTGGAAATGGCCATGAAGTGCAGAAAGATGCCCCAACTCCTGCTGGGGCAATAGGGAAAACATTGATTAGGTCACAGCAGGTCTCCAATGAGAAACTAGGTTTGGTGAGTAACTGGAGAAGTAGAAGGAAAAAAGTGTGTTTCAGATACTCTTGCTGGATAATGTATATCCTCTTAGTTTCAAAGGCTTAAAAAACAATCAATCCCTCCCCGCCATGATTCTAGGAATTGACTGGATTCAGCTAGGTGGTCTTCACTTGGGTTCCTCCTGCTGTTGCTATGGTTGGGGCTGGAGTATTGCAGTCTTCTTCAGTTCCATGTCTGGTGACTAATGCTGGCTGTCAGTGGGGACCTGGGGCTGTTGGCTGGGAGATCTAAATGCCCTCTCTGTTTAGCCTGGGCTTCTTCACGGCATGGTGCCTGGGTTCAGAGAGCAAACATCCCAAGAAGACCATGAGGAAGGGGTATCATCTTATATGATCTAGCCTCAGAAGGTACAGGGGGTCCCTTCTGCCACAGTCACAGACCCTCT
The DNA here is from genome assembly GCF_048418805.1 of Vulpes vulpes. NCBI lineage: Eukaryota > Metazoa > Chordata > Mammalia > Carnivora > Canidae > Vulpes > Vulpes vulpes. The sequence continues at coordinate 75,175,757 of NC_132782.1, forward strand.
TGGACTCAAAGGAACACAAACTCCACCCTGACAAGAGTGGGGTCAACATCACAGTGAAGAAGGACTTGTAGCATGGGGGAATCTTGTTACCGCCATCTTGGAAAATGCAATCTGCCATAGAGGTTAAGTACAAAGAGCAGAATATTGGATCTTAAGAATTCAGAAATCTGGCCAAAAAGGATCACAAGGGCCGCTCCTATGGGCAGTTTAAATGGAATGGAAGCAAAGGTCATGAGAGTTGAGGAAGGTATGGGACGATGAGTCAGGGGAATTGCATGGCCCTCACATGGACACTGACATCCTCAGGAAAGCTAAGGACTTGAGAGAGGTATGGTGAAGGCAGAGAGGGCTGACACTGCTGTAACGGCTTCTAAGCCTTTGGTTCTGGAGTGATTAAAAAAAAAAAAAAGTAATCCCCATGGGGAGGACTTCTCCTATTTGGGAAAAGATATTTGCTGTGGGTCTATTGTTTGTGCAAAGATACTAATGGTTAACATTTTTACAGTGCTTATCCTTTCATTCAAAATGTATTTACTAGGTACCTGCTCTAGTCGGGTCTATTTTTTTTTAAAGATTTTATTTAATTATTTTGAGAGAGAGAGAGAGAGAGAGGGAGAGAGAGCACAAGCAGGGAGAGGGGCAGAGGGAGAGGGAGAAGCAGACTCCCCGCTGAGCAGGAAGCCCAACGTGGGGCTTGATCCCTGAACTCCGGGATCATGACCTGAACTGAAGGCAGATGTTTAACCGACTGAGCACTGAGAGAGAGAGGCAGAGGGAGAGAGAGAATCCAAGCAGACTCCATGCGGGGCTCCATGCGGCACTCGATCTCACAACTCTGAGATCATGACCTGAGTTGAAATCAAGAATCAGAAGTTTATAGCCGACTGAGCCACACAGGTGCCCTTTGGGAAGTCTATTCTAGATGCTGATCTAGACGCTGATACAGTAGTGAACAAAGCAGACAGAGATCTCTACCCTGTTAGGTTTATATTTTAAAGGGAGAGACAAACATAAAAGAGATAGTTTTTTTTTTAAGCATAACACATATAATGTTATATGGTGGTAAATACTAAGGAAAAAAAAATCCATATTCTCTGTGCATATTAGATCCTAGCACAGGGTCTAAGAGCATGGTTCTGAGAGCCAGACAGCTGGACCTTGAATCCCAGTTCTGCGACTTACTAGCTATGTGATGTTTGGCCTCTCTGATCCTCAGTTTCCTTATCTGTAAACCATAGAAAACAATAGTTCCCACTTCGACACTTGTTGTCAGGATGAAATGAGTTAATACAGGTAAAGAATTTATAACAGGATGACAGGGACATTGAAGCCAGCTGGGGGGTAGTCACAGGCTTCAGAGTTCCTACTGGAGCTCTGGGACCAAGCTCAGGTTATCAGTCAGGAACCTTGTTGGGGTTCATGGATCTTGGGAGGAAAAGACCTCCATATGAAGACATATCAAAGGATCCTCAGGCTGCCCCAGGGTAGTATGTGGGATGGCAACGTATAGATGAGATCTCAGCAGATCTCAGGATTTAACCCTGGGTTCAGCCTACTGCAGACCCAGGGAAATATCTGTTTTCACCTTGAAGCAGGAACAAGATTTTGGAACTTAGTTATACTAATAGAGTAGAATGGAAAGGGAGAGGTGGTGAATAATGCACTCATTACATTCTAGTAACAAGCAGAGCATCCGAGTGAAATTTCCCTCTGGGAAAACACATAGGTGGAAAGAGGGAGAAGACGTGAATCAGACAAGCCTGGGTTCTAATTGAAGTTCTACCTCTTTTTTTTTTAATTCCAGTTAGTTACCATATATTATAATATGAGTTTCAGGTGTACAATATAGTGATTCCACCCGTCCATGCAACACCCAGTGTGAAGCTCTACCTCTTAAGTAATTAGACAACTTAACCTCTGAGGCTTACTTTTCTCCTGAAAACTGAGAATCATGATACCTACACTATACAGATCTTATGAAGTTTAAGTATAGCTTATCAAGAGGCTGGCACAGTGTCCAGCACTTAGATGTGTGATCAGGTGATGGCCTCTTCACCTAGTGGGTCAACAGGTCACCTGTGTACATAGGATGTGTACTGGTCCACTCCTCATCAATATTTAAAAATGAGCATTTCTTCTGTATTGATAGTTATGAAATGATATCAGAATCCACTCTCTCTCAATAGGACATTTACTTTGAGTGATGTTTTCCTGAAGGACCCTGGGACACCTGGGCTTTCACAGATTCTGCTGTAGAAAGATATCTGGCCAGCTACTTCCAATATTGTCCTGCCATATCCTTGCTGTGACCTCTCCCTAAACAAAAAATGAAGAGTATAGCATCCAGCTCAGCAAAACAAGCTGGGGGGCATGAACAAGCTTATGGAAACCTCTTAGGATTTCTGGTTTGAGCATGGTAGATTAAGCCAACACAGAAAACAAAAAAATACATAAGTATTGGATAAAACATTCTCAGAAAAAAAACTTTGCTACATAACCAAGCTTGGCAGGAAGAAAGGCACATCTCCAGGTGTTGATGAAAGATAGACCTTGAAACCAGCACAGGGAATGGAGTTGTAGCTGCAGTGGCCTGGGGGGATGTGGCCAGGGATGCTGGCCTCAGAAACCAAGGTGATGAGTAGAGCCAAGATCCCTGCTAGACTGAATCTGTCCCTCCAACAAAAGGGAATGGGGAGAAAGTCTTTGGGAGCACAGAGTTGGAGGTTTCCTGAATGAAGTGTCATTCAAGCTGGTCTCATTCATTCATTCATTCATTCACCCATTCACCAAGTACTGTGCCAGGCACTACACCAACTACTGGGAATATAAAAGACCCAGCCACTGGCCTCATGGAGTTTGCAGTTAGTGGAGACAGCATTAAATGGGCAATTACAATGCAGAAGCTCTACGTGCACTTTTTTTTTAGAGAGAGAGAGAGAGTTTGTAAGCAGGGGGGAGGGGCAGCAGGAGAGAGAGAATCTCAAGCCAACTCCGTGCTGAGCATGGAGCCCAATGTGGGGCTTGATCTCAGGACTCTGAGATGACCTGAGTGGAAATCAAGAGTCAGATGTTTAACCAACTGAGCCATCCAAGCTCCCCTCCATGTGCACACTTTTAAAAACAGCTTTATTAAGATAAAATTCACATGCCATAAAAATGTACCTTTTAAAAATGGTTTTAGTGTATTCATATTGTTGTGATTCCACCACCACTATTGAATTTCAGAACATTAAATTACTTCAAAAAGAAACTCCATAACCATTAGCAGTCACTTAGTATTTTCCATCACCCCAGCTCCTCGTTACTAGGAATCTATTTTCTCTCTCTAGAGGTTTCCCTATTCTGGGCATTTCATTTAAAAGGAATAACACAATATGTAGCCTTTTATGTCTTCTTTCACTTAGCATGTTTTCAAGGTTCATCCATGATGTAGCATGCATCAGTATTTTGTTCCTTTCTATGGCTGAATAGTAATAGTCCATTGTACGCATATACTTTTGTTTATTCATTTGTCAATTAATGGAAATTTTTGGCCATTAGGAATAATGTTCCTATGAACATGCTCATGTGTAAGTTTTTGTGTGGACACATGTTTTAAATTCTTTTAGATATATACCTAGGAGTGGAATTACTGGGTCATATGGTAATTCTGTGTTTAACATCTTAAAGAATTGTCAAATTGTTTTCCAAGTTACTGCACCATTTTATATTCCTTACCAGCAATGTATGAAGTTTCCATCTGTGTATAAATTTTGATGTTTACATTCTTGAATTGGAAATCAACCTCCCAGAGTTGTGCCTATCAGCAGAAGAAGGTCTTGGCTCTCTGATGGTACTGCAGAAAGGGTGATGAACAGCTTTGCCTGTCTGGGAACAGAGGGGCTTCTTCTGTACAATAATAGGGCTCTTCTGTGTGAGCCCCCAACAGGGACAGCCTCACCTAGTTTCCCTCACAGTGTGAGCTCTGTGAGGCAAGGGCCATTTCTCATCTTTTCCACTATGGCTCCAACCCTTACAGCTATTCCTGGCATGTAGTAGGTGCCCAATAAATATTTGTGGAATAAATGATTGGATTAGCCTCTTGCTTTGTCTGTCCAGTTACCTCTTCCTGCTTTTGGGAATAGCACTCCTTTGTTCTTTGGGAGGGCTGCTTCTTTGTAGAATCTCCTATGGGTATGTGGGCTGCCAGACCCAGCACTCTTTCTAGCTACAGGGCCCATGAATGACCTAAGGCTGGTCAACCTGGAATCTTCATTAGGATTTTTTACAGTGAACTTAAGAGGTGATAGGCAGTTCCTTTCTGGTAGGAGAAGACAAAGATGCAAGATGGAAGAACTACAGTAGCTACTTTTCCTTCTGAATGCACAGCTTTCCTGAGAGAACAAAATCAACACATAGATGGGCAGAGAGAATCCTGATGGAGTTTGAATCCCTGGCCTGGTGAACTGGGTTTGTATTAGCAGAATCTTCACTATTATAACAGAGGTGGGAAAGTCTTCCAGGAGAGAGAGATAAGTAAGCTGTGAATAAGTAAGGAGTTTGAAATATCCAAGGTGAGAGGTAGTGAAATATAAGTGAGGAATTCAAAGTCTTCTCTATCGTTCAGCAAAAAAACACCACTAAGAGAGGGAGAAGGCAAGACATCATGTGGGAGAAGATATCTGCAATAAACTTACTGACAGAGAATTTGTATCCAGAATATATAAAGAATTTCCAGGGGCACCTGGGTGGCTCAGTGGTTGAGTGTCTGCCTTTAGCTCAGGGTGTGATCTTGGGGTCCTGGGATCGAGTCCCACATCGGGCTCCCCGCACCAAGCGTGCTTCTCCCTCTGCCTATGTCTCTGTGTCTCTCTCTGTGTGTCTCATTAATAAATAAATAAAGTCTTTAAAAATAGAATTTCTATAATCTCATAAGACAGACAACCTAATTTTTTTTTAATTTTTATTTATTTATGATAGTCACACAGAGAGAGAGAGAGAGAGGCAGAGACACAGGCAGAGGGAGAAGCAGGCTCCATGCACCGAGAGCCCGACGTGGGATTCGATCCCGGGTCTCCAGGATCGCGCCCTGGGCCAAAGGCAGGCGCCAAACCGCTGCACCACCCAGGGATCCCGACAACCTAATTTTTTTTTTTTCAACCTAATTTTTTAAGTGGGAAATAGACACTTCACAAAGAGAACTTTTATGTACTCAATAACCATATGAAATGTGCTCAAATTCATTAGTCTTCAGGCAAAGGCTATTTTCAAACCACAATGAAATCCCTCAAGAGAGCCACCAAAATGTGTAAAAAGTAATAGCACTGATACTGCCAAAGTTTGGTGAGGCTGTAGGGCATAGAGAAATCTCATACATTGCTAATGGGAGTTTAAATTGGTATAACCACTTTGGAAAACTGTTTGGTCATGTGGTGGCCCTGAGTACACCACTTAGATCTCCCTTCAAGACAGCCTGCTTCAAGGGGGCTAGTCGGCCAATAGCCTCCAGCTGCCGTACCTTTCGATCCACCCCAGTGTTCATGTTGAGGCCATGGTTTTTCCAGGCTGCCCCCAGCCAGGGACTGTGCTAGTTGTGCAGAGGTGCTAGTTCCAGGCCATCCTGAATCCTGCCTTGCAGGTAGCTCCTATGGTGGACACTCTGTACACTGGGCTCCCTGACAGCCTGGCTGGGACTGCAGGCTTTCACAGTGGTCAGACCTGCATTGTGGTCTGGAGGTTCCACATGTCTGCTTTTCCTCTATCTATCTTTTATCCTTCCCAGGAATTGCGCCTGTAAATTTCTTGCACATCGAATTCTACCTTGGCATTTGCTTTGTGGAAGACTGAATTGACAGAGGCAGTATGTACTAACACTGTCTGACTCTAAGCGCACTCTTGGATATATTCCCAATAGAAATGAGTGCTCATGTCCACCAAAACATGCTTATAGAACATTATTAATGGCAGCTAAAAGAAGATCAATGTCTATCAACAGTGGACAGAATGGATAAATAAAATTGTGGTTATAGTCAGGAACAAGACAAGGATGTCCATATTGTTATTTAACATAGTACTGGAAGTCTTAGCCTCAGCAATCAGACAACAAAAATAAATAAAAAGCATCTAAATTGGCAGGGGAGAAGTAAACTTTCACTATTTGCAGACAACATGATACTCTATGTAGAAAATCTGAAACACTCCACCAAAAGATTGCTAGAATACATGAATTCAGCAAAGTAGCAGGATGTAAAATCAACATACAGAAATCTGTTGCATTTCTGTACACCAGTAATGAAGCTGCAGAAAAAGACACCAAGGAATTGGGATCAATCTCATTTACAATTGCACCCAAAACAATAACATACCTAGGAATAAATCTAACCAAAGAGGTAAAAGATCTGTACTCTGAAACTTTATAAAAGAAATGGAAGAAGACACAAAGAAGTGGAAATCATGTTAATCATTCATGTTAATTGACTGGAAAAACAAACATCCTTAAAATGTCTATAACTACCCAAAGCAGTCTATACATTTAATGCAATCCCTATCAAAATACCACTAGCATTTTTCACAGAGCTGGAACAAACAATCCTAAAATTTATATGGAACCAGAAAAGACCCTGAATAGCCTAAACAATCCCGAAAAAGAAAACCATCCCGAAAAGAAAGCTAGAGGAATCATGATTCTGGACTTCAAGCTATATTACAAAGCTGTGATCGTCAAGACGGTATGGTACTGGCACAAAAACAGACACATAGATCAATGGAACAAAATAGAAAACTCAGAAATGGACCTACAGCTATCTGGTAAAATAATCTTCAACTAAGCAGGAAAGAGGGGGATCCCTGGGTGGCTTAGCGGTTTAGCGCCTGTCTTCGGCCCAGGGCGTGATTCTGGAGTCCGAGGATCGAGTCTCGCATCTGGCTCCCTGCATGGAGACTGCTTTTCCCTTTGCCTGTATCTCTGCCTCTTTCTCTCTCTCTCTCTCTCTCTCTCTCTCTCTCTCTCTTTCTGTGTGTGTGTCTCTGATGAATAAATAAGTAAAATATTTTTTAAAAATCAGGAAAGAATATCCAGTGAAAAGAGAACAGTCTCTTCAATAAATGGTGTTGGGGAAACTGGACAGCAACATGCAGAAGAAGAAACTGGGCCTCTTATACCATACACAAAAATGAATTCAACATAGATTAAAGACCTAAATGTGAAGACTGAAACCATAAAAATCCTAGAGGAGAGTACAGACAGCAACCCCTTTGACCTTGGTCATAGCAACTTTTTACTAGACATGTCTCTAGAGGCAAAGGAAATAAAAGCAAATGTAAACTATTAAGACTTTATCAAGAGAAAAAGTTTCTGCACAGAGAAGGAAACAAAACTAAAAGGCAGCTTCTGGAATGGGAGAAGGTATTTGCAAATGATGTATCGGATAAAGGGCTAATATCAAAATCTAGAAAGAACTTATCCAACTCACCACCCCCAAAACTGAATAATCCAGCTAAGAAATGGACAGAAGACATGAATATACATTTCATCAAAGAAGACATCCAGATGGCCAACAGACACATGAAAAGATGCTCAATATCATTCATCATCAGGGAAATACAAATCAAAACCACAATGAGATACCACCTCACAGCTGTCAGAATGTCTGAAATTAACTACTCAGGAAACAACAGATGTTGGTGAGGATGCAGAGAAAGGGGAACCCTCTTGCACTGTTGGTGGGGATGCAAACTGGTGCAGCCACTCTGGAAAACTGTGTGGAGGTTCCTCAAGGAGTTAAACATAGCGCTACCCTACGACCCAGCAACTGCATTACTAGGATTACTAGGTATTTATCCAAAGGATACAAAAATACTGATTCAAAGGGATCCATGTACCCTGATGTTTATAACAGCCTTATCAACAAGAGCCCAAATATTCATCAACTGATGAAGGGATGAAGAAGATGTGGGATACACACACACACAATCGAATATTACTCAGCGATTAAGAAAAATAAATCTTGCCATTTGCAACGACGTGGATAGAGCTAGAGGGTATTTTACTAAGCAAAATAAGTCAGTCAGAGAAATACCATATGATTTCACTTGTGTGTGTAACTTAAGAAAACAAAGCAGATGAACATAGGAGGAGTTTAAAAAAAAAAGGAGACAGGGAAGCAAACCATAAAAGACTTAACTATAGAGAACAGACTGAAGGTTGGTGGAGGAGGTGGGTAGGGGGATAAGCTAAATGGATGATGGATATTAAGGAGGGCACTTATGATGAACACTATGTTATATTTAAGTAATGAATCACTAAATTCTATTCTTGAAACCAATATCACACTATAAGTTAACTAACTAGAATTTAAATGAAAATTTGAAATAAAAAAATTAAATATAAAAGTAAAACTGCTATTCATATTGTGGACTAGAACACAGCAATGAGAAATAACAAGAGCTATGCATGATAGCATGGATAAACCTCACAGCCGTAATGATGAGTGAAAGAAGCCAGATGGTCAATGGGTCTCATCAAGTCAGGAAAGGAATATAGAAGGAGGGGGGTTGTGGGAGACTAATCTCATTCAGATTTATGGAAACCAGTACCAGTAGAGAGAGTGGTGATCTTTTGGGGACTGTGGTAAGCAGCCTTTAAGATAACTCCCAGTGATCCCATCTCCTGGTTTCCATGCTTTTGTGTTAACCCCTCCTTTTTGATGCAGATAGGACCTAGAGACTAGCTTCTTTTTTCCTCTCTAGCATTATTAAGAAATAATTGACATACAACATTGTGTAAGTTTAAAGCGTACGTGATGATTTGATATATGTAGGTATTGTGAGATGACTACCACAATAAAGTTAGTTAACACATCCATCACCTCATACCTTTTGTGTGAGTACGTGGTGAGAACGTTTAAGATTTACTCTCCCAGCAACTTTCAAATATATGATATGGTATTAACTACATTCACCATGTCGTACCTTCGATCTCCAGAACTGATTCATTTTATAATTGGAAGTTTTTACCCTTCGACCAAATTCTCCCCATTTCCCCCACTCTCCAGCCCCTGCCAATCACCAGTCTACTCTGTTTCTGAGTTTGGCTTCTTCAGATTCCACATACAAGTGAGATTGTATAGTATTTGTCTTTTTCTGCTGACTTATTTTACTCACCGTAATGTTCTTAGGATTCATCAACATTGTCTCAAATGATAGGATCTCCTTCATTTTTATGGTTGAATAATATTCCATTGTTTGTACAATACCACATTTTCTTTAACCATTCATTCTTTTAAAAAAGTTCATTTATTTATTTGAGAGAGAGAGAGAGAGAGAGAGTGCAGAGGGAGGGGCAGAAGGAGAGAATCTTCAAGCAGACTCCCTGGCTGAGCACGGAGCTCACTGGGGGGCTGGATGCTGGTGGGGCTCCATTGTGGCAGGCGGGGTACCCACTGAGCAGGGACCTCATTGCATGGTTCCACTCCACAGCCCGTGATGTCATGACCTGAGCTGAAACCAAGAGCTGGTTGCTCAAGCGACTGAACCCCCAGGCACCTCTTTATCTGTTCATCCTTGATGGACAGTTAGGTTGGGGACGAGCTTCTAAGTAACAGAATAAGTAAAAGTGAGTGGCTGTCTATTCTGAGATGAGTTTACAACAAAGACTTCCATTTCTCTCTCCTATTCCTTGCCCCAGGGGAAGATAGCAGCTTCTTATAGAAAAGGTACAAGTGGCTGGAACTAATGAAGGACCTGAGGCCTGACAATGGTGTTTGAGTGAGACTGAGAGAGGATTCTATGCCTTGAGATGCCTGCAGCCCTGGCTGACAAGTTGAATGCAGCTTTGTGAGGGACCCTGAACCAGAGGACCCAGCAAAAGGGCACCCACATCCCTGACCCACAGAAATTGTGAGAAAATAAGGGACTTTTGTTTTAAGCTGCTAAAGTTGGGGTAATCTGTTTTCCAACAATAGATAATACAAGCACATTGCTTATTACTCAAAATCACTAAATAAAGCTCCTCAAATCTCTTTGAGAGATGCAACCAGGGGAAAAGCTGGCCACCTCCAAGAATGTTTCTTTTCTCTTAAGGACAGTGACAATCACACACATGTATATTCTTTTTAATTGTGACCAGCAGGAAGCTAAGAGGCAAATTTATGGTTCAGTTTTAATAATTATGCAAGGCCTGATGACCTGCTTATCTGTGTTCTTACTCCTGGTGTTTCCTTTTATTCTGACGTTTTTCCTTTGTCCTGGTTTTTCAGTTCATTTTCACATTTTTCTATACTACATTAATTATGTTAAGCCATCTCAAATTCACCTTACAGAGAAGCAAAGCATTCATAATAAAATTTTTGGTTTTTTCATAAATAATTTTTAAAGATATTTAAGTTTGCACCTGTTGAACACGAAGGTGCTTGGTGGGGAACAACAGGTAATGGAAGCATGGCTCTGGAGCTCTGGGCATTGGCCAGGGATAATTTGGATTGGGTCAAAAAATATCAAATAATAATGACAGGAAAGGAAAACACGCTGGCAATCGATCACCCCTCCCCGGGGGGAGGGGCCAAGGGCTCCCTGCCCCATCCCTTTCGCCCCTCAAGCCCCGCCCCTTCCCCGGCCCCGCCCCGCCCCTTCCCCGGCCCCGCCCCCTCCAGGCCACGCCCCCTCGGGCCTGCCCGCCGCGCGCGCCGCGCCGCCTCAGTCCCCGCCCGCCGGTCCGGCCTCCCGACGGTTGCGCGCTCCGCCCCTCCCTCCGCGCCCGCGCGCGCCTTCTCCGCCCCGCCGGGCTCTCTCCTTTCGGGGCGGTTGGGCCGCGGGCCTGTGGGGGCGGGGCCCAGAGGAGGCGGTAGAGCCAATGGGGCGCGGCGGCGGCGGCGGCGGTGGCGGCGGCGGCGGAGGCGGCGGCGGCGGCGGCGGCGGCTGGGTCGGGCCCCGACGGGCGGCGGCGGCTGAGCTGGAGGCGGAGGGCGGCGGCGGCGGCGAAGGCGGCGGCGGCGGCGGCGGCAGCGGGGGGAAGATGGCGGCGCCCGTCCTGCTGAGAGTGTCGGTGCCGCGGTGGGAGCGGGTGGCCCGGTACGCAGTGTGCGCCGCCGGGATCCTGCTCTCCATCTACGCCTACCACGTGGAGCGGGAGAAGGAGCGGGACCCCGAGCACCGGGCCCTCTGCGACCTGGGGCCCTGGGTCAAGTGCTCCGCCGCCCTGGCCTCCAGGTAGCCCGGCGGGGGGAGCGGGCCGGGAGCGGCCGAGCGCGGCGCGGGCGGAGGCTGGGGGTGGGGAGCGCGCGGCGGGAGCTCGGGCCTGGGGTGGCGGGGACCGGGCCGCGGGGGACCGACGGCGCCGCGCGGTGGCCGGGGCGGGGGGGCCGCGGCCCGCGGGAGGGCCGCGGGGGTGGAGGTGGCGGGGCCCGCGAGCGGCGAGGACGGATGAGGTGGCAGAGGCAGCGGGAGGCCGGAGCGCACCGGGAGCGGGCGGGCAGGCGGGGGCCGGCCGGGAAGGAGCGGCAGGGGCCCGCCGAGGGTGGGTCCCGGCCGCTGGACAGATCCCCGTTCCGGCCGGCGAGCTGGGTCGGGAGTGCGGGACCCTGCCCGGGAGCCGTGAGGTCACCGTCCGCCGCTCGTGCCGGCTGGTCGCAGCCGAGGCTTGCCTCCGGGCTCCCCGCTCCGAGGACAGGTGTCTCTGTGGTCAGGCCTCTTTGTACTGGCGCTAAGGAGAATTTGCGGACCTCCTGAGACGGTGACATTTGCAGACAAACACGAATTTGACCCTCCTCTGGAAGAAGATACCGGCACTTAACATATCTGATTTCTTGGATTCCCCTCGTTTATTTCCGTGCGCCCAAGAGGGGGAATTGGCCTGACTTTGGGTCTAGTTAAAGCTTTCTTTACCTAAAATAGAGGGGTATGTCAAGTGTGGTCAGTAGAGGGGCATTGGTTGACTTTTAAACATTGTAGATTAGTATAATGGGACACTCATAGAAGATTAAAAATACACGCCTTGCCTAAGTGGAGGGATTGGTCTGCTTTACTGATAGCTTTAAGTTTTTAAAAATGTTCTAGTGATTTATCTGTCACATTCTGTTTTCTGCACTAGGTTTTCCTAGGCAAGTTAGTTTGGAAAGGAAGAGGAATTTACATCCTAAAGTGGCTGCCCTTTTTTTTTTTTTTTTTTTAAAAGAGGAGAGTTCATTAAAAGTAGCAAACGTAAAATAAATGACTTCAAAATTGATAGGTTGCAATTTTTATAGAGACATGCTTAATATGTTGCCTTTCTTAACAGTAGTTATATTCAAGCAGTTCCCCCCCCCCCCCCCCCCCGTTGATCTGTAAATTGCTAGGTAGACGGTAATGTATAGCTCACTAGTTTATTTTGACCTACATATTGGTGATTACATGAACAAGCAAGCATTGGAGTTTGTCTCGTTATTGTTTACAAACTTCAGGTTGCCGATCTTTTTCCACTTAGAGGGTTCTGTCTCATTTGCCCTTAAACCAAAATCCTGTGCTTTAGTGGGAAAATAGTCATCATTATTGCTACATTAAACACATGTTTAAAATGTAGATATTAGTTAACAGTTACAATCTATCAATGTGACAGAAAGCTCACATTTTTGGTTGCGTATTTTGAACCAGACTTAATAGATTCAGCATCCCTTTGAGAACCACAGAGTGTATTTTATGCAAACATTTGTATGTTTATTTCACTTCCAATGGAAAGGACTTTTATACTTAAAAGTTCCTCGCACCCAAAGTTAATTGAATGAATATGTAGTGAAGAGTCCATCCAGCAGTATATTTCAAGTGATTTTTGTTTTTTTTTTTTTGTTTTTTTGTTTTTTAATTTTTTTTTTTATTTATTTATGATAGTCACAGAGAGAGAGAGAGAGGCAGAGACACAGGCAGAGGGAGAAGCAGGCTCCATGCACCGGGAGCCCGACGTGGGATTCGATCCCGGGTCTCCAGGATCGCGCCCTGAGCCAAAGGCAGGCGCCAAACCGTTGCGCCACCCAGGGATCCCTCAAGTGATTTTTAAGAAAAGGAAATAATAACTTTTGATACTAGATTAGTATGCAGTTTAGGCAGATTTATCACCAGTTTTAGATTTGTAAATGTTGTAGCCTATAATAAATTTAACTGGACCTTTTAACTTGTGGGCATGGAAAGAGTGCCTTATGTTATTCAAACTCTATGATTAAATTTTTAAAATTGACTTTCCTTTAAAAAGGAGTGTTTTTGAATCATGCAATAAGTATAGACTATAAATATTTTCACACATCCTTTAAGATCCAGGTTTTTGTGCTCCTTAAAAAAATTTTTTTTTGAAGATTTTATTTATTTATTTATTCATGAGACACACACACACACACACACACACACACACAGAGGCAGAAACATAGGCAGAGGGAGAAGCAGGCTCTCTGCCGGGAGGCCGATATGGGACTTGATCCCGCAGACGCTCAACCACTGAGCCACCCAGTAGTCCCTCTTTTTTAGATTTTTAATAAAGCACCATAAAATAAATAACATCAAGTAGAATATTAAGAGTATATATGTATACAAGTATATATAAGTACGTAAGTAAGACTAAAAATAAGTGGATCTCATCATAGGTTTTTTTTTTTTTTTTAAAGATTTTATTTATTTATTTGACAGAGCACAGGCAGGGGGGGTGGCAGGTAGAGAGAGAGGGAGAAGTAGGCTTTCTGCTGAGGGGGAGCCTGATGTGGGGGGCTCAATCCCAAGACCCTGGGATCCTGACCTGAGCAGAAGGTAGATGCTTAACCCACTGAGCCACCCAGACACCCCTCTTTATAGTTTTAAATGTGAATTTAATATGTTGTGATTGGAACTAATGTTTAATTGTGTAGCTGTGTACACAAAATATTTTAAATCCAGTGCTCTCTAAAGGAGGATAGGTAAGAAATAAGACATGGCTAACAAAAGGAGTTTATTTTCCATAAAGACAATAAAATTATTTTCAAGACATTTATTCAGTTTGATCAGCCTGTTTATAGACTACTTGCAAAGCTACGTATATGTATATGCCATATATGTGTGTGTGTGTGTATGTATATATATATATATTTTTTTTAATTTTTTTTAAATTTTTATTTATTTATGATAGTCACAGAGAGACAGAGAGAGAGGCAGAGACACAGGCAGAGGGAGAAACAGGCTCCATGCACCGGGAGCCTGATGTGGGATTCGATCCCGGGCCTCCAGGATCGCGCCCTGGGCCAAAGGCAAGCGCCAAACCACTGCGCCACCCAGGGATCCCTGTATATATATATTTAATGGAGGTTCAGAAATTTGGAAATTAAAATGGCTTGAGTCCGATTTATAGACCAATTTTTTTTGGAATACGGAGAATAATCATCATTAAAAGTTTTTATTTTGTCAGAATGGCTTTAAATAAAATCACATTATTGGAGACCTCAAGTAATTCTTTTTATTTGACTTTAGTATTGTTGCTACTTAGCAGAAGTATTAAAAAATCTGACTATTTTAGGAAAAGAAAGTCTGAGCCCAGGTTAGAGGGAGTAGAATTGCAGATAAAGGATAAGAAAAGTTATGTGATTTAAAGAATCCTGAGGAGAGTCCTCTACCAGAACCCACTGTTAACTCATGTGACTTTGGATTGCTAAAACCCACTTTATTTTCATTTCTCAATCCTTAACTCTCTTGATCCAAATAGAATAGAGATTAATGAGAGAATCTTGAGGGATGTGTGTGTGTGAAGTCCTCAAGTATTTTGGAAGCCAACTCTCTAAGGGAGTAATTCCCAGACTTTGGATTTCTTTCCTTTCCTTTTTATTTTATTTTATTTTATTTTATTTTATTTTATTTTATTTTATTTTATTTTATTATTTTATTTTATTTTACTTATTTTTTTTTTTTTTTTTTTTTAAGTAATTTCTACACCCAGTGTGGGGCTCAAACTCACAACCCAGAGATCAAGAGTCACATGTTCCACTGATTGAGCCAGCCAGGTTCCCCCAGACTTTGGATTTCAAAAGAAATCCACCCCCACCCCCACCCCCCACCCCAATTGGCAGGGTGCAGTGGAGTTGCCAGTTTTTCTGTTTGTTTGTTGTGTTTTTTTGTTTTTGTTTTTTTTTTGGCCAGGTCTAGCCAATAAAAACAGCAACAGTAACTCACATCACTAGCTACTTTCACCATCATTTCATTTAAAGAAAGGATATTTTAACTCAATTTGTAGACAGAATTTCAGAATAGAAGAATCATCTAGCTTTATTAAAAGATTTTCTTTCTTCTCCTTATTTTTCCTCATTTTTATATAAATCAGTAAATAGTCTGTTGCAAAGCTGCATCAGTTTCCCAGTCAACATTAAGTAACCCTCATCTGGTACAGAGCTCAGATCCAAAGATTCTGGGTGGGCTCCTACCTCTGCTACTTGTTAGACTGTGGTCTCAAGCAAGTCACTTATCTTCACAGAGCTTCAGTTGCTTTTTGTGTTAAATGGGGCTGTTAAAACCTACTTTGCCAGATGAATAGTGAGATTAATCATGATATAAAGAATAAATACCTGGATGATACCTGGAATAAATTATATACTTAGTTATAGCTATTATCATTGATTGGAGGTATCACCTTTTTTTGCAGTCTCTGATAATAAATGCCTCTAAGTAGTATAAGTTTTTTGTTTTAGTTATAGTCATTTATGTATTTTTTAAAATACATAATTTATGAGGGAGGTAGAGGGATAAGCAGGCTCCCTGCAAGGAGCCCAATGTGGAGTACAACTCAGGACTCTGGGATCATGCCCTGCGCTGCAGGCAGATTCTAAAACACTGAGCCCCCCAGGCGTCCCTGTGCAAAATATTCTTGATAGGTATTTTCTGCAAGTTACATTAGACCCCCTCTTTTTTTTAAAAAAAAATTATTTATTCACGAGAGACACACAGAAGCAGAGACATAGGCAGAGGGAGAAGCAGGCTCCCCTCGGGAAACCTGATGTGGGACTCGATCCCAGGACCCTGGGATCATGACCTGAGCCAAAGGCAGACACTCAACCACTGAGCCACCTAGGTGCCCCAGGTCCCCTTCTAAAAAGGATTTTTATGTTAAGATTAGCACAAGTGATCCTTAAAGATTAATAGGCTTGACAATTCTACATTTTTAAAATAGCGTTTGAAAACTATCAATTCCTCAAAAAGTTGCCTTCTTTTGCAAAATGTTGAACTAGTACCTCTCATGGCTTAAAAAAAGGAGTAGTGCCATCTACTTACTACCCCTTTTATTGAGATCTATTTTTTTTAAGATCTTTTTTTTATTATTTTTTTAAGATCTTATTCATGAGAGACACAGAGAGGCAGAGACATAGGCAGAAGGAGAAACAGGCTCAGTACAAGGAGCCCGATATGGGACTTGACCCTGGAACCCCAAAATCATGACCTGAGCCAAAGGCAGATGCTTAAGCACTGTGCCACCCAGGCATCCCTTTTTTTCTTTTATTAAAGTAAGGTCTATTGCTCAACATGGGGCTTAAACTCATGACCCCGACTGAGCCAGCCAGGTACCCTGAGATCTTACATTTTTAGAATAGAACCTAGAAGTCTTTGCTGCCCCTTCCTTTGTCCACCTAGACTCAGAGGTTAAACAGCTTGCCCAAGGTAACAATTAATGGCAAATGGGGACTAGAAGCCTAGCTTCCAAAGTACTTGTTTAAGGACTGCCCCCCCTCCATTCTTTTCAGTTGAATTTTTTTTTTTTTTAAAGATTTTATTTATTCATGAGAGAGACACAAAGAGAGTCAGAGACATATAGGCAGAGGGAGAAGCAGGCTTTCCGTAGGGAACCCAATGCGGGACTCCATCCCAGGACCCTGGGATCTCTCCCCGAGACAAAGGCAGAGGCACACGCACAACCACTGAGCCACCCAGGCATCCCTCTTTTTTTTTTTTTAAGATTTTATTTATTTGTTCATTTGTTCATAAGAGATAGAGAGAGATAGAGATGCAGGCAGAGGGAGAAACAGGCTCCCCATAGGGATCCTGATGTGGGATTTAATCCCTGGACCCCCAGGATCATGACCTGAGAGCCAAAGGCAGACGCTCAACCGCTGAGCCACCTAGCCGCCCCTTCAGTTGAATTCTTGTATAGATAATGCTTCACGTTCAAAGATACTAAAGCAAACATGGTGAATAGTCTTTTTCATACCCCTTCACTCTGACTTGAATTTCTCCCTCTCCGTAAGCAGCTGTGAAACTTTCCAGAGCCATTTTATGCATATACAAGCATAAATATGACCATATTTTTCTTCCCATTTTTAAACAAAGTTATCATATTGTACATTCTGATCTATACCCTACTTTTTGCTAGCATTCTTTCCATCACCATATATATTTAAGTGCTTATATTCGTACTTGGTGCAATGTTAATAACTGCTAGTATGTAAAAGAAAATTTGTTCTAGAAGTTAGTTTTGACTAATAAAATATTGGTTCTTATGTTATTATTGTTTCTTGGTCTGGAAATTTCAGAAGCAGTATGAACTTAGAGTATAAGAGGAAAGAATACATTACGAAGAGTAACTGGACTGCCATGTGTTAGAGATAACTGTTAATATGTAAGATAATGTTTACTGTGTGCAAAGCAGTGTTCTAAATGCTTTACTAATTTAATTCTCATAACAGTCCTATGAGGTGCTTTTTTTTTTTTAAAGATTTTATTTATTTATGAGATACAGAGAGAGAGAGCGAGAGGCAGACACACAGGCAGAGGGAGAAGCTGGCTCCATGCAGGGAGCCCGACATGGGACTCGATCCTGGGTCTCCAGGATCAGGCCCTGGGCTGAAGGCGGTGCTAAACCGCTGAGCCGCCCGGGCTGCCCCTATGAGGTGCTTTTATCACCATTTTACAGATGAGAAAACTGAGGCACACAGAATGTAACTGAAAGTTGATTTAGATAGTACGGTGGCAGAAGCCTGATTCTAACCCAAGCAACCTGTCTCAAAAGTCCAGGCTCTTTACTACTACTTTGAATTCCATTTAGATATAATATTGATCAAGTGATACCTATATCAGCCAAATATTTAAAACTATGCAAACATTGGTGCCTTTTTTTTTTAACATCTGTATGCCAAAAATGCCTAGATTTTGCATTATAGCTTTTACTTGTTTAGAGCAATTTTTGGAAAAGCAAGGACATTATTATGAAGGCGTGGTATTCAAGAAGTTTCTGGAGTATTTGCTTTCGAAGCCTAAACTTGTGAAGACAAGGCATTTGTCTCACCTAGTTAGTGAACAGGCATGCAGAGGGGTGAGCTATCAGGAAGACTTAGCAGAATTGCTAAGAGAAGGAAGATAAAGGGCATCTAGGCACCTGGGGTGGGAGGGGAAATTGGTTTGAATTTGTACTAGGGTGGGGAAGCTCTTTCCGAGAGAGGTGTTGAGTCATGGATCCACTGTACATAGAATCAGAAGAATTGGGCCTGGGGTGTGGTGCTAGCTAAACCACGATACAGAAGTAGAATTTAAGAGGGATTCATTTCCTTGATGTTGTGGAAGACTCCAGGGAACAGCAAGAAGAAAAGCAGAAGATGGTGGCCATTTGAAGGAATAGCAAGTGGTCCTATTTGAATGATAGACCCACTTGGGTGGAGAAAGGACTGGAATCTAGAGCTTGTCCAGAAAAATGCAAAACCAGGCATTCTTGTAAACCACATGTTCTTGTAAACATGGACAAGACTTATACACACTGATCCTGGGGTTTCTCTTCTCTCTAGTATTTATATTCAGTTGTCCTAGACAGGTATTAGATGTTCAGTTTCCAAAATTCATTCCCCCAACTCCTAGTTCTGTGGCAGTGCAGCAGGGATTTCATAAGCATTTGATTCACATTTTAACATGTTAAACTTTAAAACATTTATAAGCATGTATATATTTTCAAGTGCATAACATGCTAAATCAGTAGAGACCACTGATTTATACCACCAGGTTATCTCAATGGTGTTACGCTAGATGAAAAAAAAGTGCCAGTCTTTAAAGGTTACACACTATATGAATCCATTTATATAACATTATTGAAATAACAAAATTATAGTGATGGAGAACAGATTAGTAGTTGCCAGAAAGTTCAGAATTGGGGAAAGGGTGGCTTGGTTAAGGAAGGTAGCATAAGGGAGCCTTGTGGGGAAGGAATATTCTGTATTTTAATTGTGGTTACACTGAAGCTACAACTGTAATAAAATTGCAAACTGGTGAAATCTCAGTAAACTAGATTGTACTAAGGTTAGTTTCTTGGTTGTGGTATTGTACTCTAGTTATGCAAGGGAGGTTTGGTGAAGTGTGTTAGGGACCATCCTGTGCTTTTTTTTTTTTTTTTTTTTTTTTTTTTTGCAAATTCTTGTGATTTATAGTTATTTTAAGATAAAAAGTAAAAAAAGAAAGCAATTATTTAGAATATTTGAGGGAAAATAAGCAAAAGGAAAAAATTAAAAATATCCATAATGCCAACACTCAGGATTGCTGTGTGTAGATACTTGAATTTTTAAGAAGACTACTGATTAGGATTACAGCTTTATATTGGTATTTAAAAAATTCAGGCTAGTGCTTGTTTGCTCTTGTAAAATTGTATCAGCAAATTCACTACTATAGAACTCTCATTGCTTTATGGTATAACATGTGACTGCCTTATGCATAATACACTGATGTCTTGATTATACAATTTATTCTTAGAGATTTAACTTAGAAATGTTCTTCTACTTAGACTTTTGGACGGGTACAATAAAAGCCTTAGAGCATTAATGTACAATTAAAAAAAGATTAGCATTTGCAACTGCTAATCTCTGGATCAGGTTTTTCTTGATACTGCGCAATCAAAACAGAACAAGTCTGACCGCCCCCAATTATCCATAACTTAAATAAAGTTTGTGTTAATCAAAAGACCTTCATTGTAAATGTTATAAACTTGAGCTTTTAAAATACACTGATAGAGTGAAATACTGTTTTAATCTGTTTTTCACTATAGATTCACATAAAATTTCATTTGGAAAAACATTCTTTTGCTAAAAAATTCTTTTAAACCATTAGATTATAAACTACAGTTTCTTTTGTTATATAGCATCTGTAATTTAGGGGAATGTCAAGGATGCTGTTGTCCTCTTGTGTGATAATTGGCCTTTTCAAAAACAATCATTGTTTTTGAGAAGTAAAATCATGGAAGATCCATGACAAAATAAGAATTAAAAGTGGAGTATAATAAATTCTTCTGCTTTTAAAAGTTTAATTTACTTCTGCTTGTGCATTATGCTAAGAGTGAAGATCACAGTCATTAAAGCAAGAGTACCTGGATTGAATTCTTGGCTGCATAATTTGGTCTCTCTTCTCAGTTTCCACTTCATAAAATGAGGGTAACAGTAGTGTCTAACCCAGGATTATTGGGAATATGAAGTACACCAATCCATCAGTATGTATAAACAGTCTTAGCACAGTGCCTGGCACAAAAGTAAGTGCTCGTAGATGTAGCTAATATTTTTAAAAAATGATTGAGATCATATTGCACATATATCTTTTTTCCCCTCATTTAACATGTCACAACTATTTTTTCTTGTTCTTAAAAATTCTACTAGTAATGAATGTAAGAGAATGTTAGGAGCCCTGTACCCTTGTCATTGGGTATTCTCATTATTTATACCTTTATGAATTTGTTTTATGGAAAATATCGTCTCTGGCAGCCGTGGTGGCGCAGCGGTTTAGCGCCGCCTTTAGCCCAGGGTGTGATCCTGGAGACCCAGGATTGAGTCGCACGTATGGTTCCCTGCGTGGAGCCTGTTCTCCCTCTGTCTGTGTCTCTGCCTCTCTCTCTCTCTCTCTCTGTCTCTCATGAATAAATAAATAAGTAAAGAAAAGAAAAATATCATCTCATTGTTTTGATTTACATTTCCCCCCAAGTAGAAGCAACTTTTAGTTGGTTTTCACATTTTTATTGTTTTTTAATATTTTATTTATTTATTCATGAAAGACACACAGAGTCAGAGACACAGGCAGAGGGAGAAGCAAGCTCCATGCAGGAGCCCCACATGGAACTTGATCCTGGGTCTTCAGGATCACGCCCTAGGCCGAAGGCAGGCGCCAAACCATGGAGCCACCCAGGGATCCCCTTCATGTTTTTATTGTTTGCACTTCTTCTCTTTAGTCTTGCCTGTATACATCTTAGAATTTTTATGTTGATTGGACAAATGCCTTATATATTTAGAGGATATGGATATTTTAACATTTGTTAATATTTTTGCCATGTTCTTTTTTTTTTTTTTTTTACGATTTTATTGATTTATTCAAGAGAGACACAGAAAGAGAGGCAGAGACACAGGCAGAGGGAGAAACAGGCTCCCCACATGGAGCCCCATATAGGATTCATTCCCAGAATACGGGATCACGCCCTGAGCCAAAGGCAGATGCTTAGCCGTTGAGCCACCTAGGCATTAATTTTTGTAGTACATAGATTTTTTTTTAAGTGTACAAAAAATTTAATTATTTTTCTATGTAATTTTTTCCCATAGGTTTTAAGATTAGAAGGGCATGTCTCATTCTGATGAATGAGTATTTATGATTTCTTTTAGTTTTGAAAAAAAAATTCCTTAATCATGTAGAATATAGGTTACAGATGAACCTATAACCTAATTTTTATAGACATATGTTTAATGTTCACTTGAATTTCTTCTGGAGATTGCCTGTTTATACCTTTGCGCATTTATTTCTCTTCTAAGTTGTCTTTTTTTTTCTTATTGGTTAGAGGGAATTCTTCAGGTATCACAGTAATTTTTTGTTATATGTATTACATATATTTTCTTCTTGTTTCTCACCTTTTATTTTTTATTTTTTTTAATTTATTATTTTTTTAAAATACTCTTAAGGCATTTATTTATTAAAACGTTCTCTGCCAAGATTTCACATTAGCTTAAAATTCAAATCAATCTTTACATTTCTCTGCTGAGGACTCCACCTCAGTGTATGACATAAAAGCACCTTCTCCAGCAGTGAGTGTTACCAGCATCCACACAGTGAGCCCCATGGTCAGCCTCTCTGTTCCCCAGGTGACCCAACTAGATGTTAATACTGCTCTGCCACAGGGTAAAAGCTCCTAACTCAAACTCATTGGAAAAGGGGTGAAACTTCTGCAAAGCGCACTTTAAGAAGAGGTACTGTTTGCTCATGAAAAGAAACCAGTGAGTCCTCTAAGAATAATAAAAGGGGATATTTTACAGTTAAGCACATGATTTGGAGTGAAGAATTCGGATGTTGCTTTGCTGGTCCAGGCTGTTAATACTCTTCTTGTTCCTCCTGTGGGCCCCCTTCATCAGGTATCACAAAGCCTTCATCTGTGGCATAGAGAATGTCCACGATCCTCTGCAATACAGGGTTGTTTTCCCCTTCGTTCTCCTGGCAAATCAATTCAATGTTTCTTAGCTTTCCAAAGTAGAAATCTCTTTTCTCCAAGTCTTCGACGGTAAGTTTCAATACATTGACCTGCTGCATCAATTCAGCTGCTTCATCATCCCCGTTGCCCACACCAGGATTCTTTCGCACCACACCCGGGCCAGCCTTAGGGGTTGCAGTAGTTCTGTGTGTTGCAATGGGCCTCTGTGGAGCTGCACTGCTAGAGCTGAGAGGTTTCTTCGGTTTGTTCAGAGCTGGAGCAACAAGGGAGGGAGCCACTGCAGTTTCTTGACCTTGTCTGGCAGCTACAGGGTCATAGTCTTTTCCATCATAGTTTGCATCAAAAAACTTCTTGAACCACTGAACAAATTCAAAATTGTCCTGAAACTTTCCTTTTACTAATTTGTCCACAGGAATTATTTTGTCAACACCCATTCTCTTAAAACCTGCTTGTAGTATTTTGAAGTTCTGGATGTATTCATGCTCTAGTTTAGCCTGGAATTTCACTTTCTTCAAGGCAATGGAGCCAGGGAATAGCATGTCCATAAACTGACAGTAGGCAGCCCCTGAGCACAACTGTTCAATCTTTGTCAGATTCAGCTGCAGAGACTCATTGATCCAGGCCAGCATATCACGTCGACTTAGGTTATCACTGGTGACGGACGTTGAGTATATGTTCACTGCCATCTTCGGCTCTCGGTGGGACCGTGTCCACTGCCTGTGCCCGGCTTCGATTCCGTCTTCGTCTCGTTCAAACCACCCGAACCCCTATTTCTCACCTTTTAATTTCATTAATGGTTTCTTTATTCAACAGAAGTTGAAACTTTTTTATGTGATGCCATTTTTGACTTCTTGATAACTTTTAGGTTGTTTTCTTTCTTTAATCTTATTTAGCAAACTCTCTAGCATCCTAAGATTTTTTTTTTAACTTTCATGTATTTTGTTTGAATTTTTTTCATATTTAGCTCCTTTTAGTTTGAGTGGAATTTACTTTTGTGTGGGACGTGAGGTAGGGATCTAACTTTTCTAAATTGGTGGGCTTTTGCCTAACTCCATGTATTGACTTGACCATATTTGAAATGACACAGGAATTTCCTTATATGCGTAGGGTCTCTTTTTGGATTCTCAATTCTGTTCCAGTAATACGTTGTCTGTTTTTCTACACATTTACATTACAGTCCCTCTCTCCCCTGTGGCTTTAAATAGTTTGATATCTGATAGGGCAAATATGCTCATTTTAAAACATTTCTTTGGCTATTCTTACGCATTTACTGTGTCAGGTGAATTTTAGAATTTATTTTGATGAGCTCTAAAACCATTCCAATGAGATTTTGAATAGAATTATTACTAAATTTATAGATGGATTTGAGACAGAGTCAGCCTTTACTTACATTTTCCCATCAAGGAACAAACATACCTATTTATTCTGGAGTTGCTAACCTGTTATTATTTTAACCTAGATGCCCATTGTAGTTTTGTTTTGTATATGATGGATGTAGTGCTGGAAATTAAGAAATTTTCTGATGGTATTCTGGACAGGGATCCCAGTAACAGAATTCTCTCCAGTCTATAGCCACTCTTTTCAAGTATGTAGGGTCCCTGAGGAGGAAATTTGTATTAATATTTGTACCTGCAAATGAAAACTAAAATACTTTGCATTTTATTCTTAACTGGGACTTGGGCACTAAACTCCCAAGACAAAAGACTGGAATGAGCCCAGCTGGGTTCACATGGAAATGCTTTTTTATTTTTTTCTCAATCCAGTTAAGCCTAAATTGTTTCAAACTAAAACAGGCTGTGAGGTGGACCCCGTTCATCTCTTCAATTCTCAAACATGGCTAGATTTTTCCCATGTGATGTGAGCAGAGCCTGCTCTATCTATCTCATTCCTGTCAATGCTCAGGGCCATGTAACCAGAGAGCACATTTGCTTTGGCTGACTGCTGATCTGGCCTTGGCCACATGCCTCAGGCCTTTTCTGCCTAAGTAGTAGGTTTGGCCCTGGTTCTCACTTAGAGAAAAGAAAGCCCTCTTGAGGCTTACCTTTTAATGGTGATTCTGTCCAGTATCACACACACCCAATCAGTGCTCTCAAATCTGTCCACTTTCTTCCTGAGAGTCAGAGAAAAAGAACAGTCAGGGAGACTTGATCCCTCACTTCTAAAGATAACACAAAAATTTTCAGCCGTTCTCAGAAACATTGGTTTTTCTCTTGGGTTGTTACTTGTCTCTAAACCAAAAAGAGGTGGAGTAAAAAACTGGCTAAGTATTGCACATAACCCATATCCGTTCTTAACTATGCATCAACCTGAAGTGGGTGACTTATTACTCAGGAGACGTTCTCTTCCCTTGCTTAATGGTTCATGACATGTTCTTGATTTTCCTCCTACCACTTGGTTCCTTCTCAGCTTTCTTTACTGGCTTATCCTCCTGTACCTGCCCACTAAATGTTGACACACCAGGGATCAGCCCTACACCCTCTTGTCAGTCTTTCTTTCCCTAAAGTCACATCCATATCCATGGCTTCACTCAAAGATGAACCTAAAATTTAGATCGCTAGCCTGGAAATTTATGTCTCTAGCCTCAATTTTTTTTAAAGATTTTATTTATTTATTCAACGAGAGACGTACACAGAGAGAGGCAGAGACACAGGCATAGGGAGAAGCAGGCTCCAATGCAGGGAGCCCAATGTGGGACTTGATCCTGGGATCCTGGGATTATGCCCTGGGCCAAAGGCAGGCACCAAACCGCTGAGCCACCCAGGGATCCCTTTTTTTTTTTTTTTTTTTTTTTTTTTTAGTGCTCACAAGTTTATATTTTTAGGTTTGATAAAGATTCTTGTGTATTTTCTAAATACACAGACAAAACAGGTTTGGAAGTTTACATACATGTCTTAGGACACTTATACTAGGTAGGTAAATTACATTTAAAAAAATTGGTCTTCGTAAAAGATCTTCCCAAAGAGCTTTTACAAACAGCAGGCAGAAGAAAGCATTCTTTTATGTTTACAGTGTTTAAAATGCTGATTCTCCCATTTCATGATGGCCTCAACCATCCCTCTCCCCTAAACCCAAAATCTTGTTCTCAATAGCCAGTGTACTCCAAATTAAGTACCCAGTGTCATAAAATCCAGGGCTAAAAAACAACTTGTAAAGTGTGCTTATCCCTAACACATTTTAAACTATCTAAAACTGTTCGACTTCACTTGAAAGCAGGGATACAGCAAGAAAAAAAACTTTCCACTTTAAATCCTAAAGTGACTACAAAAAAACATCTGTTAGTTCTAAGCACATATATTAGTATCATAGTTAAGTTTAAGGATCTGGGTGACTGAACGGCACAAAAACTGGGGTTCACATCAACTGCTGAGCCACACAGACATCCCTCTAGTCTTAAAATTTCTCTCTCTCCTTTGAACTCTAATTCTGTTTATGTAATTGCCTGCTGGACATCTCTGCTAGGATGTCTTCAAAGTACTATATTTAACATGTCCAAGATTTAATTAATACTCTTCCCTGGGACACCTGGGTGGCTCAGTGGTTGAGCGTCTGTCTGCCTTGGCTCAGGGTGTGATCCCAGGATCTGGGATCAAGTCCCATGTTGGGCTCCTTGCGAGGAGTCTGCTTCTCCCTCTGCCTATGTCTCTGCCTCTTTCTCTGTGTCTCTCATGAATGAATGAATAAATAAACAAAGTAAGTAAGTAAGTCTTTAAAAAAAAATTCTTCCCCTGAAAATGCTGTTTGTCATTCCAGTGAAAGGCATTACCACCTAAGCAGTTGTGCAAAGCAGAAACCTGGGAGTTGTCTTTGGTTGTTTCTCCATGAAATCCAGTCAGTCGGCAGGTCCAATTGTTGTTGTTGTTTTTTTTTAATCTTTTTTCTGATTTGTAACATACACATGGAAGAGTCATTGAGCTGTGCATCTTTTTTCATGTAATAATCACAAACTGTAACCCTTGTAGCCAACAAACATTCAGGTCATTAAATAGATGATTGTCAGCACTTCAGAAAGCCCTCCTTTTAACTCTCTCCTTATTAAATACTCTCTTCCTCCTTCTCAAGATTAACTGACTTCTTTTATGATAGTTTCTTACTTTTCTACCTAAGGTTGCATCTAAACTTGGTAGTTTAATTTTCCCTGCCTTTTGAACTTTATAAATAGAACCATTTAGTTTGTATTCTTTATTCCAGCTGTTTTCATTCAGCATTATCTTGTGAGATTCATCTGTGTTTTATAGAGCTATAGTTTCATTGCTGAATACTCTGTTAGACAAACGTATCACAATTAACTTATTCCTTTTTTTGAAAGGTCCAGACCTTTTCAGAGAGTCTTTGAGATCAAAAACTATTTTCATAGTA
Source organism: Vulpes vulpes (assembly GCF_048418805.1). NCBI lineage: Eukaryota > Metazoa > Chordata > Mammalia > Carnivora > Canidae > Vulpes > Vulpes vulpes. The sequence continues at coordinate 75,202,485 of NC_132782.1, forward strand.
ATAATAAGATGTTATTCACCTTATTTTACTCTTTTCCCTCACCAAGTGCTATAGTTTGTTTCATTGCTGAATATTCTGTTAGACAAACGTATCACAATTAACTTACTCCTTTTTTTGAATGGACATTTAAATTATTTTCACTTTGAAGCAGGTATGAATTATGACGCTATGAGCACTTTTGTGTATTTTCAATTTTAGTTGGTAATGCCAGACTGTTTTCTAAGTGATTGCAATAATTTTGATTCCTACCAACAATATATCAGATATCCTGTTATTCTACCTGTATGCCAAGCCTTGGAATTGTCAATCTGTTAAATTTTATTAACCATTCTGGTGTATATGTAATGGATTTTTTTTGGGTAGTTGAGATGTATTTCATATACATTAAAATGCAAAGATTTTAAATGTACAGCTTGAAAATGTTTTCACATATGCATGTGCATTCCTATCACCCAAGAAAGTTCTCTCATGCTCCTTTTCAGTCAGAAGCTGTTATTCTGACAATCCTGCTTTGACTTTTATCACTATAAATTTGTTTTGCCTATTCTTGAACTTGATGTAAATGGTCTCATAACAGTATGTACTCTCTTGTGTCTGGCTTCTTTTGCCCAGCATAATAATGTTTTTTGCAGTTCATCCGAGTTGTTGGTTTTATCAGTTATTTTTTATTGCTTAGTGCCATTGTATGATTTTACACACCCACATGCATGCACACTCTTATTTCTCTAGGGTATATATTGAAGGGTGGATTTTTGGGTCATGGGGTAGGTGTTTAATTTTATTAGAAACCACAGAATAGTTTCCCAAAGTTGTTCTGTTTAAATTCCTATTTCTTCTTCTTCTTCTTCTTCTTCTTCTTCTTCTTCTTCTTCTTCTTCTTCTTCTTCTTCTTCTTCTTTCTTCTTCTTCTTCTTCTTCTTCTTCTTCTTCTTCTTCTTCTTCTTTCTTCTTCTTCTTCTTCTTCTTCTTCTTCTTCTTCTTCTTCTTCTTCTTCTTCTTCTTCTTTCTTCTTATTTATGATAGTCACACACACACACACAGAGAGAGAGAGGCAGAGACACAGGCAGAGGGAGAAGCAGGCTCCATGCACTGGGAGCCCGACGTGGGACTCAATCCCGGGTCCCCAGGATCGCGCCCTGGGCCAAAGACAGGCGCCAAACCGCTGTGCCACCCAGGGATCCCTAGATCAACATTCTAAGTGGAATTTTTTTAGTGGTCTCGGTTGGAGTCAACTTAATTTTTTTCCTGTATGACTATTCAGTTATTATTATTGTAGCACCAGTTTAAGATCTCATTCTCCCTTGCTCTGTAGAGTTATTTTTTTCATAAATCAGCTGATTGTGTACAAAAGGATTTGTCTGGGCTCTTGTATTCCATTCTTCTATTTGTGTGTCTTTGTGCCAGGGTGCCACTATCTTAACTACTCTATTTCAGTAGTTCTCTGGGACTATGTCCCTTTCATTTCTGGGACCAGGTAGGTCCAGACCTTTTCAGAGAGTCTTTGAGATCAAAAACTATTTTCATAGTAATAATAAGATGTTATTCACCTTATTTTACTCTTTTCCCTCACCAAGTGTACAATAGGTTTTCTAGAGGCTGCATGACATGTGATATTGAAACAGATTGAATGTAAATGCAGGTATGAGAATTCCAACTGTTTCCTCTTAAGCTAGATATTAAGGAGATTTACTTACAAAAATGTAAAACACTGCCTTTCTTTTCATTAAATTGTTATGTTTTGGAAAAGAGTTATATTTCATGAAGAATTTATCCCTGTTAATATGTAATGTTTCTTGTTTTTTTGTTATTTTTATTTATTTGTTTTCATTTTTTTAAAGATTTTTAATTTATTTATTCATAGAGACACAGAGAGAATGAGAGGCAGAGACACAGGCAGAGGGAGAAGCAGGCTCCATTCAGAGAGCCTGACATGGGACTCGATCCAGGGTCTCCAGGATCACGCCCTGGGCTGCAGGCGGCGCTAAACCGCTGCGCACTGGGGCTGCCTATTTATTTGTTTTCAAATTTTTATTTAAACTCAGTTAACATACAATGTTATTTTTAGATAAGCAAATATTTCACAATTTTGTGTTAACTTCAAATGTGATAAATATAGTAGCTAAAATCACTAACTAAAATCCTGTAGAGTCTCCAGTTTGAGAATTACCTGATCACCAGTAGGTAATGAGTCTTGGTTATTGTTTGCCCCTTGCACTTGCATATATGTTTTAGAGTCTGCTTATAAGGTTCTGCAGAAATACGCATTTGGCCTTGAGTAATACTGTTAGGGAGAGTTTTTGCACATCTTCTTAACAATTGTTAAAGAAAAAAGTCTACATAGAAATATGTTATAAAAAAAAAACAAGAAAGCAAAGTATATCTGAAAAATATGAAACTTTAACAAGGGACATAAAAAAATTCAATAAATACATGACACATAACTTGAATAGGATAACTCTCACATCAGAAAGATGTCAATATGCCCTCTAAATTGTTGTGTTGTGTATTACTAGATACACTTTTGCATTTTGTCATTTTAAAATTGAGATATGCCTTAAAATTGAGGATACCTTCCAGGGGTGCTTGGGTGACTTAGTGAAGTGTCTGACTCTAGATTTCAGCTCAGGTCATGATCTCCAGGTTTTGCGATGAAGTCCTGTGTTGGACCAGTCCTGTGGGGAGTCTGCTTGGGATTCTCTCTCCTCTCCTGCCCTTTGTCCTGCTTGTGTGCTTGCTTGCTCTCTGTCAAATAAATAAGTAAATAAATCTCTAAAACAAAAGAAATTAAAGAAACCTTCCATTCATTTCTGGCAATGTTGTAGTAGTGAAGAAGTTTTATTTATGAACATCTTAATGAATTTATTTTACTTATTTTCCTTTAATTATAAGCACAAGTCACCTATGATATAAAGACAAAACAGTCTGGGATGCCTGGGTGGCTCTGTGGTTGAGCATCTGCCTTTGGCTCAGGGTGTGATCCCGGAGTCCCACATTGAGCTACCTGCAGGGAGCCTGCTTCTCCCTCTGCCTGTGTTTCTGCCTCCCTTTCTGTGTGTCTCTCTTGAATAAATAAATAAAATCTTAAAAAAAAAAGACGAAACAGTCTGTAAGTCTAAAAGACGTATTTTAATAGGCCTAAAAGAAAAATCCTCAATCACAAAAGAGGAGTCTGTTCATGTGGCAGTGTCCTTTTTTTAGTGCTGCATAAAATTGTGCATCTTATATTGAAGGTATTTTGGACTTGATAAAACATAATTTGTAAATTCAGTGTAATCCCAGTGAATATTTCCACAGGCTTTTCAAAACTTGATTCTAAGGTTTCTATGGAACAGAACCAAAGCAGAATTTTTCATAAAAAATATGAAAATCAATACTCATGAAGAAGGGGGTTGCTGCTGTTAAAGTCAGTGTTAAAGCTGAAGTAATGAAAGGCTCCAGAGCAGACAGGTTATCCCTGGAACAGAGTTGACAGTAGTGACATAAACTGTTTATGTTTATAGAACTGTTACAGGTAATAAAACAGTGAATTCTTCAATAAGTAGTGTTGGATCAACTTTAGTAGCCATTTGAGGAAAAAAAGCTAGCTTGTCATCTCATAAACACAAAGACTTTTATTGAGATGTAATTCACAGATAGGAAAGTATACATATTTTAAGGGACCAATAATACATTTTGTGAGTATACAAACAGAATCTATCATGTAGATCAAGATATAGACTATCTCTGGCATCCCCCAAATTTCCTTTATATGCCTCCCAGTCAGCCCCCCTTGGTAATCCACTTTTCTGACCTCTATGCAGAGGTTTTGATTTTGAAGTAAATCATATAGTAAGTCTTCTTTTGTGTTTAGCTTCTTTTGCTTAACGTTATGTCTGAGATTTATTTATGTTGCATGTAGCAGTTCTTTTATTTACTGTGTGTAGTGTGTTATTATGGCACACTTTATTCTGCTGTTGATAGAATTCTTGGTTGTGTACATTTTTTTTCTTTTGGCTAAGATGAATAAAACTGCTTAGAACATTCTTGTATGTGTTTGGTGGGTGTTAAGTACTCATTTGTTATTCCAATTTGTTATTGGAATTGAATGGAACTATTAGAATATATATATATATATATACACACATATATATATTCTAGTAAGATATATAAATATATATATATATATATATATATATATATATATATATATTCTAGTAGGATATATATATGTATATTTAATTTTAGTATATACCCCCAAACAGTTTTCCAGAATAGGTGTACCGGGTTACACTCTTACTGGCAACATATGAGAGTTCCAGTTGCTCCTAAGTTTTACACAATCCCAGAATCCATGAAGAAAAAAATTGATGAATTGGCCCACAAAATAAATAAAATCTTTTGAAAGGAGGGAAGGTGCTTCCGTGGCTTAGTCGGTTAAGCTCCAACTCTTGGTTTCAGCTCAGGTTGTGATCTTGAGGTTGTGGAACTGAGCCCCCTGTTGGGCTCTGTGCAGAGTGTGGAGCCTGCTTGACATTCTCCCTCTCTCTCTACCTCCCAATAAATGAATGAATGAAAAATTTTTTAAATCTTTAAAAAAAAGAATTAACATACAAAAATGGTGGATTCTTAAAACCGTAATGGTGAATGAAATAGCTGGTGTGAAAATACAAGTTTCAAAACAGACGAAATTAATCTGTGGTGTTAGAAGTCAGGATAATGTTACCTTACTGAAAAGGAACACAAAATGAGCTTTTGGGGGCTTGTAATGTTCTATCTTAATGTGGGTCCTGGTTACAGAGTTATGTTTACATTAGGAAAATTCTTCAAGCTGTAAACTGAGAATTTATGTACTTTTCTGAACATAAACTATAATTCAGTAATAAATTTTAAATAAAAATAGCATTTATACACACAGTCATAAGGAATGTACATACCCTTTGTTTAGCAGTTCTTTTCTGTGCTTGTAAACACACATATACATATATATATATATACACTCTTATACATGGGGGTTAAATAGTATGAAGACATTCATTTCTATGCTTGTAATAACAAAAGTTTTGGACAAAACTTTATTACCTGTGTTACTAATGGTATTCTTACATGGTGAATTAGCAGCCCTTAAAAGAAGTTCTTTGTGAACTAATTTAGTAACATCTCTTAAAATATTTTAATCTTTTTTTTTTTTTTAAGATTTTATTGTTCATAGAGACAGAGAGAGAGAGGCAGAAGGAGAAGCAGGCATCATACAGAGAGCCTGACGTGGGACCAGGATCACACCCTGAGCTGCAGGCGGCGCTAAACCGCTGCGCCAGGGGGGCTGCCCTCTTAAAATATTTTAAATAAAAAGATCAAGCAAGGTGCATGAATGATAAATATTATATGCTAATACAGTTGACCCTTGAGCAACATGTGGATTAGGGGCACTGACTACCTGTGTAGTCTAATCTGCATTTTTTTAAATTGAAGTATAGTTGACATGCAGTGTTACATTTCAGGAGTACAGCATTATGAATCCGTAATTCTATACATGCAATTACACTGTCACCATACAACATTACTGTAAAATTATTGACTGTATATGCTGTACTTTTCATCCCTGTGCCTTACTTTATAACTGAAAGTTTGTACCTCTTCCCTTCACCTGTTTTGCCCATCCCCTCACCCACCTCCCTGGCAATCACAAATTTGTTCTCTGTGAGAATTTTTGTTTTTGTTTGTTCATTTGTTTTGTTTTTTAGATTCTACATATAATGAAATCATGTAGTATGTCTTTTTCTCACTGATTTCACTTAGCATGATACCCTCTAGGTCCATCCATGTTATCGCGAATGGCTAGATTTCATTCTTATGGCCAAGTCATACTCCAGTGTGTATATATACCCCATCTTTTCTTATCCATCCGTCCATCAGTGGGCACTTAAGTTGCTTCCATTTCTAGGCTATTGTAAATAATACTGCAGTAAACGGAGGTGCATATATCTTTTCAAATTAGTGTTTTCATTTGGGTATATACCTAAGCAGTGGAATGGAACTGTTGGATCATACAGTATTTATAGTTTTTTGAGGACCTCCATACTGTTTTCCACAGTGGCTACACCAATTTACGTTCTCACCAACAGTGCACAAGAGTTCCTTTTTCTCCACATTCTTGCCGGCACTTACTACTCCTTGTCTTTTTAAACTAGCCATTCTGACTAGTGTCAGGTCATTGTGGTTTTAATTAGCATTTCCCTCTGTATAACTTTTGACTTCCCCAAAACTTAGCTGCTAATAACCTGCATTGACTGGAAGCCTTACTGATAACATAAAGTCAGTTAACAGAGATTTTGTATGTTATATGTATTCTACACTGTATTCTTAGAATAAAGGAGGCTAGAGGAAAAAATGTTAAAGAGGAAGAGAAAATACATTTACAGTACTATGCTATATTTGTCAAAAACAATTTGTGTATAACCGGTGAAGTTCAAACCTGTGTTGTTCAAGGATCAGCTGTATTTCTGTGTGGGTATTTTTTTTTTTAATTTTTTATTTATTTATGATAGTCACAGAGAGAGAGAGAGAGGTAGAGACACAGGCGGAGGGAGAAGCAGGCTCCATGCACCGGGAGCCTGATGTGGGATTCGATCCCGGGTCTCCAGGATCGCGCCCTGGGCCAAAGGCAGGCGCCAAACCGCTGCGCCACCCAGGGATCCCTGTGTGGGTATATTTTTAAGTCATTTACGTAAATATGTAAATAGAATATTCCCAGAAGGATGAAAGAATATATTAATGCTGGCCCTCTCTGACAAGAAGTTGGTGGCTGGGGGACAAAATGAGAGATACTTTCTCTATATACTATTTAACTCTCTTAAAACATTTTTCATAGTGGCAAAATGCACATAACATAAAATTTACCAAATTAAGCATTTTAAGTAAACAATTCAGTACTGTAAGTTTATTCACATCGTTGTATATCCAATCTCCAAAACTTTTCATGCCCATTAAACAATTCCTTATTTCCTCATCTCCTTTATTGCTGGCAATCACAATTCTACTTTGTGTTTCTATGAATTTGATTACTCTAGATACCTCATAAAAGTGGGGTCATACAATATTCGTATGTATCATGTATTTTTGTGACTGGTATATTTCACTTAGCAGACTGTTTCAAGGCTCATCCATAGTATTTTGTGATCCTTGGATTCTGTACCTTGTTCATTTATTACCTTTTTTTTTTTTTTTTAAGATTTTATTTATTTGAAAGAGAGGGTACACAGCAGGGAGGAGGAGCAGAGGGAAAAGCTGGTTCTCTGCTGAGCAGGGAGCCTGACCCAGGGCTTGATCCCAGGACCATGAGATCATGACCTGAGACGAAGGCAAATGCTTAACCGACGGAGCCACCCAGGCACCCTATCACCTATGTTTAAAAGAGCATTAAGATAAAAAGGTTGTGACCTTTTCATCTGGAGCTGACTATTCAGTAAAAAGTTGGTAGTGTGCATTATTCATGTCAACCAATATTTAATGCCAGTTTTGGCAGCAACTTTATGCCAAAATGCCATTTGAAGCTTTACTACATGTTTCTCCTTTTTTTCATGTATAAATGCCAATCAGAATGGAGGGTCATTTCAGTCCCCAGCCTCTTGACTCATTATGCTCAGTAGTTTTTCCCCTGGGCTTATTGTCCAACTTTGGCCCTCCTCAGAGTCTACCTCTTTACCTCTTGGACAGTTTGGTTCTGAGCCAAGGCCATTGCTTCTTCTTTGTAGATTTCTCCTGTATCTCTGACCTGGGGAGGTGGGTGGGAGGAGAGATTTCATTCTCTAGCTATTCAGTGCTGCTTGAATCATTATGCTAGAGCTTTCTGCAGTAATATTGTTTCCTGTGAACTGAAACTCATTTTCTCATTAGGATTGTTGACTGGATGCGGGGACAGAAGAATAAGTTGAAATGACTCTGAAATTTGAGAGGACTTTGTACCATTAAATAGAGCAGAGAGGGATAGGCAGACTCTAGGTGGAAGGTGCATTACTGGTCTTTGAATATATTGGTTTGAGATACTGACCTATGAAATAGCTTAAGCTGTGAGCTGGAAGTAGGGATTTAGTAAATAATTTCTCATTATAAATTTAGTGTATGCCTATGTATGTGTAGAAGATCAGAAAAGTATATAGAAGAAAAAAATCCATAAAACACAATCATTCTGAACATTTTAATTGAATTAACTTCTGGGGTTTTTTTTTTTTTTGTCTGTTTTGGTTACATGTTATGAAAATACATATATAAACACACATTTTTAAAAATTTATTTTAAAGATTTTAGAGAGCAGAGTGGGGGTGGGGCACAGGCAGGGGTGACGGGTGGGAGGAGGGACAAACACGCGCTGTGCTGAGCATGGAGCCAGATGTGGGGCTTGATTTCATGACCCTGAGATCACGACCTGAGCTGAAATCAAGAGTCGGTCACTTAACCAACTGAACGACCCAGGTGCCTCTGAGGTCTCACATTTTAAAATGGAGTGGAGATTTTACATTTTGTATTCTGCTTTTCTTTGTATTCTCTTCATGAATGAAAAAGTCTGAGGGCAGTTACATATGATACTTCTGTTGTGTTAAGAGTCAGCAGCAAAAGAGGTCATAAATGAAATTGTAGGGCTTGTTGAAAGCACACATGGTAAGATCCTGCACAGATGGAGAAGAAAATGTGGCAAGGACAGAACTTTGGAAACTTGCCTATATTTGAGGATTCAAGAATAAGAAATCTTAGAGAAGTAGGAGAATAAGAGTTTAGTGTCAAACTAAGAGTGGAGCAAATTCCAAGGGACAAGGGAGTAGTTAGAATTGTTAGATATTAAAAGAGAGAACACTAGGTGAATACTTTAGATAGGAAATTGTGAAATCACTGGTTGACTTACAAAATTTGTTGAGCAATGATGGAATAACAGGGACTGAATTTACCCTGCTACCTTAAACCACTAGAAAATTAGAAATGAAATAACAATTTAGAGACAGTGGGTAATAGGCAACACAGGAATGTGATCAATGAAAGAAGAGAAACGAATCTATTGAGCTTAATGGTTACCCCAATTTCTTGTCTGTAGGTGGTTTTCAGGCTACAGAGCAGGGAACCCAAAATAGAGCCCAGTAGTTTCACTGAGTTAAGAAGACAGCCCAGGGCATGTTCCTGGAGTCCTGGGATCGAGTCCCACATCAGGCACCCTGCATGGAGCCTGCTTCTCCTTCTGCCTATGTCTCTGCCTCTGTGTGTGTGTCTCATTAATAAATAAATAAAATCTTAAAAAAAAGAATCAGAAAAATGGAAATAGATCCAGAGATAATAGAATTAACAAATAAGTTAATTAAAGCAACTCTTTTAAATATGCTTTATATGTTCAGGCAGGTAGAGGAAATGGTTAATGTAATGAAGAGAGAAATGGAAAATATAAAAAAGACCTCAATATAATTTTCAGAGATAGAAATGAAGTGAAAAATATACTCAAGGGATTAGTAGATGAGGCACAGCAGATCAGTGAACTTGAGGATGTAACAATAGAAACTGTTCAAAATGTGAGAGAAAATGTGAGGAAAATGAATAGATCATCAATGTCTAAAACAGGGACAGTAGTCAGGAATAAGCAGTCTAACATGTCTATTGGAGCCCAGAAAAGAGGGAGAGAGGAGAACAAAAGACATTTTTAGGAATAATGACCAGAAAATTTCCAAATTTGATGAAAATTGCAAATCCACAGATTCAAGGAGCACAACAAATCCCAAGGAGAATATATATATATATATTTTTTTCATTCTCTGTTCTCTCATGAATAAATAAATAAAATCTTAAAAAAAGAAAAAAACAGGCAGAGAAAAAAGACACATAATGTTAAGTAACAACAGTGATGGAATCCTAAAAAATAATGTTTTAATTTATTTTTAATAAACCACTGAGCCACTCAGGCATCCCTGTCTCTGTCTTCTTAACTCAGTGAAACCACTGGGCTCTATTTTGGGTTCCCTGCTCTGCTCTGTAGCCTGAAAACCACCTACAGACAAGAAATTGGGGTAACCACTAAGCTCAGTAGGTTCGTTTCTCTTTCATTGATCACAGTCCTGTGTTGCCTAGTACCCACTGTCTCTAAATTGTTATTTCATATTCTAATTTTCTAGTGGTTTAAGGTAGCAGGGTAAATTCCGTCCCTGTTATTCCATCATTGCTCAACAAATTTTGTAAGTCAACCAGTGATTTCACAATTTCCTATCTAAATCCAAAAGAAGGCAGAAAATGAGGGGAAAAGGAACAAAGGGGGGGGGGGACAAATAGCAAACAGTAAGACTTAAAACACAGGCATATCAGTCTGTCATTACACTAAGTGTAAATGGTCTTGAAAAATTCATTCTATAAAAAATAGTGAAAGGGAATAAAGGGGAAAGAAAAAATGAGTGGGAAATATCAGAAAGGGAGACAGAACATGAGAGACTCCTAACTCTGGGAAACGTACTAGGGGTGGTGGAAGGGGAGGTGGGCGGGGGGTGGGGGTGACTGGGTGAAGGGCACTGAGGGGGGCACTTGATGGGATGAGCACTGGGTGTTATTCTATATGTTGGCAAATTGAACACCAATAAAAAATAAGTTTATAAAAAAACAAAAACAAAAAAACAAAACTCATTCTGATTTTTTTTAATAAAGATTTATTTATTTATTCATGAGAGCTACAGGGAGAGAGGCAGAGATACAGAAAGATGGAGAAGCAAGCTCCTCACAGGGAGCCCGATGCAAGACTCAATCCCCCTGACCTGGGATCATGCCCTAAGCCTAAGACAGATGCTCAACCACTGAGCTACCCAGGCGTCCCTCATTCTGATCTTTAAAAATTCTTTGCAAAGTAAAAAAGAAAAAAATTACATCAAATAACATTTTAGTGCACTCTCTTCCAGTTGATTTTTATCTATAAATATGTATTGTGTACATGTATATATGACTATATGAATGTATACACATAAATATATGCTTTCTTTTTAAGAAAAAAATTGAGGCCATCCTATTTTTTTCATTTAACTTTGAGTCACAAGCATTTTGACATGAAATAAAATATTTGAAAAGAGGGGTACCTGGGTGGCTCAGTTAAGTGTCTGCCTTCTGCTCACATCATGCATGTTCCCAGAGTCCTGGGATCAAGCCCCAGGTTGGGCTCCCCGCTCAGCAGAGTCAGCTTCTCCCTTTATCCCACCCCCTGCTTGTGCTCTCTCTGTCTCTTTGTCAAATAAATGAATAATTTAAAAAATTCTGTTAATTTCTTTGCATTAAATCTAGCTAGAAAACAAAATGTGTACATTTATTTTACCTTCTTCTTTCCCTCCTTCCTTTTTTCCTCCTTTTTCTTTTTTCCTACCTTCCTCCTCTCTTCCCCTCCCTCCCTCCCTCCTTCCTTTCGTTCCTCCTTTCCTTTCCCCTTTCCTTTCCTTTTTCCTTTCCTTTCCTTTCCTTTTTCCTTTCCTTTCCTTTTTCCTTTCCATTTACTTTCCTTTTTCCTTTCCATTTACTTTCCTTTTTTCCTTTCCTTTTTCCTTTCCTTTTTCCTTTCCTCTTTCCCCTCCTCTTTCCCCTTTCCTTTTCCTTTTCCCTTTCCTTCCCTTTTTCAGCAATATAGTACTGTCAGGCACCAAGGAGACAGTAGTGAACAAAATCAACATGGAAATCGACAGTAGTATACTGTATGCTCAATAAATTTGTTAAAAGAATAAATACTGTTTTTTTTTTCTTTCTACAACTCTTATTATTGGTAAAGTTGATCTGTATAATATATTGTTTTAAGATTTATTTATTTTAAAGAGAGTGGAGGGGAAGGGGAGCTTGAGAGAGAGTCTTAAGCAGACTCTAGGCTGAGCATGGAGCCTTTTGCAGGGCTCGATCTCATGACCCTGAGATCATGGCCTGAACTGAAGCCAAGGGTCAGTTGCTTAAGTGACTATGCCACCCCAATCTGTATATTTCTTTCTTTTTTTAAGATTTTATTTATTCATTCACAGGAGACACAGATTGAGAGAGAGAGAGAGAGAGAGGCAGGCACAGGCAGAGGCAGAACCAGCCTCCATGCAGGAAGCCTGATGTGGGACTCAGTCCCAATCCCGGGACTCCAGGATCATGCCCTGGGTGGGCCTAAGGCAGGCGCTAAACTGCTGAGCCACTCAGGGATCCCCCCCTATCTGTATATTTCTAACATTTTTTTCTTTTATCTTACCTATTTTGTCCTTTTTATTAGAATTGTGAGATAATGTATTCATTTATTGTTTTATGTCACTTTTTGGTAGTATTTCATCTGCTACTCACTGTTTTTTTAAAGATTATATTTATATTTATTCATGAAATAGAGGGAGACAGAAACAGAGGGAGAAGCAGGCTCCCTGTGGAGTAGGGAGCTCAATGTGAGACTTGATCCCAGGACCCTGGGATCATGACCTGAGCCAAAGGCAAACATTTAACTGACTGAGCCACTCCGGTGCCCAAGATTTATTTATTTTATAGAGAGAGTGTAAGTGAGGGGAGAGGCAGAAAGGAAGAGAGAGTATTTCAAGCAGACTCCCTGCTGTGTAATGGAGCTCCATCTCGCAACCCTGAGATCATGACCGCAACCCTGAGATCATGACCGGGGCTAAAATCAAGAGTCGGTCACTTAACAGACTGAGCCACCCAGGCACCCTTGCTACTCCATACTTTTATTGCTGTTTTAAATTTGGCAAGTTATGTTTTTCATCTCTGAAAATCTTTTCATCTCTATTAATCTTTCCTCATATGCAGAATTCTCTGAGATTCTTTTAAAACATTAAATGCTATCTGCATTTTATTATTTTCCCCTCAGTTTACACCAGCTACTTGAGACTATCAGACTTTTATATCTTGTTTTTTTATATTTTGCTCTAGGGTATTTAAACCTCAACTATTTAGTATATTTTGAAATACCTTTGGGCTGGGGAATAAAAGAAAATGTTTATTTGTTTATTAGTATTGTCATTTGCTCCTTTACTTCACTTGGACACAATTAAAATGTGGTATCACAAGGTTTTTAGTAGTACAAAGTTGGGCCTCAAGTTTTTATTTACAAAGTTTGTTATGTGGGAGTATTCTAGACAGCATCTACTTCTTGAACTATTTTTTGAGACCCCAGAAGGTCACTGGACCAAAGATAAACAAGTAATCAAAGAAAGTTTGAATACAAAATACCTATTTTTGAGAGGACTATAAATTGGGAATGTGAAAGAATTTGTCGCCTTTTCTTAATTACTTATACTTTGGAATTTTGACCTGGGAACTCAAAGATAATTGAGAGTTCCTATTCTCTTGAAATCCACTTTAATGCCAGACACAGATGATATAAGCAAAATAAGTAAAACAGTGGTGGGTGTGTGTGGGTGTACCAGAAGGCGAAGGAGATCCAAAATTTGTAATTTACATTTTCTACTGAAAGAGGCCAGCAGAGGTTTTTGCAGAATGAAGGAGATTTGAGATTACATTTTGGAGTGATAGCATTTAACCTGGGATGAATTTAAAAATTACAAAGCAGTGAATAAGGTTTTCTTCTAGTTGTAAGAGTCCTCATTTAGGGATGCAAAACAAAACTTAATGTTTTGTTCAAGATAGGGGATTTGTAGGAGAATGGGACTGAACAACAAAGTGCTTGACAGTCAACCTCAGTTTTGTGCATAGAGCTGCTAGAATTCTATTTCACATTAATGCACAATTAACCATTAAAACCTTAAGTTAAAATGGAGGTTTAACAATTTTTTCCTTATATTTGAAAACTATGGTAGCAGTAATTCTTATGGCCTTAGGCATCTTCTTAGCACTGATAATTGTCTTAAAAGAGTGGCTTAAGTTTGCTTTCACAATCCAGAATGACCCTCGATACACCTCCCAGTGTCCAATCTTGATTACTGACAATATATGCTACTGTGAATATTACCATTATTTTAAAATCATGGGGGAAGGTCTAACATTTTCATTGATATTAGCTAGTGTAATGATCTACAGATTTCTGAGCCAGGTGCTTAATTATTTTGAAGTTCAAATTTACTTGAACTTCAGGGAGTCTGAGATTACAATCAGAACAGTTTGATGTTTCCAAAGACAATCTTGTTCAGTTTGTTAATCTCGGCTGGATAGGTTTTGCTTTTAAGAGAATCTTCATCGGTTTCCCTTTTCCATCAGAGACAGTAGTTTCGATGGCTAAAATTAAAGACAAAAATATGTTCCAGGCCAGGTTCTCTTTACTTACTGTGAAAACAAGCAGTGTGCCAGACCTGTGAACTCTGATAAGTGGAGGCCACAACTACTCTGTATATGATTACCAGCAACTGGTTAAGACATTTTTCTACATTCTTAAAGTTTCCAAATACTTAAAAATTTAAATTTAACTTTAAATGTTTACAGAATCTCAATTAGTATAGATTTATTCAGGATTTATGTGGGTTTATTCTTACCAGAAACTCAAGATAACAAGTAGCTACTTAAGGCTAGCCCAGTGTTTTTCTTTCACTGTAGTAAAAGATAAGTTTTTGAAATTTCCAATCCATTATGGACTGTTATGTTTGCAAAATGAACTATTAAACAAGTGAAAACATAATAAATACAACTCAAGTATCTTATTCAAATGACAAAATTACATTTTAATAGAATCAATGAAATATGAAGAATTATAAAAGCTATGCATGTATGGTCAATTACTATGGTAAATTTCTATATTACACTCTTAACTTTATGTTGTTTGGTAATCGTATCTAAAGTTATGAAATAGTGGGGCACCTGGCTCCCTCAGTCAGTGGAACATGTGACTCATGATCCTAGGGTTGTGAGTTCAGGCCCCACGTTGAGTGTAAAGATTACTTTAAAAAAATAAAGTTATGAAATAGTAATTGGGTATTTTAAAGACGTAACATATACCTTGAACAAACACTATCTTATCAGTATTTTAAGTTTTAATGTGACATGAGCGTACGTCTTGCTTATTAATTTATCTAGGTTGGGTTGAAGATAGCGTTATTTTCAGATGATGGCATTATAGTTAAACTGTTGTTAATGCTTTGATTTAATAATACTCTAGAGAAAATGTTGAGTTATATTGGTAGGATTAGAAGAGATCTTAAAAGCAGTTTCATCAAACTCAGGCTATTCATTAGAATTTAACCAAAAACAAGTGATGCTATAGTCCCCAGTGTATCCTTTATCTTTCAACAGTAGCCAGTTCCAACAGTTTAAGCTGTAAGTGGTTAAATTATCTTTAAATGAAAGAAATGGATTCGGTTCTATTACATTTCCTATCTGTGGATCTCATTTCAGGGTGTTCTGTTACATTTATCAGTTGTATGGTGATAAGCTGAAGAAACACTTCTTCCAAGTGAACTTTTGTTTTTCACTTTACTCTTACTGCTACTGAAAAACATGTTGCATCTCTTCCTTGTTAAGAAGCCTTAAGAACATTCAAAGTTCTGAAGATATTACACAACTTGGTTATCCAGTTCACATCTTTAAGAAATTGGAACCAAACTTTTTATCTCACAGAAACACTAAGAGTTTGTAATTTCAACTTGCCTTCGGTAGCCATTGTTTTAACATTGACATTGTTTTAACATTAATCCATTAGTAATCATTTATAAGATGTATTTATATTTTACATAATAAAAAGAATAATCTTTAATGCTTTAACATTTATATTTTCACGATTTTTGAGTTCAGCTGACTTTTTATATAACTAGATTTTGTTTACAAAAGAAACAATGTGTTAATTTACTTTCGGATGCTCCTTCATGTGGGAAATTACTCCAGAATGTTTTCTTGTCATATCAGTTGTGTCATCAGAACATTGTTCTCTGCAAAACTCCAGGCCACTCTTGTTGACGGTGTAATTCTTAGTTTTATCCAGTTCAAAGCTGATTGACTGTGTTTGCTAGCTATAAAACTGCAAACAAGAATTCTTCCTTCATTTCACCATCATATTCAAATAACATATTAGTAATACCTATGGACTTGTCCAGGTGCAATGAAAAATACTTTGCAAATATGGTTTTGTAAATTGATTCTTCCAGATCATGAGTTTCTAAATGTGGTCTGCTGTGTTACCTTTGGAAAGTATTTACCCAATATTTCTAAGCAAGTATTTTTGATGTAGTTATTATCTTGTTTCTTAACAATTGTATTTACCATTTTAGTTTTAGCAGTACAAAATGCTAGGAGAGGAAGCCTGTAAAACATTTATGGATGAGATACTGTTTCTGTTAGCCTTTTAGATTCAGTATTCTTTCTTTCAAATAATTCTTTTGGTTTTAAACTTATTTTTGTGTACATTTTGTATGTAAATACTCCTGAAATTTAGATGGTTTTGTTGGTCCATTAACCAGTATATCTCTGCAGTTAATATACTGTGATGTTAGCAGTTCACCATCAATTATGGCTACAAAAATGAACTCACTGTAAAAGGGATCATACTCCTGAGTGAAAGTAGGCCTCTGTTAGTCTTCAGAATCAATCATATCCTTCATCCTCATTTGGTTTACTGCTACTGGTGCATTCAGAAAGGGCATGTCTTCACTAAAAAGATGCTGAAAAATCCACCAAAGCTGGTTTGTCCACATATAAATTAGGTTAAAATAATATAAATTTCACTTCCCTAATTTAGTGAATTATGTTAAATTCTAAAATAAAAAGCAAGTTTGAGTTGAAAATGTTCATAAACTTAACTAGTTATAAAAACGAATAAGCCTGCACATCTCAGATTCTTATACACCTTTAGGTAGCTGGCAAGATGACCTTAAAATATCATATGTAACTTGATTCTGTGCCATATGCAACTCATGTGAGTTTGACAGCACTTGTATCTGTCTATACTCTGTTCAAAAAGACTTCCATGTCATGGCAGTGTCACACTTTTGTGAAAGTTTCTAAGTGCTTACTTTCAGTTTCTGAACTGCTCTCAACATGGATCCATAAGAGAGTTCATAGACCATCACTGGTTTGTGATCCATACTTTGAATGTCAGATAATTGTATCACCCTCAATAAAGCTATAGGCTTTATCTGTACTAGTACTTAAGTCTAGAAATAACCAGTTTCACTGCATCTTTTAAAAGGATTTGATACCTCTTATATGACACAGCAGAGCACATCACACACTTTTGAGTTATATATACATAATAAGATAATACTAAGGTAAAAAATGCCTCGTTAGAAACCGGAAATATGATAACTGTTATTTAATCATCATTACATTTTACTTTTCAAATATTTGACAATGCATTCATGAAACAGTGTGCAAGCATTTACAGTTTTAACTGAAATTTCAGAGTATTTAAAGTCTTCTTAAATGTTTATGAAGTGTGAATATCCTAATGTAATTTATTAGTGATGATAGAGCTGTAGAGCATTGTTTCTTCTTCAGGCAGCCATCAAGAACCATACACCATGTGGTGTAACTTGTGACCCTCCAAGATCACAGTGCTTACACCTGATACTTTCCACTGCACAAGTATCTGAACTGGGTTCACTGGGTACTTGATTTGTGTAATGGATCAATGAGAATAACCCAACTTTATTATGAAAATTTTCAGATATACAGAAAAGTTTAAAGAATTTTATAGAGTGGCTATACATCTACTACCTATATTCTACCATTAACTTTTGCTATACAGATATCCACCTCTATCCAACCATCATTGAAAAAAAACCCTAAATACATGAGCATGCATATCATAAACTAGAGTTCATTATGTATTTACAGTTTGTCTTCTTAAGAGCTAAAATACTCATAAACTGCAACACACCGAGACTGTATGTTCTCTGAGTTTTGACATAAATGCATACACCTTTGTAAGCCAAAACTGTGAAGATACAGGGCAGTGGTACTCAATGAGGGGCAATTTTGCCTCCCAGGGAACATTTGACCCTGTGAAGATATTTTTGGTTGTCCTAACTGTGTTTGGTAAGGGTAGGTTAGTACTGACATCTAGTGGGTAGAGTCTGGTCACAATTCTTTGTCAGTAGTACCGCTTTGGAGAAATCCTAACGTAGAACACTACTATAACCCCAGGAAGTTTCATGTTGCCTCTTGCCAGTCAATTCCCCACCCCTCATCCCCCAACCTTCCAGAGGTATCCATTGCTGTGATTCATGATAGCCTTGCCTAAAAAAGGAAACGTTGCATATAACTCTTCTGGGAAGGCAAAAATTTTCCCATTGTAAAAGAAATCTCTTGTAGGGTTACACATAAAGGACACAGATAGACAATGCTTTCAGCAACATTTCTATAGCAAATAAAGGAGTTCATATGATTGTTTCTTTTAGAAACTGCTAAGATGTAATGCCAACATGAAACTCAGTGCAAGCAGTTCTATATAGGAGAGATGATACTGTCCAAAGGCATAGATTTCTGATGGTCCAGGTTGATTTCCAGTTAATACTCATCAAAATGAATGATTGGGATGATCTTCAGACATTCAAATCCTGGTACCCGCCCCCCCCCCCAGGATTTGATAAGATATGTACAACATCCATTTCAAAGCATAGAGAGAGTGTAGGTAACATGGTGCCAGCTAGGAAATCTACTAACTTTGGAGAACAAATAAGAGGAAACTGAGGAAGCTTGCCTTCCCTTAATGTTGGCTATGCATTTTTTGCCTTGGAGGTGTTGAGAAGATTCTTCTTTAAAAACCAAAACAAAGGGGATCCCTGGGTGGCGCAGTGGTTTAGCGTCTGCCTTTGGCCCAGGGCGCGATCCTGGAGACCCGGGATCGAATCCCA
Organism: Vulpes vulpes; assembly: GCF_048418805.1. NCBI lineage: Eukaryota > Metazoa > Chordata > Mammalia > Carnivora > Canidae > Vulpes > Vulpes vulpes. Next base: position 75,221,225 of record NC_132782.1, read on the forward strand.
CATCGGGCTCCCGGTGCATGGAGCCTGCTTCTCCCTCTGCCTATGTCTCTGCCTCTCTCTCTCTCTCTCTCTCTGTGACTATCATAAATAAATAAAAATTAAAAAAAAAAAAAAAAAAACAAAACAAAACAAAGAGTTGTGATTTCACTCCAGCTGAAGCTCCAAGTCCCCAAAGTTCAACACTTTTTCGTCCTTAACAGCTCAGATGGCTAATAGTCATGTTTATTATTGATTGATGAATTGATGCATTTGTCGAAGGTTACTTGATGACGTCATTCAATCTCATGATTTTTTTTTAATCTCATGATTTTAAATACCACCCATATGCTGACAACTCTCAAATTTTTATCTATAGCCAAAAACTCATAATCCAATTGCCTACCTGAAATCTCCACTTGGATGCATAAAGGGCAGTGTAAAACTTGTGTCCCAAACTGAATTCTGTCTCCCCAAAGCTTTCTCTCTCCCAGCTCAGAAAAATAACTTTTGTTTTCATCTGCTCAAGTTGAAACCTTGGTATCCTCTTAGACAACTTTCCTTCTCTCTCACACTGCACATTCAGTTTGTGAGCCAAGTGCTACATGGCTCTACCCTCAAAATTTAGGCTGGTTCTTTTTTTTTTTTTTTTTTTAAGATTTTTATTTATTTATTCACAAGAGACACAGAGAGAGGCAGAGACTCAGGCAGAGGGAGAAGCAGGCAACATGCAGGGAGCCTGACGCGGGACTTGATCTCAGGTCTCCAATATCACACCCTAGGTGGAAGGCGGCGCTGAACCACTGAGCCACTGGGGCTGCCCTACTGCTGGTTCTAAAACATTTCTTAACCACCTCCACTTCTCTCATCTGGTCCAAGCCAACATAATCTTTTTTTGGGATTACTGCAGTAGCCTCATAACTAGATTCCCAATTTCTGCCTTTCCCCCTCATAGACTGTTTTTCAGCCGTACAGCCAGAGTGATCCTTTTAAAATATAAACTGGCCCCACCCACAAGTTAGCTCCCTGTTTCATTCAGGGTAAAAGCCAAATTCCTAATGATGGCCTAAACACCCGCATGATCAGCTGACAACCTTGTCCTGATGTTTTTTTTACTTTCTCCCTCTTGCTCTTCCCTTCCTTGATATGCTTACTTTGTTGTGTCCATGCTTTCTGACTCTTTTTTTCAAACCTGCCAGGTGGGCATAGTTTGCTTTTTTACCTCAGTAAAGCCTTCCCTGACTACCGACTTTAAATTTTAAATGTAGTTTAAATTGCAGTTTTTCAGTCCTATACTCACTTTCCCTGCTTTGTTTGTCTCCATCTGATATATATTTTACTTGCTTGATTGCCTCTCCTTCCATGAGAATGTAAAGTCCATGAGAGCATAAAATCTTGTCTGTTTTGCTTATTGTATTCTGAGCACCTAGAACAGTACCAAGCACAGGGTGGGCACTCAGTATTTGTTGGATAAATGATTGAGTCCCTGCCCTACTACATTCTGTACACTGTGCTGGACTGGATAGCCACAATGAGTGATTCCTCTCCTCACGGAGCATAGACTCATACGGAAGACAGTAATAACAGATACATGTACAGAATCAGAGAAAAGCTCTCAAGGAAGTAGCTTAGTTTGTATGAGTAAAAAATGTAGGAAGCTGACAGGAGGGGTAAGAGGCTCTTCCCTGGTCAAGGATCAAAAGCTGGGATCTGAAAAATGAATGTTAAGTAGCTTCTATAAGTGGTATGCCTTTTCTCATTCTTGAAATTGTTTTTCTCTTTTTTAAATTAAAGTTGGGTCTTTCTAGGAATTGATTCCTTTTATTAATGTTTGATTTGTGCCGTTATACTTGTTTCTATTTAATTGACTATTTGTATTTATTTCTTTTACTTTGGGGAGGTTTAATTTGCTATTACTTTTCTAACTTGTTGAGATTGATACTTAGATCACTGATGCGTGTATGTGTTTATGGTTATAAATTCCCTCTACACAGCGTTAGCTAAATCCCACAAGTTTGGATAGTAGTGTTATTAGCAGATATTTTAATAGGCCTTTCACATGGTTAATTTAATCACTGATATATCTGGATTTAAAAATAATATTTCACAGTTTCTTTTTCCTACTAGTTCTGCGTTCATTTTACTTCATTTTACTTTCTCAAACAATTGTGGTTTTGGGTTTTGGGAGGTTTTTTGGCTAGTGTATGTAACAAAATCTCCATTAAAAACCCAGAGGGACTGGACTGGGTTCAGTGAGTTGTTGGGGCTTGCAACTGGCCTCTGAAGTTGGGAGTGGAGGCAATCTTATAGGACTGAGCCCTTAACCTGTAGAATCTGATGCTATCTCCAGGTAGATAGTGATGGAATTGAGTTGAATTCTCAGCTTGCTGGTATCGAAGAATTGCTTGGTTTTGTGGGGGATGGGAAGCCCCCTACCCCACGTTGGAATTGGGAATGCCAATATCAAAAAATACCTGCCCATTCTTTTAAGTCATGGTCCATTACTAGCTTAATTGCCAAATCTAGGAGGTACTTTTTACTTTGTATTTTATTAATATTTTCCTTGGGATTTGATATTGAATACTATTTTCTTCCCTAAATCCTCTCTTACTCACTTTTCTTCTACTCTCTCCTGATTATACTGCTCTAGCCATTTTCATTCATCCCCATGGATTCCTTCTCTATCATCTTTTTTCTAAAAATTCTCCCTGAGCCTTCTTATTCATGGCTGTCATTTTTAGAACCATACTGCTAAATACACATTTTAGACCCATTTTTAGATTTTTTTACTTTGGGCTGCTTACTGAACATGACTATCGGGATTTCTGGGTGGCTTAGTGGTTGAGCGTCTGCCTTCAGCTCGGGGTGTGATCCCAGGGTCCTGGGACCAGAGTCCCACATCAGACTCCCTGCCTGTTTCTCCCTCTGCCTGTGTCTCTGCCCCTCTCTCTGTGTCTCTCATGAATAAATAAATAAAATCTTTAAAAAAAAATAAAAAGAACATTGACTGTGTGGCTCAGAGATCTGTGTAAACTCAGCATGTCAAAAGCAACTCAGTCACCCACTGTTCTTCCTTCTGTGGTGTCTCATGCACGGCCTCACCATCTACCCAGTCATCGTCCTCTCATGATTCAGTTTTCAGATCTGTTGATTCTTCTTCCTGAATTTCTTTTGAGTCCATCTTTTGTGCTCTTAGTCCTAGTTCAGACCTTTATATTTCACCTAAACTTTTGAGTAGTCAGTCTCCTAACTGGCCTTACTCTTTCACTTCTGACCCCCTCGAGCAATCTCTACTGTGTATCAATGCAACAGGAACTTACTTGGTAACCCTCTTAGGCAGAAATAAGCTCTCTCCACTGAGATACGTGAGTCTTTACAATGTTTATTACTTAGTGTTTCTGAATATGACTTTTCCCTGTTCTTTAAAACTAAGCTTCTTAGGGGGGTAGACACTGTGATTCATGTATTCTTCAAAACTCCTACCTACTGCTTCAGACACCGCCTGCTTGGCACATAGGTATTTGATAAAATTTGAGAAAGTGAATTTTAGATTTCCAGGTAAACGTGATGGCAAATAATAAACACCCAATAATAGAAAATACGTTCTGCATTTTGAATTTAATTAATTTAAGCTTACATATAGTGAAATTCACTATTTGGTTTACAGATTGTTGAGTTTCAACAGATGTGTATAGCCAGGTAGCCACCAGTCCTATCAGCATCAGAAGAGTTCCCCTTTGTGCTCAGCCCTCCTCCATCACTAATCTCTGGCAGACATTTATCTATTCTCTATCTTTATACTTTTGCCTTTTCCAGAATATCATTTAAATTAATTTTACAATATCCAGTCTTTTTGAGTCTGGCTTTATTAACTTATAATATATTTGCAATTTCATCCATGTTGTTGCATATATCAATAGTCTCTTCACTTTACTATAGAGTGATATTCCATGGTATGTACCAATTTGTTCATCCAATTACCTGTTGAAGGACAATTGAGTTGTTTCCAACTTCTGGCAATTATAAATAAAGTTACCATAAACATTTGCAAACAGATTTTTGAGTGAGCTCAAGTGTTCGTTTCTCATGGGTAAGCAGGTGGAATTGCTGGGTCATATAACCCATGTATGTTTAACTTCCTAAGAAACTGATTATTTGTTTTCCAAAATAGCTGTACAAGTTTGCATGACCATCAACAATGTATGAGTTCTGGTTGCTTTGCATCCTCACCAGCATTTAGATGTGTATGTTTGGTTTTGTTGTTTAATTGCTATTCTGGTAGATATGTAGTTGTATGTCATTGGATTTTTTAATTTGCATTTCTCTAATGACTGAGCATCTTTCCATATACTTATGTACCATTTCTATATATCTGATGATATGTTTATTTAAATAATTTACTTTCTCCTTTTAAATTGCATTGTTTTCTTATGCTTGGGTTTTTAGTGATTTTGTATATTCTAGATAAAAGTTCTTTACCTGATACATAATTTTCAAATATTTTCTCCCAATCTGTAGCTTAGCTTTCTATTTTCTTAACAATATCTTAATGGAGCAAATATTTTAAGTTTTGAAGTCCACTTTGCTAGTCTTCTCTATTGTGAATTATATTTGAAGTATGAGGTATTGGTCAAGTTCATTTGTTCTTTCTTTCTTTCTTTTTGCATACCCATATTTAATTATTCCAACACCATTTGTTGAAGACGTTTTTCTTCATTAAGTAGTTTTGTATTTTTGTTAAAAACATCTTTTGTTTCTGAGCTCTATCTTCTCTGTTGGTCTGTGGTCTGTCCTTTTGCCAATACTGTCTTGAGTATTGAGTACTATAGAATATCTTTTTTTTTTCCTATTTAATTATTTTTAAGATTTATTTATTTATTTGAGAGAACAAGGAGAAAGGGTGGAGGGAGAGGGAGAGAGAAACGCAAGCAGACTCCATGCTGAGCAGGGAGCCTGATGCAGGGTTCCATCTCATGACCCTGAGATCATGACCGGGGCTGAAACCAAGAATCAGACACTTTACCCATTGCAGAATCCAGATGCCCCATAGAATATCTTGAAGTTAGTATGTATTTTCCAACTATATTCTTTTTCAAAAATACTTTGGCGGGCAGCCCGGGTGGCTCAGCAGTTTAACGCCGCCTTCAGTCCAGGGCTTGATCCTGGAGACCCGGGATCAAGTCCCACGTTGGACTCCCTGCATGGAGCCTGCTTCTCCCTCTGCCTGTGTCTCTGCCTCTCTCTCTCTCTCTCTCTCTCTGGTGAATAAATAAATAAAATATTTTTTAAAAAATACTTTGGCTTTTCTAGTTCTTTTCTGTATAAATTTTTGTCACTAGCTATAAAAAAATCTCACTGGTATTTGGATTAAAATTGCATTGAATGAATCTACAGATCAGTCTGAGGAGAATTAATATCTTATACATATTGAATCTTCCAGTCTTTATAATTTTTTAAAAAATTTTATTTATTTATGATAGTCACACACAGAGAGAGAGAGAGAGAGAGAGAGAGAGAGAGGCAGAGACATAGGCAGAGGGAGAAGCAGGCTCCATGCACCGGGAGCCCAACGTGGGATTCGATCCCAGGTCTCCAGGATCGCGCTCTGGGCCAAAGGCAGGCGCTAAACCGCTGCGCCACCCAGGGATCCCGAATCTTCCAGTCTTTAAACACAGTATCTTTCTCCATCCACGTAGATCTTTGATTGATTTTATCAATGTCACATAATTTTCAGCATACAGATACTACACTATTTTGTTAGATTTCTATCTATGTATTTTCTTTATTTGTATGTGTTTACATTATTATAAGTGATGGCTCTAAAATTTTTATTTCCAATAATTCATTGCTAGTGTCTGGAAATAACAGGTGATTTTTGTATATTGATCTTGTGTTGTATGACCTTATAAACTCGCTAACCATTAATTCTAGGAGCTTTTTTTGTAGATCTCTTGTATGGAAATAAATGAAGACCACCTACAGGAGAATAAGGGCATTGGCCACCATTACTTGCATTTGGCACAGACTCAAAAGGGCATCTAAAAGGAGAATATGAAAGCTTTTTAATGAAAAAAGGGAAAGCTTCAGGTTGTTCTAATTGGAAGTTGTTGGTATGGGGAAGCTGGAAGCTGGCCTGACCAGAAGTGGGACATCTAGAGTGTATTTGGCTTTCTCTGGTTGGTCCTAAATTGGAAGTGGGGGCAAAAATTGGGGAGGCTGGCAGTTATTGATCAAGTCCTGGCTACAGGAACCAGTTGATCACTACAGAAGTTGTGGTTTGGCTTCCTGGACTAGTTGTTATAGAGGTTTGTAGGTCAGAGTTCTGCTTGTGTATATGTTCTGGCTCTTGTCTCTTTGTGTATTTATCCTCTTAGGATTCTTTGTAGACAATCATGTGGCCTGCATATAGCATTTTATGTCTTCCTTTCTAATCTGCATGACTTGGTTTATTTTCTTCCCTTAATGTACTTGCTAGGATTTCTGTACAATGTTTAATAGAAGTGGTGAGAGCAGACATCTTTGTTTTTGTTCCCAATCTTAGAGAGAAAGAACTTAGTCTTTCCCTATTGAATGTGATGTTGGCTGTAGGTTTTTGTCTGTTTGTTTTTTTTTTTTGTTTTGTTTTTTGTTTTTTATTTTGTTTTGTTTTGTTTTTTTTGGGTAGATAACCTTTATCAGATCTAAGAAAACCCTTCTCTTCCTAGTATGCTGAGCATTTTCAAAATCATGAATGGATGGTGTATTTCACAAATGCATTATCTGCATCTATTGAGATCATTGTGTAGTTTTCTTCTTTAGTTTGTTAATATGATGAATCACATTGATAGAGTTTTGAATGTTGAACCAGCCTTGCATTTTCAGAATTAACCCCATTTGGTCATGATACATTATCCTTTCTGTATATTGCTGGATATGATTTAGAATATTTTGTTGAGGATTTTTGTGTCTTCTCATGAGTGATTCTGGTCTGTAGTGGGTTTTTTGTTGTTTCTTTTTGGTTTTGTTTGTCTTGTAATTGTTTTTGTCTGGTTTTGATGTCATGGTAATGTTTGCCTTACAAATTAATTGAGTTAAGAAGTGTTCTATTTTCTTCTGTTTTCTGGAAGCAGTTACGTAGAATTGGTACTTCTATACTTGGTAGAATTTGTCAGTGAAACCATCTAGACCTGGAGTTTTTGTTTTGGAAAAAGATTTTAAACTATTAGGGCCATTCAGATTCTGTTTTGTTTCTTTTTTTAAGATTTTTATTTTATTTATTCATGAGAGACAGAGAGAGAGAGAGAGAGACAGAGAGACAGAGAGACAGAGACACAGGCAGAGGGAGAAGCAGGCTCCATGCAGGGAGCCCGACATGGGACTCGATCCTGGGTCTCCAGGATCACACTCTGGGCTGAAGGCGGGCCTAAACTGCTGAGCCACCCAGGCTGCCCAGATTCTGTTTCTTCTTGAGTGACTTTTAGTATTTGTGATTTTCAAAGTATTGATCTATTTGTAAATTGTCAAATTTATGGGAATTGTTTGTAGCACTTCCTTATCCTTTTAATGTCTATACCTGTCTGTAACGATATCCTCTCCTCTATCTGATATTGGTACTTGGTGTCTTCTCTCTCTGTGTCTGTCTCTCTCTTTTTCCCTTTGCCAGCTGTAGGTCATGGTTTATCAGGGTTATTTGATCAGGGAATCAGCTTTTGATTTTATTTACTTTTCCTGTTTTTTTGTTTTCAATTTCATTGATTTTTGCTCTAATCTTAGTTTTGCTATACTTCTTTGAATCACTTCTATGCATTTGCAGCGCAGGGATGAATCTGGGACTTGTATAGATTCCTCCTCAGAATTAGGGATCCCTTTATTGGCTTTCTCCTTGCTGGAATTTTCTTACTAATCTTTTGTTTCCAGTGGTCCCTTTCCCAGTTCCTCTTGGTAAGAAGACAGGTTTCTCACAGAGAGTTTTAGCCCTCCTTACTGTCAGATAGTTCCACATGACTGAATTCACCCTCAGGGTAAAGCCATGAGGGAAAAGAGAGGAATTTTAGGATTCCTCCCACATGCTTGAGACCACAGAGGCCCTTTTCTTATTTCTTAAAGGCAGAGAGAGGATTTTTCACATAGATTGAGGTATCTGGGCCACCATGCTTGAGGTGGAGACCTTTAGACAAGGCTAGGAGAGAAAAATTAAATGAAAACAAACTGTGGTAATTCCCACGTTCTCCAGCTCACATGGATCCCTTTTAGTCATCCTCTGGCCAGAAAGTGGGGCTTTTTTATTATCTCTTCCCCCTGGGAAATTCCACAACTTAGCCCACCCTGGTTCAAACACAGAAGGTAAAGGAGGAAGAACCTCTCAGAAAACTCCATTGCACTGGTTTTTATTCAAATTTTGGCCTTTTCTCCCTATCTACCTGCTATTTTTACTTTTTAGGGTCCTTGGGTGGTTGCTTTCTGTATTCTGTTCAATTTTTAGTTATAATCAGTGAGGAAGGAAAGGATAGGTGCTAGAGTGCCCATATTCTGTTCTATCCAAAGCTAGAACTGGTATACATATTTTTAATTTTGGCCTTGGTCTTACAAATTAACTGACAGTTAAGGATCCTCAGACATTTGGGGAAAATGTCCAATTTGAGAAACAGATGCAAACACACACCAAGGAACTCAGAGGAAATAAATGAAGCTGCAAGAAGTAAACCTAAAATAAGCATCGATGGCTGTATCTCCTTCGATCTAAGAAAAGAGTTAAGGTAACAAATGAAACAAAAACAAAAACAAATGAAGCTGCAAGAAGTAAACCTAAAAAAAACATAAACATCGATGGCTGTATCTCCTTCGATCTAAGAAAAGAGTTAAGGTAAGAGGAACAATCATAGGATAGGAGAGAATGCTTAAAAATTAAATATAGCAGTAAGTAGCAGTAAGTTTAATAAATGAATTTAATAGAAGACTTGGAAGCGTACATTGTGTTAATCTCCAAGAAAATGGAACAAAAGGAAAAAGATATGGAAAATAAAAGAGTAAAAAAAAAAGGTTCAATTTAAGACGTTCAACATTTGGCTAAGTTGTAATACATGAAAAATGTCTAGTTTTGAAAAACATGAATTTCTACATTGAAAGGACCCACCACGGACCCTTCACAATGAATAACTTAAGACCTACACCAAGGCGCATCCTTTGTGAAATTTTAGATCAATAGGATTAAAAAGAATGGCTAAAATTAACAGCTCAGGAAATAATAGATGTTGGCAAAGATGTGGAAAAAAGGAACCCTCTTAACTTTTGGTAGGAATGCAAACTGGTGCAGCCATTCTGGAAAAACAGTATGAAGGTTCCTCAGAAAGTTAAAATAGAACAACCCTGTGACCCAGAAATTGCACTACTGGGTATTAATCCTAAGGATACAAAAACAGTGATTTGAAGGGGTACATACACCCCTATGTTTATAGCAGCAATGTCCACAAGAGCCAAACTATGGAAAGAGCCAAGATGTCCACAGATGGAAGGATAAAGAAGATGCAGTACACGTACACACACACACACACACACACACACACAATGGAATATTATGCAGCCATCAAAAGAATAAACTCTTGCCATTTGCAATGATATGGATGGAACTAAAAGGTATTATGCTAAGTGAAATAAGAGAAAGACAAAATACTATTTGATTTCACTCATGTGGAATTTAAGAAACCAAACTGATGAACATAAGGGAAGGAAAGAATAAAATAAAATATAAACAGAGGAAGCAAAACTACAAGAAACTCTTAACTATAGGGAACAAACTATAGGTTGCTGGAGGGCAGGTAGAGGGGTGGAGTAACTGGGCGATGGGCATTAAGGAGAGCACGATCTAGTGAGCACTGGGTGCTGTATGCAACTGAATTGCATACAATTTATTGCATACGTGGAGTTTTATAAGTTTTTCCTCCTTTACCTTCTGTTTTTGAACCGGGTGGCGTAAGTTGTGGTATAACCCAGGAGGAAGAGATAAATTCTACCCCTAAAACTAATAATATGCTATATGTTAACTACAGTATAAATAAAATCGAAAAATAATTTTTTAAAAAAGTTTCTTAAAGCTTCATAAAGAAACAAAACCAGGTCATATTTAAGAGCATGGTATCAGATATTTCAAGGACAATGACTTTAAAAATTCTGAGGGGGAATTATTTTAATTTATAATTATATCCCCTCAAAACTACCAATCCAGTGATGGTAGAAAGATATTTTCAGATCTCAGTATCTCAGAATGTTACCTCCAGTCTATATTTTCTCAAGGAAGCTACAAAAGATTATTTCACTAAAACAGATGATTAACCAAGGGGAAAAAGGAAGATACTAAATCCACAAAATAAAAGGTTCAGTGTAGGGAAGAGGTTGGAAGTCAGAATGACAGCTGTGCAGCAGGCCCAGACAGCAGCCAGCCTGAAGCAGGTTGTCCAGGATGGATCAGAAAGGTTAAGAGTTCTAGGAGAAAACGTACAGTTTTCAGTATGGGTGATCTTGTGGAAAATAATGCTCAGAAATCAATGTTCAAGAAAAAAAAAAAAAAACCTGGGAACTGTTCCAAATTTAAGGCAGCCAAAGAGACATGACACCTGAAAGCTATTTCAGACCATAAGATTGAACCTGTACTGGAAGGAGAAAAATCTATAAAAGGCATTACTAGAATAACTAAAACATTTGAAATGTGGACAGTAAATTAGATAGAGTATTATGCCAGTGTGAATTTATGGAATTAACTATAGAATAAAGCCCTGTTCTTCAGAAATTCATGCTTAAGTATTTAGAGGTAAAGAACAATGATGTATATAACTTGTTCCAGGTGATTCAGGAAATGTGTGTGTATGTGTGTGTGTATGTGTGTAGAGAGAAAGAGGGAGGCACAATAAATGATACAGCACATGGGATTAAATGATAACAATAGATGAATCTTTCTAAAGACTATATGGGTATTCCTTATTCTGTTTTTGTTTGTTACTTCTTTTATAAGTTGAAACTATTTCCAAATAAGTTTTTAAAAACTTAAATAAAGGGGATCCCTGGGTGGCGCAGGGGTTTAGCGCCTGCCTTTGGCCCAGGGCGCGATCCTGGAGACCCGGGATCGAATCCCACGTCGGGCTCCCAGTGCATGGAGCCTGCTTCTCCCTCTGCCTATGTCTCTGCCTCTCTCTCTCCCTCTCTCTGTGACTATCATAAATAAATAAAAAAAATTAAAAAAAAAAAAAAAAAAAAAAACTTAAATAAAAAGCATGTCAGAGTGTCAAAAAAAGCATATTGCCCAGAAGGATTTCGGAAAATTGATGGTGGCATTGAAAAAAACAAAAAGATAGTTATTAACTCTAAGAAAAGCAATATGTGCATAAAAAGAAATATAATTACAGTTTTATGGACATTTCTGGCATAATATGTTCCTGAAAGAAACTCATTTTCTATGGAATTGAACCTTCAAGATACCAGAGCTAGGAATTTATTGCTTAAAAGGAACTCAACATCAAATAAAAGAAAATGGAAGTGGGAACAAGACTAAATTGTTGTATTTAAGAATGCTCACTTGTGATAAATCCATGTGTTTGATTAGGTTGGAGCATGTGCAAGGGGATAGGGTGGTTGTTATTGAGGGCGTTCAACTTAAAATAATTCATTTTTTAGGACATGAAATATTTATTTTTAATACTAAGTAATATGCTTAAATTCTAATATAATTTAATATAATGTAATAATTATATATATAAATATTAAGATAGTGGTTTTCCCAGGGGAGGAGGAGTAACTCTAAGGGGAGCATAGGAAAGCTTCTGAGGCACTGGTATTGCTCTATTTCTTCATCTAGGTGCTGGTGCACAAGTATACTCAGCTCATGGAAATTCATTCAGTTTTATACATTTATGTGTAAATTTCTATGTGTAAATGATACTTTGTTAAAAAATATATTTAAAAATACCAAGGCCTATAGGGAAACAAGAGATGGGGTGGACCATTCAAATCCTGTGTAACTAAACAGATGATGAAGAGAGAACAAGAATAATCCTATTTAAAATACTGGAAGAGTTAAGAGACTTGTTAAATTCTACATAAAATAAATAGATGATAAGGTCAATGTAGGACTTCACCTTAGGGCAGATGGCAGAAATATGAAGAAAGCTTGCTGGATGAGGACCTAAGAAAGGGCGGAGGCAGCTGAGTTATGGAGTCAACAGTATGTTGGAGATGTCATGAAAGCCTGAGGCCAAACCATGGTATGGACTGTGTTCCTCTGTGGCCTGCTGCATCCAGTGATCCAATCTAAAAATGGTAAAGAATTTGTGTAAAAAGAAATTTCTGGCTAAATACCAAAGAAACCACTAAAATTAGTTGAAAAGTGCTTGCCTCTGAGGAGGATGACTCCAAGATCATAGAACTGCTAGTTTTTGTCCTAAGTCTGTTATTATCTGGTTTTGAAAAATACAGATGTGTAATTTTAATAAAATTTAGTATCATGGGGATCCCTGGGTGGCGCAGCAGTTTAGCGCCTGCCTTTGGCCTAGGGCGCGATCCTGGAGACCTGGGATCGAATCCCACGTCAGGCTCCCGGTGCATGGAGCCTGCTTCTCCCTCTGCCTGTGTCTCTGCCTCTCTCTCTCTCTCTCTCTCTGTGACTATCATAAATAAATAAAAATTAAAAAAAAATTTAGTATCATGAAAACAAAAAAATCTTACCAAACGAGTATACAGGTCTTAACACCAAGTTCCTCAGAATTTTTTTTTTAGATTTTATTTGTTTGACAGAGTGTGTGTGCACAAGCAGGGGTGAGGGGCAGAGGGTTGGGAGAAACAGACTCCCCACTGAGCAAGGAGCCCAACCCAGGGATAGATCCTGGAACTTCAGGATGATAACCTGAGCCGAAAACAGATGCTTAACTGACTGAGCCAACCCAGGTGCTTCCAGAAACTTTTATAATAGTAATCAAATATTTTTTGAACATACAGTATTACAAGATACCATGCTAGGCCCAATACAAGTATTATTCCACTTATGTGCATTTTCCAGGATCCATTTTTCCTTTTAAGTGGTTATGGCCATTTTGGGTTCTTGAGCTAATGTGAAAAAATAGACCTTTCATCATGAAAAAATTTTAAGCTTTATTCAATACCTACTGTCTCCAGTGACCTAAGAATGAGGCCCTTTCCTGGTACAAGCTGGTCATTTCCACAAAAGAAACTTTGACAAAGGAGGGGGACACCTGGGTGGCTCATTGGTTGAGCATCTGCCTTCAGCTCTGGTCGTGATCCTGGGGTCCTGGGATCAAGTCCCATATTGGGCTCCCCGCAGGGAGCCTGCTTCTCCCAATGCCTGTGTCTCTGCTTCTCTCTCTGTGTCTCTCACGAATAAATAAAATATTAAAAACAAAAAAGTTTGACAAAGATTTTATAAACACAAACATTTACTTTTCTGTTGCTATTGATTTTCATGTCCATGGTTTAACTTTACCACCTGGATCAGTATACATATTTATATGCTAATTTTTGTCTCTGAAAGTTTGTTACTAAATTGATGATGTATCATAACCCATGAATTTAGATCGAAAGAAATATGCATTATTTTTTCGTCTTCACCCAGGGCATCACCTCCCATGAACCATGCTGTTAACTCTCAACAAAATGGTAGGAGAGAATGTTCTAGCTCTTTTGTCAAGAACTTCATCTTGTTTGATTTGCCTTGACATTGGATCTTATCTGAAACTTTATTATCAAGGGTTGTTCCTATCAGAGGAATGGGTAAAAAATTATCAGTAATTGGAATTGTTTGGAGCAACAGAGAAAAATATATTGCAAACAAGCCTTGTATACCAAGAGGTGGAAGCAACCCAGTGTCCATGAGTGGATGAATGGATATACAAAACATGTATATACATAAAATGGCCTACTAGTCAGTCTTTTGTTAAAAGGGAAGGAGGGAATCCCTGGGTGGCTTAGTGGTTTAGTGCTGCCTTCGGCCCAGGGCGTGATCCTGGGGTGCCGGGATCGAGTCCCACATTGGGCTCCTTGCATGGAGCCTGCTTCTCCCTCTGCCTGTGTCTCTGCCTCTCTCTCTCTCTCTCTCTCTCTCTCTCTCTCTCTGTGTGTGTGTGTGTGTCTCCTGAATAAATAAATCTTTTAAAAATAAATAAATAAATAGGAAGGAAGGAAATCCTGTCACATGCTACAACATGTATGAACCTTGAAGGCACTATGCTAAATGAAATAATAAGCCAGTTACATAAAAAGAAGTACTGTGTAATTCCACTTCTATGAGGTATCTAAAGTAAAGTTGTCGAATTCTTAGAAACAAGATGAAAAAGTAGTTGTTAAGAGCTGAGGGGAGAGAGAAGAGCTAGAGTTGTTTCATGGTAGAATGTTTAAAGATTCTGGAGATCGTTTCACAACAATGCAAGCATATTTACCATTCCTGAACTGTACACTAAAAATAGTTAAGATGGTAAATCTTATGTGGGGTTGTTTTGTTTTGTTTTTTAGTTTAGTCTTAGATACATCTTTGTTTAGGTAGATAGATACCAAAGAAGGAATCCAGAAGTCTGATCCACAGATGCTCAGTTGCTTCGTGTAAACTAACTGATCAGTCAAGTACATTTTTGCTACCGCCTAGCAGGGGATAAGTGAAGGAATGGGTCAAGAGGCAGGTGGTATTGCTGAAAGAGAGGTCTCTGCATGTGGAAAATTGAGGAATTGGGATACTCTCCCAAATTTACTACAGATACAGTTCATATATCTGTGAGTATATAAAGAGAATTTTTAAGTTACCGTTATGGAATTGTATTGTTAAAATATAATAGCAAAAACAAGATAATTGCACACTTATTACAAAATTTAAATACCAAAGAAAAAAGCAAATGATTTCCAATACATAAGTAAGCAAGTAAATAAAGGTAATCAGAAGTCTAAACTTGTGAATATATTTTTCTATTTAAGTTTGTAAAATCATGTTTACCATTTGTTCTGTGGTAATTAATTTATTTTAAAGATTTTATTGAGAGAGAGAGAAGTGATGGGGAGGGACAGAGAGATAGAGAATAGCAGACTCCCAGCTGAGCAGGGAGCCCGATGTGGGGCTCAATCTCAGGACCCTGGGATCATGACCTGAGCCAAAAGCAGATGGTTAACTGACTGAGTCACCCAGGTGCCCCTGTTGTAGTTGTAGCAGCGGTTCAGCGCCGCCTGCAGCCTGGGGTGTGATCCTGGGGACCTGGGATCGAGTCCCGCATCGGGCTTCCTGCGTGGAGCCTGCTTCTCCCTCTGCCTGTGTCTCTGCCTCTCTCTTCACTCTCTCTGAATGAATAAATAAATAAATCTTTAAAAAAAAAAAAGACATTTCAGGGGCTGATGCTGGAAATATAATTGGCAATTAAATTGCACACATTTTGTACAGTATACAATAGTTTTTAACATGCTTATGCTACTTAAGCCATTTCTCTCTTTTTAGTCTATCCTATTGAAATAAGGTAATATACAGACTGACACGTTGCACAATATATTTGTTTAATGTTGTATAATCATGAGAAGTAGAAATAGCCTGATGTTCACCAGCAATGATATTTGTCATTAATTACAGTATATCCATAAAATATAAAACAAAATGTTTAAGATCAAATGTAAAATGTTTTAATAAAGTATGCTGATGTTTGTGCAAGAAAAATAGCTTTATATAAAGGCATGCTATATCAAAATCATTGGGCCTTGAAAATAGAATGCTAGAGAACAGAATGTCTTGTATATACATGTCTACTTATATTTTGACATTAAACCACCACACAGTTATTCCTAACACAGTTATTTCCCACAGCAGTGCTATGAATTGAGTACTTATAACCATCTCCATTTTACAACTGAGAGGATACAGAGTCCAAGATTAAGTGACTTATCCAAAGTCACACAGCCTATTATTAACAGAACCAAGGTTGTCTGACTCCAGAGCCCACACTTCTAGCTCAGGGGGTCCACAGTGGGTAGACCTTTCCTTTGCAGAAATTACATCCTTAGTATTTTTCTTGAACATTTCAAACTTTTTGTCATGTCCGGTTCATTATGCATCCAACCACCTTTGGAAACCAACTGAATTTTAATTTCTGTTTCTTACAGCTCATTTAAAATTGGTCTGTTTATTTGTTTTCAGTAAAATGGACTTCTCAGAGTTTTTTATTTTTTCTCAGAATTTTATAACCATCAAACACAAGCAGTTTAAAATGTTTGAATAGTTTTGTTATACCAATAGGCCATTACAAAATGCTTGTACAATCTAAAATTAGAAAAGCATTGAGGCACCTGTGTGGCTCAGTTGGCTAAGCATCCAACTTTTGATTTCAGCTCAGGGTTCTGGGTTTGAGCCCCCCCACTTTGGGTTCCCCGCTCAGCGGGAGTCTACTTGTCTCCACTCCCTCTGCCCTTCCCCTTGCTTGCACACACGCTCCCTCTCTCACAAATAAGTGCATCTTTAAAAAAAAAAAAAACTTGGGCAGCCTGCCTGGCTCAGCAGTTTAGCGCTGCCTTCGGCCCAGGGCATGATCCTGGTGACCCGGGATTGAGTCCCACGTTGGGCTCCCTGCATGGAGCCTGCTTCTCCCTCTGCCTGTGTCTCTGCCTCTCTCTCAATCTCTCTCTCTCTCTCGCTCTCTCTTTCTCTCTGTCTCTCATGAATAAATAAATAAAATCTTAAACAAAAAAAAAAACTTAAAAAATTAGAAAAATATAGGCAAAATTTATTTCCTTGACTAAGCTTGAACTGGAGAGGGGAAATGAAAAGAAGCAAGGAGCCAGTGATCTTAAATATAAGTGACAAGAATATCCATAAACGGTATGTGTAAGCCAGCATTTCAACAAATTCTTCCTCAGAGGAAGGAGAATATCAGGAAACCTCATATTGTTATTTACTTCCTTTCTTTATTAGTTTTGTATTCCTGAATGTTTTAGTCGTTATATTAGGGCCTTGTAGATATTCCGGGAGGAGATTACAGTAAATCTTAAATTTGGTTGAGGGGGAAAGAGTGAAGTTGGAAAGACATTAAGGTTTGTCACTAATTAATTTAAATGTGATTGATGAACTCAATATAGTAGCTCTTTTTTTGCTGCTGTTATAAAAGTAATATTTGATCATTAAAGAAAATTTACAAAATGCAACAAAGTAGAAGGAGAAAAAAGTACCCTTATTAAATAAACTATTTCCTACCATTCAGATACAGTTGATAATTGTGGTATTTATTTTCTTAAAATAATTTATTCTTTTTCTGATAACTTAGTTATACATGTTCTTTGTGGAAAACTAGGATAATACATAAAAGTTTTATAATGAAAATAAAAATTAAAAAAAAAGATAAGAAAAATTACCTGTCAGCCCACTACACAGATTTTTTTTAACTGAGGTGAAATTTTATTAAAATTAACCATTTAAAAATGTACATTCAGCCCATTTAGTACACTTGCCGTGTTGTGCAGCCATCACCTCTAATTCCAGAGCGTTTTTCTTTTTTTCTTTTTAAAAAGATTTACTTTTTTAGAGAGAAAGAGAGCATGCACACAGTGTGAGTGGGAGGAGGGCCAGAGGGAGCGAGAGAGAAGCAAACTCCCCACTGGCTATGGATCCAGACACAGGGCTTGATCCCAGGACCCTGAGATCACAACCTGAGCTGAAATCAAGAATTGGATGCTTAACTGACTAAGCTACCCAGGGGGCCCTCAAAGCATTTTAATTACTCACAAAGGAGATGCTGTACCCATTAAGCAGGCACTCCTCACCACCCCCTCTCTAACCCTTGGCAACCACAAACCTATTTTCTGTCCCTGTGGATTTACCTCTTCTGACATTTTATGAAAATGGACCGATACAACATGTGACCTTTTGTGTTTGGCTTAGTCCAGTTAGCATAATGTTTTTGAGGTTCATCCACATTGTAGCACATATCAGTGCTTTCATTCCTTTCCATGGCTGAATAATATACCACTGCATGAATACACGATGTTTTGTTTATCCATCAGTTGATGGACATCGAGTTGTCTCCACCTTTTAGCTATTGTGACTAATGCTGCTATGAACAAGTACTTGTACTTGCTTGAATACCTGTTTTCAGATCTTCGGAATGTATACCTAGGAGTGGAAATTCTGGCTTGTACGGTAATGGTTTAACTCTTTGAGGAACCGCCAAATTGTTTTCCATGGTGGCTGCACCATGTTACCCACCAGCAACATACAAGGATTCCAGTATCCATATCCTCACCAACATTTATTATTTTCCATTTTTTATGTTATGGCCATGACATCTTTTAAAAATATAACTAAAAAATAAAAATATAATTTACTATAATGCACATTATTTATTTTTTTCAAGGTTCCCCTAACTTTACCTCACCCCAATTTTTAAAATTTGAACAGTATTTGAACTGTAATGTATTTTTTGGGGTAAATTGGTTGGAAGCAATGATTTTCAAACTATTTGATCCCAGTACCCCTTTATACTTTAATAATTATTGAGAACCCCAAGTCATTTTTACTTATGTTATGTCTTTGGTATTTATTGTATTAGAAATTAAAAACAGAAAAATTACTTAAATTATTTAAATGTATTCATTCATTTAAAAATAATACTTTAAACCCATTACATGTTAAAATATTTTTGTAAAAAATAATTTTTCCCAAACACACACACATGCACACAGTAATGAAATGAATGGCATTATCAGGGAAATACAAATCAAAACCACAATGAGATACCACCTCACACCAGTGAGAATGGGGAAAATTAACAAGGCAGGAAACCACAAATGTTGGAGAGGATGTGGAGAAAGGGGAACCCTCTTACACTGTTGTTGGGAATGTGAACTGGTGCAGCCACTCTGGAAAACTGTGGAGGTTCCTCAAAGAGTTAAAAATAGATCTGCCCTACGACCCAGCAATTGCACTGCTGGGGATTTACCCCCAAGATACAGATGCAATGAAACGCCGGGACACCTGCACCCCGATGTTTCTAGCAGCAATGTCCACAATAGCCAAACTGTGGAAGGAGCCTCGGTGTCCATCGAAAGATGATGGATAAAGAAGATGTGGTCTATGTATACAATGGAACATTACTCAGCCATTAGAAACGACAAATACCCACCTTTTGCTTCAACGTGGATGGAACTGGAGGGTATTACGCTGAGTGAAATAAGTCCATCGGAGAAGGACAAACATTATATGGTCTCATTCATTTGGAGAATATAAAAAATAGTGAAAGGGAATAAAGGGGAAAGGAGAAAAATTAGTGGGAAATATCAGAAAGGGAGACAGAACATGAGAGACTCCTAAGTCTGGGAAACGAACTAGGGGTGGTGGAAGGGGAGGTGGGCGGGGGGTGGGGGTGAGTGGGTGATGGGCACTGAGGGGGGCACTTGATGGGATGAGCACTGGGTGTTATTCTATATGTTGGCAAATTGAACACCAATAAAAAATAAATTTATAAATAAAAAAATAAAAATAAAATCATGACAGCAGAAAGCAAGTAAACTGAGCTGGCAGTGCATCTAATAAAACAGTGATTCAAGAAAAAAGAAATGAATGGCATTGTTTCTGTCACCACAAATCTCTTTAATGTCTACCGGAATTGAAGACTGTTGGATTCTCATATTAACCCCTGCATTTCAGCCTTTTGCATTATTAAATGTCACACATGTACCTTTTTGAAAACTTCCCTAAATACACTTGGGAGGGAGTGAGTGAAAGAGGCAAATGTGTTAGGTTTATCCTCAGGGACCTAGGAGACTAGAGTTGGAGAACAGTGATTTTCATATTTGTTGTTCCTGGCAAAAGTAGATGTGTTTAGAAACCTTTGAACAATTTTTCATTCATAACATAGATGCTGGTTGTTTATGTCCCCAAATAAAAAATATTCAAAGAAGTTACTATTTGGATCAAAGATGAACCTTTTTTTAGAATCAAAAATAAAGTAGATTCTCTTTTACATAATCATTTCATTGATGTTACTATACTGAAACAAAATGAACAGATGTATAATTGTTGCTTTAAGAAAATATTTCCATACAACATCCATTCATGATAAAAACCCTCAACAAAGTAGGTTGAAGGAACATACCTCAATATATTGAAGGCCATCTATGAAAAACCTACAGCTAATATCATCCTCAGTGGGGAAAAATGAGAGCTTTATGGTCAGGAACAAGACAGGAATGTCCACTCTCACCAGTTTTATTCAACATAGTACTGGAAGTCATGCCCAAGCAATCAGACAACAAAAAGAAAAGGCATCCGTATGAGCAAGGAAGAAGTGAAACTTTCAGTATTTGCAGATGACGTGATACTGTATATAGAAAACCTGAAAACTCCACCAAAAAAACTTACTAGAAATGATACACAAATTCAGTAAAGTTGCAGGATACAAAATCAACATACAGAAATTGGTGTCAGTGATGAAACACCAGGAAGAGAAAGAATCAATCCCATTTATAGTTGCACCAAAAATAATAAGATACCTAGGAATAAACCTAACCAAAGATGTAAAAGATCTGTACTCTGAAAACTACTGATGAAAGAAATTGAAGAGGACACAAAGAAATGGAAAGACATTCCATGCTCATGGATTAGAAGAACAAATACTGTTAAAATGTCTATACTGGAGCACCTGGGTGGCTTAGTGGTTGAGCATCTGCCTTCAGCTGAGGTTGTAATACTGGGGTCCTGGGAATGGAGTCCCACATCAGACTCCCTGACTCTGCCATGTCTCTGCCTTTCTCTGTGTCTCTCGTGAATAATTAAATAAAATCTTTTTAAAATGCAGTCTAGGCAGCCCGGGTGGCTCAGTGGTTTGGCGCTGCCTTCGGCCCAGGGTGTGGTCCTGGAGACCCAGGATCAAGTCCCGAGTTGGGCTCCCTGCGTGGAACCTGCTTCTCCCTCTGCCTGTGTTTCTGCCCGCCTCCCTGCCCCTGCCGTCTCTCATGAATAAATAAATAAAGCGCACTTCAAAAAAAATAAAAATGCAATCTTATAAATAAATAATAAAATACCTATACTACCTAAAGCAATCCATACATTTAATGCAATCCCTATCAAAATACCCAAAGCATTTTTCACAGAACTAGAATAAGCAATTATGGGGGTGCCTGAGTGGTTCAGTTTAGCATCTGACTCTTGGTTTTGGCTCAGGTCATGTTCTCAGGATCTGGCTCCATGTGCAACAGGCAGTCTGCTTGGGATTCTCTCTCTTTCCCTCTGCCCCTACTCCCTGCTTGCAATCTTTCTCCCTCTCTCCCCAAAGTAAACAAATAAAGCCTTAAAAAAAATCCAGGGATCCCTGGGTGGCTCAGCAGTTTAGCGCCTGCCTTTGGCCCAGGGCGCGATCCTGGAGTCCCGGGATCGAGTCCCACGTCGGGCTCCTGGCATGGAGCCTGCTTCTCTCTCCTCCTATGTCTCTGCCTCTCTCTCTCTCTCTCTCTCTCTCTCTCTCTCTCTCTCTATGTCTATCATAAATAAATAAATCTTTAAGAAAATTTTTTAAAAATCCTGGGGACACCTGGGTGACTCAGTGGTTGAGCGTCTGCCTTTGGCTCAGGGCCTGATCCTGGAGTTCTAGGATTGAGTCCCACATAGGGCTCCCTGAAGGGAGCCTGCTTCTCCCTCTTTCTATGTCTCTGCCTTCTCTCTGTGTGTCTCATGAATAAATAAATTAAATCTTTTTAAAAAATCCTAAAATGTCTATGGAACTACAAAAGAACCTTTTTCAATCTTGAAAAAGAAAACTGGAAGTATCACAATTTCAGACTTCAAGCTATATTACAACGCTATAGTAATCAAAACAGTATGGTACTGGATTAGACACATATATGAATGGAACAGATAGAAAACTCAGAAATAAACCCACAATTACATGGTCTTCAACAAAGGAAGAAAGAATGTAAAATGGCAAAAAGTTTCTTCAACAAATGGTGTTGGGAAAACTGAACAGCTACCTGCAAAAGAATGAAGCTTTATCACTTTCTAACACCATTAATAAAAAATTCAAAATGGGTGAAAAACCCAAATGTGAGACCTGCCTAGAAGAGAGCACAGGTAGTAATTTCTCTGACATTGGCCATGGGAACATTTTTCTAGATCTGTCTCCTGAGGCAAGGAAAATAAAAGCAAAAATAAACTATTGGGACTTCATCAAAATAAAAAACTTCTGTACAGCAAAGGAGTCAGCAAAACTAAAGACAGCCTACGGAATGAGAGAAGATATTTACAAATTACATGTCCAGAAAGTGATTAGTTGCCAAAATACATAAAGAATTTGTAAAATGCAACACCCAAGAAACAAATAATCCAATTAAAAACTGGGCAGAAGACATGAACAGACATTACTCCAAAGAAGACATATAAATGGGCAGCAGGCACATAAAAAGATGCTCAACATCACTCATCAGGGAAATGCAAATCAAAATCACAATGAAGTATCCTTACACTGTTAGAATGGCTAAAATAAAAAACAAGAGACAGCTTTTGGTGAGGATGTGGGGAGAAAGGAACCCTCTTGCACTATTGGTGGGAAAGCAAACTGGTGCAGCCACTCTGGAAAACAGTGTGGAGGTTTCTCAAAAAGTTAAAAACAGAACTACCATGGGGCACCTGGGTGGTTCAGTGGGTTGAGCATCCAACTCTTGATTTTGGCTCATGTCATGATCTTGGTGTCATGGGATTGAACCCTGTGTTGGACTCCATATTCAGCATTGGGTCTACTTATCCCTCTTCCTCTGTTCCTGCCCCCACTGCTGTGAGTGCACACGTGCTCTCGCTCTCTAAATTTTACAAATCTTAAAAAAAAAAAAAAAAAAAAAAGAACTACCCTACAATCCAGCATTCGCACTACTGGGTATCTACTCAAAGAATACAAAAACACTAATTCAAAGGATGCAGGCACCCCAGTGTTTATAGCAGCATTATTTACAATAGTCAAATTATGGATACAGCCCAAATGTCCATCCATAGACAAATAGATAAAGGAGATGTGATACACACACACACACACACACTGGAATATTAGGTATAAAAATTAATGAAATACTGCCATTTTTAACAAGATGGATGGAGCTACAAAGTTATAGTCTGAGCAAAATAAGTCAGAGAAAGACATGATTTCACCCATGTGGAATTTAAGAAACAAAGCAAATGAGCAAAGGGGGGGAAAAGAGAGAAAAATAAACCAAGAAACAGACTCTTAATTATAGAGAACAAACTGATGGTTACCAGAGGGTCAATGGAGGGGATGTGTGAAATAGGTGATGAGAATTAGAGTACACTTAATGATGATCATTCAGTAATGTGTAGAATTGTTGAATCACTGTATTGTATGTCTGAAACTAATAGTGTTCTATATGTTAACTATTGGAATTTTTTAAAACTTAATGAAAAAAATGACCAACAAATCATCATTTTAAAAAAAAACATTTCCTTTTGCTCAATTGGTTAATATCCCAGTCCTTCTATAAATTACTTGGGGCAACTCTGGAATAAGTAATATAATAGAATTATTAATATAGACGGGACAAGAAAAAAATGGTTAGTAACTAAGATAAAGCCAGAAATAAAGTTAGCATATAAAATATATTTCATATAGTTCTGTATAGCTTTTATTTTTTTTTTAATTTTTTTTATTTATGATAGTCACACAGAGAGAGAGAGAGGCAGAGACATAGGCAGAGGGAGAAGCAGGCTCCATGCACCGGGAGCCCGACGTGGGATTCGATCCTGGGTCTCCAGGATCGTGCCCTGAGCCAAAGGCAGGCGCCAAACCACTGCACCACCCAGGGATCCCCTCTGTATAGCTTTTAGAAGTAAGGGGAAACCATAATATTTTCAAATGTTCAACCTGAACATTGACTAAAAGATTTTTAAATTACACCACCCTTAGTTTTAAAGGCTAGTGTCACTTATGAACGTCTGTTCTTATTCACCTTTCCAAGGAGAATAATTGTATGTAATGCCAGTCTACTTTGCTTGTGAATTGACTTGCTAACACTTTTAACAACAAGTTTATCAAAGTTTATTAAACATTATTTAATTATATTCATCAAGGAATTAAGTGATTGTATTGTTTGGTTGAAAATGCTAAAATAGTAACTATTTTATAACTTTTAATATGATACAAGGGAAATAGTGTAGCACTGCAATCCAGGAGACCAGAGATCTAAGTTGGGTATTGAGGTTGAATTCCCATAAGCCTGGCTAGCCAGGTACTTGATGCTTATGGTGAAGAAGAGTGTAAATTGATGAGAGGGAACTAAGAATTTAACTGGAGATATGGAGGCACTCTATATGGTGTTGGAGTGTGTGTTTGTTCCATTGTTTATGAAAGGTACTTAGAGTCTTCTTTCACACTCTTGGGTAAGTATTCCAGAATTAGTACGCCAACTACTCAGATGTATCCAGGATTAGTCAGATGTTCCAGAAAAGTTAAGATTTGTGCCTTAAATGTATGTAAATTTTGCTTTGAAAATAATCATTGAGTGGTGAGTGGATAGAGGTGGACATGAAAC
The DNA here is from genome assembly GCF_048418805.1 of Vulpes vulpes. Classification (NCBI taxonomy): domain Eukaryota; kingdom Metazoa; phylum Chordata; class Mammalia; order Carnivora; family Canidae; genus Vulpes; species Vulpes vulpes. The sequence continues at coordinate 75,245,720 of NC_132782.1, forward strand.
AAGAAAGGTGCAATTTCGAAGCTGGGTGATAGGTATATGAGGTTATTACTCTGTTCTGTTAATTTTGTGTATATACATTTAAAGCTCCCCACAATGTTTTTTTTTTAAAGCAGCATTCTGCTCTACCATATTAGAAAGTCATAAGATACTTAAAATTCAGAAATCACCCCTGAAACTAATAAGATGCTATATGTTAACTAAATTGAATTTAAATCATTAAAAAAAAGAATTCAGAAATCAAGAAATAGCCATGTAAGCATACTATTTTAAAATGTGGAATTAAGGGGATCCCTGGGTGGCTCAGCAGTTTGGCGCCTGCCTTCGGCCCAGGGCGTGATCCTTGAGTCCCAGGATCGAGTCCCACGTCGGGCTCCCTGCATGGAGCCTGCTTCTCCCTCCTGTGTCTCTGCCTCTCTCTGTGTGTGTCTCTCATGAATAAATAAATAAAATCTTTTTTAAAAAATGTGGAATTAAATAGGGAAAAAAGGTTAAAAGATATCATAATGCTTGCCTCTGGGGTCAAAATTGTATGTGGAGAGGGCTGGAATATGGGATGCCTATTTTGTAAGACTTTCAGTGTTACTTGATTTTTAAACCTTTATGCATGTATTACTTTGATAAAATGATACATTCTGTGGATTTCTGCATTGTTTTCAAGGAGAATATCAACATGATCCTGTGTGAATAATTAGACACAGAACAATGCTTGGAATATATAAAAATTCTGTTTGCCCATGATAATTTTGGCAGTATGCCCAATTATTTCTGTGGCCAAAGGTGGCAATTTACACTTGAATTCCTACTTCAGATGAGTAGGGCTAAGCAGTTTGATTGCATCTGGTTTCTTCCTGTCTACTCTTTTGTTTTTTACCCAATAGTCAAGAATGGTCATAAATAAGCTTATATTACTCTCCTATTTAAAAGCCACTGAATGTTTCCCCATTGCAATTAGGATAAAATTCAAACTCTCTATCACGGCCTACAAAAGTCCATAAAAGCTGAAAATGATCAGGTGCTTCATTCTCTTGTCATTCTTCCCTCCTCAGTGTGTCAGCCTCGATGGCCTTCTTCCACACTCATGGCTCATTCCTGCCTCAGAGGCCTCTGTACTTGCCAGTCCTCAATAGACTGGCTGCTTCTCATCATTCCGAATTTAATTCAAAATGTAGCTCCTTAAAAGGCCATTTCTGACCACCTACCTAGAGGAGCCATTCTAACCCTTCTTCTCCAAGAGCAGCGCTTAGAGTGTGCTCCTCAGACAGGAAGCATGAGCTGGGGGCATTTTGATTTGTTTGGAAATGCAGTCTTAGGTCCTACCACAGACCTGCTGAAGGAAAACCTAGATTTTATTTTTTTTAATTTATTTATTCATGATAGACATAGAGAGAGGCAGAGACACAGGAGGAGGGAGAAGCAGGCTCCATGCCAGGAGCTCGACACGGGACTCGATCCCGGGACTCCAGGATCGCGCCCTGGGCCAAAGGCAGGCGCTAAACTGCTGAACCACCTAGGGATCCCCGGAAAACCTGGATTTTAATGAGCCCATAGATGATTGTGTACACTTTTAAGTTTTCAGAAGCTCTGGTCTAGAATAGCTCCCCCCTCCCTTTCCCTGCATATCTGTTAATAGTGTCATCCATTTCTGAAGATAACTTTGTCATTTGTTACATGGTCACTACTTCTCCCTAAATGGAGTAAGAGCTCCACCCAGGGCACCACCTTTTCTGACTTGTTCTCTCCTGTGTTCCAGCATTTGACTCAATCTCTGCACCTAGAGCACGCACAATAAGTATTTGACGTGTAAAAGAATACACAAATATGATTATTTTGTGTTCCTCAAAGTGTCTTACTCTGTATGGTGAAAATCTTCGGGGCTCTCACTTGTAATATTGGGGCTTCTCTTCCCTCCCAATATCATTATGAAAAGGTTCACTCTTTCTTGAACATTACTAATTAAACTGTGACAAAGAATCACTTATTTACTCTTGTTTTCAGGTAGTTTGTTTTCCAAACGAATATTTAGGTTTTACTGAGTGCTTCACTATGGACTTAAAACCATGACTGGTGTTTTCTTTTTTATTTTTGAAAAGCATGTTCAGTCAGAGTTAAAGTTATCCTCAAAGGTTTTCATCCATAGTAAATGTTAGTTTGATATTGGAGTCAAATATTATTAAATCCAAAATAATCTTTTTTTTAATAGGAAAATAAGATTCTGAAAATGTTATGTGTAGAATATGAAGTTAAACTGCAAATAAAAACTGATGGAGCAAATTGTGTATCAGTTTTTTTTTTTACCCTTGAGGTGTGATTCCAGGAAGGACCTGTAGTTTCTGATACTGTTGTAGGTTTAAAGATATGTTCCCAAAATGTGTTTCGTATTGCATATCCTAGTGAAATTTGTCGGGAAACAACATTTCAGTCCACATTTTTTGTGATTTTATTTATTTATTTGTGAGAGAGAATGCGTGCACAGGGAGAGGGGCAAAGGGAGAGGCAGAGAATCCCAAGCAGACTGCACTGTGCACCGAGCCTGACCTGGGGCTCGACCATGACCCATGAGGTCCTGACCTGATGAAACCAAGAGTCACCCAGGTGCCCATCAGTCCACATATTTTGAATGAAGAAATAAGGCAGCTTAAAGTCAGTGGCTTTCAACTGGGTGAGATTTACCCCTTGGGATGTTTGGCAATCGCTGAAAACATTTCTGGTTGTCCCAGCTGGCAGGGGAGTACACCTGCCACTAGGGAGTGGAGCCCAGGGACACTGCTAACCCCCTGTAGTGCACTGAGCAGCCCCCGATGGCCAAGAATTCTTAGGCCAGAATGTCAGTGCTGCTGCTGCTGCTAAGGGACTGGCTTACACCCAGGGAGCCCCTCCTCTGCAATCACCAACACCATCAAAAAAAGAGCCCTTTGAGCCTACCTTTTTGATAAGAGAACCTATAGAAATAGGCAACTTAGAGATTCAAATGGGGGTATTAGCATGGCATTCTCAGGCAATTTTTCATTTTTAAAAATAGGAAGACTTAAAATGGGGTCATTGGTTTTCCTTATTTTACAGATGGGGTCGAGGATTTGGTCTTTTGGGTTCCATTTTTGGAAAGGATGGTGTATTAAACCAGCCAAACAGTGTCTTTGGACTTATATTTTATATACTACAGTTATTACTTGGTAAGTATTTATACAGCAATACAAAAATAAGTTTGTTTTGTTATATTCCCTTCAGTACTTTGTATCTTTCCCCGGAAATGTCTTTATATTAAATAAAAGTAACTTAATGATAGAACCACTAGTTTGTAGCACATTGTTCTGTGGTGAAAATTTGGTTCACTGAGATTCTGATGATGCTGATGCTAACTTTGGTATCTGTTGGTTTTAATCAGGTACAACAGCATCCCAGAGTGTCCAGAAAAACCAGCCCTATTCACAGAGCTTATTATTCCAAACAGCCTTCCCCAGAAACTTTTTCCTTGTTAGTTTATATACTGTGCAGATTACTTAAAAATAGTATGCCCTTGAGAGAACATTAACAGGAAGCAGTGTGCATAATTCCACCACCTTTACACACCCACTGTGTCCATTGTCTGTTGCTTTTTTCACTTAACTTTTTGTGAATTTTTATGTTGTTTCCTCTCTTCAGTGTTTTATTGTTGATATCAAGGTTTCAAGATTTTTGTGTACTAAGTAACACTGTGGGGATCAACTTTGTTTAAAGTCCTCCTGACACACACCTCCCCCTTTGAATTAGTTCTGCAAAATAAATTTCCAAACACTGGACAAATGAGTCAAAACACATAGATTTTTTCTGATGGACTTTAATACATATGTATTACCAAACTGCTTATCTCTCAATTGTCTGGCTTCCCCCAAACTTCATCCCTCCTTTTTTTTTATTTTCATTTAAGATTTTATTTATTTATTCATGAGAGACAGAGAGTGGACATTTTTAAAAAGTGTTTTCTGTGAAATCTCTAATGGTTACAAATCCCCATCATTTTAATTTCCTTGCATTGTCACTTTTGTTATTGGGATCCTGATAATAGTCCACTTTCATATTTGTGACAAACAATTTAGCCATTCTTTATACTCTTTTATGTTAGTTTGGTGAATTTTGATTGCACTTTGAGAGTTAAATCCACCATTTTTGCCCTTTGGTTTCCATTGTTACTGTTTTACCCCATCACCTGCTGTCTTTTCTGTGCTCATCTGCCTAGCTGAAATTGATTCGTTATCAGGCAAATTGTGAATCTGAATTTTTCTAAATACTCCTATCAGCTTTGCCCAGTTCCATATCCTGTAGAAATACAAAAATATGCACAAGGATATTCATAGGAGTATAGCAAAAAAATGGAAATAGCTTTGCAAAAGTAATGGTTGAATAAATTAGGTTACATCCATACTGGATAATACTATGTAGCTATTAAAGGAAAAAGCAGGTCTTACATGAATATTCTAGAAAGATCAAGATTATAGTTTGGTGAAAAAAACAAATTGTAGTATAATAGGTATAAAAGAAGTATATGTTTATATGTATGCATATAAATGTGTAGGAAAAAGTCTGGTGGTTGGGGGCCTGGGGTGAGACTTTTATTTTTTATTCGATTTATTTTTTCTGTTTGGATTTCTAAAGAGTATAGTGTATAAGCTGAAATTAAAATAGCCTAAGAAACGCTTCTCATTTTTTTAAAAGATTTTATTTATTCATAGAGACAGAGAGAGAGGGGCAGAGACACAGGCAGAGGGAGAAGCAGGCTCCATACAGGAAGCCCAATGTGGGACTCCATCCCGGGTCTCTAGGATCACACCCCAGGCTGCAGGCAGCGCTAAACCGCTGCGCCACCAGGACTGCCCTAAGAAACGCTTCTGACTATGTTAATTTTTGGAGATAGAGTTGGATCAAATTTCATTTATAATATTTAATTTGTGAATTTCCTTATACATATTTTTTAAATGGCATGTATCATGTGTATCTTTTTTCACATTTTGTGTGTGCACATGTAGCATTTTTTTAAAAAAGATTTTATTTATTCATGAGAGACACAGAGAGAGGCAGAGACACAGGCAGAGGGAGAAGCAGGCTCCCTGCAGGGAGCCCGATGCAGGACTCAATCCCCGGACCCCAGGATCACACCCTGAGCCAAAGGCAGATGCTCAACCACTGAGCCACCCAGGTATCCCTACATGAAGCATTTTTAATGTCAGAAGGCACATGTGAACTCATTTAACAGTTTTCCAGAGCACATCATCTTCACGCCCTTCCAAGTTGTTTGAGATACAGCATTTTCAATTAATTTTTCCATAGGTAATACTTTGACAAGTTCAAAAGTAAAAAACATGTAAAATGCTCTCCAGCAAAGGGTCTGTCCCCAGCCTTTGCCCCCTCTGCCCACTTCCTACTGCCTTTTGTCCCCAACTGGTGGCTGTGTGTTGTTGCTGTCATTGCTTTAGGCATGTACAAGAAAATACAAACATAGCTTAATTTTCCACCTTTTTGAAATAGAAAAGGCAGATGCTATACATACTGTTCTTCATACTCTTTATTTTTTGCTTGACTCATTCATAGTGGTGATATTTCCATAGCAGCCCATTAAGAATGAAGACTCATTCTTCTTCACAGCTGCAAAATGGTCCACTGCTTGATTGAACCATCATTTATTTAGAGTTACAGGACCTTGTAAATTCTCCTGGGAATTGTGTCCCAAGCCACCAGCTACATTACATCAGGACAGGTTGGGTACAATAGTATTGAACTAAAAGCCAGTATTTACAGAGCATTCAAAGTGTTTTATACCTATTAGCTCTTTTACTTGTTTGTTTATTTTTAAAGTAAGCTCCATCTCCATGCCCAGTGTGGGGCTTAAACTCAAAACCCTGAGATCAGGGCAGACCCGGTGGCTTAGCGGTTTAGCGCCGCCTTTAGCCCAGGGCATGATCTTGGAGACCCAGGATGTAGTCCCACATCTGGCTTCCTGCGTGGAACCTGCTTCCCCGCCCCCCCCCCCCCCCCCCCGCTCTGTGTGTGTGTGTGTCTCAATAAATAAATAAAATTAAAAAAAAAAAAAAACCTGAGATCAAGAGTCACAGGCTCTACTGGCTGAGCCAGCCAGGTGCCCCTCCTATTAGCTCTGTTACTCTATGCACACACCAGTATTGGGAAGTAAAAATGAGTATTATCTCAAGTTAAGGAAAAGAGTGGCACTTGTTCATATCATTTGGAAACTAACTCTCAGGAAAATTATTAATGTGACTGCATTAATTTTTGAAGTCTTAGATATTTAGTAAAAGGCCAGACAGAAAAACGTTTAGGTTTTGCTGGCTCTTGTAGCTACTTAGCTCTGCCACAGATGTTACATAAACGAGTGAGCGTGGCTGGGTTCCACTCAGTCTTTGTTTACAAAAGCAGGTGGACAATCAGATTCACCAGTCCCTGGCATAAGTAATCCAGCAATATCTTGAAGAGCCTTGAAGAGCCTTATGGAAGGTAAGGCTAGAATGATTGGTCTTGTGGGCAGGTCCGGCCTTGGTCTGGCCTTTGTGGCTAGACTAGCCCACAGGCAGCTTCTCATCAATAGGCAGTGGGGATTTCAGCTCCTTAATTAACCACTTCAGATATCCTACCACCGATTATTTTTTCCTGTTTCTGTTCTCCTTGTCCATTGGTTGTTGGGAGGGAGGGTAGTTGAATATGCTCTGCTATCTCCTCTGTCCTTGAAAATAAATGCACATGTTCTCACGACTATTGGCTTCAGAAAATTACAAAACAATACATGTGAAGATATCAGATAGCATCAAGAGAGCCCTGGGTTAGCCCACAGAAGTGCCTTTTTCTTGATCTGGTTTGACCTACATGTGGCCAACTGGCCAAACGTGGTTTCTGTTACCTTCCAGGGTGAGCCCTTTCTGAAATGGTTATTACAACTTCAGCAGCATATTGGTACAATCATCTCCCAGTATGGATTTTTTTAAAAATTTGACCTAAACATGAGAAGGCAAGTTTTACTTCCCACAGATGGGGAGCCTGCAGTGAAAAGGTTGGAGGAAGTGTGTCCTGCCTGGGAGAGAAGGTTGTGGTCCTCATGTTCCTTTATCCATTGGGAGTGACAAGACTGTTGATTTTACAGATGAGCCTCATGCATGATGTGATTAGAAGACTGCATGTTTTCTTTGCATGACTTAATGAAGGCTGGTTTATGGTATAAGTAGTATTTCACCTAGAATACTGAAACATCAGAGACACTGCAGCTGTAAAGGGAATATTCTACATGCAAAATCAACCTGCATAACCTTAACAAAACAGACCAGTAGCTTGTGTTCTCAAAACTCATCGCATTTTCCAGTAAAGTCAGTATTCCCATGCTGTGGCAAATCACAGAGCTTTTAACACAGAGACTTTCTCTCCGGGGTCAGGGCCTGACTGAGTTGGGTCTCTTTCTCTTGCAGGCATGACAGCAAGTGCAGTTGCAGCTTTAATCCTCATGACATCCTCCATCGTGTCCGTGGTAGGCTCCTTGTATCTGGCCTACATTCTGTACTTTGTGCTGAAGGAGTTTTGCATCATATGCGTCATCACGTACGTGCTGAACTTCATTCTTCTTATCATCAACTATAAACGACTAGTTTACTTGAACGAGGCCTGGAAACGGCAGCTGCAGCCCAAGCAGGACTGACAAACGGATGAACTCTGGACAGACAGTCGGAAGTCCCCTTTGCCATTAAGTTTATTTTGCAGCAGTTTTTGTTTTGTTTTGTTTTGTTTTTTGATTCTTCACAACAGACACTTTCCCCAAGAATCTTAAACTGATTTTTTAAAATCCTGTAAATTAGAAGGGGCCCTAGCTATTTTCTGTGTCAATCTTTCATTTTCAATATGGATACAAAAAAAAAAAAAAGGAGCTGCCGAGCCAATCAAAGACAAGCTTTAACTTTACTTTGAAGATATTTCTGAGATAATGAAACGTAGCCCTAGCCCCCCTGCCCATGATTGTCAAGTGAGCAACCATTGCTAGTAATTCTCCAATGTGTATAAATTCAATTTCAGGTATAACAAATGTGATCATGACATGAAAATATTTTAGAATAGATACTGTATTAAATATTGCCATGTTTACAATATGTAATATGTTTTTAGCTGATGGATTGAAACATGTAGATTCCACTAGAATCCATCTATGTGACGTTTGTAAATAAAAGAAACATTGGATCCATCCTGCAGAACTTACTGGACAGCTTAGCCGAAGTGTAGCAGTGAAGAATTGGCAGCCTGACATTGACTGAAGAAAGAGGGACAATAGTTAAGTCCACACAGAGCATCTTGAGAAAAGTACTGACCACTGTGGGTCCGGCACTGACGGCAAAAATAGGGTAGTCGGTTCCCGTTCGTCTCCTTCCTCCAAAGGGAAGAAACTAAATTTGAACGTTCAAGTCAGAAAACTGGATCAGTTAGGACCTTAAAAGTAAGTCATGTGAGCAGACCTTCACATCCAAGGCCTCCAGGACACTAAAGTTGGGGAAATGGGGTAGATTTCTTTGGAGAAAAGCTGGAAATATTAATATGGCATTTTTAGATAGTTTCTTACAGTAGCTGAATTTTCATGCAGATCTCTTTCCTTAACATTGGTGCCAGTTGACCAGACAGTATTAGGACCTTGAAATAACCAGTATAAGCCCAGTTGCTCCGGAGTAGGATTGCTCTTGGGTACCTCCGTAGTATTTCCTCCTGTTTCATTCTGCACTAATTGGATGTCTAGTTTAATTGTTTTAGAGTCAATATTACAGTTGTAAATTTTAGGGCTGACATGCTGCTCTGTTTACTCCGTCGGGAGTAGTGCAGGTAGAAATAGCTGAAGGCGAAGTACACAAATGGTGTCACTGCTCTTCCTGGTAACTACGCAAATGCCTCGGTTTTAAAGGTGATGTGAATAAACCCAAATGAAATTGTGACAATATGTTTCTCTGGTTAACACCTTATATCAGAATGTTAAAAGTGCCTTCTGTCTTAAATCTCAAACCAAATATTTTATGTGTTGAACTTGGGCAGAAGTGTCCTTCCTTCCTCTTACCATGACGTAGAAAACTTGCATTATTCTCTAGAAAGGTTCTGTATGATCATTTTATTCCTTAGATTGAAAAGTAGTAGCAATGTTTTTGCTTCCAATTAATCATTATGTTAAAAATAGACTGGTAACCATCGCGTACTTTAACAAGCCGCCTTTTTTTGAAGGGAGGGGACAGGCTCTGCTCTGTAAACCCTAATGTGTAAAGTCAGCAACTGTTCAGCAGTTTCCAACTAACTGTCCTAATTGAGGCAATGTATTTTTCTGGCCCAAGGCAGGTAGAAAATCAGAATTGTAATGAACTTTCACCCGGTTTTAACCAGTTTTGTAAAAGCTGAATTAGGATTTCAAGGCTTCTGTTTTCCCATGAATGTGAATATTTCGATGCCTGTCTTATGATGTATGTATTGTTGTCGTTGCTGTAGTTAGAGAACTCCAGAAAGCACTGGACTGGATGTCTGGTGTTCATGGAGAAACAAGTCCTGCTGTTGCAGGGCTTGTGCACCGAGGTCATCTTGTGGCAGTGCTTTCAGTTCTACCCAGCAGCTTCCTGGTTCTTTCTTCTAAGCTAGAGTGGAAATGGTTAACCGTGAAGACTTCTGTGGTATATACAACACTGGTTGTGCTAAATAAGTTCCTCGTGTCCCAATTTAAAATGGTTTTTCATCCTATTTTGTATCAATCAGCAAAGTATAGTTAAAGCTTGTCTTGATGCTGCGTTCTTGCGAATGTCTTCAACTCTTACATGGTCAAACATAAAAATGTCCTGCCAGACCCTTCAAGGTTTTCCTTTGCTTTCCTAATAAGCCTTGGGGAAAACACCACTGTTTCAGTTGTACAAAATATTTGCCATGTTCCTGTAACCCCAGTAGAATTAATGGGTTTTTTTTTTTCCCTCACTGAGCAATGAAAGTGTGCCGCCTGAAATAACAGCATTTTAACGCCAGTATCTCGGTAAGCAGCGGGACCCTGGTGGAAGAATTTAGGCTCCCCTCTACATCCTCTCTTCCACCCCAAGGAGAAAACACCATGCTGTAAGATTGTTCAGATTGTTATGACTTTTAGACTCAATATTTAAAACACTGCAACATTGCTAGCCACCAACATTGAAGAACAAATTAGGGGGGAGAAGGAGTCAGATCTATGGGTTTTGCAGTAATTCTACTCTTCTTGTAACAAATGAAGCCCCTTATTTACTTGGTAGTCCTATCATTTGAAGAAATTGGAGAAGCTGTCATTAGATGACAAATTCTAGGGAAACTAGGTGGTTTAGAGAATTCAGTTTTTTGTTGCAGCTAGGTGCTTTCTGCGAAGGTAAACTGGTGAAATAACTCAGGTTTAACTAGCTGCGTGCCAGGAAATTACTTCTACTTGATGTCCGTCACCTCTCATTAAATCCGTTACTTTTAAAGATGTTGAAAAACATTGACTATGTTCATACAAAGATCTGTCATTTGGTGCAAGAGATCTTTGGACCCTACTCAGCAGGCTATAGGACCAAGACTCCAGAGAAATTAAAACTATTTGTTGGCTTTAGTTTGCTTGTACTTCATTCATAAGATTATCAGCAAACGTGCAAAGCTATCTTCAGCAACTACTTCGTAACAGATTGGAACCAGCACAGACATGAGTGAAAGCTGGCAAATCTTGTCTTGAAAATTCGTGTTAGACAAATGCCAACAAGAAATCCACTGTCATTTTTGGAAACCTATTTTAATGGAATACCTAACATGCAACCTTTGTCCTGGTATTTTCCCCCAACACACAAGCATTGGTGGAACATCTCTATTCAGCAGCATTTCCGATTCCTGATCTGTGAGAACCACCCTTCAATCAAACAAAAGGGGCAGGGGTGGGAATCCAGGCTACTTGGTTAATTTCTTTTTTTTTTTTTTATAAACTAGCCCAGAAAACGTGAAATGTTTTATATAAAACTGTATTAAGCATGGCCTAAGTATTAGGTGTATGATCTGTATAGTATGTTCCATCAAAAAATATTTATTACTAGTGCTTTAAGCTCCAGAGTAAACATTCTTTAAAGTGGAGTTCACTGGGCAGACTTCCCCCTTTAATATAGATAGAATTATTCTTTATCAGAGATTTAGGACACAGTTTTGCTAACTGGTAAAAACAAATGTAAATATGTAAGAATGTTTATTTGTTGCACATAACTTTTTTGGTATAAAATAAATGTAGACGTTACCTGTGGAAGCTGTGCTGCCATCCTTCTTATAGTTCAAACAAGGAGCTGAAAAGAATCCAGTCTTCCCCCCCCCAAAAAAAGAATCCAGTCTTCCCATAAATTTTCCTTGAAGCTGACACATTAACTCCATTTTTACAGATGCACTGAAATTGATTCTTTTCCCTGAAATGCAGTTTATGGAGAACACATGCAGAATTCTTAGAGATTCTAGTTCATGGAATTTGCGTGGGCTTATAATGTGTGTGGTTGTCAAGAATTAGTGAAAAAGAAGTTAGTGCTCAGAGTTGTATAAGCACACCAAACATGCTGTCAGCTCTTGCCCACAGCTTTTGCTCCCCCTAAAAGCGCTACTCTTTTTTTTTCTTTTTTTCCTTTTCTTTTTTTTTTTTTTGCTACTCTCCTAAAAAAGTAACTAACATCTCCAAGGATGATGAATCCACATAAAATACAGTTCAGCCATGTTTTAGTGACTTTAACAAGTGCCTCTGTGATAGAACCTTGGGACTTAGGACATGGCACTTACCCCTAACTTGTCAAACGTTTAAGTGTGTCTGCTCTGTGTAACCTTTTTTAAATGTCAAGTAAAAAATTATATATCATTCCTAGACATTAATGTAACACAAAACCTGATGCCTTCAAAGAACGTAAGTTCAGAAACGTGTAAACCCTAGAATCTCTAACTTCATATCTGAACCAACTACACTCACATTTAAAAGTGGTCAATGGATGACCACTAAAAGGAGGTTAAATGGTCCTTACTGTTCCCTTCCTGCAAGAAAGGAAGGATTAAAAATAGGCATGTGCTGAGATGTGTGGAATCAACCACAAGTGAAGTGAATTAAGTTCTGGATTAAGAACCACGTTGGTTCATGGTCCTCTGTATTTGACTAGACACCAACAGGAGTCTTTTTCCAAAGCACGGAGCTTTCAACCAGGACTGACACCTTAGGAACAGTGTACCTTCCTTGCCTTACTGGAGCCCGTGGGAGAGGAGGACTATCCCCTAGGAGCAGGGCAGGTGCCACCACCCAGAGGTACAAAAGATCCCATCAGTCACTGTAGTTTAACGCCCTTCTGTCCCTCTCTGTCAAGACTAGACTATGGCTGAGGTGGGACTAAATGTCTGGAAGAACAGGTAGTCTCTGACATTCCCCAGCTCCTGTCTTCTCATTTGTCAGCTTAGCTTTGTGGGACCTGGTATGCAGACCTGGCTCCTTATCCCAGCAACAGCACCTTCTGTCTATGCCGTGGGCCTGGAGCTCCCCTGCGGAGCCCACGAGCAGTTCTCTTTTCCTCCCGCTTTGCTGCAGCAGCACCGTCGGTGACCGGCAGCCCTGACTGTGGTGTGAGTGTGGAAGGGGCTCCACAGCGAGCACACACGTCTGGGGTAGCAGCCTGACACCTAAACAGAGTTCCGGATGCTTTCCAGCCGCACAGATTATTCAACAGATGGACGGTCACTTCTTTTTTTTTTTTTTTTTTTTTTTTTTAATTTTTTATTTATTTATGATAGTCATACAGAGAGAGAGAGAGAGAGAGAGAGAGGCAGAGTGGACGGTCACTTCTAAGATGACTATTCACACACAACAAAAGCCTTTATTTCCACCTCTAAGATTCCCTTCCAGTGAATCAGTACAGGCTGCAGGCAGGAACGTCCCAGGCGGCCACATGCGGTCCATGGGGTCCGTGGACGTCGTCCCTTCCCCTCCGGGGCAGATAGAGGCTTTTCAGAGGGCGAACGGGCTGTTTTCCAAACACTGGGACTTGGCCGCGGACCAGTGGTGCCCGGTTTCATTGGCAAGTTTCCAGTACCTCTCTCGCAAAAGGAAGGCCGCCGCTTTGGGTTGTCTCTGGCGAGTGAAGATGCCCTTTCTGTTCCCTACTGCTCTCTGTGGTGCTGGAAGTGGAGGGAAAGGAGGGTCAGGCACCTGATGGGCCGGGCAGAAGAAGCAGCCTGCAGGGGCGGCTGCACGACGGCAGCAGCGTACAGATCGAAATACCGCTCCTCCCCCGAAACCTCAGCTCCCTAATGGGTTATTTCTTTGGTCTGTCACGGGGAAAACACCCCAAATTATTTTTCTTTTATCTGCAACACGAGGTTTTAAGCACGAGTCCCCAGCTGCCTGGTCAGGGGCCGGAGGCTGAGGCAGTTACCCCAGAAAGACTTGGGCTTTTCTGAAAAGACAAATCCCCCAGTGGGAGCCGGAGCCCTGGGTGGGCGGGGCTGGCTGCGCCCGCTGCGCACCTCCCTCTCCGCCAGAGAAACCAGTCTGGGTCAAGCGGGAAGGCCTTTCCCTGTAAGCAAATGCCAGGCACCGTGCCAAGCGCTTGATCAAATAAATTCCTACTTCAACCTGCACAGTGCCTTATCCCCACTTACAGGCTCATAAAAGTTAGGTAATCTGTCCACTCACACAGCTCATTTCTTGTACACGGAGCCGACACACCCATTCACGAAACTAGGCTGCAGAAGCCATGGATCCCACCGACCAAACGGAGAGGCTTGTGTTCTCATTCCTTTTTCTCTTTACCTCCCTCCTCTCCATTCTAATTTTTAATTAAACTTTCACGTTCTAAAGGCCTGTCTTTCCTTGTAAGTGTTATGTTCTAATGTCCACTACTACCAAATCCTTCCTCACCTCCCCAAATTGCTATGCTAAGTTTATGGTGTATCAGAAAACTAGCAGTACCTACAGGAACAGGAAGAAATGAGATACCTTCATTTGGAACCTAACTGAAGTGGCCCTCACCTCTCCCCACTTCAGAAAGAATGCAGACTTCAGACCCTCCCACATTCAAAACACTCTGACACTTACTTGTACTTGGTAAACCTGCCTTTTACAAGTGGATGATGTAAACCATACTGAGATACCCTAAGTTTCCCGGGCTCAGTATGCTGAGTATGCTACTCTGGCATAACAAGTGTATCCCACAAGTAAATCCAATACAAGGTCCACTTTTTTCTCACACTGTTGTGAAACCGACAAAGGTAAGTTGGTCATTTTTGCCTCAAAAGAAGAAGCTCTACCGTTTACTTTTTTACCATAAAATGATTTGGGAAGCAGGCAAGTGACTTCTGCTTGCTAGACACCACTTGGTTCTCCTAAGAAATTCTCCCGTCACCTACGTTGATTAGAGCTTCCCCGCTCGTTTCCACTGTTCTTACAACCAAATGTCCTGAACTAAAGGCCAACCTGAAAAAATGAGAAATGGTACATTCTGTAAACCAAACTGCCACTTACACTGGTCAGTCATAAAATCAGCAAAATTCCAGATGAGCTCTCCAACCACATATTCTTTGCGTTTCTGATCCAGCACCAAGTGATACTGCTCGAGCAGACCTTTCTGGTACTCCTCACTGAACATCAGAGGTGGATCCTACGGTTCAAAGCAAACGGACAATTTAAGAGGCAGAACTAAAAAAAAAAAAAAAAAAAGAGGCAGAACTTGTAGAACTGTAAACGTCAGATAAAAATAAAGACCCACGTGATGGTGACCAGAATAGCCATGCCCACAGTGGGCTGTAGTGACCCAGGACCGCTGGCACTGGTGGACAGCCAGGCTGTGATGTGGCCCAGAAGAAAGGAAAGAGATTTTCTGTAAACAACCTGAATTAGCAACTGCTTTAGCAACAGGACTTGGTATTTTCTTTACCTTACTCTTCTGTCCCTATTTAAGACCAGGACAGCCTTAAAGCTGAGTGGCAGTGGAAGTAAAAATAAGCCTTCGAATAATAAAACTAAACCTCAAGTTTTAAGTAGCTGCCAACACATAATTTGAGAACTAGCGTGACTCACTGAACTCACCTCATATCTATCTGTATCTGGTCTGGGGAAGCGGCTATTTAGCGCATCTATCCATTCCCCAAATAATGACTTAGTATGTGCTTCCATAGAGGTTTTGGCCATGAAGTGATAAGCAGGGAAGGTCAGTGTGTCCCTGCCCCTGCTGGTTCTACCCTCCAGACAGACTCAAGCTGTAGGTGTAGTGAGAGTGAGCAGCAGATTGGTTAGCAGGGGGCTGAGACACACCCCACACCGCTCCCCGGAAGGCAGCCAAGCTCCCAGTTCCCAGGAGAGGGTCCTCATGAGAGCAGAGGCCATGTCTGTGGACTTATTCAGGATTTGGTAAAGAGCTCCTACGTGTGGTGCACACTTCAAAGTAATGATCATTCAGATGTCCCGTGAGAATCTGGGGGCACTCACATCTTCAGTGTTTAAGGATGCAGCATCTCAGTTATTTTACAGGAGAACAAAACCCTGCAAGCTTTGATTTTCTGTTCCAATGAGAAGGATTACAATGTTAGATCAGATGCACTGGTAAGGTCATAGTACAGCTGAGCCATGTTTTGTTCTGGTTCCAAAGCTGAATTTGAGGGCAGGGCAATATGTAGATTTTCTTACTTTGTTTTTACTGGGAACAACCCTGCATGGCCTAATACTAGCCACACCTGGCTATTTAAAATAAAGACTGAATTAAGCTAAATCGACTCAGTCAGTCGATTTAGCCACATTTCAAGTCCTCAGTAGCCACATGTAGCTAGTGGCTACCCTTCTGAACACTGCAGAAAAATTCATCACGGCAAATGATGCAGTCAGCACTAGATCTAGCCTGAGCCTCTTCAAGATTCAGAGTTGGCCACCTTCTCAAAGATGAAGAACTGATGTTCTCATACGCTATCTCCCCCTACTCTAGCAGTTTGTAAAAGTGGCATTCTGTGTAAGCAAGATGAATTTAAGGGTATGAACAGGAGTACCAAGGATAAATACACTGTGTGTCAACAAGGAATCTGGTACTTGTGACAGGGGAGTGTGACATGGGGGGGAAGCGATGAGGGGCTTGCTGTGGTGTAAGAATCCACGGGGAAAAAATCCCCACAAGATAAAGTATCATATCTTTGGTGAGGAAATAAAAAGAGAGGAGGATGTGAAAAACTCTAGTGATTAAAATTTGCTCCGAGATTTCATTCATTTCCTTAATATTATTTGGCACCCACTAAGTGCGGACACTGCTGAGGGCTTGGGAAGCAAGGATAAACAGGATTCAGTAGTTCTCTTGAAACCACAGTCTTGCCAAGAAGAGAGTCAAAGAAATGATGACAGCATCCAGTGAGAAGGGCTGAGATAGAGGCTGAGCAGGCCTGGGGCAAGTGGGTAAACCTCCCCAAAGGGGGGACACCTGAGCAGAGACTGGAGCAGAGTAGAGTCCACCATTACAGGTGGCAGATGTGGTACTAGCAGGGGTATTCCAGGCCGAAGGAATGCCCCCAGCAGAGCAGCAGCCCACGAGCAGTGAGAACCGCCCAGTGACCAGGAGGCAAGGCAGAGGAGGAGGAGGAGGACCTGGGGTAGGCAGAGACCTCAGCGCCCTGGCCAGGAGCCGGGGCCTTCGTGTGGGGCCACGGGAAGCCAGTGAGGGGCTTCCAAGGTTTGGATTTGCTCAGGAGGCCACTCGGGCAGTTGATGGGAGGCTCTCTGGAGACGGGACCGAGGCCTGAACCCTGGAGGACCGGGGGGTGTGCGACCGAGGAGCACAGCGAGCAATGGGGAAGCCCTGTCTGGCCTGGGAGAATGAGTGGCATCGCTGTTCACTGCTTACCTGGTGGAAGCCTGCAATCGTCTCTGCCCCGTACTCGCTCTGGATTATTGGTTTCTGGTAGGTCCTATACCAGTTCTCAAACTCGGTGGCCAGCTGCAGCTGAATCACCTCCATGTGCCCATAGTCATGATACCAAGAGTAGTAACTGTTGACACAGATGACGTCCACATACGGCGCCTAGGAGGAGAGCATTACACCTGTTCACGGGCCAGAAAGCTGGAGGAGAGCACCAGGGCTCCCACACTCAGGGGCTCTTCCTATGGCGCAGGTGGCAGGGGGTGTACACCAACCCCCACACCCGTGCAGCAGGCAGAGGCAGATCTGGGACTGTGGCTGATGCTGTGGACCTGGCTGCGCCTGTACCCTGGAGGGCTTCTCTCTCTATGGCCTGTCACACTAGCCCTCCCTCACCTGGCCCTGGGGAAAGGTGCCCCACTAAAGGACACGTGCGGTCTTTCTCCTGGCAAACATCTTGGCTAAGCACCATCTGTGAGCTGGTGCTGGGGGCTGCAGGGGGCCGCACACTCCCTCCTGGCGGGAGGCAGAGCTGGTGTCTACTTGGACGGTGCTTGGGACACAGCAACCAACACCAGGCAGCCAGCTGCCCCGTCCCGCCTAATCGCCCACACAAATGCCAACCTCCAGGGCCTCCCCGGGCCAGCCAGGCCCTGACTTTCCTGGGCAAGTGAGCCCCTTGGTATGAGACAGGTGGTGGCAAAGGGCGGCAACAGCAACACAACGCCTATGGGTGGCCACACGCCCCAGATGAGGGCACCTCCTCCTGCCTTGGGGGCGCGGGCCCGGCTTCCTGGGCACCCGGGTGGGGGGGCCAGGACCCAAGGAGGCGCCGCCTGTGCTCCAGGAACAGTGTTTTGCCATGGTCTTCATGCTTCTCGGAGGGGCTGCAGGCCTCCAGGCACTCTGTGGCGAGGGCTCCCTATTCATACCCACAGAGCATTTTCCCCTGCATTCTCCCCGTGGTGTTGGCTCCTCTTGCGTCACGTTCTCTTACGGAGCAGCCTGCTGCTCCCTCCTGAAGCAGCGTTTCCTGGCTCCCGTGTTGTCCAGCTTCAGTACAACACAACACACTGTCCGAGGGGCTGCCGCACTGGGGCGGGGGTGCGGGCGGCACAGCCAGGCCAGCTGCCCTCCATCCACCCAGCCCGTGTTCCCACAGCCAGGTGACAGCGGGAATCGCTGCGGAGCTTTGTAAAAATGCAGGGTGCCACCAAGGCCTTACTGAACCAGCATCAGCTCAGAACCCAGGCATCCATACCTTCAGGAGCTTCCTTTGTGGTTGTGACAACCAGGCAGGTTTAAGGGACGCTGGACAGTGACAACGCTAAGCTCTCCTAAACGGAGGAGCGCCCATGAGACCTCGCTGTGCCAGCTTCCTCGGGTTAGGAAGCCAGTCCACCTGTCCAACAAGCAGCCAGCGACCCTTCACCTGAACACCGTCCAGGAAAGCGCTGGGGCCAGTCGCTCCAGGCTAGTCCCCGCAGCCCATGTTAGCAAGCATCACGGAAGGCGAGGGGACAAGTGGGGGAAGAGAAGTGGTGCGGAGAACCCCAGGCTCACCCCCAGGTCTGCTTCATAGTTGGAATTGGTCACAAAGGTCACGGGCCGGGAGGGGTCCAAGGCCTTGGTGTGAGCAATCAGCGTCCTGTTGGCGGAAGGCAGAAGACAAGGCCTGGTCAGTGTGGGCAGGGTCCTCTCACAGCCGTCCCTCCCTCCCTCCCATCAACCATCCCCAGCCCTGCTCCCCTCCCCACCTTGAGGAGAACTTTAGGTGAGCAAACACGTCCTTCTCACCTTAGCTCACACTGCCCAGCATCTTTCTTTCTCCCTCCCCCAATCCCACCCCCCAGAGAGTGGGCCACCCTCGCAAGGCATGCAGGCCCCCGGCACTGGGGTCCCGGGCTGGGTGCTGCCCAAAACAGCATGCGGACCCTCCAAGAAAGCTAGTGGCCCCGACGGATACTAAGTTACCAAGCAGGGGGTGCGTGAGAGGAGGAGGTCTGTGCGGGGGACACCTCGACCTCTGCAGCCTCACACAGTTTGCACAGGGAAAGGCTCCAAGCCCATTACAGGTGGCGGGAGGACCAGGAAGGGGAGCAGAGCTCTGAGAGGCAGGACATTGGCAAGCCAGCCCCAGACTCTGAAGAAACGACAGCTATGCTGAGTGGTGCTCACCAAGGAGGGACTTCCAGGGGAGGCTTCGGACAGAGGGCCCAGCCTGTGCTCAGGACTCAACCCGGGGACCCATCAGAGGCACGCGGTGCCGGTCACCCCGCTCACTGGTCAAGCCCGCATCCCTCTTCCTCACCCCGACAGCCAGCTTCCTTCTTCTTGACTCTCCTCACTCCGCCCCTCTCCCCAAGCCTAGAGTCCCAAAGCCATACTAAAGAGGAACAGGGGGATCCCTGGGTGGCGCAGCGGTTTGGCGCCTGCCTTTGGCCCAGGGCGCGATCCTGGAGACCCAGGATCGAATCCCACGTCGGGCTCCCGGTGCATGGAGCCTGCTTCTTCCTCTGCCTGTGTCTCTGCCTCTCTCTCTCTCTCTGTGACTATCATAAATAAATAAAACTAAAAAAAAAAAAAAAGATATAACCTCAACTCATAGCTACTCACAGTCTATTGAGGGGACAGAAATATATTCACTGTATCATAAGCCAATAAAATAAATATTTAAAAAAAATAAAAAAATAAATAAAGAGGAACAGCCCTTGGGGCACTGGGACGCTGCAAAGCCTCGCTGGCTCCTCAGGCCCCTGCCCGCCTCCCGCTGCCCCAGCGAGGGTGCCCTCCATCGCCCACACCTCCCCGCACCCTGGGCCCAGCGCTCCTTGCTGCCCCACCACACACCAGCCCCGCCACCTCAGCACAGCCCGCACCCCAAGGCTCTGGGCTGCGTGCTCAGAGCTCTCCTTTGCCCAGGCGGGCCCACTGCCCAGAGCCCCACATCTCCTACCCACAGCTCAGCCCACAGGGCTCCGTGCCGGGGATGCCCCCTGCTGCCCCCACAGCAAGTGAAGTCATCACGCTCTGCAGGCTGGGACCACTGCATAATTGTGAGAACACCAAGGAAGCAAGGCCCACCAGAGGTAGTAAACCCTCCCAATGCTGCCCCTAAGTGGGGTTCTGTCCACTGCCATGCCTGGGGGAGAAGTATTTAGTGAATGAGACCATGAACTTTGGACAGACTCATCCTGTCCAATGATGGAACTTTAGAATAGTTAGAATATGCACATCACTGAGAACCCTGTTAAGAACTGTGTGCCTAAGAGGAAGACATAGACATGGCCAACATGCACATGAGAAAATGCTCTGCATCACTTGCCATCAGGGAAATACAAATCCAAACCACAATGAGATACCACCTCACACCAGTGAGAATGGGGAAAATTAACAAGGCAGGAAACCACAAATGTTGGAGAGGATGCGGAGAAAAGGGAACCCTCTTACACTGTTGGTGGGAATGTGAACTGGTGCAGCCACTCTGGAAAACTGTGTGGAGGTTCCTCAAAGAGTTAAAAACAGACCTGCCCTATGACCCAGCAATTGCACTGTTGGGGATTTACCCCAAAGATACAGATGGAATGAAACACCGGGACACTGTTTATAGCAGCAATGGCCACAAACTGTGGAAGGAGCCTCAGTGTCCATCGAAAGATGAATGGATAAAGAAGATGTGGTTTATGTATACAATGGAATATTCCTCAGCCATTAGAAACGACAAGTACCCACCATTTGCTTCAACGTGGATGGAACTGGAGGGTATCATGCTGAGTGACATAAGTCAATCGGAGAAGGACAAACAGTGTATGTTCTCATTCATTTGGGGAATATAAATAATAGTGAAAGGGAATATAAGGGAAGGGAGAAGAAATGGGTAGGAAATATCAGAAAGGGAGACAGAACATGAAAGACTCTTAACTCTGGGAAATGAACTGGGGGTGGTGGAAGGCATGGTGGAAAGGGTGGTGGGTGGGGGGTGGGGGTGACTGGGTGGTGGGCACTGAGGTGGGCACTTGATGGGATGAGCACTGGGTGTTATTCTGTATGTTGGCAAATTGAACACCAATAAAAAACAAATTTATTGAAAAAAAAAAAAAAAGAATCATGTGCCTAGAAAGTCCAGTTTTATAAAATCTAACTCCTCTTTACAGATGATTCCAAAGCATCACAAAGTGGGGTTTTTTTGTACCTTTAACATACACTAAATTTCCCAGGAATGGAGACAACATAAAACGAGAGAAGAGTGTAACTGTTTTGTTTAGACCTTTACCCAGAGACACCATCTTAGAAACACATGGCAGTGAAGGCAGCACGGCCAGCGGTTAGCAGTCACCAACACGGTGCCCCCACTGTCGGCAACTGTAGCTGTGCTTTCATGGTGACTCCACATCCAGGTGCCAGCATCTGGCCCCCTCACTGGGTCTTCTGGGGAGTCAGACCCATATGTTCACATATTATTTTATAAATGAACATCTGTCCTAGGCATCTGGGTGGCTCAGCGGTTGAGCGTCTGCCTTCAGCTCAGGTCACGATCCCAGTGTCCTGGGATCGAGTCCCACGTCAGGCTCCCTGCATGGAGTCTGCTTCTCCCTCTGCCTGTGTTCTGCCTCTCTCTCTCTCTCTCTCTCTGTGTGTGTGTGTCCCTCATGAATAAACGAACATAATTTTTTTTTAAATTTTTAAAAAAAGATAAATAAATGACAGTCCCTTGTGTCACAGGCTACCTTTTTGTAACCTGAAGTTATATGTCTGAGTCTGTGTACAAGTTATGTCCAGATTTCATTTCAAGTGTGAAAAGGGGACAATGGGGCAGCCCGGGTGGCTCAGTGGTTTAGTGCTGCCTTCAGCCCAGGGTGTGATCCTGGAGACCTGGGATAGAGTCCCATGTCGGGCTCCCTGCATGGAGCCTGCTTCTCCCTTGGCCTGTGTCTCTGTCTCTCTCTCTCTCTCTGTCGCTCATGAATAAATAAATAAAATATTAAAAAAAAAGAAAGAAAGAAAAGGGGACAATGGGTCTCACCCAGGTTGAAATCACAAAGTGGTAGGTGGTACTCAGTCCCCTGAATGGGCTGTGTGCAGAGGCGCACCCAGTCGGGCTAGGAGCCAGGCTGCCTCCCAAGGCACTCACCTGCCCCCACCCTGCCTCGCCCCGGGGCTGACCTCTCATCCCCGCCTTGGCCCAGGGCCCCGTCAGGGGACTCACTTGAAGTAGTAAGCAGCAGGCTTCAGGAAGGAAGTGGGCTCATTGGCTACAGACCACAGGACTACAGATGGGTGATTCTTATCCCGACGCACCAGCTCCTCCATCACCTCCAGATGGTGCTGCAGGGACACATTGCTGTAGCTCTGGCTGCAACACAGGGAGAAAGAGCAGCAAGTCAGGGCCTGCTGCCTGGGGCAGGCTGGGCACACCAGGAGGGGGGGCACTCACACCAGCATGATGCCCACACCAGGGCTCTCGTCGATGACCACGATCCCATAGCGGTCACAGAGCTGCATCACCTCCTCCGCGTAGGGGTAGTGGCTGGTGCGGAAGGCATTGGCGCCCAGCCAGCGCAACAGGTTGAAGTCCTTCACCAGCAGCGGCCAGTCGAAGCCCTTCCCTCGGATCTAGGGGAGCGCATGGCAGAGTGAGCCCCCGGCCCCCATCCTGGTGCACTTCCTTCTAGAGCGAGGCCATGCAAGGCTCACCCCCTCAGCCGTTTCTCGGGCCCAAGCGCAAGCCCCATCAGGCAGTGGTTTCCTGCACTTTGCTGGACTGCTCTGAGTCACCCCCTATTGCTTCAGGGGCCATGGAGAAGGCGATGGTGAGGAACATCCCTCACAGCGACCCAGAGGCTACAACTCACATCGGCATCCTCATGTTTGTTGACCCCATGGAAATAGAAAGGTTTCCCGTTGATGAGGAACTGGCGCTCTGTGACGGCCACGGTGCGAATCCCCACGGGGAGAGTGTAGAAGTCCAACACAGGCCCAGCGGCCATCTGCGCTGTCAGCCTCACCTGCGAAGGCAAAGCACCAGGTGTGAGGTGTCCATGCGGGCCTGAGTCCACACAGGCCCCCTAGTAAACCGCAGTGACCCACGTCTGGGACCACAAGCAGAAATCACCGGCTTCTGCCACCAGTAAGGAGGTACCTGCTCCCTGGTGCCTGCTCTTTGAAACTGGGCCTCCCCACCAAGGATTGGGGAAAATCAATCAATTGATTGATTGGAACACTTCAATCCAATTGACCAGGAAGCTCAAAGGACCACGTGTGCCTGACCCTCTGTCCTGCATCCCCCCGCCAGAAGCCAAGGCTGTGGGGTGGGGGCCAAAGGCCTTCTGTAGCCCCCATCCTAACCACCATTACCTCCAACGAGTACAGGTAGGCGGGGTGCTCATGCATCAGGTACGGCCACCAGAGGTGGACATTGGGCACCTGCAGCCGGCCCCGGCTCCCTATCCCCTGGGCCACGACCTTGCCTTCCTCATCCAGAAGATACACTTCTAGCTGGAAGTGTTCACTGCCCTGGACAAAAATCTGGTAATCCACCAGCCCTGCAAAAGACGAGAAAGATCAAGACAAAAGAGAGAAGGACAGACACAGCCTGGGTCATGAAGAGGAGAGCTCCCTGCGGCGACCACTGAGGAGTCCACAGCCAACAACTGTATATTTCTGGATCTCAGTCTGCACTGAGAGGGGGTTAAGGGAGGGCAACACGGTGGGAAGAGACCGTGTGGATCCCGAGCTGTTCGCCCAAAGCTATGATTTTAGGCAAGCCCCACTTCTCCTTGGGCTTCATTTGCTCACAAAATGAGGTCAGACCAGATGGATGACGTCTGCTGCCCATGCCAGTGCAGACAGGCTGGATTCCAGATCTGCTCAGGTGGATGGGAAGCCTGAGGCTGAAGAGATGCTGGGAGAGCCTCTCTCCTCAAGGATTTTTCTAAACAGGGAGCAGAGCTACCTGGAGCCTGGCTAAGCAAAGTTCATGCCAGGCACCCTCACCAGTGTCTTGGTCCACACCGGTGGTGACGGTGATGTCGTCGATGTAGGTAGTAGGTGTGGTGTAGAGGAGCACAGGGCGATGCAGGCCCGCGTAGTTGAAGAAGTCAAAGTATGTGTTCTGGACGAAGTAACCCTTAGGGTACCTGGGATGGCAGAACAATGCCCAGCTGGGGCCTTGCTCTGTCCTTCAGCCTCAGCTCACATGTCTCCCTGACCTCCCAGAGCCAGGGCCTCACTTCTGCTAAGGCCACCCGGCCCCTAGTCGGAAGCCCAGTGGGCGGGGGGGCAGGGGAGCAGAGTGCTGCTCACTTGGAAGTGTCTGTCTTGTAGACGATGGTCCCTGGCGGCAGAGTGTGGGGGGTGAGCGTGTTGTTGATGGCAAGGGTAATACGGCAGGAGGACAGGGGCCCGCTCTGGACCAGCTTGCTGATGTCAGCTTCGAAGGGGAGGTGACCCCCCTCATGCTCTGCCACATGGACCCCATTCACCCACTGCAGACACAAGGAGACATGGGGAGGGAACGGCAAGTCAGTGCTAGCCACCTTAGGCACCCTTACCCAGATGGACACTACGTGAGGGCGGGGAGTCCTGCCAGCTGCCGCCTAGCTCAGGGATGGGGGAAGTGAGCGCTGGGAGAATAAATCAGGCCACAGGCTCCTGAACCAGGCCACTAACCCCAGTGTGGGGCCTGAGCATGGCCCCCATCCGCCGTGGGAGCAGGCTTGTCAGGTGACCCCTGTGAACCAGACACCCTGAGGCAGCCCCGACCACCTGCCCTGCCTGATGCTCGCTGTACTGACCACGATGGCATAGTAGTGGGCGCTGCCGATCCTCAGCACCACTCTCGTGCCTGGGTCCTGGCTCCATCGCTGGGGCAGGGTGGCCTCCCGCTCGTACCACACCCAGCCGACAAAGCTGCGCAGCTGCCTATCCTGGCCCACATCATTGAAGCTGGACGGAACTGGCATGTCCAGGGTGGGGCCCGACTGAGGAAAGAAGGCCTGGGATCAGGGCCGGATCACCGAAGACACAGGCAACCCGTCCCCGAGGGGCCAGGATCCCCCGCCATCCTGCCTGCAGAAAGGAGGCTGGACAAGACGACTTCCCCCAGGCCCTGGGATCCCAGGCCATCCCCCCTCATGACTCCACCAAGTAGACCCTGGACACTCACTCAATCAACAGTGTACAGTGAGCACCTACAACACTCTTCTAGGTCCCAGGAATAAAACTGTGAACAAGGTCTTTGCTGTCAGGTGATCAGCTCTATGAAGAATGTGGAGGGGTCAGGGGGGCCCTTTTGGGGGCCATATGGGATACCACCTCAGGACAAGCTGGCAGGACTGCATAAACCTGAGCCTGGCAGGGAAACCCTGACCACCTCAGGCAGAGAGCTAGGCACGAACAGGACAGACAGCTCAGGGAGCCTGCAAACAGCCTGGGGAAGACTTCCTGACACGCTGAAATGAGACTCCCAAAGATTCAATAAGTATTGGCTGAATGGATGGATAACCTGAGGACAAGAAATCCACTGCAAGGATGGTTTGTGCCCAGGGCTTGGGGGTGGGGGTGCAGTTCTTTCTCAGGGCAGTCTGTGGACAAGGGTGGGGCCAGGCCACAACACTGCCCAAGGCAAGAGGAACGGTGGACAGCCAGAAGAGGAAGATAATTAACTGACAGCCCCAGAGAGGAAGGCGGCCGTGTGAGGCTGCTCTGCAGAGGAAACTGAGCAGGGCACAACGCCAGCACCCAGCCTTCCATTCTTCCTCCCCGTGAGTGGGTGGCAGACACGGAGAAAAGAGGATCCAGGAGTGGCCTGGACCAGCGGCCAAACAGGCCAACTCCACCAAAGTCAGATGGGAGACCTGGGAGCGGTCCTGGGCTGCCTGGGAGCCAAGCCGCGTCCTGTCCGGGGGCCCTGGGATCGGGTCGCTCCTGCCCCTTCCTGTCCCGGGGCCCTGGGATCGGCCCGTCGTGCCCCTTCCCGTCGGGGGGCCCTGGGATCGGGTCGCTGGTGCCCCTTCCCGTCCGGGGGCCCTGGGATCGGTCCGTCGTGCCCCTTTCCGTCCCGGGGCCCTGGGATCGGGTCGCTCCTGCCCCTTCCCGTCGGGGGGGCCTTGGGATCTGTCCGTCGTGCCCCTTCCCGTCCGGGGGCCCTGGGATCGGGTCGCTCCTGCCCCTTCCCGTCGGGGGGGCCCTGGGATCGGTCCGTCGTGCCCCTTCCCGTCCCGGGGCCCTGGGATCGGGTCGCTCCTGCCCCCTCCCGTCGGGGGGCCCTGGGATGGGTCCGTCGTGCCCCTTCCTGTCCGGGGGCCCTGGGATCGGCCCGTCGTGCCCCTTCCCGTCCGGGGGCCCTGGGATCGCGTCCCTCGTGCCCCCCCCCCCCCCCCAGCCAACAGCCGTCCGGGCCGGCTCCCCGCCCGCTGGCCCTCCCCGCCCGCTGGCCCTCCCCGCCCGCTCGCTCCCCGCCGGCCCGTGCACCGAGGCTCCTGCGTTCCCGCTGCGGGGCCCGGGTGCGGCGCCCCCGTCGCCTGGACCCGCACCTCGCGCAGCGGCGCCCGGTACCACTGCTGCTCGAAGCCCTGGCGCCGGCTGTCGGAGAAGTCGGCGCGGAAGCTCCAGAGGCCGTCGAGGTCCTTGCGCTCCCGCGACGGGCTCTCCCGGGGGTACAGCATCCCGCCCTCCAGCGCCAGCCCGCAGGTCCAAAGCAGCGGGCCGAGCGCCACCCAGGCTCGCGCCGGCCCCCGAGACATGCTCCTCTCGCGGCCGCGCGTGGCCCCGACTGGCCGCCCCCGCCCCGCCAGCCGCCGGGCACCGAGGCGCGGGGGCGGGGCGGGGCGGGGCGGGGCGGGGCGGGGGCGCAGCGTCACGTGCCCCGCCTGACGCCGCCCGCGCCATCTTGGTTGAGGGCGGGAGCGCGGCACGGAGGGAGCCGGCGGCCGCCCGGTCCGCTGCGGGGCCCCGGGAGCCCGAGGGCCTGGCTCCGCGCCGGTGCCGCCGCTCTGCGCCCGCCGGGAGGGGGCCTGGGGGCGCCCGGGGCCCGGGCGATGCCCCCGCGGAGCCTGAGCCTGCTGGGCCCCGCCTCGCGGTCGCAGCCCTGGCCCTGGGCCTCCCCGTTGGCGGCGCGCGGCCGCACAGATGCGGGGGGCTCGTGCAGGAACCTCACCTGCCTGAGAGCGCTGGTATGTACCTGAGCTTGGGACGACCACCTTTACCTTCTCTTTTTTTCTCTGATCTTATACTCACGAAAGCAACCTTCTGATAATGGGTTTTAAAACTGGCAAAAGAAAAAAAAAAACGGGCAACAGAGTTACTAGGACAGTAAAGATAAAATATATTCTAGAAGCCCAAATGCTTACGATACAGAAACAGGAGTAGGATGCAAGAGTAGGTACAGGATGACCCCGGTATTGTTAAGATCACATCCACACAGTTACAGATGCGAAGTGTTGCTGCTGTTGTAGAGGATGTGCATCTTGTTTTTCCTACTTTCTGATTTTCTGAAGTTTTCTGTAGTAAATATGCATTATTATTATTATAATCAGAATCAAACCAATAAATGTGTTTTTAAAACGCTTGTTTTAAAAAAAAAAGGTAATTAATTAGAATTAGAATTTGGCCCCTATAAACTAATAAATTGATTTTTCATTTACCCTTCAGCTTTAATACATTTATTTTCTACTGTCTAACGGGGAGAGAGGAGGATAGAAAACTAATGAAACAATTTGCACACTTCTGAACCTGAAAACCAGACCCTGGTGGGGGTCTCCACCCACTCCCACCTCCACCCCCAAGTTTTCAGCCTTGTAGAAATACATGAGCCTGGAGTTGTAAACCTGGGAGTTGTCAGCTTTAAGAATGGATGAGGTCACCAAAGGAATGAAGGCCGGTAGAGCAGGGACCCAAGATGAGTCTACAGACTCCCCAACGTCATGAATACAGGAGATGAGTAGGAGGGATGGGCAGGTCCCAATCTCTTCCAGGGCAGATCCAACGCCCCTAGCATTGTCTGTCATGATCTGACCTATTCCTGGCCCTGGGACCTGAACACCCCATGTTCCTGCATGCCTCTGTGCAGTGCCTATGCCCTTCCTTTTGCCTGGAAGCCCTTCGTTCTCCTCCTATAATTCTCCAAACAGCTTTTTCCTCACATCCCTTTGGCTTCCACATCTCTTCCCCTACAGACAAATTCACTGAGGAATCTGGCCCTTGGCTTCATCCTTCAAGGGCCCTTGGCCCCTTCCCCATCCCACTTCTTGTCCCTGTGAGTAGCCTCCCCATCCTGGGCCTCAGTTCTGTGACCTCCTCTTCTTTAGTCCTTTTTCTTCCCATGGTTGCTTATTTACTGGACCACATTCTTGATTCTTTCTTTTCTGAAACCTCTCTACCTCCAAGATTCCTCCCAGACCACAATCTCCGCAGACATTCCCCATCCCTGTTGACTATAAACTTGCTCCCTTACCACCCTGAAGCTCCACTTCCTCTGCCCTCCCCATTTTTCTGGTTCTTGTGATCCTCCTCTCATTTTTTCTGGAAACCATTCTTCCACCAATGCTGCCTATCCGGGGGCCACCCACCACTCCATAGCTTTTCTTCTGGAGCATCTCCACCCCTGCCTCTCATTTTGTCTTCCTCACTTGCTGCCACCATTAACCTCACCCCAAGGAAATCTTCCCCTCTGCGACCCCACCCCCCAGCCTGACCTGAGAATGAGACCAGCTCCCTCTTTGCTGTTCCCAAATACAGGTGCACAAACACTTTGTATTCTAAGGACTCATCTGCCAGTAACTCTACAGAAAGAGAAGGAATCAGCTAACAAATATGGGCATATTCTGAGTTCCAGCTCTCATGGGCACTGTTTTCTAGCTCTGCTCTTATTACTGAGCCTTTCCTCCAAATATCTTTCAGAGGACTTGCCTGAATTGGTCACCAGATGATGTAGCCCCTCAACCTCCAGTGAACAGCTTGAGAATCCCAAGTGGTTTTGAGGGGGCTTATTCCTCCCTGTCCTGGAATAAGCCCTCCAAGGCATTTCTTCCTGTCTGCAAATTGCTAAATCCAGCCTTTTTTTTTTCAATCTTCGTTCAAGCATATTTCAGTGAGGCAATTGACACTTCAATGTGTTCTTCTTAAAACAATGTCCCAATAAACGCCATGACAAGACTGGTACTTCCCAACTGCCCTACACCCTACCTGTGGGATTATGGAGGAAAAGGAGTGGCCAGGATGTTCCTGTGAGTGAGAATCCAAAGCAGTAGGAAACTAGGAAAGGAGGGCAAACCATGTGTGGAAGGCTGCCTTGAGTAAAACTTTCCTCAGAGGTTGCATCCAGGACAAACATGAGTTCCTTGCAGAAGCAGATGAACCCTGAAGCTAAAAGTTTAAGCTTCAGGGGCCCTCGCTTGCCAAAGCCCCTTCTAAGTCTCTAAGAAGGGTGCTAGCACTTGTTCACATGGTGTCCCATCCCCTCTGCTGCCTTCAGCCAGAGTTGAATTCTCTGAAAGCTCAGGTTCACCCCGTGCTGACAGCATCCCACCTGGAGCAGGCTCTAAATTGCTAAATTCAGCTTCTTCAAGAGACTTGAGAAGTGAGGGTGAAACTCCTAATATTAATATTAGGGTATTAATAACCTAGAGAGAGGTGCCTGGGTGGCTCAGTGGTTGAGTGTCTGCCTTCAGCTCAAGTCATGATCCTGGAGTCCTGGGATTGAGACTCACATCAGGCTCCCTGCTCAGTGAGGAGCCTATCTCCCTCTCCCTCTACTGTTCCCCCTGCTTGTGCTCTCTGGCTCTCTCTCTGAGAAATAAATTAATTAAAATCTTAAAACAAACAAACCTGGAGACACTGTCATCTGAAGGGAGGTAAGTAGCACGGGATGAGTGTTTCAGCCTTTCCTCCTCTGGAGAACAACTCTAGGAGGCATTATGTGTAGTCAAGGTGTGATCTTGATAATGCACTTTGATATAGGCTTTTCCTTTTTCTGTTACCTTTCTGCTACCTTACTCCTAGTGTCACTTCCCAAATAAATGCCTGCACCTAATAGGTCTTTGTTTTAGGTTCTGCTTTCAAGAGGATCCAACTGGAAGTGGCTCTAGAAAGCCAACCATCAGGATGGGATTCTGGAACTGGACAACATTTTTGGTCATTCAGCAACAAGGGCCTGTTGTTCCTTTAGGTGGAGAGTGATAGCTCCTTGGGTGCTGAAGCATTAAAATCACTAAGACATAGTGTGAATTGCAGTAAGGAATGGATGGAGGGGAATTGCTAGATCATGCAGTAAAACTTGAATGAAATGTGAGTAAGGGTGATTATAAGGATTTTGGAATTAGCTGCTTTTGCTGAGTGCCCAGGGAACCTTGAAGAAAAAGAATGGCAGGCTCCATTCAGCCAACTAATAATATAGGGCTCAGTGAGAAAGCTTCTGGCCTCCTTGTCACTGTTTGAAGAACTCTCCTCCTGGTGTTACAGGAAGACTATTGAAAACTGGGACAAGTATTTAACCATATGGTGCCAGAGCTGCTAGACTACGGGCCCTGATAGGGAAGGAGTGAGACCTTAGAATCTGGGGCCTGGACACTTGGGTGGTTATATCTGAAAATCTTGAACCCCCAGATTTACCTGATTCCTCTAACCAGTGAAAGAAGCCCTATGCCCTTGAAAGTAGCCTCCTCTTGGGGC
The DNA here is from genome assembly GCF_048418805.1 of Vulpes vulpes. NCBI lineage: Eukaryota > Metazoa > Chordata > Mammalia > Carnivora > Canidae > Vulpes > Vulpes vulpes. The sequence continues at coordinate 75,276,256 of NC_132782.1, forward strand.
ACCTGGGTGATTCAGTGCTTGAGCATCTGCCTTTGGCTCAAGTCATGATGCCAGGGTCCTGGGATTGAGTCCCGCCTCAGACTCCCCACAGAGAGCCTGCATCTCCCTCTGCCTATGTCCCTGCCTCTCCATCTCTAAAAAATTTTAAAAAAGAGAAGAAAAAGAAAAAGAAAAAGAAGAAAGAAAGAAAGAAAGAGAGAAAGAAAGAAAACAAAAGAAAGAAAGAAAGAAAGAAAGAAAGAAAGAAAGAAAGAAGAAAGAAAGAAAAGTAGCCTCCTCTTGACAGAAAAGTCAGGTGGAACTCCCACCTGAGGAGGATGCCCCTCCTGATCCCAACCTTTCTCCTCTCTTTGCATCCAGTTAACTAACTGAGGTCAAAGTCTCAGCATATCATGCACAGGAAAATGCAGGCCCACTCCGAGGGAATAGTTTACTCTGTGAAAGAATTCCAAGACTTGGCTAATATGTACTGACAGAAAAAGGGGAACTTGAGAAGGAGTAGACTTGAATATATCAGAGCAGGGTGTGGGACGTAAAGCTGGATGGGGGGAGTTTACAGACATAGTATACGGCAACTTTTCCAAGAGTTGGGATTTGAAGTCCTGGAAGGGCTATATCAAGTCAACCTTATTATACTTGTGGCAAGGTTGTTCACCTCTTGAACACAACAGTGGCTAACCATAAATGAGGTAAGGATGTTCCTACTGCCTTGGGGGGGGACTGAGGAAGTCCTGGCAATTCCCCTCTACCCCATCCCATCTGCCAGGATAGTAAACAGGAGCAATATTTCACTCCAGTGTTACTGCAGGATGGAGCCACCATCTACCACAGTGTGCCAGGGTAGTGGTCCCCATTTTATCTCTATCCAATTCACAGATAGAAGTGAGGGGCAGTGAAATAGTGCAAGGGCAGCTCCCCTCAGAGGGGGATAGGAGCCAGTGGATAAATGCTCCCACCTTCTTCCCTTTAGGCCGCACATTCTAAAAGACGTTATGTCTACTTCTCCAAGTCCCCAGAGGAATCAACCGCCCATTTCCGATAGTATTGTCTTCACCCCTATGTAGGCTGCTCCTTTTTCTATTTTATTCTCCCTGCTTCCTAGAATCATCTCTCAAATAAACTATTAGCATCCAAGCCCTTATCACAAGCTGTGTTTTGGGGGAGCCCAAATTAAAACACACAAATTTACACTTTTGTAAAATTTACAAAAAATAAGAGATCTTTACTTCACTTGGCTAAGTCCACTCTTTCTTTCCTCTGGTTTTTCTCTTGTCTTCATGTTTGATGATGTTGGAATGGACTCCAGCATCTTTGGGATATGGCTAAGGGGAAGTTGAGCTTTAGTCTGGGTTTAACGAAATATAATTATGTGGTTGAGCCACTTGCCCAAAGTTATTGACAGCGGGTCCAGTGTGAAGGGGCTTCCCGCAGTGCTCCAACTACCCACTGCAAGAACCTAGCTCCCCGATACCGTGATGCCAATGTGCAAGGCCAGAGATGAACATTTGATTTACTGCCCCTGGGTGTATGTTTGTGATGAAGGATGAACTAGGCTTTTTTTTTTTTTTTTTAAGATTCTATTTATTCATGACAGACAGACAGAGAGAGAGAGAGAGAGGCAAAGACACAGGCAGAGGGGGGAGAAGCAGGCTCCGTGCAGGGAGCCTGATGTGGGACTCGATCCCAGGACCCCGGGATCACGCCCTGAGCCGAAGGCAGACGCTCAACTGCTGAGCCACCCAGGCGTCCCATGAACTAGGCTTTAAATGTACTTAATGTGTGTAAAATTCTTCCAATCACTAGGGCAGTACGATTGTAAGCAGACATTCTTGTTGGTACCTACGCATAAGGTAAGACCACTCTTAACAGAATCGCCTCGACAATGTGGTATATACCTTTATAGCTATACAGATACATTGTTTTCTTTTGTATAAGATTTGTGTAAAGTAGAATTTATTACAATTCCTGTGTTTGTACGGTACAACCTGTACCAGTACCATAAATGGCGATTTTATCTCTCTGTGAACTCACACCCGATGTATCAGCTCACGCCTTAGCATTTGTCTTGGGAAGTTTGGTGGCTCCAAACAAAACAGTGTACAAAACTGCCATCCATATAGCAAAATGGCCTCAAGAAACAAATGTTCTAGTGATGGAACTTTCACACATATTTACCCATAAATCCATGAATGTTGAAAAACAGTAATTTGATTGCAGAAGTATGTGACTTTGTCCAATGTAGCAACTATTATTGAATGCATTTGAATTGCTCTTGTGTGTGCCTTAATCTCAGATTGATTTTGTATTCCTTCTCAGAATTACTGACCATATCATTTTTCAATGTGTGATATCTTAGTCTGCTTGGGCCACCATAATAAAATACCACACACTGGGTGACACAAACGACAGAAGTTTCTTTTTCTCACAGTTTTGGAAGCTAGAACTCCAACACCAAGGCTTTGGCTGGTTTGGTTTCTGGTGAGGGCTGCATGCAGACTGCCAACTTCCCACCATGTCCTCCCACAGCCTTTGCTCGTGGGGGCACACAGAAAGAGAGAGCTTTCTGGCATCTTCTCTTACAGGGACACTTGTCCCATCAGATCAGAACCCCACCCTTATGGCCCCATTTAACCTTTATTATTTCCTTACTCCAGATTAGACACAAGTGGGGATTATGACATTTGAGCTTTGGCGGGGGTGGGGTGGGGACACAAACATTCAGTTCATAACAGAAGAGAGTGAAGTATCCTAGAGGAGGCTGAAGCGGCAAGGTGGAGAAAAGAAATAGAGAAAGATTGGCAGAAGCTTCAAAATGTCAGAACTCTCTTATTATATCACAAAGGAAACTAAAATTCTAATGATCCATCTGTTTATTGTAAACCTTCATCTTATATTTCATTAAGAAAACAAGAGAAGCAGGGACTGGAGTAATGAGTCTATAAGGCAAGGCTTGCAGAAGATTGCTGGCGGCCACCAGAAGCTAAGAGAGAAGGATGGAACAGATGTTCCCTCAGAGGCTCCAGAAGGAGCCAAGTCTACCAGCACTTGGATTTTGGATTTCGGGTCTCCAGATCTGAGATGATAAATTTCTGTTGTTTTAAGCCAAGAAAGAAAGCAAAGGAAAGAAAGAGACAGAAAGTGAGAGAGAAAAAAGAAAAGAAAGAAAGAAAGAGAGAAAGAAAGAAAACAAAAGAAAGAAAGAAAGAAAGAAGAAAGAAAGAAAAAAGAAAGAAAAGTAGCCTCCTCTTGACAGAAAAGTCAGGTGGAACTCCCACCTGAGGAGGATGCCCCTCCTGATCCCAACCTTTCTCCTCTCTTTGCATCCAGTTAACTAACTGAGGTCAAAGTCTCAGCATATCATGCACAGGAAAATGCAGGCCCACTCCGAGGGAATAGTTTACTCTGTGAAAGAATTCCAAGACTTGGCTAATATGTACTGACAGAAAAAGGGGAACTTGAGAAGGAGTAGACTTGAATATATCAGAGCAGGGTGTGGGACGTAAAGCTGGATGGGGGGAGTTTACAGACATAGTATACGGCAACTTTTCCAAGAGTTGGGATTTGAAGTCCTGGAAGGGCTATATCAAGTCAACCTTATTATACTTGTGGCAAGGTTGTTCACCTCTTGAACACAACAGTGGCTAACCATAAATGAGGTAAGGATGTTCCTACTGCCTTGGGGGGGGACTGAGGAAGTCCTGGCAATTCCCCTCTACCCCATCCCATCTGCCAGGATAGTAAACAGGAGCAATATTTCACTCCAGTGTTACTGCAGGATGGAGCCACCATCTACCACAGTGTGCCAGGGTAGTGGTCCCCATTTTATCTCTATCCAATTCACAGATAGAAGTGAGGGGCAGTGAAATAGTGCAAGGGCAGCTCCCCTCAGAGGGGGATAGGAGCCAGTGGATAAATGCTCCCACCTTCTTCCCTTTAGGCCGCACATTCTAAAAGACGTTATGTCTACTTCTCCAAGTCCCCAGAGGAATCAACCGCCCATTTCCGATAGTATTGTCTTCACCCCTATGTAGGCTGCTCCTTTTTCTATTTTATTCTCCCTGCTTCCTAGAATCATCTCTCAAATAAACTATTAGCATCCAAGCCCTTATCACAAGCTGTGTTTTGGGGGAGCCCAAATTAAAACACACAAATTTACACTTTTGTAAAATTTACAAAAAATAAGAGATCTTTACTTCACTTGGCTAAGTCCACTCTTTCTTTCCTCTGGTTTTTCTCTTGTCTTCATGTTTGATGATGTTGGAATGGACTCCAGCATCTTTGGGATATGGCTAAGGGGAAGTTGAGCTTTAGTCTGGGTTTAACGAAATATAATTATGTGGTTGAGCCACTTGCCCAAAGTTATTGACAGCGGGTCCAGTGTGAAGGGGCTTCCCGCAGTGCTCCAACTACCCACTGCAAGAACCTAGCTCCCCGATACCGTGATGCCAATGTGCAAGGCCAGAGATGAACATTTGATTTACTGCCCCTGGGTGTATGTTTGTGATGAAGGATGAACTAGGCTTTTTTTTTTTTTTTTTAAGATTCTATTTATTCATGACAGACAGACAGAGAGAGAGAGAGAGAGGCAAAGACACAGGCAGAGGGGGGAGAAGCAGGCTCCGTGCAGGGAGCCTGATGTGGGACTCGATCCCAGGACCCCGGGATCACGCCCTGAGCCGAAGGCAGACGCTCAACTGCTGAGCCACCCAGGCGTCCCATGAACTAGGCTTTAAATGTACTTAATGTGTGTAAAATTCTTCCAATCACTAGGGCAGTACGATTGTAAGCAGACATTCTTGTTGGTACCTACGCATAAGGTAAGACCACTCTTAACAGAATCGCCTCGACAATGTGGTATATACCTTTATAGCTATACAGATACATTGTTTTCTTTTGTATAAGATTTGTGTAAAGTAGAATTTATTACAATTCCTGTGTTTGTACGGTACAACCTGTACCAGTACCATAAATGGCGATTTTATCTCTCTGTGAACTCACACCCGATGTATCAGCTCACGCCTTAGCATTTGTCTTGGGAAGTTTGGTGGCTCCAAACAAAACAGTGTACAAAACTGCCATCCATATAGCAAAATGGCCTCAAGAAACAAATGTTCTAGTGATGGAACTTTCACACATATTTACCCATAAATCCATGAATGTTGAAAAACAGTAATTTGATTGCAGAAGTATGTGACTTTGTCCAATGTAGCAACTATTATTGAATGCATTTGAATTGCTCTTGTGTGTGCCTTAATCTCAGATTGATTTTGTATTCCTTCTCAGAATTACTGACCATATCATTTTTCAATGTGTGATATCTTAGTCTGCTTGGGCCACCATAATAAAATACCACACACTGGGTGACACAAACGACAGAAGTTTCTTTTTCTCACAGTTTTGGAAGCTAGAACTCCAACACCAAGGCTTTGGCTGGTTTGGTTTCTGGTGAGGGCTGCATGCAGACTGCCAACTTCCCACCATGTCCTCCCACAGCCTTTGCTCGTGGGGGCACACAGAAAGAGAGAGCTTTCTGACATCTTCTCTTACAGGGACACTTGTCCCATCAGATCAGAACCCCACCCTTATGGCCCCATTTAACCTTTATTATTTCCTTACTCCAGATTAGACACAAGTGGGGATTATGACATTTGAGCTTTGGCGGGGGTGGGGTGGGGACACAAACATTCAGTTCATAACAGAAGAGAGTGAAGTATCCTAGAGGAGGCTGAAGCGGCAAGGTGGAGAAAAAAAAGAAATAGAGAAAGATTGGCAGAAGCTTCAAAATGTCAGAACTCTCTTATTATATCACAAAGGAAACTAAAATTCTAATGATCCATCTGTTTATTGTAAACCTTCATCTTATATTTCATTAAGAAAACAAGAGAAGCAGGGACTGGAGTAATGAGTCTATAAGGCAAGGCTTGCAGAAGATTGCTGGCGGCCACCAGAAGCTAAGAGAGAAGGATGGAACAGATGTTCCCTCAGAGGCTCCAGAAGGAGCCAAGTCTACCAGCACTTGGATTTTGGATTTCGGGTCTCCAGATCTGAGATGATAAATTTCTGTTGTTTTAAGCCAAGAAAGAAAGCAAAGGAAAGAAAGAGACAGAAAGTGAGAGAGAAAAAAGAAAAAGAAGAAAGAAAGAAAGAAAGAAAGAGAGAAAGAAAGAAAGAGAGAAAGAAAGAAAACAAAAGAAAGAAAGAAAGAAAGAAAGAAGAAAGAAAGAAAGAAAGAAAAGTAGCCTCCTCTTGACAGAAAAGTCAGGTGGAACTCCCACCTGAGGAGGATGCCCCTCCTGATCCCAACCTTTCTCCTCTCTTTGCATCCAGTTAACTAACTGAGGTCAAAGTCTCAGCATATCATGCACAGGAAAATGCAGGCCCACTCCGAGGGAATAGTTTACTCTGTGAAAGAATTCCAAGACTTGGCTAATATGTACTGACAGAAAAAGGGGAACTTGAGAAGGAGTAGACTTGAATATATCAGAGCAGGGTGTGGGACGTAAAGCTGGATGGGGGGAGTTTACAGACATAGTATACGGCAACTTTTCCAAGAGTTGGGATTTGAAGTCCTGGAAGGGCTATATCAAGTCAACCTTATTATACTTGTGGCAAGGTTGTTCACCTCTTGAACACAACAGTGGCTAACCATAAATGAGGTAAGGATGTTCCTACTGCCTTGGGGGGGGACTGAGGAAGTCCTGGCAATTCCCCTCTACCCCATCCCATCTGCCAGGATAGTAAACAGGAGCAATATTTCACTCCAGTGTTACTGCAGGATGGAGCCACCATCTACCACAGTGTGCCAGGGTAGTGGTCCCCATTTTATCTCTATCCAATTCACAGATAGAAGTGAGGGGCAGTGAAATAGTGCAAGGGCAGCTCCCCTCAGAGGGGGATAGGAGCCAGTGGATAAATGCTCCCACCTTCTTCCCTTTAGGCCGCACATTCTAAAAGACGTTATGTCTACTTCTCCAAGTCCCCAGAGGAATCAACCGCCCATTTCCGATAGTATTGTCTTCACCCCTATGTAGGCTGCTCCTTTTTCTATTTTATTCTCCCTGCTTCCTAGAATCATCTCTCAAATAAACTATTAGCATCCAAGCCCTTATCACAAGCTGTGTTTTGGGGGAGCCCAAATTAAAACACACAAATTTACACTTTTGTAAAATTTACAAAAAATAAGAGATCTTTACTTCACTTGGCTAAGTCCACTCTTTCTTTCCTCTGGTTTTTCTCTTGTCTTCATGTTTGATGATGTTGGAATGGACTCCAGCATCTTTGGGATATGGCTAAGGGGAAGTTGAGCTTTAGTCTGGGTTTAACGAAATATAATTATGTGGTTGAGCCACTTGCCCAAAGTTATTGACAGCGGGTCCAGTGTGAAGGGGCTTCCCGCAGTGCTCCAACTACCCACTGCAAGAACCTAGCTCCCCGATACCGTGATGCCAATGTGCAAGGCCAGAGATGAACATTTGATTTACTGCCCCTGGGTGTATGTTTGTGATGAAGGATGAACTAGGCTTTTTTTTTTTTTTTTTAAGATTCTATTTATTCATGACAGACAGACAGAGAGAGAGAGAGAGAGGCAAAGACACAGGCAGAGGGGGGAGAAGCAGGCTCCGTGCAGGGAGCCTGATGTGGGACTCGATCCCAGGACCCCGGGATCACGCCCTGAGCCGAAGGCAGACGCTCAACTGCTGAGCCACCCAGGCGTCCCATGAACTAGGCTTTAAATGTACTTAATGTGTGTAAAATTCTTCCAATCACTAGGGCAGTACGATTGTAAGCAGACATTCTTGTTGGTACCTACGCATAAGGTAAGACCACTCTTAACAGAATCGCCTCGACAATGTGGTATATACCTTTATAGCTATACAGATACATTGTTTTCTTTTGTATAAGATTTGTGTAAAGTAGAATTTATTACAATTCCTGTGTTTGTACGGTACAACCTGTACCAGTACCATAAATGGCGATTTTATCTCTCTGTGAACTCACACCCGATGTATCAGCTCACGCCTTAGCATTTGTCTTGGGAAGTTTGGTGGCTCCAAACAAAACAGTGTACAAAACTGCCATCCATATAGCAAAATGGCCTCAAGAAACAAATGTTCTAGTGATGGAACTTTCACACATATTTACCCATAAATCCATGAATGTTGAAAAATAGTAATTTGATTGCAGAAGTATGTGACTTTGTCCAATGTAGCAACTATTATTGAATGCATTTGAATTGCTCTTGTGTGTGCCTTAATTTCAGATTGATTTTGTATTCCTTCTCAGAATTACTGACCATATCATTTTTCAATGTGTGATATCTTAGTCTGCTTGGGCCACCATAATAAAATACCACACACTGGGTGACACAAACGACAGAAGTTTCTTTTTCTCACAGTTTTGGAAGCTAGAACTCCAACACCAAGGCTTTGGCTGGTTTGGTTTCTGGTGAGGGCTGCATGCAGACTGCCAACTTCCCACCATGTCCTCCCACAGCCTTTGCTCGTGGGGGCACACAGAAAGAGAGAGCTTTCTGACATCTTCTCTTACAGGGACACTTGTCCCATCAGATCAGAACCCCACCCTTATGGCCCCATTTAACCTTTATTATTTCCTTACTCCAGATTAGACACAAGTGGGGATTATGACATTTGAGCTTTGGCGGGGGTGGGGTGGGGACACAAACATTCAGTTCATAACAGAAGAGAGTGAAGTATCCTAGAGGAGGCTGAAGCGGCAAGGTGGAGAAAAAAAAGAAATAGAGAAAGATTGGCAGAAGCTTCAAAATGTCAGAACTCTCTTATATCACAAAGGAAACTAAAATTCTAATGATCCATCTGTTTATTGTAAACCTTCATCTTATATTTCATTAAGAAAACAAGAGAAGCAGGGACTGGAGTAATGAGTCTATAAGGCAAGGCTTGCAGAAGATTGCTGGCGGCCACCAGAAGCTAAGAGAGAAGGATGGAACAGATGTTCCCTCAGAGGCTCCAGAAGGAGCCAAGTCTACCAGCACTTGGATTTTGGATTTCGGGTCTCCAGATCTGAGATGATAAATTTCTGTTGTTTTAAGCCAAGAAAGAAAGCAAAGGAAAGAAAGTGACAGAAAGTGAGAGAGAAAAGAGAAAAAGAAACAAAGAAAGAAGAAAAGAAAAAGAAAATGAAAGAAGAAAGAAAGAAAACGAAAGTAAGAAAGAAAGAAAGAAAGAAAAAAGAAGAAATAGAAAAAAGTAAAGGAGAGAGAGGGAAGGAAGGAAGAGAGAGAGAAAGAAAGAAAGGGTGGAAGAAAGAAGAAAGGGAAGGGAAAGGAAGAAAAAATTAAAATAAAACCTTTTAACATCGGAAACCCTCACCTTCCTTCCACCACCAAATCTACCTGCCCCCTTGCAGTTGCCCCCACGTTCTCTGCCTGCATTCCTATTGTCCTGGATGAATTGCTGCTGTTCCCATCAAAGCCCAGTCCCTCGCGTGGGCTCCTTATCCCATCTCCTCTCGCCTTCTCAAGGACTTCCTCTCAGTGACCCCTCCTTCTGTGGCATTGACAGTGTTTGTCTTGCTTTTGGGCCATTTCTGTGTAGCATTCAAACATGTTCTAGATCTCTCTTCATGAAAAGTGTTTTCCCTTCATCCCATGTTCCTCTCCACAGCAAAATTTATCGGAAGAATTTTCTATTCTCTATGTTGCCGGATTTTTCCATTCTCTACTAGCAACTGACTTCAGCCAGTTTTAACACTCCATGGAAACTGCTCTTGGCATGATCACCAATTATTTCCATGTTGTTAGATCCAAACTACTTTGGATCTTCTTATGCTCTGTAACCTTTGACCTGGTTATTCAAGTCAATACTGTCCCAGGCCTCCCTGAGACTACATGATCTTGGTTTGCCTTCCACCTCACTAACACTTCTCTTCCTCCTCTTCTAGATCCTTCTCTTCTGCCTGAGCCTAAAATGTTGGAGTGTCCCAGGGCTCTTTATCTCTATTCTCCCCCTATCAAATTATCTCATCCATTCTCATGGTTTTATATCTCATTTATATTATGATAAAATTCCCTGAGATCCATGTCCTTGTGTAATGTCCTCCCATATCACATCAGGGTTGGTCTATGAGATCAGGAAGAGATGGTACAAGTGCTTCTAAGACTAGGTCATAGTGTGGGTTCTGCCTCCTGCTCTCTCTTGGCTCTCTTGCTTTGGGGGAAGCTAGCTGCAAGTCTTGAGGACATTGGAGCCCCCTGTGGAGCTTTGCATGCCTCTTGCCAATAGCCGGTAAGGAACTCAGGCCTCCTGCCAATAGCTTTGTGGTTTTGCCATCTTGGAAATGGATCCTCCAGCCCCCTGAAGCTTTCAAGTGACTGCAGCCTGAGCAACTTTATGAGAGACCCAGAACCAGAATAACCCAGCTAAGCTGCTCCCAAATTCCTGACCAATGGAAACTGTGAGATAATAAGTGTTTGTTGCTTTAGGCTACTAGGTTTGGGGGTAATTTGTTATGAATCAGTAGATAACTAATCCAGCGCCTAAGTTTTCATCTCCAGCCTTGTCCACTCCACAGCTCCAAAGTCATATATCAAAGTACTACCTGAAATCAACCCTTAAATATCAAAAAACATTTCAAAATTAACAGGGGAAAACCAAGTCATGATTCGGAAAACCCCACTACTCCTCAGTTTCTATTTAGGGAAAAATCTCTATCTCAGTAATGGTAAACAGAAGGAGTTAGAGATCTCTGGATAAAGAAAGACAGGACATAGCCTTCTTGACTAAGAAAAGTCTTGTAGGCCCTCAGCCATCTTGTGACCTATACCCAACAAGCACTACTTGCCCAAAACACATTTCTTGCAGAACTTCCTGGGATATGTTGAAATTGCAAAATAGATCCCAGTAGATGATTCCAAGGGAACAAAACATGTAAGAACAAATAACTACTGTCAGGTCAGGCCCAATAAATCTGTGGTAAAACTCCCAGCTTTGATTCAGAGGTGAAGAGTGACCTGATGCACATTCTTGAGTTACCTTTCCACAATCTAACCCCCTTTGATCACTTAGATACCAGACCAACTGGAGCCAGAGAATTGATGATGCTCATCCTTGCTGGCCCTGTGACTTCGACCTAGACCCTGTCACCGTAAGATGACTTTTGCCCCAATTCCATGCTGAATACCCTATGGCACAAGCCCTTTCATGAATATGTATGTCCCTTTGGCCTAAACATTCCCCGTTTTTGTTTTTTTTGTGTGTGTGGTTAAAGGTCAAATTTATTAGAAGATTAAGAGATGTATTATATCTGGACCATAAATACTGCACAGCTGACTTTATTCAGTCAAGCACAGAGATATAGTCAGTGCCAACCTATTTTGTGGATACTCTTGTTCTTTTGTTCCAAGAAAAATTTGCACCGTAAGACTTGGACTTGGGTTTTGGAACCTTCCTCTCTTCAATGTCATAGCTCCACCCGTTTTTTTCTGCAAAAGCAGCTGCATCTTCTTTAATACTGAAGGCTAAAACCATGTTGGGCAAAGGGTCAGCCGTTGATGCCCAACCCATCAAAGGATTTTCCCATGGCTCCCTGGTATCAAACTCCATCTTCCATTTCTTTGTGTTATTTACTCCAGACTGCATGTTATTGCGAGCAGGAACAAAGATCCTGACTTTTCTAGTTTTGATATGCTGTTCTGGAACGCCAGTTAAAGTAGTAATATCCAATTTTTCATCAACTGTTATGAGTTGCGTGTCTCGAGCTTGGTCCTGTGCCAACCTCCATGTGGAAGTGCTTAATGACCTGGTAGGAACCCTGGAAACGGAAACGGTGGCTGCAGCCCTTTTCCCCCAGAGCATTGACCTCAGCGCCGCTGACATGGAGACCGCCGCCATCTTGCTGCAGGCCAACCCCTGGTTTTGTTCAAGGAGGCACTGCTTTAGGAAATATCCCTGATGCTTTCTCCTCCCTTCCTTCTCCTATTCTTTGGCTTGGTTGTATCTTTTGGCTCTGTACCTACCAAGAAGTGAACCCAGTTTTGGGTAACATAACGACTCAGCTTCTGAGGCCAGAAACTTAGGAGTTATGATTGATTCCTTCTTTTCCCTCACCTTCCACATCAATCCAAAATGAATTTTGCCTGTGCCTGTTTACAACCATATTGCTACTGCCTTCATCCAGACCACCGACCAGCATCTCTCACCTGGACTGATCATCTCCCTTTTTCCATATGTGCCCATTCCACAAGAGCAACCACAGTGAATGATCTTTATAAAGATTATTCCATGTCACCTGGCTAAAACCCTCTACTGGCTTCCCAGTACACTATAGAATAAAATTCAAACTCCTTACCATGGTCTACAAGGCCTTGTGTGACTCAACCCTGCTACCTCTCATTCATTCATTCTTTAAACATTGAACCATTTTTCTGGTCCTCAAATACTCCAAGCCCATTCCTGCCTTACAGACTGTATGTAGATTTCTCCAACAGTTTCTCCTTTCTCATTCTGGCCTCAGCGAAAACATCACCTCCTAATTAAGTCCTCCTCCACCAACTTTAAAATGCAACTACAATAACTAATCATGGTGGTCATTAGGGCTGTTCACCAAATATTTCTGGTTCTCTGCCTTTCTAGACACATGGTCTTGCCCCTCTGAAGTTAGGTGTGACAATGTAACTATTTTTGCTAAGTGGAATATAAATAGCAGACATTTAAGGGCCAGTGCCTGACCTGACACCTCCCTTTTTCCTGACTTGGTGATCATGGAAGCATGAGGCACAATAAGGCTTCCATCAGCCTGAGTTCCTGAGTGAGTTAGGGTGATCAGTGCCCCCCTTCCAACCTGTGGTGGATGTGTGGCAGGAGTGAGAAATTAACCTTTATTGTTTCAAACAAATGAGGCTTTGGAGCTGTTTGTTACCACAGCATAATTAGCCTAACCTGGCTGATACACTATGTGCCGAGTACTGGATGCTTTGTATGTATTAACTTATTTACTTCTCACAGTGACCCTGTGACGTAGACACTATTGTGGTTTTTTTGTTTTTGTTGTTGTTGTTGTTGTTGTTGGTTTTACTGGTGTTCAATTTGCCAACATATAGAATAACACCCAGTGCTGATCCCATCAAATGCCTCCCTCAGTGCCCGTCACCCAGTCACCCCCACCCCCCGCCCACCTCCCTTTCCACCACCCCTAGTTCGTTTCCCAGTTAGGAGTCTCTCATGTTCTGCATAGACACTATTGTTATCCTATGTTATAAATGCAGTGACTGAGGCACAGTAAAGTTAAGTAACTTTTCTAATACCACAGAGCTAGTAACAGGCAGAGGTGGAATTTGAACTTAAGCATTCTTACGAAAGTTCTATCCATAGCTAAAACGTGTTCTGTTTTATATTACTGAAAGCTGTGCTTAGAAAGGAGATCCTGATATAATGGCAACATGGGGAAAACTCAAAAACGTTATGCTGAGTTAAAGAAGCTAGACACAAAAATCATCCTGTGTAATTCTATTAGTGTGAAACTCTAGAGAGGCCAGATCTAACCCATAGTGACACAAAGCAGATCGGTGGTTGCTTGCGGCCAAGCGTGAGGACAGGATTCCCTAGGAAGGGTCAGAGGGTTCCAGATGTATACTTGTAGTCACTCTGTAGTTCTGTCTCTCAAACACTTTCAAACTCATGTTGTAACAGGAATCGACAGAGCTATGGGTTTTATTGTATATTCATACATATACAGACAAAAGGGAACTGTCTGTTTTTATCCTCAGGGCTGACAAATACATATATGAATACAAGTATTTACATCTTTTAGGAATACAGAGATATCACATGATATTTCAATTGCTATTTTATCTTTTTTTTAAGTAATCTCTACACTCAAGATGGGGCTTACACTTACAACCCCAAGATCAAGAGTCCCATGCTCTACTGACTGAGTCAGCCAAGTGCCCTTGGCATTTCAATATCAATACCGAGGCAACAGTTATAAAGTGCAACAACCAATTAAAATAACATATTTTAGAAGTTAAAGATTATTTTTAGAAGATCCAAAAAAATTGTCTTTAAGTTCAGTGTCTTAAAAGGCTCTTCCCCAATCTTGCAGAAATAATTCAAGGACAGTTTTATTGATTATTTAAGGCAAAGTCTTGAGGTATAGTTTACATATAATAAAATGCACACCCATTCTAAGTGTACAGTTTGATTAGGCTTGGCAAATGTATACGCCTGAATACCCACCACCACCATCAAAAGGTAGAGCTTTGCCACTACTCCAAGCAGGTCCCTCTGACCCTTCCTAGGGAATCCTGTCCTCACGCTTGGCCGCAAGCAACCACCGATCTGCTTTGTGTCACTATGGGTTAGATCTGGCCTCTCTAGAGTTTCACACTAATAGAATTACACAGGATGATTTTTGTGTCTAGCTTCTTTAACTCAGCATAACGTTTTTGAGATTTCCCCATGTTGCCATTATATCAGGATCTCCTTTCTAAGCACAGCTTTAAGTAACATAAAACAACACGTTTCAGCTATGGACAGAACTTTCATAAGTATTTCCAAGTCCACACATCATTAGGATAAGATTCTTTGAACCAGTTTTATGACATGGAGCCGTGTCCACGCATCTGCAGTTGCTGGAAAGAGGAGACATGCCCTTCCTGAAATTCCTTTCCTCCTGCTGCATTCTCAAGACCCAATATCAGCTTTCCACCACCACCTAACTGAAAAAGGTTTAACTGAAAAGAGCTAAAAAGAAGAAGAAGAAGAAGAAGAAGAAGAAGAAGAGAAGAAAAGAAAAGAAGAAAAGAAAAGAGCTCAAAACTGACTACATGGGAAGAAGAAAAGCAGAAACTAATTTTAAGCGAGAGGAATAAGGGGGCATGTAACGTTCCCCTCTGATGAACCTGCTATAAATTAGCACCCTCTTCTCACATGTCCCTGATTTATCCGTGACACGGGTCACAGTCTGAAGTGACCTCGCTGGCTTCCTTCTCTGAACACTTGCGGAGACCGAATGAGCCCTCACGAGCACCCGCATCCCGCCCCGGGGGAGAAGCCGACGCTCCCGCCCTCAGCAAGGCCCCCGTGGCCCCGTGGTGCACTTTGGCCAGGCCCGGCCTTGCGGGGACGCTCGGCGCCAGCTCGCTGGGGCGCAGCCCCGCCCCCTCCCCGACGCTGCGGGCCGCGGGCCGAGCCTCCGAGCTGCAGCGCGACAGGAGCGCAGGCCCCGCCCGGCCCGGCCCGGCCCCGCCCCGGATGAGCGAGCGCCGCGCGCAGCAGCTGCCGCGGGGCCGCGGGGCCGGCGCCCCCCACCGGGCCTGGCCCACCCCAGTTTAACTGTTTCCAGGGCGGCCTTGGGCAGCAGAGCCGGCGGAGCATCACGGGGCGGAGGGGACCTGGGTGCGCGGCGGCCGCTGCACTGCTATGGCTCGGGGACGCCTGTGCCAGCAGCCCCGCGGGCAGAAATCCTGCGAAGGGGTCCTCTCGGGGCGTCTGAGGGAATGAAGGCCGGAGACGCAGAACGACTGGTTCAGCGCGCCCCGAGCTGCATTCCCCATCGCTGACGGCGCCTGCCCTCCGAAGGCCTCGCTGAGGTCTGGAACGCTCCAACCGAGTCGGCTTCCCCTTGTGGCGGGAGCAGGGGCAGCGCGGGAAGCGCCCCCGCACTGTGTGGCCACGGCCTGCAGCTTCACAAGCAAGTCACGGGACGCTCAGCTGGTCGGAGCACAAGCGCGAGGCTTCCTTTTTTTTTTTTTTTTTTCTTTTTCAATAGATAGATTTTATTGTATTTAAACAGTATCTCAAATAGGTCTTGGGACTCATGTGGCATCTTCTTGTTTCTCTACCTGGACAGCCTCAGATCTTTTTCATCAATCCACTAATCAATTCCTTTTTGAGAGGCAGATAACACCTAAAATTTTTCCCATAGCCTTGTGATTAACTGTTAGAGCTTGCTGAATCAAAGAAGGTGAATTTGGTGCAATTTTTTTTATGGAGGTTAAAATTCACAGCAAAGGATATTAAGTGTTTGCTAAGTCTATCCCTTTTACCACCCAACATCAATATCCACTTTCCTCCCATACTTCAAGTAGGATGCCATTATTACCCCAAATGCTGTCCCCCCAGTCCCAGAACAGCCATGTGGGCTACACTCTGCTATAATCCAGTGTAAGAGGATTTTTTTTTATTCAGCTTTTATTTTTTAATGAAACATAGTCCAATAGTTCCAAGATACAAAATTAATCAGTTCTGAAGTGATTAATGACAACAGCACACCAGTCAATCCTTCCTTAGGGGAACGGTCTCCTCCCTGATGCCCTCCTTAGTCACAATGCAGATTCTGAGTACATCCCCAGTGTACACATCCCTCTCTGCTGCAGAAATGAAGACGTCTTTCACAAGCCGCATGGCTCTGTCCAAGGACAGCAGGACATGCTCCAGGTTCTGCATGTTCTTAAAACCAACCTGGTTGTCAAGCAGCAGCTGGAGCATGGCACTTGCTGAGCCTCCAGCCTTGAAGGAGTCTCTCTGGTAGGACCCTACTGGGCCAAAGCTGTACACAGCCTATCTCTCAGCTCTGCCTCAGTGTCCCTTAAGCACAGATTTGGGTGCACGATTTTCACAGCACATTCGGAAGTCACTCTTTGGTGGAAGTCACACCACCTCCACACCCTCCATCTGCCCTCTTGCTTTCTCTGTACCTTCCCTGTCCTTCTGTCTTCTCTTCCCACCTCCTACCTGGAGTGGGGACTTGAAAGAGGAGGGGCTGAGCAAGGGGCTGCTCCCATAATGCTGCCAGAGCCCCTGGGCTGATTCCTTGAGTATCTCCTTGAGGATTCCCCTTCCCAAGGCTCTGCTCCTGGGGATCCCTGGGTGGCGCAGCGGTTTAGCGCTTGCCTTTGCCCCAGGGCGCGATCCTGGAGCCCCGGGATCGAATCCCACGTCGGGCTCCCGGTGCATGGAGCCTGCTTCTCCCTCTGCCTCTCTCTCTCTCTCTCTCTCTCTGTGTGACTATCGTAAATAAATAAAAATTTAAAAAAAAAATTCAATCCAAGGCCCTGCTCCTGAAGGGGATCCCCCTTGGGCCTGTGGGCTCCATGGACGCTGCTGGCAGACCTGGTTCCTGCCCCCCCCCCGCCCCCGTGTTGGTCTAAGGCACAGCTGGTCGTCCAGGGCAGCCGGCCAGCCCTTGGCCTTCCTCCCTCTTCTGGTTTTGTGAGGAGTGGGTGGGGTGCCTGGGTCCTCCTCCTTGCTCCCTGAAGACCAGCCTGGGGGGCCCTTTCCCATTGGCCTTGGAAGGCAGCGTTCACAAAGCAGTGACGGATTCATGTCTTATTCACAAGGGTTTGTCTCATTTACCTTCTTCCAGTTAAGGATTCAAAAGATAAGTTGGGACTTGGGAAGCTCACGGTGCCTCTCCTAAGTGGTCCAGGAATGTTGTCCTTCAGCTCCCGTCATCTCAGGGGCTTGGTCTGGGGCCCTCTCCCCTTTTTGCCTCTTCCAACTCCCAGCTAAATAGCCCTCTTTCCAGCAGGGTGAAAGTGCCCTGAAAGTGTCCTGACAGTAGCCAAGGAGTGTCCATTTGGGAAGAGTAGCCTGGAACCTAGGCCTTTGCAGGACCTGACCCCCTGAGGGTGAGGGGGTCCCCGATCCACCCTCAACCAGCCCCCATCTTCATCTCTGCCTCTCCTCCCTTGCCAGCCTGTCCATTCCTCTGTGTCCCTTGGTCCCAGTGAAAAAAAATTTTTTTTAATTTTTATTTATTTATGATAGTCACAGAGAGATAGAGAGAGAGGCAGAGACACAGGCAGGGGGAGAAGCAGGCTCCATGCAGCGGGAGCCCAACGTGGGATTCGATCCCGGGTCTCCAGGATCGCGCCCTGGGCCAAAGGCAGGCGCCAAACCGCTGCGCCACCCAGGGATCCCTGTCCCAGTGAAAATTAAAGCCACTTAAAATGGGTAGCACAGTGCCTGGTACCACACAGGCCCTCAATAAACATTTGCTGAACACATGAAAGAACTTAAAAAAAAAAAAAGCCAGTAACTTTCTGGTGCTGAACAAGCCATACCTGGCCTCATTTGAACCCAGCAGATAGGTTTTTTTCACCCAATAATTTTCAGATTTTTAACAAGAGACCTGCTGTTCTGAATAAAGACCAAAATGGGGAAATGAGCATACATGGATCTCATCCTAATGGAAACCCAATGGAACACCCTTGCTCATGTGCTATAATTGACTACAGAGGAACTGTTACCAGTTCCTCTCTGTTTATTAACCCGAAGCCTCTTGCTTTTCTTTCCAATTGATTTCTACACTGATGACATCCCTCTGCAGCTTTCCTTTGGGCCTTTCACAGTGACCATCCATTCAGAGTGATAACATTTTCTAGAATGTAGACAGTCTGGTTACTGAAAATGGTCTTTATTCTCACAGTGGGTTCAGCAAAGAGAGCACCATAAAGATTATTTTTAAACAGTTTTATTGAGATAAAATACCACATAATTCATTCATTTACAGTATACAATGCAATAATTTTAGTATATTCCCAGAAGTGTGTGACTATCATTGCAATTAAGTTTGAAACATTTTCATGACCTTGAAACTGTGCTCTTTGCTTTCTTTTTTTTTAAGTTGGTCTGCTTTTCTTTACTTTTTTTTTTTTTTTTTAAGATTTTACTTATTTATTTGAGAGAGAGCACAAGCAGGGGGAACAGCAGAGGGAGAGGAACATGCCTAGGGGAGCCCAGGGTACTTCGGGGAATCAGAGATATTCTTCAAGGTCAGCCACAGGACAGGCATCTGCTAAGGAAGCACATGGAAGCTCTGCTTGGATCCTGACCCTAAGGAGGCAGCTTGTCAAACTGATCCACTTCTTATGACTTCACCTTTAGGGAGGGTCAATAACCAGGAATCTGAAAGCCCAGCATAGTGGGTTGAATAGTGCCTCCCCTGAAACCCAAATTCATGTCTACTCATGAGTTCAGAATGTGACTGTATTAGTTTTTTAGGGTTTCTATAATGAAGTAAGTATTACTCTAGCAGCTTTCTGGTGATTCTTTGGAGTTTTCACCATCCATGAATAGACATAGTTCTACATCTTTCCAATTAGGGTGTCTTTTATTTCTTTCTCTTGTCTAAGATATGCTATATAGAACTTTTTGTACTATATTGAATAGCAGCAGTAAAAGCAGGAATCCTTGTCTTTTTCCTTATCTTAAATGACAGACTTTCAGTCTATGAATATGATGTTAACTGTGGGTTCCTCATAAATGCCTTTTGTCTAGCAAATAATCAACATTTAAAATTTTTGTTCACATTAAGATACTCTGGTGGGTTTTTTTGGTTTTTGTTTTTAAAATTTTATTTATTTATTCATGAGAGATACAGAGGCATAGGCAGAGGGAGAAGCAGGCTCCCTGCAAGGAGCCCAATGTGGGACTTGATCCCAGGATCCCAGGATCATGCCCTGAGCCCAAGGCAGATGCTCAACCACTGAGCCACCCAGGTGCCCCTGATCTATAATCTTCTTTTCTTGTGATGTCTTTATCTGGCTTTGGTATCAAGGTAATTCTAGCCTCATATGGTGACTTAGGAAGTATGCCCTCTTCAAGTTTTTGGAGGAGTTTAAGAAGCATTGGTGTTAATTCTTTAAATGTTTGTTAGAATTTACCTGTGCAGCCATTTGGTCTAGGACTTGTTGGGAGATTTTTGATTATTGATTCAATCCCTTGCTATACATATGTTCAGATTCCCTATTTCTTCTTGAGTCAGTTTATATAATTTGTATGTTTTAAGGAATTTGTCCATGTCTTCTAGGTTATTTAATTTGTTGACATACAACTGTTTATAGTATTCTCTTATAATCCTTTCTTTTAAAAAATTTATTTATTCATGAGAGACACACAGAGAGAGGCAGAGACATAGGCAGAGGGAGAAGCAGCCTTTATTCAGGGAGCCCGAAGTGGGACTTGATCCTGGGACTCCAGGATCACGCCCTGGGTCAAAGGAAGGTGCTAAACCATTGAGCCACCCAGGGGTCCCTATAATCCCTTTTTTTTTTTTAAGGATTTATCCATTTATTCATGAAATACATACAGAGAGGCAGAGACATAGGCAGAGGGAGAAGCAGACCCCTCACAGGGAACTGGATTTGCTGTCCATGCACAAAATTCTTAAATTCTTAAATTTGCATCAAGCTAATCTATTTTTTTCCTTTGTTGCTTATGTCTTTGGATCATATCCAAGAAATCATTGCCAAACCCAATGTCCTGTGGCTTTTTCCTTGTATTTTCTTCCATGGGGTTTTTAGTCTAGGTCTTTTTTTTTTTATAGTCTAGGTCTTGTATTTAGGTCATAGATCCATTTTTGTTCATGTTTTTAAGATTTTAAAAAATTTATTCATGAGAGACACACAGAGAGAGAGAGAGAGAGAGGCAGAGACACAGGCAGGGGAGAAGCAGGCTCTCTGCAGGGAGCCCAACGTGGGACTTGATCCCGGGTCTCCGGGATCATGCCCTGAGCTGAAGGTGGCGCTAAACCACTGAGCCACCCGGCCTTCCCAGTTCATGTTTTTACATGGTGTTCTGTAAGGGTCCAGCTTCATTCTTTTGTACATGGATATTCACTTTTCTCAGCACCATTTATTAAAGACTATATTACCCCACTGAATGGTTTTGGCACCCTTGTTGAAAATTATTGGACCATGTAGATGAGAATTTATTTCTGAACTCTATTCTATTAGTCCCTATACTGTCTTTAGGCCGGTATCACACTATTTTGATTACTGTAGCTTTGTGGTAGATTTTGAAGTCAGGAAGTTTGAGATCTCTTTTTTCTTTGTTTTCTTCCCATAATTTTCTTGGTTATTTGCAGTCCCTTGGGACTCCATGTGAATTTTAGTATGGGCTTTTCTATTTTTCTAAAAACATCATTTGGACTTTGATTTTTAAAATTGCATTAAGCCTGTAGATTACTCAGCAGCATCCATGAACACAGCAGTGTTTTCTAGTTTTAATTGTACAAATCTTTCACCTCTTTGGTTAAGTAATCATACATATTTTATTCTTTTTGGGTTTTTAAAAATATTTATTTATTTATTATTTATGATAGACACACAGAGAGAGAGAGGCAGAGACACAGGAGGAGGGAAAAGCAGGCTCCATGCCAGGAGCCTGACGTGGGACTCAATCCCCGGACTCCAGGATTGCACCCTGGGCCAAAGGCAGGTGCCAAACCACTGAGCCACCCAGGGATCCCCACATATTTTATTCTTTTTGATGGTATTGTAAATAAATTTTCCTAATTTCTTTTTTGAATTGCTCAGTGTTAGTGTGTAGAAATGCAATTGATATTTATGTGTTGCCTTGTATCTTGCTATTTTGTTGCATTTATTAGTTCTAACAGTTTTTTGATGAAATCTCTAGGATTTTTTTGCATATAAAGTCATATTGTCTGTCTACAGAAATAATTTTATTTCTTCTTTTCCAAATTGGGTGCTCTTTCTTTTTCCTGCCTGATGGCTCTGATTAGGACTTCCAGGACTATGTTGAAGAAGTGGGCATCCTTACCATGTTCCCGATCTGAGAGGAAAAGCTTTCCATCTTTCACCCTTGAGTACAATGTTTGCTGTAGGTTTTTCATTTATGGCTTATACTGAGTTAGTTTCCTTCTATTTCTAGTTTGTTGTGAGTTTTTATCATGAATGGGTGTTGAATTTTGTCGATTGCTTTTTCTGCATCTACTGAATAATTATATGGGGTTTCTTCCCTTCATTCAGTTAATGTGTTATATAATATTGATTGATTTTAGAATGTTGAACCATCCTTGCATTCTAGGGAGAAATCTTACTTGGTCATGGTATATAATCCTTTTAATATGTTACCATTACTGGGGCACCTGGGTGGCTCAGTCGGTTAAGTGTTTGACTTCAGCTCAGGTCATGATCTCAGGGTCCTGGGATCAAGCCCTATAACACAGGGCTCCCTGCTCAGAAGGGAATTTGCTTCTCCCCCTCACTCAGCCCCTCCCCCTGTTCATCCTCTAGTGCTCTCTCTTTCTCATATAAATAAATAAAATGTTTTTTTTTAAGATTTTATTTATTCATTAGAGACACACAGAGAGAGGCAGAGACTTAGGCAGAGAGAGAAGCAGACTCCCCACAGGGAGTCTGATGTGGGACTTGATCCCAGATCCTGGGATTGCAACCCAAGCCGAAGGCATTGCTCAACTGCTGAGCCACCCAGGTGTCCCTAAAATGGTTTTTAAAATATGTTACTATTACTTTTAAAACAGTAACATTTTTTTTAAAGGATTTCTTTGAAGGAATGTCTAGCACTGTCTAGAATGTCAGAAAGGTCAAGTAAGACTGATGGGAATTTAGTTAAGAGATTTTTGTTAAACTCATACATGAATGTTCTTAGTAGCACTATTCATAATAGCCAAAAAATGGAAACAACCCAAATGTCTACCATTAATGGTTAAAATATGGTATATCCATATAATTGAGTATTATTCAGCCATAAAAAGGAATGAAACTCTGATAAATGCTACAATGTGGATGAACTTTTTCAAAGTTCATTATGCTAAGTGAAAGAAGCCAGGCACAAAAGGCCACATATGTATATGAAATACCAAATAGATAAGCCCATAGACAGAAAATGTATTAGTGGTTTCAAGGAGTTTGGGGGAGATGTTCAGATCAGGTTGGGAGGTTGAAGAAGACATGAGACTTTGGTTTAGCTGCCAGGGGGAGGTAAGGGAAAGCTGAGAAAGAATAAGTGAAAAACTGAATGTTTGCCTAAGGTTATAGGCCCAGTCTTGCCCATTCAGGTGGCCATAGATGTTGGTAAGAGATTGGGGTTACTAAGAACAAGAAATTAGGAAAAGTCTGTAGAATTTCTGCATGTAATGTGATGGCTGATGGTAAGCAGGATTCTGGTGAGCCTACTGGTGAGGCTGGAAGAGCTAGAAAGTCTTCAAGAAAGGGAAGAAGATGAATCCCACAAAATCTAGGTGAACTTAAAGCATTCAGTGCAACATCTGGCCCAAGTAGAAAATACTTATTTGTTTAAAATAATAGTTAATTAAAAAAAAATAATAGTTAATTGAGCACTGGGTGTTGTATGTAAGTGATGAATCAGTGAATTCTACTCCTGAAACCAATATTGCACTATAAATTAACTAATGCAAATTTAAATAAAAACTTAAAAATGAAAAATAAAATGCTAGTTGATTATTTTAGAGGGATATCAGCTTTTTTGTGGTGTAATTCACATATCATACAATTCATCCCCCTACATTGGTCAACTGTTTTTTGCCTAGGGTGCCAAGACAATTTAATTTGGTATGAAGAGTCTTTTCAACAAATGGTATTGAGACAAATAGATTTCCATATGGGAAAGAATGAAGTTGGACCTTTTCCTTACATTATATTAAAAAATTAAAAAATTAACTCACATCCTAGTAGGTATGAAATGATACCTCATTTTGATTTTGATTTGCATTTCCCCAATGATTAATAGTGTTGAACATCATTTTGTGTGCTTATTGGCCATTTTCATATTTTCCTTGGAGAAATATCTATTCAGATACTTTGTCCATTTTCAATTCAACTAAATAAAATTTAAAATAATATCCAATTCATTATTGACTTATAATAGTTCGTTTTGTATTCTGGATACCAGACCCTTATCAGGTACATGATTTACAGATATTTTCTCCCATTTTATGAATGTCTATTCACTTCCTTTGAAGCACTTAAGTTTCTTGTGGGCTTCTCTTTTGGGGTGATGAAATGTTCTAAAATTGATTGTAGTGATGATCACACAGTTCTGTGAACACACACCAGAAGCCTCTAAACTGAACCCTTGTCCATCGAAAGATGAATGGATAAAGATGTGGTTTATGTATACAATGGAATATTCCTCAGCCATTAGAAACAACAAATACCATTTGCTTCGATGCGGAGGGACCTGGAGGGTATTATGCTGAGTGAAGTAAGTCAATTGGAAAAGGACAAGCATTATATGGTCTCATTCATTTGGAGGATATAAAAATTAGAGAAAGGGAATAAAGGGAAAGGAGAAAAAATGAGTGAAGATATCAGTGAGGGTGACAAAACATGAGAGACACCTAACTCTAGGAAATGAACAAGGGGTAGTGGAAGGGGAAGTGGGCGGGGGTCCGGGGGGACTGGGTGATGGGCACTGAGGGGGGCACTTGGTGGGATGAGCACTGGGTGTTATGCTATATGTTGGCAAATTGAACTCCAATAAAATAAAAATAAAAGTAAATAAATTGAATCCTTAAAAGGGTGTGTCTTGGGGCTCCTAGGTGGCTCAAACATCCAATTCTTGGTTTCAGCTGAGGTTATGAGCTCATGGGTTGTGAGATGGAGCCCCACATAGAGCTCTGTGCTCAGCATGGAATCTGCTTGAAAATTCTCTCTCTGCCTGCCCCCTATGTGTGCACATAAGTTCTCTTTCTCTCTAAAATAGATAATTTTTTTTAAAAAGGTGTGTCTTGTGGCATGTGAATTATATCTCAATAAAGCTATTATTTTAAAAAATAAAGTAAGGAATGAGTAAAATGAGTAGATAATGAGCACTTAGAAAAAAAACTGATGGGGCACTTGATTGGCTAATTTGGTTAAGCATCTGACTCGTGGTTTCTGCTTAGGTCATGATCTCAGGGTAGTGGGATCAAGCCATGTGTTAGGCTCCACACTCAGTGCAATCTGCTTGGGATTGTCTCTCCCTCTGTCCCTCCCCACACTTGTACATTCTCTCATCTCTCTAAAATAAACAAATGAAATCTCTAAAAAGAAAAAAAAGGAAAGAATTGACACAGGAACCCAATACAGTTTTACCTAAATACAAATCCTATAAAACTAACCTCATGTTCCTTTTTGATAAAGTGATTTTTGATCAGAACTTTTGATAACATCCTTTATCCAGGCCTAAAAAGATTGGGTGAGGGAATACTCTAACAAAGGCTATCTGGATTTCAGCAAGACGTTTGAAAAATGACCTATTTTTGGAAAAATGTAGAATGAATGACACCATTACTGAATGGTTGAGCAAATATAACCCCCAAATGCCAATTAAAGGTAAGCTGGAAAAGGTCTCAGATTATATGGCATAGGGCTTCAGCCACCTGCCTTACTTTCTTCATCATTTTTATTGATTTCAGCTGAGAAAAATTGATAAAATCCTGATGAAATTTGATGGAGTCAGAGAACCAAGCCAACTTTAACTCGCTGAATTCTACAAGGAAAAATTGCTCAGAACCAGTGATTCCCTTTTCCCTTAACTTTTCTTTCTTTTTAAATTGAAATGCCCTGGGGCACCTGGGTGGCTTGGTGGGTTAAGTATCTGACTCTTAATTTCGGCTCTGGTCGTGATCTCAGGATCATGGGAGGGAGCCCTGCATCTGCCTCTGTGCACAGTCTGCTTATCTCTCTCCCTCTGCTCCTAGTGCCCCCTGACAACCCCCACCACCGCTCACGCACTTTCTCTAAAATAAATAAAATCTTGGGCAGCCTGGGTGGCCCAGTGGTTTAGCGTCGCCTTCGGCCCAGGGTGTCATCCTGGAGTCCCGGGATCAAGTCCCATGTCGGGCTCCCTGCATGGAGCCTGCTCTTCCCCCTGCCTGTGTCTCTGCCTCTCTCTCTCTCTCTCTCTCTCTCTCTCTCTCTCTCTCTCTCTCTCGGAGCCTGCTCTTCCCCCTGCCTGTGTCTCTGCCTCTCTCTCTCTCTCTGTCTCTCATGAATAAATAAATAAAATCTTTTAAAAAATACATTGACATGCCTCTACGTGTTATCCTGTCCCTAAACACATGTGTACGAAGCCCACCGAGTGCCCAGCATCACATGCCAGCTGGATGACTGGCTCTACCACCAAGTACACCAGTCCCCCCGTCACAGGACACACTGTGATGGTGCCTGATTGTTCGGGGAAGGGTGGGTTAAGCAAGGGGAGAATGAGCAGGGGAGCCTAGAGGACACGGGGAGAAAGGATAATGACCCAGGCCTCAGTTAACCAAGCCCATCAGGTGCCATCAAGGCTCCCAGGAGGCCAGTCCTCCCAGGACGCTCCAGGCAGGAGGTTACCCAACTGCCCTGCAGGGGACGGTGTGGGGCCTGAGCAGGACAGAGGCCCCAATCCCCTCTCCTCCTTCCCCATCTCCTCCTGCCATCCTTGTCCATGTTCTCCACTTCTTGATGGTTCCTGAAAGCCCACTGCTGAGGGAGCCAGGCCAGGCAGGAAAAACGCAGCAGCCTCCTCTTGAGCCAGCTTTATTGAGGAGCGGGGTGGGGAGGGCTCTAGGCCTGCTGGGCCCGCAGCAGTGCTCGCACCTGGCCGATCTGCCAGTCGACGCTGGAGCGCGCTGTGCCCCCCAGGGCGGTGTACTGCTCCACACTGTGGCCGTAATCCCAAACGCGGCTCACATCGCCAGAGAACAGGGGGCTGGAGGAGAGAGGGGGAGGTGGGCCAGGGCCCAGGGGGCCACGGGGGCAGGCTCACCTCCCCGGAGGCAGCAGAGGGAGGGGAGGAGCCGCACCTGATGGTCTGTAGCTCCTTCAGCGACAGCTGGTTGAGGGCCACCCCCTTGGTCTCGGCCAGGAACACAGCTCTCCCGGAGGCCTCATGGGCCTGGCGGAACGGCATCTGGGGCAGCCGAGTGAGCGCTGCACGGACTGGGCTCCCTCGGATCCCTGTTGGGCCCGTGCCCACCCTCAGAGCCCCCACCCTCGGCTTGGGGCACACGTCCATCACCTCCCCCTCCAGCCCAGCCACCCCAGTCTTACCCCTTTGCGGACCAGGTAGTAAGCAAGGTCAGTGGCCAGCATGTCAGGACTAAGAGCCCGTGCCATGTTCTCACGGTGAATCTGGGGGATGCCGGTGAGGGGAGTGCTGAGTGCTAGGGACCCTGGGTGGCAAGGCTGCTGGCCAACCCCACCCCGGCCCTTAGCCAGGATGTCCCTGGCCTTGGGCAGATGCACCCTGCCCCAGCCTATCTGCTCTCTCAGCTTGAGCCATTTTGTCATCATTATTGATGATGTTTAGCTGCCCTCCTGGGGTTGCCAGCACTTTTTTTCAGAGTCTTTAGGTTTGGCGTGCATCAGAACGCCTGGGAGGATTTATTTCAAACTGGGCCCCACCCCGAGTCTCGAATCCAGGTCTGCAGTGGGGCCTAGGATTGTATTCCTGCCCAGTTCTCAGGTACTGATGATGATGCTGGTCCCAAGACCACAGTTCAAGAAACACTGCTTTAGAGACACATCCTGAACTGTTTAGGAATGAAATGACAAGATGGCAATTTGCTTTAAAATAATGAGCTGGGGGACCCCTGGGTGGCGCAGCGGTTTGGCGCCTGCCTTTGGCCCAGGGCACGATCCTGGAGACCCGGAATCGGGTCCCACGTCGGGCTCCTGGTGCATGGAGCCTGCTTCTCCCTCTGCCTATGTCTCTGCCTCTCTCTCTCTCTCTCTCTCTCTCTGTGACTATCATAAATAAATAAAATTTTAAAAAAAGACTTATTAAAAAAAATAAGTCTTTAAAAAAAATAAAATAATGAGCTGGGAGTGGCAGTGATGGCAGGTGGTGGGTAAAGACCGCCACAGCAAGAAAGGCCATGAGCTGATTACTGTGGGAAGATGGGTATTAGTTATGCATTCTCTCAACTCTGTGAACTGAAATTTCCCGTAATAAATGATTAAGAAAGAAATCTGGTCAGGCCAGCTGATGGGACCCCTACAGGCTCACCCATGTCCATTCTACTATAGCTAACACTGTTTGTCCCAGGGGCAGGAGCAAACACATACCCACCTCCCCTGCCCCAGATCTTCTGGATGCACCCACCCTCCTCCTCCCATGATCACCTCCTGGCACACCCCTCCCAGGGTACAGGCGCCTAGGGGAGGAAGGAGGAGGCTTGCCTGCAGTGTGGAGATGACACCAGTGGCCACTTGGAGGACGGCGCTCATGGTGTCTGACACTTCAAATACAGCCTCCTTGTCCTCCTGGAGGGCATGTGGTAGGGGGTGAGACCCCAGCAGTCTTGTCCCCCACCAAGGCATCCCACTGCCCTCCACTGGGGACACCCAGCCTTTCGTATAACCCGAGGGCTGGGTGATAGGACGAGAAGGGGCCATTCTGCGGGGCCCCTGCCTGGATGCGCCAGGGCCCCGAGATATGGAACGCAGGATATGTGCAGGGGGCCCCTGCAGCCCCAGCCTCACACCTGCAAGTCCTTGTTGTAAGTGCTTGGAAGTCCCTTGAGCGTCATCAGGAGCCCAGCACACTGAAGAAAGAGCGAGAACAAGGAGGCTGGGCCTCAGAGCCCATTTTCGAAGTTTCCTTAGGACCCTCCAGGTCAGCCCAGAGGCCTTGCCCCCACTCCATGCCCTGCTCACCCGTCCAAACACTCGCCCTGCCTTGCTCCGTATCAGCTCCAGGCTGTCTGGGTTTTTCTTCTGGGGCATCAGGCTGCTTCCGGTGCTGGGGACAGAGATCCTGGGCTGAAAGAGCTCCCCTGCCCCTTGGCTGGTCTGCTGACTGGGAGCAGATGGAGTCTAGCAGCAGGCAGTCCAGGTCATCCCAGGGGTGGTGTGGGGAGGAAGGAAGCCTTGCTGGTGGGCACAGAGCTAGCGTAGGGCAGGGCCCAGCCTTACCTGTAGGCATCTGAGAGCTGCACAAAGCTGAATTCCTTGGTGCCATAGAGGATAAGATCCTCGGCCATCCTGCTGAGGTGGGTCATGCACAGCGAAGCCCAGAACAGGAACTCAGCTGGTGGGACAACAAAGAGTGGGCCTTCTGGTCACCAGGCTTCTCTTGGTCCTCGCTTAGTCTGGAGAAGCCCCAGGTGGGAGGAGGCTGAGAGGAGCCAGGGCAGGAGGACAGATTAGAGCACAGTGCAGGGGACAAGCGTGCTGGTTCCTAGAACTCACCCACAAAGTCTCGCTCACTGGTGGCATCCATGCTGTTGAGAGTGATGGCCCCAAAGTTCAGTTCTGGAGGGGTAAATGGGGAAGGCAGCAGGGCTGGGCTGGAGGGCAAGGAGGGGCTTCCTCTCCCCCAGAACAGGTAGCCTTGCCACCTTCTCCTGGAGTCCCTCTTAGGGAGGAGCAGGGAGGGGGCCAGAGGGTCTCTAGTACAGGTCCCAGAAAGAAATGGGAGCCCTAAGCCTCCCCAGTGCCATGCACCCCTGCCACAAACCTTCTCTTGTCTCTCTAGCCTCAGTGTCCATAGGCAACAAACGAGGGTTTCAACCACACCCCTGCCCCCTCTGAGGGTGAGTCTATGGCACCTGGCAGGTGCTAAAGGGAATCTCTGTGGGGACGAGGGGCAGGGCTCCTCACCTGCTTGGAGTAGCTCCCGGTCCACACCCAAAGGGTTGCCTGCAATGGCCCCACTGCAGGATCGGGGGATTCCAGGTGATTAGGGCTCCTGGCCGACAGGCCTTGGCACACACACACACACACACACACACACCCAAAGCCAAGCCCAGACTGTCAGGGCTGCTGCCCAGTCGGCTGTGCTGATGGAACATTTGTCACCATGGAGCAGAAATGGCAAGCTGTGGGCAACTGGCTGGTTCTCTGGAATCTCTCTGGAAAGCTCTGGCCCTTCTCTGACATACCTGCTAGCTTGGCTATCCCCATTTTAGGAGAGCTGAGGGTCCATGCAGGCTTCCCTCCCTTCCACATAGGAAGCACCCCAGACACAGAGGCTACTATCTGTCCTTTGTCCTCCTCAGGTCCTTCCTACCTCCTCTTCTTCTGTTGATCCCCAAGGACCATGCTCACCATACAGCAGCAACCCCCACCCCCAACTAGGCCCTCAGAGCAGAGAGGCACTGTGCTCACTCACCTCCCCAGGGGTAGGACATTGATCCGCTTCTGTACCTCTCGCAGTCTCTCAGAGTCTCTGGTCAGTGCCACAGCATGGCTGAGAGCCAGGGGCAAGAGGTCAGGGCCTCCTGAGGCATGAACAGAGTCAGGGTGCCCCTGCACTATGGCCCACCCACTCACCTCAGAATCCAGTGGCTCCAGCGAATGGGCTGAGCCCTTTGCAGGTGTGTATACCCTGGAAAGAGGACGTCATGTTCCCTGTGGGGGAAGAAGAGGGGCAGGGGCCTGAGGGGCTTAGGAAGTCCAGGTAGGTCTGACTGTGTCACCCAGAATGTCACCCAGAATGGGCTTGGGTCCCAACAGGAAAAAGCAGGGCCAGCTTTCCAAGGGTCTGTGTGCAGCACAAACCAAGTGAGCTCCTAGGGACAAACATATCATAAGGAAAAGACCAGAAGTGGGCCGGTGTGATCCAGGGTCAGGGCCGGTGTGATACAGGAAGAGGGCTGGTGTGATCTGGGAAGAGTGGTGGTGTGATCCAGGGACTGGGCTGGTGTGATCCGCTAATAGGGCTGGTGTGATCCAGGGCCAGGGCCAGTGCCAGTATGATCCAGGAAGAGTGCTGATGTGATCCAGGGACTGGGCTGGTGCGATCCAGTAATAGGGCCGGTGTGATCCAGGGACTGGAGTGGTGTGATCCAGGGATTGGGCCGGTGTGTTCCAGAGATTGGGCCACTGTGATCCAGGGTCAGGGCCAGTGTGATCCAGGAAGAGGGCCAGTGTGATCCAGGGTCAAGGCGGTGTGATCCGGGAAGAGTGCTGGTGTGAGCCAGGGACAGGGCTGGTGTGTTCGAGGGTCAGGGCCAGGGCGATCAGGGATTGGGCCAGTGTGATCCAGGGATAGGGCCGGTGTGATCCAGGAAGAGGGCTGGTCTGATCCAGGGCCGGGGCCGGTGTGATCCAGGACAGGGCCAGTGTGTTCCAAGGTCAGGGCTGGTGTGATCAGGGATGGGGCCGGTGTAATCCAGGGATAGGGCTGGTGCCAAGGAGTTTCCCCAGAGTAGGATTTGGGCTATAGGACCAAATGTGATGAAGTCCTCTGCTCTGAGCAGTGGTGTGAGCAAAAGAGAGACACAGAGTGGGTCCCACCCAGCAGGGGATCACACTTGTGAGCATCTAAGAAGCTCCCAGGGACTCTGGAAGTGCAGGGGGCACTTCCAAGTAGGCAGGGGTGCTGTGGGTGGTGGTTTTGGCTTGCTTTTTTCGATAAACAGCTTTACTAAAATATAATTCACCCACAGTTCACCCATTTAAATTGTACACTTTAGTGTGTATCCATCACCACATTGATTTTCAACATTTTCATACCCCCAAAGAAGAAACCTTGTAGTCCCTACTTCTCCTAGCACCCCCCGGCAGATGGTTCTTAGGCCCTAGTTTTCCCCCAGGAGGGTAAGGTCCATGAAAAAGACATCACAGGAAGCTCAGGAAGAGGAAGGGTCAACCTATCTGTGTCACCAGACACGGACTTCTCAGCAGCAAAGTGGCCAGGTGTGCAAGGAGCAAAGCCAACCCCAAAGACGTGAGGTCATAGAAGCTAAAACTCTGGATGAGGCCAGTGGGAGGCAGCTTTGGCTGTCCTATGCCAGCCTCGCTGGGTGGGGGTGGGAGGCGGAACAGGGGACACAGGACACAGGGTGGCTGAAAAGTGACCCCGGCCACCCCGGACACAGCCAGCCCTGTCCTCAGGCTGCAGGGCATCTGCCTGGCACCTTAGCCTCCTCTTTATGAAGCCTCAGAGAGTGAGCTCACCCTGCCTACTGAGCTCAGCTGGCATGCAAGTAGGAAACACGGCAGGAAATACCCGCATTCCCCGCTGCTTTGCCCCACTTGGTCCAGGAGTTCCAGGACGCCTCTGAGCCCCAGGGCCTGGGTCCTCAACCCTCTTCCCCCTGCCACCTAGATCTAGCATTCAGGCCACCCGTCCTAGGGGAGAGGAGACCCCAGCTGCCCTCCCACCCTCTCTGCCACCTGAGTGTCCATGGGAGACTCACGCCTCTGCCCGGTCCACCATGGTTCTGATGAGCTCCCAGAGGAGGGCGGAAAGTCTAGAGCAGTCCTGTCGCATCCAGAGCCTGAGGTCTGTGACCACCTGCGGGGAGGAGGGGTGGCACTCAGGGAGACAGAGGTGTTGCTTCGCCAGGGAGCCAGGACCGTGGCCAAGCCCTACGCTTGCCCCCTGGGCTCCCCAAGGTTGAGAATGCACAGGGCAGGGTGGGGGCGGTAGGGGGCGTAGCAGCTGGCATAACCTGGTCATTCCGACTCCGGCCAGTGTGCAGCTTCCCTGCTGTTTCGCCGATGAGCTCCTGGGGGTGGAGGGAGGTGTGGGGTCAGGGTCCACCTGCTCGTAGCCCAATGGGGTCACCCAGGCCCTGGTTCCCCCCAGCCCTGTCTCCTTCCTTCCCTCCCTCCTCCTGGACCCTGCCATCTCTGCCGAGGCCACCTGTTCTGAGGTCTGGCCTGTACTCTACCAGTGATGAAGGGAACAGAGTGATGGCGCTGAGGTTCTGAGGGGCCAAGGTCAAGGTAGAGAGGGGAGGCCAGGCAGACAGGAAGGGGCCATACCTTCAGGCGCCGCTCGTTGGCCGTGTGAATATCTTCATCACTGGGGTTTACTTTGAAGGTGCCCTGAGCCCACTCCTCAGCCACCTGTAGCAGATGGCAACAACTCCAGGAGATAGGGGGTCAGCCAGCCACAGCCACAGGGCCCCAAGCTTGGTCCCACCCCACTCTGATCACTGAGTGTCTCTGTAAAGGAGCGGAGTCCTGGGGGTGTCCACGAAGGGTGAGTGCTCCCCAGGGGGCTGTAGCCCCCACCCCAAGGGAGCATTTCAGGCCCAGCTCCCCTTTGTCCATGAGCCATGGGCCACAGAGGCACTAAAGATGCAGAGAGACAAAGCAAGGCACAGGGTTTAAAGGGCACCTTGATAGGGGCACCTGGGTGGCTTAGTAGGTTAAGCAGCTGACTTATGATTTCGGCTCAGGCCATGATTTTGGGGTCGAGGGATTGAGCTCCAAGGGATTGAGCTTCGCTCTGTGGAAAGTCTGCTGGAGATTCTCTCTCTATCTTCCTCGCCCTCTGCCTTTCCCCTCCCCGCTTTCTCTCTGAGATAAATAAATACATCCTTTAAAAAATTAAATAAATAAAGAACACCTCGATAGACATATAATCACAAGGTAAAATGACATGTTTGGATGTCCTGCAACCTGCACTCAGGACTCGGTAGGAGCCTGGGACCGGGCTCCGGTGGCTTCGGGTGCAGAGAGTACCTTGTCCAGTGCATGGAGTATCTGGTCCATCTCCTCCCTGGTGAGGAGCCCCGCCTTCTGCAGGCCGCGGCTGTAGGCCTTGCTGCCCTGCACGTCCACCTCCCACAGGGCCCGGTCATAGGCGATGGACGAGTTGAACTTCTCCATGATGGGGTCC
This sequence comes from Vulpes vulpes, assembly GCF_048418805.1. NCBI lineage: Eukaryota > Metazoa > Chordata > Mammalia > Carnivora > Canidae > Vulpes > Vulpes vulpes. The sequence continues at coordinate 75,309,567 of NC_132782.1, forward strand.
ACTGCGCCCACAAACCGGCCTCCCCACAGCTTCCCACTCTGGCCAGGAGAGCAGCAGCAATTAATATCCTTCCCACCCTCGAGAACAGTGCCCTCACACAGGGCCCACAGGACAGTTATTAAGTCTGATGGTGGTGGGAACCAGCAGGCAGGATTATTCCCACTGCACAGATAGGGAAACTGAGGCTCAGAGAGGATCAGGAACTGGCCCGAAGTCACTTGGGGAGTCCGTGTAGGAATGTGGCTGGACACAGAAGGTAGAATTCTCTCCCACCACATGACTCTTCTCTAAGGACATGACAGCGGGGTACAAGGCTCCTCTGAGACTTCGGCAGGATTACTGGGACCTTTCCTGCCACTGACTGAGGGGAGAAGCCACTCTGGAATCCAGACTTTGAATCCAGCTGATATTCCAACCATGATGATAATAATCCTGGCTACCGTGTATTGCATTTTTACTCTGTGCCAGGCATGATTTTAATTGCTTGCATGTACCCACAGACATATCAATTCCACCCCACTGCAGAGAGGGAAAACCCAGGCCCAGAGCCCTAGCTGGGGCTGGGAGAGCCAGGGTGACAGCCCAGCTGTCTGACGCAGAAGCCACACTCCAAACCCCATGCTCCAACAGGGTCTCTCTGCACGCACTGTTGCACTGAACTTTTGCAGCAGGAAAGGCAAGGAAGCAATGGAGAGAACCCAGCAGGCTCAAGTGACTGGCATTTCTCTCCCACAGCTTGGGGTGGGGTCTGAGATCCCAACCCCCACCTCCCCAAAAGAGAGTGCCTCTGCCACATTTGTTATCAGTGGCCTTCTAGAAGGTCACTAGCTGACCCTCTGCCCCTGGGAGCCAAGGGCAGGGGGTGGGACAGAGACACCTCTGTTTGGAAAGAGTGCATAGGCCAGGACGGGCGGGCAAAAGCTGGGGGAGGGGCACAGAACCCACGGGGAGCTGTCCTCCCTCCCAGAATGCCAAGGATCAGGAGAGTGTTCCCTGGGTGAAGGTGTGCACTTTACTTTGCTGCCAACTTTCCTGTGGAGGGGGAGTTTATAATGACTGCTGGGGACATATGTGTTTGTCCGTCACCCTGCAATGTCCCAGACCTCTCCTAGCCACCTGACTGCAGTCATGTCATATAACGCCTATAAGCTTCAGGGCTACCTCTCTATAAAGTAAGGACGGTAGTAGCACCTACCCGATACAGCTGTTGTGAGCATTCAGTTATGCACAATTTCTAATTTTTTTTTTATTTATTTATGATAGTCACAGAGAGAGAGAGAGAGGCAGAGACACAGGCGGAGGGAGAAGCAGGCTCCATGCACCGGGAGCCTGATGTGGGATTCGATCCCGGGTCTCCAGGATCGCGCCGTGGGCCAAAGGCAGGCGCCAAACCGCTGCGCCACCCAGGGATCCCCTAGTTATGCACAATTTCTAAGTGCATGCATAGTACCGTGCCGGTACTCGCTAAGTTCTCTTAGCAAGGGAGGCGCCAGGGCTGTGTACAGCACCGGGGGTGGGTGTGGGGGGCTCCACTGTGCTCAGGCCCCAGGCTGTGAACTGACCCCCCGCTGCTCAGCTCCCTTGGCTGCCTGAGGACTCTGCCCTGCAGAACCTTAACCTTCTGAGCTAGGTCCATTGGCCCTTTACATGTGTGCCAAGCCTAGCTCTCCTGCAAAGCAACACGTGGGTCCCTTTCCTGACTACTAGGGGCCAGAGGACCAGGGCCAGCCAGTCAGGATAGGGAGCCAGCCCGCCCCTCAGCCAGGAACCTGGCACTGCCTCCTCCAGCAGGTCCCTGGACTCCCTGCCTGGGTTGTTAGTAATAACAACTACTTAACAAGTTGGGGCCTTAGCCAAACCAATTAGCACCAACCCACAGGACGGCCTGGGGCCAGCAGAAGCCACCAGATGCTCTGATCTCATAAAGGCAGCCTACTTTGTGTTGGGGCATAGGGAGTCTGCTTGAGATCTTCTCTCCCCTTCCTTGCCCCCTGACCCACCCCCCACCACCCGCATGTAAGCTCCCAATCTCTCTCTTTCTCTCAAATAAATAAATAAATAAATAAAATCTTAAAAAAAAAAACCGAACCCAGAAGGATATCAGAATGAGATGTCACCATCTGGGCTCTGAGTAGAAGGGGAGACCCAATCTGGGGCCACAGGGCACTCCTGGGCACACCTGGGCCAGAATGATTCCTTTGGGGCAAGGGGGCAGGAACATTGGTTTGGTTGGGGATGAATGAGCAATAGCCAATTTAGAATGCACAAGGGGAATAACGTTGTTACTGTTAGAGCACCTACCACAGAGCACAACGGCTTGGCCCTGGGCTAGGCATTCTATGTATGCTATTACACCCTCCTGTGAGTTGGGCATTGTCACCTCGGGAGGTCTGGTGACTGCTTCAGAAACCAACTTTCTTTGCCTCCCAAGTTCAAGCCCACCAACCCCATGATCCCAAAACTAGCAGGGCAGGCATTCTTATTCAGTTTACTCAGATGAACAAACTGAGATCCAGAGAGAGGGAGTGCCTTGCTAGCTAATGAGGACCAAAAAGGACTGGAACCCAGATCTCCTGCTTCCCAGGCCACAGGTTCTCTTCACTGGCATCAAGCAAACAGGGTTCAAAGCAATGACCTCATGATCCAGCACCTTACAGAAGGGGGCAGAGATCTCTTATTTTCCCCACTTGCCAGATTATTCAACTGAGGCCCAAGAAAAGGAACCTGTGCCTAAGACTCCTGCTACTGAGTGGTCAGGAAGAGAGCCCTGGCTCAAGGGAAGTGAGGCTGGTGAGCCGGGAAGCCACCAGGCACTGGGGCCAGGGGGCCACAGGCACGGTCCCCTGCCTCCTGGTTATTTCCAGAAGCCAGAGTCATGTGGACTCTGCTACACAGGGGCAGCTGCTACAGCAGAAGGGGTGCAGTGGGGGAGACTAACAGGAAGGGCACCAGCAAAGAAGGAATGAAGAGGTGAGGGAGCTGAGGGGGTGGGCAGCTCCCTTTCTGCCCCATCGAAGGAGCAGCACTATCAGGGCAAGTCAAGTCAGGTCAGGGCCACCCTCGGCCCCGTGTGGGCTGACGAGCGCCACACACGCCCCGGGGAGGGAAGGAGGGGGGCAGCCGGTGACGCGGCGGCCACCGGGAAGTGACCACAGGCACGGGCGTCTCCCAGGCTCGGCGACTGCACCGGGGGCACCCATCGTCTGGAGCTGGCGACAGTCGCCAGGAGGGCGGCAGGCGGCAGGCGGCAGGCGGCAGGCCCGGCCCAGGGCATCCCGCGTGCAGGCCCGGCCCGGCCGGCCCCAGGGCGCCCCTCCCCGGCTGGGGACTCGAGGTCCCGCTCACCTCCGATGCCATGCTGGGCGGTTCCTCGTCGTCCAGGAGCCTCGGCAGTCCGGGTCTGGAAGACAAGCCGGACTGACAAGCTTCCGGGCCCCCGACGGGGTCCCTGGGGCGCTGCCGGCTGCGGCTGCGGCTGCGGGCGCTGCGCTCGGGTCTGCACAGTCTGCGTCCCGCGCCCCCGGCCCCTCCCCGGCCCCCCCGGCCCCCCCCTCCCCCGGGCCGCCCGTCCGGCACTCACCCTCCGGCCGCGCCGTGCGTCTGGGGGCGGCCACCCCGCCGGCCTCTTCTGGCCCAGAGCGCGTCCGCGGCGCCCGGCCCGATGCCCGCCTCCCGGCCGCGGGCGCGCCAATGGCAGGGGCAGGGCGGTGGGCGGAGCCTCTCGGGGGCGGCTCTGGGTCGCGCGGCCGCAGGGCGGGGCGGGGCGGGGCGGGGGGCGGGGGCGGGGCCGGCGACCGCCGAGCCACCCCGCTGGAGGCCCCGCCCCGCTGGAGGCCCCGCCCCGCTGGAGGCCCCGCCCCGCTGGAGGCCCCGCCCCGCTGGAGGCCCCGCCCCGCTGGAGGCCCCGCCCCGCGCCGGCCCGCCTGGCCCGCTGGCTGCGCGCTGAGGTCCGAAGCGGCGTCCCCTCCCGGGCGGCCGAGTGTGAGAGCCAGCAGCACTCCACAGACGTGAATCCACGTCCCTGCGGACCCAGCAACACGCAGGGCCAACCTTCTGGCAAGTGAATTGAGGCTGGAAAGGGAGTCAGGGAAGATGTCTTAGAGCTGGGCTACGACCACGACGCAGAAGACGGGTCGGGATGTGAACACACCTAACCCAGAGGCTCACCGGGCGCCAGACTGTGCTGCAGCTCTTGGTGATTGTCCTTATTTCATCGTCACAACAGTCCTGTTTACAGATGGAGAGGCTGAGGCTTCAAAGAGTTAGAAGTTAGTGGACGTGCCCGTGGGCAACCAGTTAGAAGGAGACAGTCTGGCTGACCACGCTGTACCGCAGGACGGAGGAGAGATTGTCACCCCAGATTCGCTTGCAGCAAATAGCAAGTTTGTTCTGTGTGGAGGCTCCTGAAGCGTTGGGGGAGGGAACTCAGGAGGAGGAAGACAAGGAAGACACCATGAAAGCTTATGGAAAAAAAAAACAAAACAAAACAGACAAATCAAGAGTCTGCAGTTAAGGCCCTGACAGTAGACACTAAAACGGACATGACCCTTGATCTTAAGGAAATGTCTTAGCCAGTAAAGGCTCACGGAAGCACAGTAACAAAGTTCTCTCTGAAAAAGCTGAGATCCCTGAGCAAAACCCCAGGGAGGCTGAGATACGTTCGGAGAAGTGTGCCTGCCAGTGGCCAGTCAGCACAGGGAAGACGGATAGGATGGACAGGTCCTCTCTAACCACCAGAGGCCACTCTGCTACCTGTAGTCCATAGTGAGGTCAGACAAGGGATCTGAAGGGTGACTATCTCAGGCCTTCAGGAGGCAACACTCAGTTCATACAACAGTCTAGCCCCTCCTGCCACAAATAGAAGGTTTAGGTGGTCCTAAGGTTGTCATGGAAGCATAACTAGAAGGAAAACTGGCTCTTGAGCCACTGTGGAAAGCATTTACAAGTGCGTCATTCTCAGGGACCTCTTAGATGACCATCAGACCCAGCTCCCCTTCAGACTGCCAGGATGTAGATGCTGGGCCTTGGGGACTGGGTGAGACAATTGCTAGTGAATAGTGTAGTGCAAAAGAAATGGTAGCTGAGATTGGATCAAATTCTCAAGCCTTATTAAATGACTGGGTGCACAAAATCATAGCCAGAAGACCCAGACTATATCAAAAGGTAAGGAAGTTCTTCATGCTGAGAGAAATGACGTAAGATAAAAGCTTGGGTCTACAAGAAGGAATAAAAAGCACTAGAAAAAGGCAACTATATATTGAAGACTATTCTCTTTTCTTAATTTCCTTAAAGACAAATGACTAGGGGTACCTAGCTGGCTCAGTTGATAGAGCATATTATTCTTTTTTTTAAAGATTTTATTTATTTATTCATGAGACACACACAGAGAGGAGCATATTATTCTTAATCTCAAGGTTGTTGATTCGAGCTCCACTTTGGGTATAGAGATTGCTTAAAAATAAAATCTTTAAAAAATAAAGACAAATGACTAAACTAAAAATAATAACACTGTGTTGTTGGTTTTATAGCAAAGCGGAAGAGGATACTAATGGAATTATACTATTGTAAGATGATTGTGTTATACACGAAGAGGTATACTAATTTCAATTCAGAGCAAACTGGTATAAATTAAGGACTCATATTGTAATCCTTAGAGCAATCACCAAAAAAAGGTACATCTAAAAACCCAATAGATGAGATAAAGTGGAATATTAAAATATTCTCGATCAAAGGAAGTCAAGAATAAAGGACACAAGTACAGATATAAAAATAAAGTAATAGACTTTATCTGTATTGGTAGATATATATATTATCTATAATAAGATAACCTTTGTACCCCCACTAATTATCATCTCTACTATATTACTCCCACTAACACCCATACTATCTGTCTTGGACTAAGAGTTTAGGTTAAATCAGACGAAGAGCCTTCAAAGCTCTAAGCAAGTGTTATCCACTTAACCCCTGATTAACAACACTAAGGACTGCAAGAATCTATCCTACATCAATTGAATGCAAATCAAACACTTTAATTAAGCTAAATCCTTACTAGATTGGTGGGCTTCCACCCCACGAAATTTTAGTTAACAGCTAAATACCCTACCAACTGGCCTCAATCTACCTTCTCCCGCAGTGTAGAAAAAAAAGGCGGGAGAAGCCCTGGCAGCGTCTAGGCTGCTTCTTTGAATTTGCAATTCAATATGAATAGTTCACCACAGGACTTGGCAAAAAGAGGACTTAAACCCCTATCTTTAGATTTACAGTCTAATGCTTTTATCAGCCATTTTACCTATCTATGTTCATTAACCGATGATTATTTTCCACTAACCACAAAGACATTGGTACTTTATATTTACTGTTTGGAGCATGAGCCAGTATAGTAGGCACTGACTTAAGCCTCCTAATTCGAGCCGAACTAGGTCAACCCGGTACCCTATTAGGAGACGACCAGATTTATAATGTAACCGTAACTGCCCATGCTTTCATAATAATTTTCTTTATGGTTATGCCCATTATAATTGGAGGATTTGGAAATTGAGTAGTTCCACTAATAATTGGCCCCCCCAGACATGACATTCCCCCGAAAAAATAACATAAGTTTCTGACTGCTCCCTCCATCTTTTCTCCTATTGCTAGCATCCTCTATGGTAGAAGCAGGTGCAGGAACAGGATGAACTGTATACCCTCCACTAGCCGGCAACCTAGCCCACGCAGGAGCATCAGTAGACCTAACAATTTTTTCCTTAAATCTAGCCGGAGTTTCCTCTATTCTAGGGGAAATCAACTTTATTACTACTATTATTAATATAAAACCCCCAGCTATGTCTCAATATCAAACCCCTTTGTTTGTATGATCTGTGCTAATCACAGCAGTCCTATTGCTGTTGTCATTACCTGTACTAGCTGCCATAATTACAATACTGCTAACGGACCAAAACCTGACTACAACATTTTTCAATCCTGCTAGAGGGGGAGACCCCATTCTATACCAGCACTTATTTCGATTTTTGGGGCACCCTGAAGTCTATATTTTAATTTTGCCTGGGTTTGGAATAATTTCTCATATTGTTACATATTACTCAGGGAAAAAGCCCTTCGGCTACATAGGAATGGTTTGAGCAATGATATCTATTGGGTTCCTGGGCTTTATTGTATGGGCTCGCCATATATTTACTATAGGGATGGATGTAGACACACGAGCATATTTTACATCCGCTACTATAATTATTGCTATCCCAACAGGAGTTAAAGCTGATTAGCAACACTTCATGGAGGAAATAGTGTAAATGGGTTAAACATTTTGATTAAAGGCAGAAATTGTCAGAATGCATTTTTTAATTTTTTAAATTTATTTTCAAATGTATTTCTTAAAGATTTTTATTTATTTATTTATTTTTTTGTTTATTTATTTATTTCTTCATAGAGACAGAGAGACAGACAGACAGACAGGCAGAGGGAGAAGCAGGCTCCATGCAGGGAGCCCGAGGCGGACTCGATCCCGGGTCTACCAGGATCACACCACTGGCCGCAGGCGGCGCTAAACCGCTGCGCCACCGGGGCTGCCCAGAATGCATTTTTTTTAAAGATTTTATTTATTTATTTATTTGACAACTAGAGAGCCTAAGCAGGGAGGAAGGGCATAGGGAGGGGAAAAAGCAGATTCCCTGTTGAGCAGGGAGCCTGACGTGGGACTCGATCCCAGGATCCTGGGGATCATGACCCAAACAGAAAATACATGCTTAGCCATCTAAGCCATCTAGGTGCCCCTGTCAGAATGCATTTAAAAAAGCAAGATTCAACTATATCCTGTGTACAGAAAATTCACTTAAAACATAAAGACATAGACAAGTTAAAAGTAAGAGATGGAAAAGATATACCATGTAAGCATAATCATAAGAAATCTGAAATAGTTGTTTTCATATCAGACAAAGTAAACTTCAAGGCAAGAAATATTACCAGAGATAAAGAGGATCATTATATAATAAGAGGGTCAATTAATCATTAAGTGCTAACTATCCCAAATAAGTATGCTTCTAATATCACAGCTTCAAATTATATGAAGCAAAGATTAATAGAACTAAAGACATAAATAAAGAGCTCCAAAATCATAATAGGAGATTTTTAACATCCCTGTCTCTGTAATTGACAGAACCAGTATACAAAAAGTCAGGAAAGATATGAATGACCTAAACAAAATTATCAGCCAACATGACCTAATTGATATTTATAGAACATGCCACCCCCAAATGGCAAAACAAATTATTGGTGCCTTTTGCAAGCAGAAGAATGATGATAAAAATTTTTGTATGTAAAAATGATGCTTAAAAATATATTATAAGAGCACCTGGGTGGCTCAGTTGGATAAGTGCCTGCCTTTGGCTCAGGTCATAATCCCAGGATCCTAGGATTGAGCCCTGTGTTGGGCTCCCTGCTCACTGGGGAGTCTGCTTCTCCTCCCTCTGCCCACTCCTGCCTCTGGCTCATGCTCTCTCCCTCTCAAATAAATAAAATCATAAAAATATATATTACTGTGTAAATATGTACCATAGAATAGGATTCAGCATATAAAAATGAATGAGCTATTGATATATGCAATGACTTTGCCGAATCTCCAGGAAATTATGCTCAGTAGGAAAATAAAGCCAATCTCAAAAGTTTACACATTGTATTATTCTACTGATACAACATTTTTGAAACAACAAAATTTTAGAAATGGACAACAGAGTAGTGGTTGTCAGGGGTTAGGGATGCTGAGAAGTCGCAACATAAGGAATCATTGTGTTGTTGGAACTGTTCAGTATCTTGACTTTACGATGGGTACATGAAACTACACAGGTGACTACATTGTGTAGAACTTAACATATACATAGATACACACATAAAAAGAGTACAAGTGGGCAGCCCCGGTGGCGCAGTGGTTTAGCGCTGCCTGCAGCCCGGGGGGTGATCCTGGAGACCAGGGATGAGTCCCACATCAGGCTGCAGTCTAAAAATCTTCAAAATAAATGATTCTGTATAGCTGAGAATATGATTAAAAAGTTAAAACATGATTTTCAGAGTCTATCTTACTAGAATGTGTTTAAAATTAGGTTTTATTTTCCTCTCTCTCTCTGTGTGTCTCTATGAATAAATAAATAAAATCTTAAAAAAAAAAAAAAAAGAGTACAGGGATCCCTGGGTGGCGCAGCGGTTTGGCGCCTGCCTTTGGCCCAGGCCGCGATCCTGAACACTCGGGATCGAATCCCACGTCGAGCTCCTGGTGCATGGAGCCTGCTTCTCCCTCTGCCTGTGTCTCTGCCTCTCTCTCTCTCTGTGTGACTATCATAAATAAATTTAAAAAATTATTTAAAAAAAGAGTACAAGTAAAATAGGGAGGTCTGATAAGATCATTTGATTGTATCAATATCAATATTCTGGTTGTGACATACTGTAGTTTTACAAAATGTTACCACTGGTGGAAACTGAGGAGAGAGTAAAGGGATGTCTCTGATCATTTCTTTCTTTAAAAAAAAAAAAAATTATTTATTTATTTTAGGGAGGGAGGGTGGGAGAGGGAGAGAGAGAGTAGGGGCAGAGGGAGAAAGAGAGCCCTGAAGAAGACTCCCTGCTAACTGGGGAGTCTGCCACACGACTTCATTCCAGGACCATAAGATCATGACCTGAGGCAAAACCAAGAGTCAGTCGCCCAATCAACTGAGCCACCCTGTGTCCCTCTAATCATTTCTTACAACTGCATGTAAATCTAAAATTATCTCAAGAAATATTTCTCTTTTTTTAAGATTTTATTTATTTATTCATGAGAGACACAGAGAGAGAGGCAGAGACACAGGCAGAGGGAGAAGAAGGCTCCCCTGTGGGGATCCCGGTGTGTGACTTGATCCCAGGACCCAGGATCACAACCTGAGCCGAAGGCTGACATTCAACCACTGAGCCACCCAGGTGCCCCTCAAGAAAAATTTCAATAAAAATATATTACCAAAAAAAAAAAAAAAATATATATATATATATATATATATATATATATATATATATTCCAAAACTACTCTGCTCACTTTAGAAAATACCTACAATAAAAAATAAAAAATAAAAAAAATAAAATACCTACAATAGATAATGGCATGAGGTTATGTTTTTCAGAAGTTCTTATCTTCTAGAGATACATACTGAAAAATTTTCATGTGAAATGATATATCTGGAGTTTATTATAAAATGTTTCAACAACAACAAAAAGGAGTGAGATTGGTAGATTTACAAAATGTCAATGATTGTTCAAGTGGGCATTTTTTAAATCTCCAAGTATTAACAAAGGCTCACAATCCCACTGTTAAAACCCTAATGAATTTGGATATGCGCATATGTATGAGTATCCATATATATTATATATATGATGTATATATTAGCTTTATTGAGATCTATTAATACACAATAGAGAGATATTTAAAGTGTACAATTTGATATGTTTTGACATATACTTATACCCACGAAACTAACCATAATCAAGGTAGTGAGTGTATCCATCATACCCAAAAGGGTCTTTGTACCTTTTTATGATCCCTTCCTCCTACCTCTCCCCATCCATACCCAAGAAAATACTGATTTGCTTTTTGTAGTATTAGTTTGCATTTTCCAGATCTATTATTCTGTCTATATTTTGTCTGACTTTTCTCACTCAGGATAATTATTTTGAGGTTTATCCATGTTATTACATGTACCAGTAGTTTATTTCTTGATAAGTAGTATTCCATTGTATGGATATGCCCCAATTTGTTTATCTGTCTGTTGATGCACATTTGGGTTGCTTCCAATTTTTGACTATTACAAATAAAACATTGGTGTAAAAATCTTTCTATGCATATATGCTTTCCTTTCCCTTGGATAAATACCTATGAATGGAATGGCTGGACCATATGATAAATGCATATTTAATTTTTTAGGAAATTACCAAATAGTGTTGCAAAATGTTGCACACATTTACTTTTCCCACCAGCAATATGTGAGAGCTTCAGTTCTGCACATCCTTGTCAACATTAGAATGGTCAGTCTTTTTAAGTTTAGTCACTCCTATAGGTGCATAGTGTGTTTCATTATTGCTTTAATTTGCATTTCCCTAATGACTAATACTGAACATTTTTTCATGTGGTTGCTTGCCATCCATGTATTATCTTCTTTGGTGAGGTGCCTTTCAAGTTTTTTGTCCTTTTTAAATTGGATTGTTTGCTTATTGTTGCATTTTGAGAGTTCTGTATATGTTTTGGAAACAAGTCATTCACTCAGATACACATTTCGCAATGATTTTTGTCCAGTCCGTGGTTTGTTTTTCCTTTGTCTGAACAGCACTTTTTTTAGAGCAAAAGGTTTTTTTTTAAGATTTTATTTATTTATTCATGAGAGACACACACACACACACACACACACACACACACAGAGGCAGAGACACAGGCAGAGGGAGAAGCAGGCTCCATGCAGGGAGCCTGATGTGGGACTCGATCCGGGGACTCCAGGATCAGGCCCTGGGGCGAAGGCGGCGCTGAACCGCTGAGCCACCCGGGCTGCCCAGAGCAAAAGTTTTTAATTTTGATGATACAAGTCCCTTAGCAGGTATATAATATATGATCTGCAAAGATTTTTTCCCTATTCTGTGGATTGTCTTTTCACTTTGTAGCACAAATGTTTTTAATCTTGATGAAGTTCAGTTTATCCATTTTTTCTTTTGTCGCTTGTTTTGGCTGTTCTGGGTCCCTTACATCCTTATATGAATTTTATAATTAACTTGTCAATTTCTGCAAAAAAGGCAGTTGTTGGAATTTTGATAGGATGTATTGAGATCAATTTGGAGAGTACTGATATTCTAACAATATTAAGTCTTCTGGTTATGAACATGGGATGTTTCTAATTTAATAAGATCTTATTTAATTTCCTTTAATAATAATTTGTAATTGTCAGGGCATAAGTTTTGGACGACTTTTGATAAATTTATTCCCAAGTTTCTTATTCTTATTTTTTAAAGATTTTTTTAATTTAATTGACAGAGCAAGCAACAGAGCACAAGCTGGTGGAGCAGCAGAGGGAAAGGGAGAGAAAGAAGCTGGATGGATCCCAGGAACTGGGATCATGACCTGAGCAGAAGGGAGATGCTTCACTGACTGAGCCTCCCAGGTGCCCCTCCAAGGATTTTATTCTTTTTGATGCTATTATAAATGGAATTATTTTTTTCATTTTTCATTCCCCAGCTGTTCACTGTTAATGTATAAAAATGTGATTGACTTCTATATATTGATCTTCTATCTTGCAATCTTGTTTAATCTGTTTATCCAGCAGGGTCTTTTTTAGTGGACTCCTTATGATATTCTACATACACTATCATGTCATCTGCTAATATAGTTTTGCTTCTTCATTTCCAATCTGAATGCCTTTTTTTCTTGCCTATCTGCTCTGACTAGTACTTCCAGTACAATTTTGAGTAGGAGTGGTGAGAATGGACATCTTTATCTTGTTCCTGATTTTAGGGGGAAAACATCCAGTCTTTTACCATTAAGTACGGGTTTATATGTAGGTATATTAGTTTCCTAGAATGGCCATAACAAAGTACTATAGGGATCCCTATAGTGGCGCAGCGGTTTGGCGCCTGCCTTTGGCCCAGGGCGCGATCCTGAACACCCGGAATTGAGTCCCACGTCGGGCTCCCGGTGCATGGAGCCTGCTTCTCCCTCTGCCTGTGTCTCTGCCTCTCTCTCTCTCTCTCTCTCTCTGTGACTATCATAAATAAATAAAAAATTTTTAAAAAGTACTATAAATTGTGGTGTCTTAAAACAACAGAAGTTTATTCTCTGACAGTTCTGAAGGCAGATTTGTTCTTCCTAGCTCTGGCGACTCTCAGCAATCCTTGGCATTCTTTGACATGCAGCTGCATCATTCTGATGTTCTGTTGTCTTTACATGGCCTTCTCTCCTAGACCTAGGAGACCTAGGAGACCCTTGGAGGGAGGGATCCAAATCTCCCTCTCCTTTCTCTTAGAAAGACAGTAATCATTGGATTTAGGGCCCACCCTATTCTTTTTTTTTTTTTTTTTTTAAGATTTTCATTTATTCATGAGAGACACACAGAGAGAGGTAGAGACACAGGCAGAGGGGGATGCAGGCTCTCTGTGAGGAGCCCGATGTGGGACTCGATCCCAGGACCCCCAGACCACAACCTGAGCCGAAGGCAGATGCTCAACCACTGAGCCACCCAGAGGCCCCTCACCCTACTCTTTTAGCTTAAGTACAATGCAAGATCCCATTTCCAAATAAGATCATGCTCACAGATCCTAGGAATTGGGACTTGACAGTATTTTTCTGGAGTTGGGGGTGGGGAGGAGGTGGCACAATTCAACCCACTATAGTCAGATTTTTATAGTTGCCCTTTATCAGGTTAAGAAAGTTCCCTTTCTATTCCCACTTTATTATTACTTTTGTTTAAACCAACAATTATGTTTATAGAGATTTAAATAGTAGGAAAAAATCTTGCATATTTGCCTATTAACATTTGGCCTACTACCATATTAGAATTTCCTATGCTTTTTATTCCTTTTTTAAATTTTTATTTATTTAAAAAAATATATATACTTTTTATTGAAGTTCGATTTGCCAACATATAACACCCATTGTTCATCCCATCAAGTGCCCTCCTCAGTGCCTCTCACCCAGTCACCCCATCCCCCTGCCCACCTTCCCTTCCACTACCCCTTGTTTGTTTCCCAGAGTTAGGGGTCTCTCATGGTTTGTCTCCCTCTCTAATTTTTCCCACTCATTTTCTTTCCTTTCACCTATAATCCCTTTCACTATTTCTTATATTCCCCATATGAGTGAAACATATAATGATTGTCCTTCCCCAATTGACTTACTTCACTCAGCATAATACCCTCCAGTTCCATCCACGTTGAAGCAAATGGTGGGTATTTGTCCTTTCTAATGGCTGAGTAATATTCCATTGTATACATAGACCACATCTTCTTTATCTTTTTTTTTTTTAAGATTTTATTTATTTATTCATGATAGTCACAGAGAGAGAGAGAGAGAGAGAGAGAGAGGCAGAGACACAGGCAGAGGGAGAAGCAGGCTCCATGCACCGGAAGCCCGACGTGGGATTCAATCCCGGGTCTCCAGGATCACGCCCTGGGCCAAAGGCAGGCGCCAAACCACTGCGCCACCCAGGGAACCCCACATCTTCTTTATCCATTCATCTATCGATGGACACCGAGGCTCCTTCCACAGTTTGGCTGTTGTGGTCATAGCTGCTATGAACATCGGGGTGCAGGGGTCTCGGTTTTTCACTGCATCTGTATCTTTGGGGTAAATCCCCAGCAGTGCAATTGCTGGGTCGTAGGGCAGGTCTATTTTTAACTCTTTGAGGAACCTCCACACAGTTTTCCAGAGTGGCTGCACCAGTTCACATTCCTACCAACAGTGCAAGAGGTTCCCCTTTCTCCACATTCTCTCCAAAATTTGTTGTTTCCTGTCTTGTTAATTTTCACCATTCTCACTGGTGTGAGGTGGTATCTCATTGTGGTTTTGATTTGTATTTCCCTGATGGCAAGTGATGCGGAGCATTTCCTCATATACTTGTTGGCCGTGTCTATGTCTTCCTCTGTGAGATTTCTCTTCATGTCTTTTGCCCATTTCATGATTGGATTGTTTGTTTCTTTGCTGTTGAGTTTAAGAAGTTCTTTATAGATCTTGGAAACTAGCCCTTTATCTGATACGTCATTTGCAAATATCTTCTCCCATTCTGTAGGTTGTCTTTGAGTTTGGTTGATTGTTTCTTTTGCTGTGCAGAAGCTTTTTATCTTGATAAAGTCCCAATAGTTCATTTTTGCTTTTGTATTATTTTTGTACATTTTTAGATGTATCTTGCAAGAAGTTGCTGTGGCTAAGTTCAAAAAGGTGTTGCCTGTGTTCTCCTCTAGGATTTTGATGTAATCTTGTCTAGTGTTTAGATCTTTCATCCATTTTGAGTGTATCTTTATGTCTGGTGTAAGAGAATGGTCCAATTCCATTCTTCTACATGCGGCTGTCCAATTTTCCCAGCACCATTTACTGAAGATACTGTCCTTTTTCCAGTGAATAGTCTTTCCTGCTTTGTTGAATATTAGTAGACCATAGAGTTGAGGGTCCACTTCTGGGTTCTCTATTCTGTTCCATTGATCTATGTGTCTGTTTTGTGCCAGTACCACACTGTCTTGATGATCACAGCTTTGTAGTACAACTTGAAATCCAGCATTGTGATGCCCCCAGCTATGCTTTTCTTTTTCAATATTCCCCTGGCTGTTCAGGGTCTTTTCTGGTTCCACACAAATCTTAAGAGGATTTGTTCCAACTCTCTGAAGAAAGTCCATGGTATTTCGATAGGGATTGCATTAAATGTGTAAATTGCCCTGGGTAGCATGGACGTTTTCACAATATTAATTCTTCCAATCCATGAGCATGGACTATTTTCCCATCTCTTTGTGTCTTCCTCAATTTCTTTCAGAAGTGTTCTGTAGTTTTTAGGGTATAGATACTTTATCTCTTTGGTTAGGTTTATTCCTAGGTATCTTCTGCTTTTGGGTGCAGTTGTAAATGGGATTGACTCCTTAATTTCTCTTTCTTCAGTCTCATTATTAGTGAATAGAAATGCCACTGATTTCTGGGCATTGATTTTGTATCCTGCCACACTGCCAAATTGCTGTATGAGTTCTAGCACTCTTGGGGTGGAGTCTTTCGGGTTTTCTATGTACAGGATCATGTCATCTGCGAAGAGGGAGAGTTTGATGTCTTCTTTGTTAATTTGAATGCCTTTTATTTCATTTTGTTGCCTGATTGCTGAGGCTAGGACTTCTGGTACTATGTTGAATAGCAGAAGTTGGAGTGGACATCCCTGTCTTGTTCCTGATCTTAGGGAAAAGGCTCTCCATTTTTCCCCATTGAGAATGATATTTGCTGTGGGCTTTTCGTAGATGTCTTTTAAGATGCTGAGGAATTTTCCCTCTATCTCTATACTCTGAAGAGTTTTGATCAGGAATGGATGCTGTATTTTGTCAAATGCTTTCTCAGCATCTATTGAGAAGATCATATCGTTCTTGTTTTTTCTCTTGTTGATGTGATCTATCCTATTGATTGTTTTATGAGTGTTGAACCACTCTTGTATCCCAGGGATACAGCCCACTTGGTTATGGTGAATAATCTTCTTAATATACTGTTGGATCCTATTGGCTAGTATCTTGTTAAGAATTGTTGCATCCATGTTCATCAGGGATATTGGTCTGTAATTCTTTTTGGTGGGATATTTGTCTGGTTTTGGAATTAAGGTGATGCTGGCCTCATAAAACAAGTTTGGAATTATTCCATCCCTTTCTATCCTTTGGAACAGCTTTAGTAGAATGATATTATTTCTTCTTTAAACGTTTCATAGAATTCCCCTGGGAAGCCATTTGGCCCTGGACTTTAGTGTCTTGGGAGGTTTTTTGATGACTGCTTCAATTTCCTCACTTGTTATTGGCCTGTTCAGGGTTTGTATTTCTTCCTGTTCCAGTTTTGGTAGTTTGTGGGTTTCCAGAAATGCATCCATTTCTTTCAGATTGCTTAATTTGTTGGCATATAGCTGCTCATAATACATTTTAAAAATCATTTGTATTTCCTTGATATTGGTTGTGATCTCTCCTTTTGCATTCGTGATTTTATTAATTTGAGTCTTTTTTTCTTTCTCTAAGGCTGGCTAGGGGTTTACCTATCTTATTAATTCTTTCAAAGAATGAACTCCTGGTTTTGTTTATCTATTCCACAGTTCTTCTGGTCTTGATTTCATTGAGTTCTGCTCGAATCTTTATTATGTCTCTTCTGCTTGGTGTAGGTTTTACTTGCTGTACTTTCTCCAATTACTTTAGGTGCAACGTTAGCTTCTGTATTTGAGTTTTTCCCAATTTTTTGAGGGAGGCTTGTATTGCAATGTATTTCCCTCTTAGGACCACTTTTACTGTATCCCAAAGATTTTGAATGGTTGTGTCTTCATTTTCATTAGTTTCCATGAATCTTTTTAATTCTTCTCTAATTTCCTGGTTGACCCATTCATCTTTTAGCAGGATGCTCTTTAGCCTCCATGCGTTTGAGTTTCTTCCAAATTTTTTCTTGTGACTGAGTTCTAGTTTCAAAGCATTGTGGTCTGAAAATATGCAGGGGACAATCCCAGTCTTTTGGTATTGGTTGAGACCTGATTTGTGACCCAACATGTGGTCTATTCTGGAGAAAGTTCCATGTGCACTTGAGAAGAATGTGTATGCAGTTGCATTCAGATGCAAAGTTCGGTATATATCTGTGAAATCCATCTGGCCCAGTGTATCATTTAAAGCCGTTGTTTCTTTGGTGATGTTGTGCTTAGAATATCTGTCATTTGCAAAAAGTGCCATGTTGAAGTCTCCTACTGTTAGTGTATTATTATTTAAGTATCTCTTTACTTTGGTTATTAATTGATTGATATACTTGGCAGCTCCCATATTAGGTGCATAAATATTCATGATTGTTAGGTCTTTTTGTTGGATAGATCCTTTAAGTATGATATAGTATCCTACTTTTTATTCCTTTGTATGGATCCAGATTTCCATCTGCTATCATTGTCCTTTTGTCTGAAGCATTTTCTTATTTTTCCATAGCACCAGTGATGATCCTTTCAGCTTTTGTATACCTGAAAATGTCTTCAGGTCATCCTGTTGTTCTGAGAAACATTTTTTCCACACACAGAATTCTAAGTTGACTCTTTTCCCCAGTGTTTAAAGATGTTGCTCCACTGTCTTCTCACTTGCATTGTTTCTGAGGACAAATCTGTCAGGATTATACTTGTACCTCTATATGTAACATGTATTTTCCCCCTATCTAGCTGCTTTTAAGATTCTTTATCACTGATTTGGCTAAATTAATTGTGACAGTTAATCTTGGTGCAGTTTTCTTCATTCTTGGTGCAGTTTTCTTGGTGCAGTTTTCTTCATTTTTCTTGTGCTAGTGATTGTTGAGTATCTTAGGTCTGTGGATTTATAATTTTTAATATTAAAATATCTTTCTATCCCCTTCATGCTCCTCTTTTTTGGAGACCCTAATTATTTGTACATAGGCTTGAAGTGTCCCATAGCTCATTGATGCTCTTTTATTTTTGTTGACTCTTTTTCATTTTGTGTTTCATTTTGGATGGTGCCTATTTTTATGCCTTTAACCCACCAATCTTTTTCTCTATAATGTCTAATCTGCTTATCCATCCAATCCAATATCTCCAATCATGTAGTTTTCTTTTCTTTTCTTTTTTAATATACAGCTGTTAGCACATCTTTAAAATATCACAAAAAGTCTGAAAAATCATCTGGCATCTTGCTGTCTGTAGCTGAACAACTTAGATCTTATTCAGCCTGCTGAATTTTTCCTTTTTCGGAACCAGATACCATCCAAAATTTTTCTGATATCCTTTTTTTAACTCTTGTGGCTTGCTGAATCAAAGCAGCTAAATTTGATACAAGTTTAGTGTCATTTCCTTCAAGAATTAACTCATCTTTCTGCGCTTGAGATACTGAACAAGCAACAGCTGGCCTCATCTGAACCCAGCAGATGTATTTTTGTCCAAGAAATTTCAGACTTCAACAAGAGAACTATTCTTCTGAATTATAACATTGATGGGGAAGTGAGCACATAGAGACGTCATCTTGCACTGGAGGCCCAGTGTAACACCCTTGGCCATGTTCTGTACATAATTACAAATACTGTGAACATAGGTCCTTTCTATTGCCCAATTATTTGTCAACTTGGAACCTCTTTTTTCTTTCAAGGAGATTGAGTTCTACACTGCTGTAGTTGGAGTCCCTCCTCATATTTCTTCTGGGGGCCTTCACAATAGCAGTATAGCCCTTCAAAGTGATGTCAACATTTTCTGCAACACCAACAGTCTGATTGCTAAGAATGATCTTCATTCTTATGGTAGATGGGGCCAAAGAAAGCTCAAATGTTTTAGTTTTCAACTCTAAAAGTTTGGTTTTGGCCTTTTTTATATCTTTCATGTCTCTGTATAACTTTTTTTTTTGCATGGGGTGATAGTTTCATGATCATTTTCATGGTATTTTAACTCATTATTGACATCATAGAAATATTATTGTGTATTAACTTTTTGTTGTGATAAAAAATGTCATAAAATTTATCATCTTAGCCATTTTTAAGTGTATGATTCAGTACTATTGAATATCCCAACGCTCTTATGAGACAGGTCTCCAGAACCTTTCATCTTGCAGAACTAAAACTATATCCATTGAACAACAACTCTCCATTGCCCACCACCCCTAGCCCCTAGTAACCACCATTTTACTTTCTTCATATATGAGATATACAAAGTAGTCAAATTCATATAAGTGGGATCACATATTATTTTAACCTTTCTGACTGGCTTATTTCACCCAGCATAATGGCCTCAACTTTCATCTATGTCATATAATGTGGCAGGATTTCCTTCCTTTAAGGTTGCATATTAATCCACTATGATAGTTAATTTTTTAAAATGATTTTATTTATTTATTTATGAGACGCACACAGAGGGAGGCAGAAACACAGGCAGAGGGAGAAGCAGGCTCCATGCAGGGAGTCCGACGTGGGACTTGATCCCAGGTCTCCAGGATCACCACCTGGGCTGAAGGCAGTGCTAAACTGCTTGGTCACCACCAGGGCTGCCCAGCGGGGAGAACTTCTATATCCAAATGTTTATTTGATTTTTTTGTTGTTGTTTAAAAGACATTTAAAGGGGTGCCTAGGTGGCTCAGGCAGTTAAGTGTCTGCCTTCAGCTCAGGTCATGATCCCAGGGTCCTGGGATGGAGCCCCACATAGGGTTCCCTGCTCAGTGGGGAGTCTGCTTCTCCCTTTCCCTCTGTCCTTCTACCCTCGCTCATGCTCTCTTGCTCTCTCAAAAAATAAAATCTTGGGGATCCCTGGGTGGCGCAGCGGTTTGGCGCCTGCCTTTGGCCCAGGGCGCGATCCTGGAGACCCGGGATCGAGTCCCACATCGGGCTCCCGGTGCATGGAGCCTGCTTCTCCCTCTCCCTCTGCCTATGTCTCTGCCTCTCTCTCTCTCTCTCTCTCTCTCTCTCTCTCTCTGTGACTATCATAAAAAAAAAAAAAAATTTAAAAAAAAAATAAAATAAATAAAATCTTTACCAAAAAATAAAAGGCATCCAAAACAACATATAAACCTGAATCCTTGATCTTCCCCCCCCAAATGTGATCATAATTCTGTCCTTCCCATGACAATAAATGGCAACACCATCCATCTAGTTGCTCAGACCAAAAATCTTAGTGTCATCTTTGACCCCTGTTTTGTGTCATAACCAAATCAAATCAGTCATATAATCCTGTTGTATATATTTCAAATTATATCCAGAATCTGACTGTCTCTCCTCACTCTATACTCCACTGCTTCTTTCTGGACTGAGCCACCATGCACCAAGATCCTTTGCCTTCTCACTATTGTCCTGCTTTTTTTTTTTTTTTTTTTTTTTAGATTTTATTTATTTGACAAAGAGAGAGAGACAGCACACAAGCAGGGGGGAGCAGCAGAGGGAGAGGGAGAAGCAGGTTCCCCATGGAGCAGGGAGCCCAATACAGGCTCAGTCTCTGGACCCCAGGATCATGACCTGAGCCAAAGGCAGACACTTACCACTGAGCCATCAGGCACGGCTGTTGTCCCTGCTTCTACTCTTGCCCTTCTACTCTCTTCTCAACACAGGAGCCAGAGAGATTCTTCTTCAATTTAAACTAGATCATGCCACTTGTCTGCTCAAACTCTCCCATGGCTCCACACCTCACTCAGAGTGGAAGCCAGTGTCCTACCAGGAGCCTAGAGCTCAGTGACCTACCCTGCTCCCTCTTCCCCTAGTACCTCTCTACCCTCCTCAACCAGGACTCTCCTGTCACTCACTCTCTACTGTAATCACACTGGCTCCGTGTGTTCTTTGAACACCCAGGCACGTTCCTTTCTGTTTGATACTTTTTGCTGCTCCCCTTGTCTGGAATGTTGGCCCAAGTCTCTTCATGTCTCACTTCCTCACCTTCTTCATGTCCCTGCCTACGTCACCTTCTTACAAAGTGAGGACTTCCCTCAACTACCTTATTATTTTTTTTACTTAAAAGTAAAGATTTAGGGCAGCCCTGGTGGTGCAGCGGTTTAGCGCCACCTGCAGCCCAGGGCGCAATCCTGGAGACCCTGGATCGAGTCCCACGTCAGGCTCTCTGTATGATGCCTGCTTCTCCCTCTGCCTGTGTCTCTGCCTCTCTCTCTCTCTCTCTATGAATAAATAAATAAACTCTTTAAAAAGTAAAGATTTAATAAAACCAATTAAGAAACAGATTTTTTTTAACATGAAAACCAACTTCTAGCCCTATGTGTGGCCAGATGGGTTTTTTGTGCACTTCAAAATTAAGGTTGCTTTGGGGTGCCTGGGTGGCTCAGTTGGTTAAGCATCCAACTCTTGATTTGGGCTCAGATCGTGATCCCAGGGTCCTGGACTGAGCCCCACATTGGGCTCCAGACTTGGCGTTGACTCTGCTCAGGATTCTCTCTCCCCATCTCCCTCTGGCTCTACCCACTCTCATGTTTTCTATCCCTCTCTAAAATAAATAAATGAAAATCTTTTTAAAAAATTAAGGCTGGGGGTCCTTGGGTGGCACAACGGTTTGGCGCCTGCCTTTGGCCCAGGACGCGATCCTGGAGATCCGGGATCGAATCCCACATCGGGCTCCCGGTGCATGGAGCCTGCTTCTCCCTCTGCCTGTGTCTCTGCCTCTCTCTCTCTCTCTGTCTCTCTCTCTCTCTCTCTATCATAAATAAATAAAAATTTAAAAAAATTAAGGCTGCTTTAAGTCAGGATCGCCCATGCATTTTCAAAGGGCTGAGTACATGAAATATGTTTCATGCAAGTCAGAAACATTGATGTCTGCTTTCCTCTAGAGCCAGATTCTGCTTCTCTACCTGTCTTACTTCTTCCTCAACGATGTTGTTTAAAGGAGGAATTTGCTTCTCCTTCTCTCTCTGCCTTCTCACCTTTATTTTTCTCCACAGCACTTACTACCCTTTGACATGCTACATTTGTTACCTGTTTCCTTATTTACACATTTGTCCCTGCACAAAGTGAGCAGGGATTTCTCTCTGTCTTATTCTTTAATGCATCCCAAGCTCCTATATTATTGAAGGAACACAATAAGTATTTGTTAAATGAAAAAAAAAAGGTGAATAAATGAGTAAAAATACCTCGCTTGAATGATTCGTTGTGAGATCTGCGTTAATAATAAATATACAATTTCAAGACTAGGTCTGGCAACTACATAATGGGCACTCAGTACATGTGTTGTCATTGCTATTATTGACAACAACTGAACTCCAAGGAGAAGGGGGAGACAAGGAGGAAGGGGGGAGGCTCTTACCTCATCAAACCTCCTGTTTATCATCATAGGAAATTTCAAGTTCTGGCTCCTGGCTGAGGGAAGTAGTTAAGGAAACAATTTAAAGGTAGGCTGAGGTGTTTTCTATATAGAAGTGGGGCAACAGACACAGAATAACAATGAGAGCTAATATTCCTTGAGCTCTAACTGTGTGCCAGACACTTGCTAAACACCTTACATACTGATTATCTCCTTAAATTTTCACAGTCACCCCTTGTGGTCAATTTAATAATTACTCCCCTTCTACTGATAAGGATACTGAGTCTGGGAGAGATTAAGTGACTTGCCCAATAATTCCCTGCTAGGAAACGGCTGAGCTGGGAATTGAACCCCATTAGTCTGGCCACAAAGCTCATGATAGGTGCAGGTCAGCAATAATACTGGTCTGGGGAGCTGCCAAGAGGTTGAGTCATCAGAAATTAATTATCCAAGAGATCAAGTTAACAACTGGCTAATGGAAACATCACTAAATCTTACACAGCAATCAATTGTCTTTCACGTCCTTGTAGTGAAAACAAAAGTGTGACAAGGAGTCTTAAGGCCTATGAGTCGCTGTTCTCTTGCTGAATTATGTTGACCATACATACCTGGTGTCGAGTGTGCAGAAGCCAACCTGGAAAAATGCCACAGGGAATGGCAGGAGCCCCAGTCCTGTCAGTTCTTCATGGAGATATTGGTGGCCCAGCCTGGGCAGAGAGCTCACCACTGGCAGCACTTTAGAGGGACTCAAGTGGCAATTACTATACCAAAATATGCTTTATGACAGGCTCTGAGACTCAGAGGAGCCACATTACTTCTTGGGTGTTGCCTTAGGTAATTACTCAACCCCTTGGAAGTTCAGTAAAAAGGGAATAATGATACTCATGCACTGACCACTGAGTGAAGAAACCATATATGCACTATGCCTGATTTATACTAAATACTTAAGAAACAATAGTTGCCATTATTAATAAATGAAGCCCTAGTGGGCCAGGATGATGTTAGTTTGAAGTAATAATAATTAGGACTACTATTTACTCAGCGCTTTTCATGTTCTCGGTGCTTATGTGCATATCAGTTATCTATTGCTGTGTAACAGAATATCCCAAATTGTAAACCAACACCTGTAATAATTATTATTACTTTTGATCATTCCGGAGGTTGAACAGGCTCAGCAAGGAGGTTCTGGATAAGGGTTTTTCATGCAGCTGCAGTCAACACTGGCTGGAGCTGATGTCATTTCAAAACCTTTGTCAGTCCCAGGCCTGATGCCTGGGCTGGGGAGATTCAAAAGGCTGGGGGCTCCAATAGTCTGTCTAAGTGTGATCTCTTCATGTGGTGCCCCAGCCTAGGTTTGAAGGTAACTGCACTTCTTCCTGGATGACCTAGGGCTCTAAAACCCATATCCTGAGAGCCAGAGAGCCAGATGGGAGTCACGCAGCCTTTTTGTCCTAGCCTCAGAAGTCACATGGTATCACTTCCACTGCTCTCATTACTAGTAAGTCACAAGTTCAGCCCATATTCAATATGGGGGAGATTAGTCTCCGCCTTGGGAAGGAAGAGTGTCAAACAATTTGCAGACGTGCTTTAAAACCACTGCATGTTTATCATCACATTTAATCTCAGAAGGTAAACAATTATCACTATTTTACAGATGGGGAAATTTAGAGGATTAGATGCTTAGAAGATTAAGTGATTTGCCCAAGGTTATAAAGTTAGTAGGTGGTGCAGACAGGATCCAAACCAAGGCTAGCAGTCAGACCCTAACATCTGTGTTCTTAATCTGTATGCTATACAAATCACCCTAGACAGAAGACAGAACATATGTAAGATATTTGTTTATAAGCTTTCTTATGCAGTGATTACTAAATGCCAGGCACTGTTCTAAGCACTTTTCAGGGAACTATATAAGGTTCAGGGAACTATATAAGCTCATGGTAGAGGCCCCAGGAGTCAGGCTTAGGTTGCCTGGGCTGGGACTGAGACGAAGGAGCCTCCAGGAAAAAGCTCCATCACAAGAGTGCAGAGTGAAGGCTCCTATTCAGTTGAAAGGCACAGAACTATGCCTTATGTCCTGACTGTCCTCCCACCTGGCCCCAGGCTCCAGCAGTTAGAGAATGAAAATAAACTAAAGAAGTCTAAGGCATCTACAGTAATGGTGTCAGGCAGGAGGCCATGTCTTAGGGCCTGGGAACAACAGCACCTTGCCCTGCTGCTATCACTGCAACAAGGTCAGTGGCAGCCACCATAAGGAGTCCCAGAGCTCTGGGTGTGCTCACGTGAGCATCATTGTGTGCGGGCGCGCGCGCGCGCACACACACACACACAATAGTGTGAGACACATGGATCCATATAGGGGTCATTGGAGGGGTACTCAGTATCATGCAGAAAAGGTAGAGACAGAACTGGGGAAACAGGATTTTGTGACTGTTGACAGTGAATAGACAGGAGGACAGTTTGTATGGGAGTGTATTCATTTCCCACTGCTGCTGCAATCAATTACCACACACTCCCACAAATTTATTACCTCATAATTCTAGAGGTTTGAAGCCTTATGTGGGTCTCATAGGGCTAAAATTAAGGTGTTGGCAGGACTGCAGTGCTTTCTGGAGGCTCAGTGGAGAATCTGTTTCCTTGCCTTTTCTGGCTTTTAGAGGCCTCCTACATTCCTTGACTCATGGCCCATTCTTCCATCTCCAGAAAGAGGAAGATTGGAGCTGACTCCTCTTCCATAGTTACATCTCCTTCTAACTCAGCAAGGGAAGATTCTCCTCTGAAGGACCCATGTGATTAGATCAGACCCATCCAAATGATTCAGGATAATCTTGCCATCATAAGGTCCCTAACCTTGATCCCATCGGCGAAGTCTCTTTGGGCAAATGTAGTAACATATCCACAGTCTTTGGAGGTTTGGAGTGTGGACATCTTTGGGGAACCATTATTCTGCCTACCATATGGAGATACTCCAGGAAAACTGTAGTTTATGGAGATACTCCAAGAAACCTTTAATTTTCTTCATCCAGAATCTTGTTTCCTTGCTTTGGATATATGGGAAGATAATGGTTAATATATTTTTTTCATGCTTGCCACTCGCCAGGTGCTACTCTAAACACGCCAACTCTGTAAGGTAGGTACTGGATTTGACCCAGTCAGTCTGGCCACAGAGCCCATATCTGTAACTGCCACACTTAACTGCCTCATTCCTATGAGTGCCCAGGAATACAACCCCATGATTGGCAGTCAGCAAGGGTTTACAATTCCTGCTCCTGGGATGCTAAAAAAGAGATCACAATCTTACTTGACTTTGCTGGTGTTTCCTTCAGGGCCTTGCCCATTCTCATTGCCAGTTTGAGGCTTCAGGATTGCTCAGACAACAGCCATTTCAGCAGAAGGCTAAGTGCTGTCTAGGATTTATCTGCTTCAGAAGAGTTAAAGCCTTACCTGACTTTTCTCCCCTACATTTTCCACTTTGGTGCATTAAAAGGGTTTAGTGCAGAATGGAGAGGTATCCTTGATACTGGTAGGCCCTGAAACTGAGAGGTAAGGTTGGGACAGTGCTAGTATATGTGGATGTTGGGAGCTGGCCAGAGAAGAAAGAGCATTCTGGCTCTGATATTTTGTAACTCTCCTCTGAGCTTCACTTTCCTGTGAAATAGGCCGATCATCCTGCTGAACTCTGCAAACTCCTTAGAGGAGTAAGTGAGACCATGCTAATGCAGTATGGGCACACATCCTCATGGAATCTTTTGGGGATTAAATGAGCACATCCCTGTGAAGAGCGGAGATCAACTCTCTGGCACCTGGTAAACACCAAGTGAGTCTCCCTATTGTAGACTCTCTCTGGGGAACTTCAAAAGCTTCAATTTCCACTCACACCAAAGTTTTTGCCAGTTTTCTTTTGAGCTCTAGACCTAATGGCTCTGTGTTCAACAGGACATTTCCACATGGAAGACACACAAGGTTTGCTCATGCTCTGGGCCTTTGTACATAATAGGTAGCTCTGCCTAAAAATACAGCTGTTAAGAAATAAAAAGCCATTTTCTAGGTTTGTATGCTTTGGGTGGCAAAGGACAAAGACTCATTATGCAGCCTTAAGTTAGGAAAGCTACAAGGAGGCCCTGAGTGGGGGCAGGCCAGGTAGGAGTTTCAGCCATTGACTAGTCCAGTTTTGTTGGCTGGATTATGTCACTGCACAGGGTCCTTTTGGGCAGTCTTCCCTTGGGAGAAAGGGCCTCCTCACTCCTGATACTTGGCTACCCTTAGAGGATAGGCAGGATGACAGAATACAGCCCCAAAGTTTTAGGGTGGCCTCCTTTGGAGAACCAGGAGCTTAGCTATTTTTATCACAGGGCCCTCAGAGGCACTAGCTTCTCTCCTGTGGAAGCCCATCCCTGAAGCCTTGGCCTTGGGTGTTCCTCCCCACAACCAGTTCAAACATCCTGGCTTTGGGACGCCACCTCATTAGTCATTCTTTCCTCTGCTTCATCGCGTCTAAACACTGTGTGTTGTAGTAGTTGATGTCCAGAGCTGGTTCCCCAACTAGGCTGCCAGCTAGCCAGGGCAGGAAGTGCGTATTATTCACATATGTATCATCACCACCAAATGGGCCACCACTACATATCTGCTAAGTGAATAACACCCTGAGCATCTTCAGTGCTTCTTTATGAGTCCTCCTGTCCTCAACGGAGGTATGAGGACCCTTTACACAAATTAGGCCAGCTGAGTCTTGGGTAGCATTTTATTTATTTGCTGATTTTTATTTTATTTTACTTTATTTTTTATTTATTTATGATAGTCACAGAGAGAGAGAGAGAGAGGCAGAGACACAGGCAGAGGGAGAAGCAGGCTCCATGCACCGGGAGCCCGACGTGGGACTCGATCCCGGGTCTCCAGGATCGCGGCCTGGGCCAAAGGCAGGCGCCAAACCGCTGCGCCACCCAGGGATCCCTATTTGCTGATTTTTAAAAGAGATTTTACTTATTTATTCATGAAAGACAGAGAGAGAGAGAGAGAGAGAGAGGCAGAGACATAGGCAGAGGGAGAAGCAGGCTCCTTGCAGGGAGCCTGATGTGGTACTTGATCCCAGGACTCCAGGATCATGCCCTGAGCCAAAGGCAGACCCTCAACTGCTGAGCCACCCAGGCATTCCTATTTGCTGATTTTTAAAAAGTAAATTAGTTGGTTTTTTAAAAATTTTTATTTATTTGAGAGAGCAAGAGAGTACACATGTGCACACATGCACACGTGAGGTGGGAGGGAGTGGAGAGGGAGGGAAAGGATGAGGGAAGGGGGAAGAATCTCAAGCAGACTCCATGCTGAGCACAGGGCCTGATGCAGGGCTTGATCACATGACCCTGAGATCATGACCAGAGCCAAAACCAAGAGTTGATGCTCAACCAACTCAGTCATCCAGGCACTCAAATCAGTTTTTATTTTTTTAAAGATTGTATTTCTTTATTAATGAGAAATACAGAGAGAGAGAGAGGCAGAGACACATGCAGAGGGAGAAGCAGGCTTCCTGTGGGGAGCCCGATGTGCGACTTGATCCCAGGACTCCAGGACCACACCCTGAGCCGAAAGCAGATTCTCAACCACTGAGTTCCCCAGGCGTCCCCCAAATTACTTTTTTAAAATAGTGTTTTTTGTAATTAAAAATAACATGTACATTGAAAAAAACTTTTTAAAATTCTGAACTGTTAGTTAAACGCTAAAAATTCCTCTCATTTCTATTGTTCTATTGCCCACAGCTCTATTTAATGCCCACAGGCAAACACTAGGAAAAAATATTTTTAACAGCTTCATTGATACATAATTCAGATACTATACAGTTTTCTAATTTAAAGTATATAATTCAGTGTTTTTTGGTATATTCCCAGGGATGGGCAACCATTAAAATCTAGTTTTAAGACATTTTTACTCCCCCTAAAAGAAATTCAGGATCCATTATCTGCCATTCCTGCCCCTGCCCCTCTCCCAACCCTAAGCAATCACTAATCTACTCCCTGTCTTTATAGACTTGCCTATTTTGGACATTTCATAGTAATGGAATCATATAGGATTTGGTTTTTCATGTCTGGCTTCTTTTACTTGGCATGTATTTGAGGATCATCTGTGTTGTAGCAGGGTATCAGGGCTCCATTCCTTTTTATTGCTACAACACGTTTTATTAACCAATCATTAGTCACTATTAACAATGTAATACGCTCCCTGTGTTTGTTCAAATTGCCTGAGTTTGAGCCCCTCCTGAGCAAGTTCCTAGATGACTGACTAGGTAAATCATAATCTCACCAAGCCTGCCTCAGTTTCCTCAAAAGTAAAATTTGAATAACAACAGAATCTACCCCATAGTCATAGTTGTACTGTCACAGTAATTAGCCTTTGCTCAGCACTAACTAAGTGCCAGGCACTTTATAAAGATCATCAAACAGTGGGGCAGCCCGGTGGCTCAGCGGTTTAGCGCCGCCTTCAGCCCAGGGCGTGACCCTGGAGACCCGGGATCAGGTCCCACGTCAGGCTCCCTGCGTGGAGCCTGCCTCTCCCTCTCTCTGTATCTCTCATAAATAAATTTAAAAATGTTTAAAAAAAAAAAAAAGATTACCAAATAGACTTGACTTACTAGGGAATTGTGGTTAGGAGATCTCCCACGGTCGCACAGCCTCTGAGCAGGCGATGGAGGTGAACAGAACCACAGGCCACCTGACTGCCAACCCTGCACCATTAACGTAATAAAATAACAAACCGTGTAGCAAGGGCCTTGCAAAGCAAATGAATCTAGCGAATAACTGACAGAACTATAAAAGAGCAGAAAAAAAAAAAGAAACTGACTTAACATCTAAAGACTTTTGCTACTGTTAATATTTTCGCTATTTTCTTCCAGTCTTTTTTCTTTTATGATTATATTCATTTATTCATGAGAGACACAGAGAGAGGCAGAGACACAGGCGGAGGGAGAAGCAGGCTCCTCACGGGGAGCCTGATGGGGGACTCGATCCCGGGACCCCAGGATCGCGCCCTGGGCCGAAGGCAGACGCTCAACCGCTGAGCCACCCGGGCGTCCCATTTCTTGCAGTCTTTAATTTGTCAAATTATTATTTAAACAATTATTAACAAATATTTTTTTCCGACATAGCAAAACTTCTAGAAGATCGTGGACATCAAGCTTCCGCGTCTGTTCTCTCAAGACGCGTTTAGATCAGGTGGCTCTACCTCACAGGACTGTAGGTATTTTTTCCCTGCTTACTATTTCCTTCACATCACTAGAGTCCCGCCAACCTCATTTCCTATCTTCTAAAAACCCCATCTTGAGCATTTCCCCAGCCCACCGGCGTGCCACGGCATCGCTCACGGTCGCATACTCACGTACGACCCCAGGAAAGCGCAGGCGTGCGCGCCCCGCCCACTTTCCAGGACCGGACGCGGACGCAGGCGCAGCCAACACCCAACGCCCAGGCCCCGGAACCGAGCCCAGGCAGCCCAGGGCCGCCTCCCCGACTTCTGGGGTTCGCACGCCACTCAGGCCCGCTAACCCCATAGTCTCTCTGTTTATGCTTTAGATCACCTAGACCCGAAAACGGAGCCAAGCCCTGCCCGCCCCACCCTAACAGCCCTAAGCGCGGCAAAGCGCGGCGCACGGAGCGGCCCACCGCGGCGGAGGTCCGCCGGCTCCCGGCGTGCAGCGCGGCGATCCCGGCGTGCCCGGCGTCGATCCCGGCGTGCCCGGCGTCGATCCCGGCGTGCCCCGCGGCCGGCTGCGGTGGCGCGGTACGAGGCTGCGGGAGTGCTGGCGGCCGGAGGCGACGACGCGGGGTCGACATGGAAGTGTAAGTCGTCCGCGGCGCGTTCCTGGCTTTGCGTAGACGCACACGGCTGGGGACTGCTGGGCCGAGGGGACGCGGGCACGGGGCAGCACCTTACACAGGCTTGGGGGAAAGGCTTGGGCGGGACGCGGGGAAGAAGGGGACCCTCGCTGTGCTCGCTCGAGACCTTCGTCCCTACTCCCGCCCATGCCTGCGGCGCGGGGCCCAGTGCGACGAGACCTGGCGGCCTTGCGGTGTGCCTGCTCCCCCCACTTTCATTTCTAGCGTGCCCTGGGTCGCCGTGCGGACGTCACCCGGCCTCCCGGCGGAGACCTCGAAAGTGTAAAGCCCCGAGTCCGCCCTGGAAGTACTTGCAGAAGAGATGGATACGTGTTGGGGTAGAGCTTGGCCTACCTTGGGGAAGAGGTGCTGGCCGAGTTTGTTGAGCAGTTCGCCTTGCTAGGGCAGGGCCACGTTTTCTGGGAAGAAGGAGGTGCTTGAGGCGGGACGGGGACCGCAGAAGCAGAAACAGCCCGTGTCTGTGATGTTTGCTTAGTACCACGTGCGGATGGAAGTTTTTCAGCTGCTCCCGTGTGGGTTTTTTTTTTTTTTAAAGACTTATTTATTTACTTATGATAGACAGGGGGTGGGGGGCAGAGACACAGAAGGAGGGAGAAGCAGGCTCCATGCAGGGAGCCTGACGTGGGACTCGATCCGGGGTCTCCAGGATCATGCCCCGGGCTGAAGGCAGGAGCTAAACCGCTGCGCCACCCAGGCTGCCCTAATCTAAGATTTCAAGCTGGATTTTTCCAGGACATGTACATGGAATGAATTCTGACCCAAATTCTTGTTATATATATACATATGTTTTTTTTTTAAATATTTTATTTATTTATTCATGAGAGACACACAGAGAGAGAGAGAGAGGCAGAGACACAGGCAGAGGGAGAAGCAGGCTCCATGCAGGGAGCCCGATGTGGGATTTGATCCTGGGTCCCCATGATCATGCTCTGGGCTGAAGGCAGGCGCTTAACGGCTGAGCCACCCAGGCTCCCTGTTATATATTTTTAATTAGGATTCTCAAAAGACCTTTTCTTTCTTCAGTCATTCAACCTGATGCTAGGAAAAACACCAGCAATTTTTTCAAGATCTTCCTTCTCTAGAACAAGAATTGTATTGCCTCTGAGGGTGTCTTTTTTTTTTTTTTTTTTATGATAGTCACACACACACAGAGAGAGAGAGAGGCAGAGACACAGGCAGAGGGAGAAGCAGGCTCCATGCCCCGGGAGCCCGACGTGGGACTCCATCCTGGGTCTCCAGGATCGCACCCTGGGCCAAAGGCAGGCGCCAAACCGCTGCGCCACCCAGGGATGCCCCCGCGTGTGGGTTTTATGTAGCCAACGTTAACTTGCAGGCGTACCTGTATTGTGTTCTCAAATGTGTTGGTTACTCACATTTTCTTTTGTGTTCTCTTACCTCTTTAATGGTCATGTATACTACTATTTTTCAGATTTTAAAGACACACAATATATATAAATATGTAGCTGAAACGAAAACATCATGAAACAATACTTTTACTATATTGTAAAATATAGTGTATTGCAGTACACTCATATTGTCTCTTATTAAAAAAGAATGCTGACCCACTAAATTATTTTGTAGTCTGTTAATGGGGTTTAATCTGCGACTTTAAAAACATTTAGATGTTTTTATTACTCTAGCCCAAGCTGTTATTACCCATTTTTCCCTCTTTACAAAAGCATTTCCTATCATTATACAATTCTGCTTTAATTTATACATCTTAAAAACTCCCTTGTCCCCACACTCATGTCCACTTATTGCTCCATTTCTGCTTCCTCTCACAACAAAACCGCTTGGAAGTGTTGTTTATCCCCTCAGTCTCAATCATTCTGTTGGGCTTTCATCCTCACTTGCTCGTAGCCAAAAGGCCGAAAAGCCATAAGCTTTCATCCTCACTAGTCTACAGAAATGGATTTTTGTGATTACCTGAGCCCTCTGACTTGTCAAATTCAAAGGTTGATTTTCTGGCCTCAATGTTCTTGATCTCAGCAACAGTTGATACAGAAACTCGGGTGTCAACTCTGCTTAAAACAAAAAACTCTAGAAGGTCTTTTGGCTTTGTGACATGCTGTCTGCATTTTCCTCTATGTCAAGGACTATTTCTCAGTCTCCTTTCCTGGTTTGCCCCTCCTCTCCTCCCTTGCTTGGCTTCTAAATGTTGAGGTGTCCTAGGGCTCAGTCTTGTTCTCTCTCATTATCCATCCAATTGCTTAGTCCAAAAATCTAGCTCTCCTTCCTCATCTCTAAATCCAGTCCATCAGCCAGTCCTGTCATTTCCACCTTCAATATATTTTGTGTGCAGCTATTTTTCATTATCTCCATTGCTAACTCTGTAGTCTGTCATGTCTAGTCCAAATTAAGCAGTAGCCTTTGGCTTCCACTCTGGTCCTCCCTCCATTCTGTTTCCAGTCAGCAGCTGGAATGATCTTAAAATATTAATTGGATAACTCACCCCCTGTATAAAACCCTTCATTGGCTTTCTGTTCTACTAAAAGGAAATCCACATTACTTACTTGGACCTACATGATTCTGTATAACCTCATCTACTCACCAACCCTCTCTCATGTTACAATTCCCACCTCCCAAACACTGGCAGTCAAGTAGTTTCTGTAATCTTCCAAGGTCTTCAGGACCTTTGCATTGCTGTTCCCTCTGCCTGGTATACTTTTCTCAATCCTGCTCCCTTTTTATCTTTTTGATAGCTCAGGTTGAGTGTTGCTTTTCCTTTTCAGTCAGTCCAAAAAGAGTCCTCCTCTTATCTCTTAGTATAATTTATTTTTCCTTTGAATAATTAAAGTTGTAATAACAGATGTATATTTACTTGTTTAGTGCCTTGTCTCCCTCATGAGAAAGTTCCATGAAGGCAAGGACTGCTGTCTTTTCACCTACTATTTAGCACTGCATTTGGCACACATTAGGTATTCAGCAGAGGGTTGTTGAAATAATATAACAATACTTCATTAATTTAACAAATTAATTAAAAATTAATATAATTGAATTGGGCACTAATTGCTGGGCATGTAGATTTTCTGATTTTCCTAAGTAAATGATTTGAATCAAGAGCGTTTTCTTCTGTAACAACCTGTCCATTCTTCCAAGGAGTTGGTGACTTATTAAAGAGGGACGCCTGGGTGGCTCAGTGGTTGAGCATCTGCCTTTGGCTCAGAGCATGATCCCAGGGTCCTGGGATCGAGTCCCACATTGGGCTTCCTGCATGGAGCCTGCTTCTCTTCTGCCTATGTCTCTGCCTCTCTGTGTCTCTTGTGAATAAATAAATAAAATCTTTTTTAAAAAATCAAGAATTTTGCTGCTAGCAATTTATGGGAAAGTGAGCTTTCTTTAGGAATGTCATTTGAGAGTGGAAGGACCCCTGGAATGGAAAGGTCTGGAGGCCTAACTTCTAGTTCCTTACTGGCCTCCAAAATGAGATGTGATCCTTGGCAGTGTGGTCCTTAGGATCTTCAGCAGAACCCTGTTTCTCTGAGAGGACAAACAATGCTCTTTCAGGCATTCCTAGGACCTGGGAGGAGGAAGCATGAAAGGAAAACTTCTTTTGAGTTTTTACTACTTTTTTTCTTCAGTCACTGAGTAAATACCTGTTGAGTGAATAATACATATACAAATATACTAGAAATTTTTTAAATGTGAGGAATATTTATACTTCATTTCATTAAGTGATAGAATTTTAAAAAATAAAAACTTTTTGACTGACATTTGGAAATTTTCCTCAGGCAAAAAAGGATACAAGATATAGGAAAATTAGGTATTTGTTTACATATAAGGTATTTGCTATTTGGCTAACTTTGTCTAATGTCTTAGGATTATTTATATACCTGGAAAGCTTTCATTCACTCTTTTCTTTTAAAATTTTTTATTTATTTATTTTAGAGAGATTATGTGCATATGCAAGCAGTGGGGAAGGGTTGAAAGAGGAGAGAATCTCCAGCATACTCCATGCTGAACTCGGAGCCTGGCATGGAGTTCAGTCCCAGGACTTTGAGATCATGACCTGAGCTGAAACCAGGAGTCAGATGCTTAACTGACTGGGCCCCCCATGCACCCCTGTGTTTTACTCTTTTATTTATTTTTAAGATTTTATTTATTCATGAGAGAGGCAGAGACATAAGCAGAGGGAGAAGCAGGCTCCCTGCGGGAAGCCTGATGCAGGACTCGATCCCAGGACCCTGGGATCACACCCTGAACCAAAGGCGGATGCTCAACCACTGAGCCACCCAGGCATCCCTGCTCTTTTATTCTTGAACTTAAGATACATAATTAGGGAGAACGGATTATTTATGTTCTGTATCATCTTATTGAAATCTTGTCAGAATTTCCTTCATTTTACAGCGAGAAATACTAGGATTTAGGGATCCCTGGGTGGCGCAGCGGTTTAGCGCCTGCCTTTGGCCCAGGGCGCGATCCTGGAGACCCGGGATCGAGTCCCACGTCGGGCTCCCGGTGCATGGAGCCTGCTTCTCCCTCTGCCTGTGTCTCTGCCTCTCTCTCTCTCTCTCTGTGTGTGTGTAACTATCATAAATAAATAAAAATTAAAAAAAAAAAAAAGAAATACTAGGATTTAAAGTTAGCTAATAGGTCCTATAAACAGTTGGGTAACAGGACTGGAGAGAGGATACTTGTTTGCTAGCTCCTAGGAGAATGCTACAGATTATGTTTATTGACTTTGAAATCTGCCCAGTTTTCTTTATTAGTTTTGCAGAACATGACTTGAATCAATAATATAGGTTGAACGTAGAATTTGAGCAGTTCTGTTCATCATTGCACACGTAAGCTAATTGTGTTGCAATTAAAAGGTGCTGTTTGCATGTGTATATGTGTTTCTAAAGAAAATCAGCCAGTAGATCATTTTGTTCTGTTTATTCAGAATTCAGTTTTCCAAAGTATTTGTTTACATCCATTAAATTGACTCAGCAAGTTAAGCAAATTTACAGGTTGTATTTCAAATAGCAAGTCAACTTCAGTCAATTCATTACTTAAGGAAATTAAGTGACTGTCTACGTGTAAATATAGATTTAAACATATTTTTTTTAAGATTTTATTTATTCATGAGAGAGAGAGAGAGGCAGAGAGGCACAGGCACAGGCAGAGGGAGAAGCAGGCTCCATGCAGGGAACCCGACGTGGGACTCGATCCCAGGTCTCCAGGATCATGCCCTGGGCCAAAGGTGGCACTAAACTGCTGAGCCACCGGGGCTGCCCAAGATTTAAACATCTTTAAACATCACTTGGAATATTTGCTTTAAACACCTGTAATTGGGCATCCCTGGGTGGCGCAGCGGTTTTTGCGCCTGCCTTTGGCCCAGGGCGCAATCCTGGAGACCTGGGATCGAATCCCATGTCGGGCTCCCTGCATGGAGCCTGCTTCTCCCTCTGCCTGTGTCTCTGCCTCTCTGTCTCTCTCTCTGTGTGACTATCCTAAATTAAAAAAAGCAAAAACAACAACAACAACAAAAAAAAAAACCCTGTAATTAAAATCGGTACTATTCTGAGTCCTATAGGAGAATATGAAGATCTGTGTAGGTAGACAGTTTGTAGAAGTTTAAATGCTTGTGAATGTGTTACATGACACCGAAATGCAAACTATATATAGAGCAGACAATTCCTGCTCAGTAGGAACAACATCTTATAAATATGTAATTGACAGGGATCCCTGGGTGGCGCAGCGGTTTGGCGCCTGCCTTCGGCCCAGGGCGTGATCCTGGAGACCTGGGATCTAATCCCACGTCAGGCTCCCTGCATGGAGCCTGTTTCTCCCTCTGCCTGTGTCTCTGCCTCTCTCTCTCTCTCTGTGTGACTATCATAAATAAATAAAAATTAAAAAAAAAATGTAATTGACAGATTATACTCATGCTAAAGAAAAACACTGAAGGAAATTGTACTTTATGTCCTCAATTATAAGTTATTCAGATGTCTTATTTTAACCTTATGGAATTCTTTAGTTTTACATTTCCAGTTTTCTCAACTTTTTATTTTTATTTATTTTATTTTTTTTAAGATTTATTTTTATTCATTTATGATAGACATAGAGAGAGAGGCAGAGACACAGGCAGAGGGAGAAGCAGGCTCCATGCCAGGAACCCGACGCGGAACTCGATCCCGGGACTCCAGGATCACGCCCTGGGCCAAAGGCAGGCGTGAAACTGCTGAGCCACCCAGGGAATCCCCTTTCTCAACTTTTTATTTTTTATTTTTATTTTTTTAAAGATTTTATTTATTTACTCATAGAGACAGAGAGAGATCAACTTTTTAACTTGAAAAATTACAAACCTTTAGAACAGCTGCAAAAAGAGCACAAGTACCTTTATACCCTCTAGAGTCACCATTTGTTAACATTTTGATATGCTTGCCTCATCTTAAACATGTATACATCCTCTCTCCGTACACTATTGAATCATTTCATTTCAGAGTTGTAGATACCATGTCATTTTACCTAGTCTTAAAAATATATTCTATTTAACTGCAATACCATTGTCACACCCAGAGAATTTAGCAATGAGGTACCAATATTATTAAAATACAAAATTTCTCCAATTGAAGTGTCATTTTTGCTAGATTGTTTTTAACCACTGATTCAGGATCCAGCCAAGAATCATACATTTTTAGTCCTACAACTTTTATTGTCATAGTTCTTTATCTCCTTTACTCAGATTCCTAGCCTGTTTTTTGACATTGACATTGTTACAAATGACATTGATAGTTGAAGAATCTAAACTTTGATTTGTCTGGTTATATCCTCCTGGCTAGATTC
The DNA here is from genome assembly GCF_048418805.1 of Vulpes vulpes. Lineage (NCBI taxonomy): Eukaryota > Metazoa > Chordata > Mammalia > Carnivora > Canidae > Vulpes > Vulpes vulpes. The sequence continues at coordinate 75,346,658 of NC_132782.1, forward strand.
AAATTAGACATTCTTTAATAGGATTGCTCTAAGGGATGTGTCTTACTGCATCACATCATCATCAGTGCTGTTAAATGAGATCACTTGATTAAGTTGATGCCTGTGCAATCTTACCATATCCTATTCCCAGCAACCTGCCACTTAGTGGTGGCTTTAGTAGGATAAAAGCTGTCTTAAAAATGTTTCTCCATATGCACAGTTCATTTAGAAACTGAAATGAGCATAGTTCATTTCATAAAAGGTAGATCTTATTTCTATTGATATTTTATTAAATAAAGGAAAGTCTGGCATATTTTGGCACTTATTCCATTAGTATTTACTGAGTAAAAAAAAAAAAGCAACAACAACAACAAAAAACTATCCAATAAAAGAATAAACCAGCTTCTGCCAGCCAGAATCTGCAAGATGTGATACTTGTTTAAGCATCCATTGTTCTCCTGGACCCAAAACACAGGTTCAGTAAACCCAAAGTGTTTCACCTTTGTATATTGCTTCTAGTAAAGATAGATGATGCTCTTTGGATTCTTGCATTAACAATATTGGCTTGGGCAGTGGGGCAATAACTTGGAATAGCCAAGGACAAATTTTCCCAAGGCATAGGACATGACAGAGGAGAGGCCATGATCTGGAAATGAAGTTGTAACAATGGCACCTGGGATGGATCCCTTAGCTTTGAGGAAAAATAACATTTGTATTATTTTTCCAGTCTGCTCAGGGAAGGGATCTCTTAGTTACATTGTATTTTAGGGCACACAGGGAGTTTTAACTCAATTTTAAGCAAAGATAGGAAGAAGCCTTGTGGACTGACTTCCTAATTAAGTAGGCAAAGATGACATGTGGTTTGATTTGTCCTTTTCAATTTTAAATGAACCATATCATATACACTAATTATACTAATTATGCATTGTCCTTCCTGTGTTAGCTTCCTTTTAAATATGATGTTCCCTGACCTGTATGCAATTGTGGTTATTTGGGCAAAGCAACACTTGTGAAATCCTAGCTATTTGTTGAATGTCTAATAGCATTTGGTAAGCTTCACATGTTGATTTGATTAGAGTGCTGACATCACTGTGCTGCAGACCAAAGGCCTAGGTCAGATCCTTGTGTTAACCACTTGCTTTTTTTGCTTTATTGATTGCTTAGGGAAGTCACCCATCTATTTGGCCCATATTTTTGAAATTTTGTGTCAGCATCTTCATCATATAGTCCTGCTCCTGGTTTAGGAACATACAGTAGTCTTACTACACATTGTGTCAAGTCCAGAGTGCTTCCTAAATTTTTGGAAATCTGCATTATTCAGTGAAGTGGTATCTTTAATGAATAATGACCTCCTCCATTGAGGTAGATCTTAATAAGTACCAAGAACAATGCTACACTTAAAATTTGTTGTCTCGTTTCATCCTCATAACAGCTTTATGAGGTAGGAAGAAGTTATGGTAATAACACAGATAGTAATAATAAGTGCTGTTTATTGAGTACTTACTGTGTTCTAGTACTTTACATCTTTTAGTTTAATCCTGTAAATATGGGACGCCTGGGTGGCTCAGTGGTTGAGTGTCTGCCTTCGGTTCAGAGCATGATCCTGGGACCCCGGGATCGAGTTCCACATTGGGCTCCTTGCATGGAGTCTGCTTCTCCTTCTGCCTATGTCTCTGCCTCTCTGTGTGTGTCTTTCATGAATAAATAAATAAAATCTTTTTTAAAAATCCTGTAAGTAATCTTAGATCTTACTTTGTCATTTTATGGATGAGGAAATTTAAGAGCAGAAAGGCTAAGTAACTTGCCTAAATTCACAGAACCCTAATGTTTGGTGGAGCTGGGTTGAGAATCCAGGCTACATGTTTGGTGCTGTTTTATCCCCATTTTTTGTTTTGAATGGAGAAGCTTAGGGGGGCTTAATAAACTCACCAGGACTCCTGTACCTTATAAGTGGCAGAGCTAGAATATGAACCCAGATTTGTCTGATTTCATAACTGTACTCTTAATTATCACACTATACTGCTCTATTAAAAATACTTATGTAGTATTGTAGAGGAGCTTGATTATACTTTAATACAAGTCACATTGCTATGCTCACTTTTGCCTTGATTGCAGGGGTACCACGTTTTGACTACTGCTTGACATGTGAACTTTATCTGTTGAATTGATATAGAAGATGAACACCTTTGTGGATATCTAGCAGGATTCCTGATGTTGCTGGAATTCCCTGTTGTGGTGTTAATGATCCCATTTCTGGTGATTTAGCAGGATGACTTGCCTGCCCAAGATGTTAATAACTGATGGGAGGCAGATAGTACTGGGGCAAGGACATGGCTGTGGGATAAGACTGCACTGTTTCTCCAGTTAATTCTAGCACCCTCGCTGTTTAGTGACACCCCTTCCTTACCCTCTGGTTTTGCCCCATGTTCTTCCTGTAAGTAACTTCTCCCAGATGACTGACCTGACTTCTGCCTATCTAGACTAAGGATGAGTATATAGTATTTTGTTCACCTACTTAGTAATGAATGTGTGATATACTATGGCTGTGAAGAGGGAAGGCTGCTCTGAAATTGTCTGTTGCCAGCTAAACAAATAGGACTTAGGACATTTCTCAGTTTTAGGTTGTAGTCCCTAAATTCCTGAACTTGGTTTTTTGTTTTGTTTTGTTTTGTTTTTTAAGATTTTACTTATTCATGAGAGACACAGAGAGAGGCAGATACTTAGGCAGAGGGAGAAGCAGGCTCCATGCAGGGAGCCCGATGTGGGACTCAATTCTGGGACTCCAGGATCATGCCCTGGGCTGAAGGCAGGCACTTAACCCCTAAGCCACCCAGATGTCCCTTGTTTACTGAATCTTGATATGGGAAGTATTTTACAGATATTTAATTTCAACAAAGGAATGGGAGCCCAGACTGATGAATATTTCCTTTATTTTGCAGAAAGGATGCCAATTCTGCGCTGCTCAGTAACTATGAGGTAAATAGCTTTGAAGTAAACTATTGGATATTCCTCTCTGATAGTTTGCCCTTTGCTTCTGAAGATTATTGAATTACTTTTAGTTAAAATGACTGAATTCATTGGATTTTCCACTTTAAAATAGGACAGATGACACCATCTGGTGGACTTTGGAATTATAAGCTTGGTAAATTATACATAGTAATTCAGGAAAGCTGGGAAGACTATAGTTTATAGTAGGCAATCTTCCCCAAATCCTAGGTATTTTAGATCTTCATTTGATAATCCTTCATGGGATAGAAACATGTGTTTTGGAACTGTTTCTTTCTTTTTTTTTTTTTTAATTTTTTTAAGATTTATTTATTTATTCATGAGAGAGAGAGAGAGAGAGAGAGAGAGAGAGAGAGAGAGAGAAAGGCAGAGACACAGAGGGAGAAGCCAGCTCCTTGCAGGGAACCTGATATGGGACTCGATCCTGGGACAGGGATCACTCCCCGAGCCAAAGGCAGATGCTCAGCCACTGAGCCAACCAGATGTCCCTCTTGTTTCTGATCTTATGGAAAAGCTTTCAGCTTTTCACTGTTCAGTATGATGTTAGCTGAGGACTTATCATATATGGCCTTTACACATTGAGGTATGTTCCCTCTAAACCCAGTTTGTTGAGAGTTTTTTTTTTT